>NC_092874.1:67641864-68241864 GCF_028372415.1 Notamacropus eugenii
CAGTTTTTGGCAGCTACAAAGAGTGTACATGTGGGACCCTTTCCCATTTTTATGATCTCTTGAGGATACAGTCCTAGAAGCGATATTGCTGGGTCAAAGGGTATGCACATTTTTATAACCCTTTGGCCATAGTTCCAAACCACTCTCCAGACTGGTTGGATGAGCTCACAGTTCCACCAACAATGAATTAGTGTTTCAACTCTCCCACATCCTCTCCAGCATTTATCATTTTCTTGTTCTGTCATGTTTGCCAATCTTATAGGTATAATGTGGTACCTCAGAGTTGTTTTGATTTGCATCTCTCTAATCAAAAGTGATTTAGAACATTTTTTCATATGGTTAGAGATATCTTTAATTTCTTCCTCTGAAAATTGCCTGTTCATATCCTTTGACCATTTATCAATTGGGGACAGTATTTTTCTAAGGTGTATGTGCTGGTGGACCATCTCCATGGACCAGCTCTCCAACTATGTAGCATAGTTTGGCCAATAAGGATTCTGCATGTCCTTAGTTTTTCCTGTGCTTACATCTGCTAGAATCTTTGAAGTGATTATGGATCTTTCTCAGGAATCTTTGCACTGTCCTGTGGCTTGATGCTGTCAGTACATCATCATCTATAAACACAAGTATCTGGAGAACTTTACCATCTATCAGAATTTGCTTTAGATATCCTCCATTAAATTGGCAAATACTTTTAGTGAAGAGACAGACATGTTTCTTGTTTTTGGCTTAACATGATATGACTAATCAAGGGGTCATCAAATAAAGGTCTTTGCTACTATAGCTCACCAGCAGTCACTTGTGATCTTCATATGTATGGGAAACATCAATGGAGAACCTTTCAAGTTGCGTTTTGTTGTATTAAATGAAATGCTTTTTTATAGTCAGCCAACAAACACAGTGGGATTTTGTATTCTCTTACCTTTTGTGACTGTAAAGATGAGGACTGTGATAAACAATTACAAAAGCAGAACGAGTCTATACAGTGATAATGTCCAGAAGTGTATATCGCTTCACCTTGTGCCTGTCACACAGTAGATACTTAGACTTAGTAGTAACTTCCAAGTTTTGTGTGACCCTGACTGCAGTTCCTTGGTATTTGACCTAATTCTTTCTAGGTGCCTGCGATGTATTTTCTTTAACATGGGAGCTCTGGGTATTGGTCATTATATTCCTGAGGTTTTATATTTCGATTTTTTTTTTTTTTTACAAGAGATGATGGGTCAACTCTTTCCAATTTTACTTAGCCCTCTAACAGGTATGGGCAGTATTTCCTTATAATTTCTTGAAATAGTGTTCAGATTTTTTGTTTTGTTTTTTTCTTAAAACATGGTTTTCAAGGGATCCAGTGATTCTTATCACTACTTGACTTGTTTTGCAGGTCAGTTTCTATTATTAGGTATCATACATTTTCTTCTGTTTTTTTCAGGCTTTTGATTTTGTGCCAATATTTTTTGTGGTCTCATGGAGTCATGGATTTGCATTTGGCTTATTTAGTTTTCAAGGATTCAGTTTCTTCATTAAGGTTAATCGTTTTCTTTTCTAAGTTATTTATTCTCCTTCCAAACCTTGTGGAAAATCCATTTTTCCTTTGGAGTCTCTACTTGCAGTTGGTATGGAGTCAGATTTTTGATGCTGGTCAGTGTTTTCTTAGATCTTTTCATCTCCAGCTTTAGTTTCTGAACTGGGGCTTTGTGTCATGGTCAGGCTTTGCTCTTGCTCACTGTGCTCTTGGATGGAGTGGTCATCTTTGCTTGTCTTGTCCGGGTTCCTTGCACTGACCTTTACCCTGAATCTTTGAGGTACAGTGCACTGTATCTTCAGGGCCCTCTCTGGCATCTCAGTACAGAGGTTGAGGCCCTCAGAGGCCCAGACCTGTGTTGTCTGGGTCTGTCTACTGGGACACCATACTCATCTGTTCAGCACCATGTTGGTTACTGCCTGCCTCAGATCCCCGTGGCTTCTAAGATCCTCACACTGAGACTTTCTGGTCCTCATGGGGCTTTCTCAAAGGAGCCCTCTGCTCTTGCTGTCTTGACACTGGCTTGGCTGGAGTGAGGCTGGGAAGAAGGAGGACAACTGACCTTTTGTGCAGAACTAGGGTGGAAGAAGTCACTGTAGTTGCTCTTTGAATTTCTTGCTCATCATTCAGTCTGAGCTTTTCTGGAATAGGTATGTTGAAGCCCAGTGGCCTACCTACTGTTCAGGCTGCTGTCCTTTCTAAACAGATCTCCCCCAGGATCTACAGTAGTGTAGACATAGGAGTCACTGGATCATGTTGATCTCCCTGAATTGCGTTATCGTTCCTGAGTGCTTGGTGTCTAGACCTTGCCCTGTTCAACTTCAGAGGAGTGCGGTTTGTAGGATCATGAGAGTGTTCTTGACTGAAAGGTGCTGTGCCTACACCTGCAACATCAGAATGACTGTCACTTGTCGAGCCAGATTCTCTCAGCATTAGACTCTTTTGCCATGACTGAATGATTAACATCACAGTGGCCTGACCAGTTTACATCACTTTGTGCAGGGAGTGGTACCTGTTTTGTCTGTAAGGGGGTGGGAAAGCTGTTCTTGGGATCATATTTGTTTTGGCATCCTTGTTGCCTGAAAATAAAAGAACTTGCCTATCCTACGGTCAGCTGGGGATTGGAGGTTTTAATGGAGTTTTCCACTGTCCTGTAGAGAATCTGCCTTTCTCATCTAGTAGCCAGTTGCCATGGTACATATTTAGGGGAAGGGAGTCCCTTTGCAATCTGAATTACTGTCTTATAACCTTAACCTGAGTAACGCTTTAATCGCTGATTATCAGCAGTAATTTTTACTGCAGTCTGTAACCCACAAGGGTCTCATTATATTCTTTTTTAAAGTATTTATCTATTTGTAGCATTAAAAAAAATTTTGAGTTCAGAAATCTCTCCCTCCCGTCTCTTCCCCACCCATTGAGAAGGCAAGCAATATGATAGCAGTTACATGTGTGAAGTCATACAGAATATTTCATGTTAGTCATATTGGAAAGAAAGGAAAAAAACTAAGAAAAATAGAGTAAGTGGAAAAAATTATGTTTCCATCTACACTCAGATCATCAGTTCTCGTTCCGGAGGTGGATTGCAATTTTCATTGTAAGTCTTAGAACTGTCTTGGATCATGGTATTGATTAAAATAGCCAGATCCTTCACAGCTGATCATTGTTACAGTGTTGCTGTTACTGTGTACAGTGTTCTCTGGGTTCTACTCACTTCACTCTGCATCAGTTCATAGATGTCCTCCCGGATTTTTCTGAAACCATTCTGCTTGTCATTTCCTGTAGCAAATAATATTCCATCATAATCGTATACCACAGCTTGTTCAACCATTCCCCAATTGATGGGCATCTCCTTAATTTCTAATTCTTTGCCACCACAAAAAGAGCTCCTATATTGTTGCACAGACTAGGGCCTTTCCTCTCCTTTTTGTAAAATCTCTTTGGGATACAGACCTACTAGTGGAATTGCTGGATCAAAGAGTATGCACAGTTTTATAGCCATTTAGGCATACTTCCAAATTGCTCTCCAGAACAGATGAACCAGTTCATAACTCCACCAGCAATGAATTGGTGTCCCAGTTTTTCCACATTCCTTCCAGCATTTGTCATTTTCCTTTTCATCTCATTGTATTCTAATTCAAATCACAGGCCTGATCTGAGTTATGTATGCCTGGTCCAAAGTACACTCATGGAATATAGAATCTGGCTCAATATTTTATGTTCATTGTTACTCCAAAGCAGTGAATTATAAACTATAAATGTAATTTGTTTTCTTAGACCAGAAATCCATTCACCAGCCACTGCTCACCACTGTGTTGAATCCTGTTCTTTGTATGTCTGTTCTTCGAGAACAGGGACTGTTTCTTCTGTATCTGAAATCCCAGTATGCCTAGCATAGCCCCTAATGCAGAGCAGCATCCCCCCCCGCCTTTGAAAATTTTTAAAAAAGTTTTGTATTTTATTTTCTTTTAGTTACATGTAAAAATAATGTTTAATATTTGTTTTTAAAACTTTGAATTCCAAATTCTCTCCCTCCTTCCCTTTCCCACTCTCACTGAAAAAGCAAGCAGTGCTATATAGGTTATACATGTATAGTCATGCAAAACATCCATAATAGTAGTCATGTGAAAACATGGACAAGAAAACTCAAGTAAAGAAAGTTTAGAAAAAGTCTGCTTCAGTCTGTATTCAGACACCATCAGTTCTTATTCTGGGGATGGATGGCGTCTTTCATCATAAATCCTTCAGAGTTTTCTTGGATTGTGCAGAGAATAGCTAAGTCCTTCATAGCTGATCATCTTACAATAATGGTGTTACTTTGTAAACAGTATGTTTCACTTTGCATCAGCCTGTGCAAGTCTTTCCAGGTTTTTCTGAGAGCATTCTGCACACCATTTGTTATAGTACAATAGTATTGCATCATAATCGCATACCGTAACTTGTTCGACCATCCCCCAATTGATGGGCATCCCCTCAATTTCTAATTCTTTATCCTCAGGAATAAACTGCTGTAAATGTTTTTGTACATACAGGTTCTTTTCCTTTTTGTTTTTTTATCTCTTTTGGAATACAGATCGAGTAGTGGTATTGCTAGGTCAAAGGGTATGAATGGTTTTATAACCCTTTGAGCATAGTTCCAAATTAGAGCAGGCCTTTTTAAACAATGCGTTTTCATTGATTTGTTGTATCCACATGATCGTTATGGTTAAAATGTGAAAATCTCTTGTTAATCCTCTTGGATTCTTCTAAAGATAAGTTGGCTGGAGTAATTGAACTAGCTGTGCCAGAAAGAGCACTAGTCTTGAAGTCAAGAAACCACAGTTCGAGTCTCACTTATGTCATTTACTACCTGTTTGGCACTGGCGAGTAACTTCACTTATCTGGGCCTCAGTTTCCTGTCCATAAAACGGGGAGGGATTTGGAATAGATGACTTACCAGTTTCCTTCCATTTCCAAGTTTTTCTTGTCAGGACCAGAGCTAGAGACAGGAGAGGGCTCCTCTGGTGTCTGATATAGCATTTAGACCTGGCCTGATCTGCCGCTCATTAAAGGAGCGCAGATACTAAGCAGCTATAAAGCGGCAAGATGCAGTCTTGTAAATGAATGCTTACATCTCATCTTTCTCCTCATGGGTTTTAGAACTGTACCTTAAAATACCAGAGGATGGTAGATTCTGTCCAGAGTGGGTTCAGAGTATATATCATGAGGGTTGGCTTAGAGACTTGCCAGTCTGACCAAGAGACCTTTTAGCCTGCTAAGTTTTAGGCTAGTCTCATAGCACAGGGTACAAGAAACACCAAGGAGAAGAGCCATTCTATATTTAGTCCTGACTTAGAAGGAAGACCTGGTTGATTGAATGAATGGGTTGGAACTTGGGAGAAAGGGATTGTGTTGTTCAAGAATACAAGGGCAGTATTTTTTTCAACAGAGTTTAACAGCTTATTCAATATGAATTGAAAGAAAATTGCCACTTTACTCAGTTTACCATGTTTATTACTTGTTTTTTCTTCTTTTTGTAGGCAAAATCATCAGCATTGCAGACTGATAATCGGCCTGCCTCATTGGTAAGAGACTTTTCTTTCTCTTTTTAGTTTATTTTTAGTTTTCAACATTCACGTCCATGAGTTTTAAATTTTCTCCCGCTCTCTCCTCCCCAGGACAGCATTCAATCTGATATAGGCTCTACATATACATTCCTATTGAACATATTTTCAGATTTGTCATGTTGTATAGAAGAATTAGAATGAATGGAACTATGAGAAAGAAAAAAAAACAAAACCAAACTAAAAAACAGAAAATAGTCTGCTTCACTCTGCATTCAGACTCCATAGTTCTTTCTCTGGATGTGGATGGCATTTTCCATCATGAGTCCTTTGGAATTGTTTTAGAGAAAGAGACTTTTCTTATGAGCATTTTGAAATGTCACAATGAATTCAAAAAGTGTTTTTTCCCATTTCAGCATATTCAGAAGGGAGTCTACATTTTTGATCCCAGAAAAGTTCTGTATTGTATCGAGCCAAGTCTGAAGTGCTCATATAAACTTCATGATCTCTTTTTAAAATTTTGAGCCCTTTAAACAAAACTGAGGCTTCTATCTGACCATAACGTTTGCTGATTGGTGACACATTTGTTTTGCTTTTCTCAGAGACCTTCATGGTGGCCGTTTGAGATGTCTCCTAGTGCATTAACCTTTGCTGTTGTATGGCCTTTTATTGCTCAGTGGTTGGTACACTTATATTATCAAAGAAGAAGAAGGTAATCCTGATTGTTGATAATTTTGTTATTCAAAATAATGGTTAGTTCCTGTCAGCATGGCTACAGTGACCTTTGTCTACCTTTTAGTGACTGTTGAGGGAATGTCTGTTTTATAGATACTTAGTGCATTACCATGATGAAAATCTTGCATTGAACATAAGTGCTAAACTTGACTGAAAATGAGATTTCATGGGGAATATACTTTCTTGATTTCTTCATCTGTTCTTTGGGAGCATCTCTCCACTTTGCATAGTTGTGGTTTGGCTCCTAGACAGGACAAAAAGAATCTCACACTCCAGAATTTTCGGGCAATGCTTATTGTGGAAAATCATGCTTAATTGGGGATGTTAAAGAGAAAACAGGGAGGAATCCAGTGGGTAAAGAATGTTCTAAACTGTAGACTAGCTTGTTTCTGGTGCAAGTGTAGGCTTGAGCATAGGAGGTAGCCCCTCAATATGAATCATCTTCAGTTCAGAGGTTCTCCAGGGAGGGGTCAAAAAATTGGACATTATCAGACCGAGAGAATTCTCTAATTCAGGCCTCCATTTCCACTTCAGAATTCTTGAGAGATTTCTGAAGGTTGCCTAAATGCACAATAGTCTTTATGGTGATCTTAAAACTGACCTAAGAGTGGTAGCTAGGTGGTGCCATAGTGCATAGAGCACCTGGCCTGGAGTCAGGAAGACTCATTTCCTGAGTTCAAATCCAGCCTCAGACACTTACTAGCTGGGTGACTCTGGGTGAGTCACTTAGCCATGTTTGCCTGAGTTCCTTGTCTGTAAAATGAGCTGGAGAAAGAAATGGCAAACCACTCCAGTCTCTTTGCCAAGAAGATCCCAAATGTGGGTTCACAAAGAGATGGACACAACTGAAAAGACTGACAGATTTCTTTAGAATAGGGATGACATGAAGTCAGATGTTTGAAGCCTTATGTGTGTGTATTTATTTTTCCCAAAATTCTGAGCTTTTTTCTGTTACCAACATTTCCAGTATTTAAGTAAGTGCACATTGTAACAGTATCTCAGAATTGTTTAAATTCTATACTTTATAAGAAATTTCTCCGGAGTCAGCAAAGAGTCAGGTATTAGGAATGGTGACTGGGCCTGTGATTTTGTTGGTATAAGGAATGTCCTAGTTGTGTTGGCTCCCTTTGCAAATGCAGCTCAGCATCTTCTCTGCAACCAGTTGTCTTAGAGAGCTGCCTAGAGCAATGAGAAGTCAAGTGATTGGCCCAGTCACACAGCCAGGATGTGTTAGAGGCAGGGCTTGAACCCAGGGCCAGCCTGCCCTCCACAGTGTATGGTGCTTTGCCTTTTTGGCATTATTACTCCTGTGTTACAGCTTGAAGACACCTCTGCTCAAGGTCACAAGCCAGCAGGTAGGATTGGATTCTAACTAGTGCTTAAGGTGCCTCTCTGACTGCCAAGATTTGTTCCTTTGAACAAAAAGTAATTGCTTGCTTTCTACAGTGTGAAGTGGCCCAATGTCTTTTAATAATTTAAATTTTAACTTTGGTGAGGGGCAATTCTGGAAGCCAGGAGCAGAATACAAGGAATCTCTTCATTTGCTTCAAGGGGAAAGATTAATGATCTTGGTTGGGTGAATGACCTGAGACTAGCTTGCTTTTACCATGGGAAAATTAAATCAAAGTATTATGAAAGGTTATTCAAGTGTACTTATAAACTCCTATATAAAATGGCTCTAAATCCCAGTGGGGCCATTTGAGTAACATTTCCAGAAGCTCTAATACAAATAGCAACCACAGGCACAAGTTTGCTTCCCAAGGATTTTTCTCTTTTCTAAAGCATTTGAAGTGTTCATTAGGTGTAACTGTATAATCTATTTGCATCTTTCATCCATCAAGAGGCAACCCCATACTCTGATCATGCTTCTCCACTCCCTCTCTGCCCCTCTTGGCAGCTGCTTGGGTTAAGTAAACTGATGTTTAATATTTGGATTTCACTGAGAGAGTAGAGAGTAAGGGGATGAGGAAAGCATGGAGAGATTTGTTTAACCACAGAACACTTGCCAGAAGTACTGGGATTACATGAACTAGAGGGCATAAAAAGCACTTTGACTTGTGTTGCAATACATTCTCTTTTCCAAGTTCCTCCTTCCATTTCTTTGTGCAGGGCCAGGTATTGGGCAAGAGAATTGGGAATAGAACAGAAAGACTCCAAGGACCACTTTTGTTAACAGCTTGCTTCATGTCCAAAAGTGGAAAGGCCAGTCACTCTTCATAAAAAATAGAAGAAACAGACTGTGACCTGCTACAGTTGCCTGTCACCAAAATAGGGAGCAGGATGGTGCAATATCAGTGGAAAGAACATCAGATTGGGAGGCAAAAAGACCCGGGTTTGAATCCTATCTCTGATACATGGGCAAGTGAATTAGCTCCTCTGAGCCCCAGTTTACTGATCTGTAAAATGGAGCTATTTCCTGAAGGCACCCACTTCACAAGGTGTCTGTGAGGGCCAGAAAGAGGAGATAATGAAGTAAAGGGCATGGGATCATAGATTTAGAGAAAGTCCTCAGAGAGCTTCTAATCACACATGAGTCACTTGTATTATATCATGTAGGTTGTTAACTTGAGAGGGGGAATTTGAATCCAGGATCTTGGACTCCAGAGCCATGCCACCTTGCCAGACATTTCCATTATAGGCCTGAAAATTAGACGCCTGAAAGTTGTATAAATTACTGACAGTACTTCCACTCAAATGAAAGGAAGGATGCTCTTGGTCCATTGTTTCCTTAAAATATCACATTAATTGAAAAGTGAATATTGAATATATTTGTCACTGAAACTTATTTTGAATTCTTTTGTTGTTGAATGTTTATAAAGTCCCTGGTGTGGGTTATTAAGTTTTAGGTTCCTGTAAAGTACTTCACCTTTGTGTGTCCTTCTCTGCCTTTGGGTTCAGGTGAGAGCCATGTCAGTTTACATCAAAAGGAGTGTAAGAACTCTGTAGCCTTGGAGGCCATGGTACTGGGCACATTCTTAGTAGAAGTAAGTCCCAGCAGTGAAGGAACTTAGGCACTGATTAGGAGCCTGATCCTAGAAGGGGAAGGAATTACCTGGGAGGTGGAAAAAAGGGATACTTGGAGCTGGAAATTCACCATGGCAGCAGGAGGAGCAGAGTGCAAGGAAGGACATTGGTGTAAAGCCCAGAAGGAAGATGGGGATTAAAGGCAAATTATTTCCTGGGTAAGGTGGAAATAGGAGAAAGGGGCAGACCTATATATAGAGGTTGAATCTCAGAGAGTGTGACCTCAAACTGATTCTTATTTTTCCTGCCTTCTACTTGCAGGATAGAAAACTGCAGTGACATAAGATCATAGATTTAGAGTTAAGAAAGAAACCTTGGTTGTGGTGGTGGTGGGGGTCATCTGGTTCAACACTCATATTTTACAGATCAGGAGGATTAGGGGACTTAATTTAAGGTCACACAGGCAGTAAGTGAAACAGCTGGTGTTCACACTCAGATAATCTAATTCTGTGACTCTAAAGTCAGCTCCTTCTACCATACCATACAGCCCTCATGGAGGAGAAACTTAAATGTTTTTGTGGCAGTGCATACATATTCGTACTTGTATTCATGTATGCTTAGCTATGGGTGGGCAAGATCTCCTTTGATACATCTGTCCAAAAATAAAACTTAACCATGTATTGTTTCTACTATTGGAGTCATTCCCCAGTTAGAGAAGTGAGTCTTTTATCTAAAGGAGACTATTTATTTTAAATTTTTATTGATACCTTTTGTTTTTACTTCTCATGAATTTCTAAATATGTCTTTACCCCCTCCCCTTAAATTAAAAAGATAAGCTAAACATCAGCGACATTTGACAGTATGCAAAACGCCACACCCGTAGTCTGTCACCTCTGCAGTGAAAGTCGGGAAAACTCTTCTCCAACGCCAAGCTTGGTCATTAGAATTATAATTTAAATAGCCAGTTTCTTTTTCTTGTTCTTTCCAATGGAACAGTATCTGTTGTGGCCTAGGGCGTTCTAGGGTACAGGGCAGGGTTCTGCCTTGAAAGAATTGGACCACTCAAGCCTTCTTTTAGTCCAAAGTAGCAGGTTTATTGTAACACCAGTAGAAGTGGGCCACACTCATAGTGGGTCTGTGCTATTTGTGACACCAATACAAGCAGGCTAGATTCTTAAGGAATCTGTGCATTTGATGAGGATAAGATGGATATTTTTATACAGAAAGACTGTGGGAAGATGTGGATGGAATCTGGGAGTGTTAAGTAGCCTGGGGTGGTCTGGAGGTAACAGGAAAAGGGGCCTGGAGAGGATCAAGGAGTGTCAAGTAAGCTAATTAAGTAATATCTGGGGGGTGGAGTCAGCCAGATGACTCGGGAGAACAGTAGGGACTGGGCTGTGTGGGAAAGTCCAGGGCCTTTTAGGGGTCCCATCAGTACCCAGTGGGATGGGTATTATATTTCTGTTTCATTGGAGTAAACACTCCCTTCACTAATGCAGTGTGTGTATTGCAACCATCATTCTCCTGTTATGTGGTTTCAGGAGTTATGTCGGTCACCTTGTGGCCAAAGCCTTGATGATGAACCTCTCTTAGCTTAACTGTGCTTGTCTCCAGACAAGAAAGACCCGGTGGGGTTCATGCTTTGAAGCCACTCATAGCTGTGAAGAACACTGGGGCACGTGCACTCCGTAGCAAAGGCATTTGAGTCAGATGTCATGGGATTTATACATTACACTATGTAAAGAAAGATGTGGGGACTGCACCATGTCTCACTCTTCATATATTTCTGTATACATCTGCCCTTTCATTCCTACTGTGCAATTTCTATCATTTTTCTTTGTGTATCATCTTGGGTCAGAGAAGGGGGAGGGAGAGGTAGAGAATGAAAATGAAACACAGAAACAGAGAAAACCGGAAAGGAGAAGTCGAGAAGAAAGATCACAGAAGTTGTTAAACATGGGCTGGTAGACATGGCTCTTACTAAAAGACCACAAAATAGTGTTTCGCAAGATTTTTTTTCTTTTAAAAACAGGTGGGAAGGGAGAGAATGGGATCAGGGAGGTGAGAAAAGACCAAGTACATACTTCACTGCTGTGCTTGTCAGTTCTCTAAATGAAATACAGGCTTTATGAACACTGTATACCTACATACACACATGTATGCATGCATGCATGTGTATACATATATACACACATATACATATGTGCAGATATAATGTATAAACCATTCTATACGTACACACAAATATATAGTGTTTGTCCTGTATCTGCCATTAAAGTATAAACTTCTTGAGGACCAAATCCTCTACTTGCATTGTAGCTCTCCAAAGTGCTTCAGACAAGTATTTCACTGTATGAAGGGGGCTTGCTGAATGAAAGGCTTGTGGATCAGCTGACCAGAAATATACCAGTAGGACCATTCCTTCTGGGGGGTTCACAGTATTTTCTTTATGCTACACATGTGCCTCTTTCCTCCTTTCAGTAGCCAGGAACTCTCAACTGGTCTTATAGGACCCCCCTGATCTGACAAATTAATTCACACTAACGTGATGAGCTGTTCCTCACCAGGGAATCATGTAAGGGAATGACCACTTATTCTCTGACAAAAGTTTGGGCACTATGGTACCTGGCTAAGGAGAGAGAAATCTGGTCTGGGGGCTTAAATTTTAATTTTTTTTTTTAAAAGAGGCCTCTAGTGAATAATACAGTGCTGGATCTAGAGTCAGGAATATTTCAGACACTGACTGTATGACATTGGGCAAGTTACTTGACTTGTCTGCCTCAGTTTCCTTATCTGTAAAATAGGTGCAACATCTGTCTCCCAAGGTAATTATGAGCATTTTTTATGGTGCTTTTCAAACCTTGAAGCACTGTAAAAATGCTAGCTATTCATTCATCTTGTTCAACCACTTGTAGTTGAGTACTTCTTGTCATGTGAGGCAGTTCTGTAATAATTGTTTGCAGTGCTGTTTTCCTTTTCTTTTAAATTGTGTGATCATGACCTCTGAGTAGTGTTATTCTTAGGATTCTTTTGTGTTGAAATGTCTAATATTCAGATAGAACATAGGCTAACTAATGTCTGCCTTTTTTTTTTCTTTTTTAAGGAAACTGAATTGAAAGGAGATGATGCTGCTTTATCCATGACTGCTGGGCCTCTAAGATGTCTGAATGAGAAGGGGCATGGTGTGCTCCTGGGAATCACAGGCTGGATAACTGTTCACTTTTGTTGCTTTAGCAGCCTCAGTGGGATGGGGTGGAGTTGGGCTTTTGTTCTTTTAGCACTACAAAGATGATTATCTTCAAGACTAAATATTACTGATACTTGAATGAGCATTCTCAACTAGTTGACAAATAGCATACATAGAATTATCCCATCTTTGGGACCTGAAGGACATTAAATTATTAATTATTGTTTGGTAACCTATTTACCTGATTATCTCCAATGTAGGAATATGAACAGCTTTTTCAGCGCACAGTGATAATGACACAGATTTTTGTGGGAATTTTGACTTGGTTTTTTGGTTATTAACTAATGGTGGGGATGAGAGTAGGAGGGGAAGCCCTTAATCTGCAAAAGGATGTGACTCGGGCAAAAACCTAGATGTCAAATGAAAATAAATTGACTTCATATCATAGTCACTGAATTACCGTGGCAAAGGATGACACATTGCCAAGGGAAGCTATTTCACAGTTCACTTGGTGGACTGCACAGTGCTTCGTTACCCTAACATTTGGGGGGCATTTAAAATCCTGACCTTGTTTTGGCCTCTTCCTTCACTACATAGGTGGGTGCCAGAGCTCCCCACCTGGCCAGAGTGGAAGGGACTTCCCCATAGTCTGCTCATTTTGTTTCCAGACAGTTCAAGGGAGATGCATGTCCTGCATGGTAGAAGTGATGAGTTGGGCTTGATGTTTCAGAGTATAGACTGATGCTGCAGTGTACAAATAATAGTTTGATTCAACCGCCTAGACCTGTTCCTTGGTAATCACTTTCTTTAGGGGAAGAACTGTAGTTTCTGCACGGGGTGCTTTGAAATATAAAATGAAAACTTATTTATACTGGTTTTTTTTTTTTTTTTACAAAGTACAGAAAACTCATGACTTAACAATTGCTCAACAGATGATTTCAGTAATTCATGTTGCCATGAATAAATCAATTAGCCTCTTAGTGCCTCAGTTTATCCACCTGGGGATAATGTTTGCAATGTACCTAACTACAGGGATATGTGAGATATTGGGCATCTGGCTGCCATTTGATTAAACTATACCTCAAGTGACAGAAGCTTTCAAAAAGACATGGTAACTTTTGGGTTTTGAGGATAGAAGGATTTGAATGGTGCCCCAGGAAGCCCTCCTTTGGGAATAATTACTTCTATGTGCAAAATGATCCTTGTGACAGGAAAAGTCCTTGGCTCGTTCTGCTAGCATGTGCTTTAAGGTTCACTGATAAAAGTCATCCTGAAAAATGATGCCCGGCACAGCAGATCACTGTACTGAGTACAGTGTATTTTTTAATCAGAAAAACTAACCCCAATTCACAAGGATGGCCTTTTTCTAGAGGGAAAATATATATTTTTAAAATTGGCATTCCCCAAATCCTCCTTTTTCCTTACATATCCCTAGCTAGCCTTTTCTTTTATCCCATCTGTATGAAAGGGATTGATTGCTAACATCTGCTAAAGAAGCAAAAATTACCTTACCTTTTTGAGAAAAAATGAAAGGTCACTGAATTGCATATGAAAAAAGATCACACCTATATAGACGAAGTAGCTATAAAACTTTATTTTCAAAAAGGGTGGTAAAATTAGGGGCTTCTCTTAGCATGATGGGGACATAAATGACCTTTTTGGCTAGTTTAATCAGACTTTTCGAATGTAAGCAGCTGTAATCAACTGCAGGTAGTTCAGGGGTTGTCATCTCTTGGGGTTAATACTTTCTGTCCTGTCCCAAAATCTTATTTTGTAGTTTGAAAAGCACTTTGCACACAGCTCTTGTAATATAAAAAACAAAGATGTAATTTTAGGATTTAATGTTCATGCTTTGTTTAACAAAACCTGATTTTAAATTGACAATGGTATTTTTTTTAATGAAATATTTCTTCTCTTCAGTTGTTTCTTTATTGTAAAGCTAAGTACAAAATAAAAACAGTAATGAGAAATTGTCTATGTTCTTCTAGTCTGAATTAGAATTCAGAGGATCAGGGAGCAAGTGAGTATGTAAGTGCCCACTGTGTACCAGGCTTTCTCACTACAAGGGCCAGGGAGAAAGGGAAAAAGACAAAGAAACAGTCCGTCTTCAAGAACATATATTCTGCTGGGGAAACAGAACATGTACACAGTACTACATACAAAATATATACAGAGTAATTGGAGGCAGGAGGAGAAGGCAGACAAGGTGCCAGCTTTTGGGGATTCAGAAATCCTTGTGTGTGGTGTTTGAGCTGAGCCTGTAAAGAACCGGAGAAGGGAGAGGAAGTTTCAGAATGACAGAGGTGACTGAAGAGTCCGCTTCAGGCACAGACTAGATGAAATCTGGCCAAGGTAAATATGTGAGGAGTCATAAACGGTATGAGGAGAAGAGCAGTGTGTCCAAGGGAGGTTTTTTCTAGAATTGGAGAACTACAGTCTCCAAGGAGACAGAAGGCAAACAAGGAACACACAGTGGGATCAGTTTTCAATAAGAGTGGAGATAATTTGTTAAGAAAGAGAGGAGAAGGAAAGAACAGGAGATAAAGCTGAGAAGCTCTGGGCACCAGATAAGGGAGAGTGAAACTCAACAAAAGCACTCACTACTTGCGAGTCTCTGGGCTGGGGATGCAGAGAGAAAAAAGTGAGCGCTCTCATCCTGCATCAGCATCCATCAAAGCACAGTAAGATTTCACTACAACTTTTACTAACAACGAGTGCTTCAGAGAACCATATCTAACAATACTTAAACGTAAAAAAAAGACAACAAATGTTTAGGAACACAGCATTTAATTGTCTTCTCTATTAGCAGTCTCTTCAAATTTGACATTTATTTTATCTTTCAACAAAGTGCACAAAGTTTCTTAACAAAGATGAGATTTTTTAAACCTACATTTTAAATTTTGATTAACACTGATTTTTAAAAAACCAATACTTTCTCAGACTGATACATGAACTATTAAAATGTGTTACAATTGATATAGTACTTAGTCATTTTAGAGGTAGGCTATCAATGTTGCTTATAAGTATTTTTCCCAAATCATTTTAGATAGACAAAAAATCAAAATACCCTTAAAACTTATAAAGATGCTACAAACACAAGAAGTACAAAGTATTTCAGCAACATTATTAGTGTAATACCTGGCTGTAAGTAACCTAGGTTGCTCTGCATACTTCTCTTGTTCATTTCTAATTCCTCAAAAGAATTACACTATGAAATAAAGAGTTTTTTGCCGTGTTCAGACATATATCTTGACAGTATTTCTTAGACACTGCTTCAAAGTACTGACCTTGAGAACAAGATTTTGTTACCAACCATATACAACCTAAATAACATTTTAAGTACATCAACAATACATTTTTTATAGCAAACAATTCTAGAAACTGGATGCATTAAGAGCAGCAGATAAGGGAGAGGGAGGGAAATCCGGGTCACTCTCTCTAATGTGATGTGAGCAGTTCTGCTAATACTTTAGCTTTTGTAAAGTGCAATAAAAGTTGAAAAAGGAAATTTAAAGATACGTACAATAATTTCTCAGATTAAGATGAACAATTTTTGTAATGTGAAACACTGAAAAAATGCAAATTTAAAGACATACATTAATCTCTTAGATGAAAATAAAACTAGTGATTTTACAAATTTGTGTATCTGCAGTCACTATAAAACAAAAGCAGACTGATCCAGATTAACATGCAATCTTCTTTAAACTACTGACCTAATCTGGTATTACAGAAAATAAAAGCCCATTCTTAACACAAGGTTGATCAAATAGGAAAGTCAGTAGTTATCTTTTTATAGTGCTATAAACTAAATCCTGACACAGTCAAATGCTGAGCATTGTTCCTGGCTTCAAAATAGGAAGTGTCTGTCTCATCATCTGGTTGAGGTATGAAAGGCATCGTCTGATTAGGCAGATTTTCCCAGTCCACATCCCTGAAGAGAGGATGCTTTTTCAGCTCTTGAAAAAAGAAAACAAAAACAAACAAAAACCCAAGTAGGACATCATTACCAAAATTCTGCTTCACTCAAAATACTAAATGAAAATGTCTTCCAATGGTATTTTTCCTTATGGCATACCTGTTTCATAGAAGCATAAAATCACTTTCCTATAATCAAATACTTTCTCCCTCTTCCCCAGCCACCACCTATCCCTTTGCCAAATGGGAAGGTGGAAAGTTAGGTAGCAACCTACCCTCCCTGCGATAGGCAATCATGGAACTTCTCTCCAACACGACATCCATCCTTATGTCAATACTCCCTCCCTCTGCCCCCTCTCTCCACTGTAACCCTAAAATGAGTCCCAATCCTCTCATCCCTTTTATGGGGTATCAGAGTCCAGATTACAGCCTATGTCAAGTAATTTGCTGTGTGTGTGTGTGTGTGTGTGTGTGTGTGTGTGTGTGTGTGTGTGTGTGTCTGTGTGTGTGTGTCTGTGTGTGTGTGTGTGTGTCTGTGTGTCTGTGTGTGTGTAGCCTGTATAGGATTAGTACAGACAGAGGCTTCACATGATGCCCTGTAAGGGCACCAGTGCCCTTCCTGCCCCCAGATTTGAAGGCTCAGTGTCCTCCTGGCTTCTTCATTCTCCTTCACCTACAAAGTCAATGAGCAGAACTTACCACTTCTAAGCTGACATTTCTCACATTCATCCATCTCTCTACTCAGAGGGGCCATGAGCCTCCCACCTGAACTATTCCAAGAGCCTCCTAAAAATGGTCTCTGATCAACAATCTATCCTTCATTCAGCCACCAAGGTGAATTTCATAAAGCACATACCAGACTATACCATTTCCCTACCCAAATTCCACTGGCTTTCCCCATTGACTCTGCAATCAAATGTTATTTCATCATTGTCTCTTCCTTTTAAATTTCTTTTTTGTGTGCGTGTAAGTTTTATTTTTATTTTTTGGAGGCAATCAGGGTTAAGTAACTTGCCCAGGGTCATAGAGTTAGTATATGTCTGAAACTGGATTTGAACTCAGGTCTTCTCAACTCTAGGGCTGGTGCTCTATCCACTGCACCATTTAACTGCCCCTTGTATAAATTTTACAATGAACATAATTATTAATTTAGTAGTAAAGGAATACAATCTTCAAATATGTAAATATACACAAGGGTGGTACCTATATAAAATTTTTTTACTGGTCATTTATCTATACACTTACATTAAAAATTAATAGAAAGGTTTCTTTATGGCCCAATAATATTCTATTATATTCAAGCAGACTAATTGTTCAGCCAATCCCCAATTAATGAAAACCTACTTTGTTTCTATTTTCTTGCTATTACAAAAAGGGCTGCTACGACTAGAAAGCAATGTGACATAGAGGAAAAAAAGCTGGTCTGTGAGTCAGGAAGATCTGGGTTCAAATCCCATCTCGGATAAAAACTGATGGTGTGCTCCTGGCCAGGTCACAATCTCTAAGAGCTCTGGCAGCTCCCTAGGAATACAGTTCCTCTATTGGGAGAGGAAATTGGGAAGACAAAGAAAACTTCTTTAGCTGCCAAACGAAGCAAATAAACTAGAAAGCAAGTGACTATGAAAGTGACTATGACTATGAAAGCACTGGAAAAAAAGGCCACCGAGGAGACAATGAAAAGAAGATGGGGACAGAGAGATACTCTCACTTTAATGTTGTATTTCTTAAAATAGGAGGAACGGTGGTTAAAAAACAATATAGACTCAATAACACGCATCCAAAGAATTCAGATTAACTCAAGTCTCTGGAAGAGTCAATTCAACCAGGATTATTTGGGAAACTTGACTTCAGCACTTTGCACAGTGTGACACGCAGGAGGCACTTAATAAATGCTCACTGACTGTCAGGGTAACACTTTCTCAGACCACAGGTGAAAATCAAAGCACCAAAAGAGAAGCCATTAGAGTGGTGCCTCCAAGAATGAGAAAGGCAGTTAGGAAGAGAAGATCATGCCATTACTACCTTGTAAATATCACTCCCACGTTTACTCATGCACTTCCTGCTGCACCAAAAGCTTAACAGTTTACTAGCTAAAGCATCTCTAGGTAAAATCTGACACCCAATTTCCACGTTTCAGGTCTCGTCAATCGAGACTGCTCATTAGATAAAAATACTTGAAATCACTAATAAGAGAAATGTTCATTAAAACTATTAGGTTTCACATCATCTCAACCATCAGATTGGCAAGGATGACAAAAAGGAAAGTGACAGCTGTTGGGGAAGGAGCATTAAAGCACTATTGGTGAACTATGGATTGGTCTGGTTGTTCTGGAAAACTATCTTAAATTACATCTAAAAAGTCACTCAATCATGCACACATTTTGATCCAACAGCACCATTATTAACAAAGAGATCAAAGAAAGAAATAAGGACACAAACATACAAAAATATTTCTAGCAGCTTTTTTTTTGTAATGACAGAATTAGAGACTAAAAGGGGGATTGAGGGAATGGTTGAATAAATTATGGTATATGAATGCATTAAAATATTAATTAGTAAGATGACAAAAAAATGAAAAAATGGTTTCAAACTTGGATGACTTATATGAACTGATGCACAATAAAGTGAACAGAATCTGGAGAATGGTTTGTACAATAGGAACACTATAAAGAAGAAAGATTTAACTCTGATCAATGCAATGACAAAATATGCTTCCAAAGAACTAGTGATGAAGTATTCTATTCACCTCTTGACAGAGAGGTGATGAACTCAAGCTGCAGAACAAAGACATACTTATGGACACTGTCCAGGTGAGGATTTGCTCTAATTAACTGCATATTTGATATGTTTTATTTTTCTTTCAATTTGGGGCTATAAATAAGCTTATCAAAATGGAAAAAGAATAGTAAGCATTAAACACACACAGAAATAGCAGGTCAGTAAGAATATTCTATATACTTAAGAAAACAATCTGTTCATAAAACAGCTTTTACAACTTCACAGACAATTATACTTTGAAAAAGGAAATACTCATTTTATTTGGTACTGGCTGAATTCGGAATTTTAAAAAGAAAAGCAACTGAAGCACATTATTTCTACAATCAGTATACACGATCTTTTTTAGCACTCTACCTCCCAGTACTCTGAACAATCATTAGAATATAAATTTTCTTGGGAGGTTGGTGTATCAATTCTTGATCTGAAGTGCAATGGTTCAATTCTTCAAAAACTGATATGCAGAAAGAATTATTATTCAGTAGAGACCAGTCTTCTTCAGAGAACTGAAAGGATAAAGCATGGACTGACTGCATAGTGCCTTCCATATTTTGTAGGTGCTTAATTTAGCTATTAAGTTCAAGTTGGTCAAACACAGCATAAAGAGCCAAAAACCTTTTAAGGTCTACAGAGCTGCTGAGGGCTCCCTTCATTTCTTTCAAAAAATATTTTTCAATTAATAAGCACATATTCTTACCTCCCATCCCTATTTAAAAAATAGAAAAATATCCTTGTAACCAATGTATAGTCAAGAAAAACAAATTCCCACATTGGCGTAACATAAATGCATCATCTGGCATCCCAGAAGTAAGAGTGCTTCATCACTGGTCCTCTGGGACTATGTCTGGTCACTGCATCAATCAGAGCTCTCTTATCTTTCAAAGTGGTTTCTTTTTACAACACTGCTGCTATTATATACTATACACAGTTCTCCTGGTTCTCGTTGCTTCACTTTATATCAGTTCAAGTAACTCTTCTATATTTCTCTGAAACTATCCCTTTCATCTTTTATTACCTTCATATACAATCTATTTCCCAATTGACACACACCCTTCCCCTTAGTTTCCAGGGGTTTTTTTTTGCTACTACAAAAACAAATACAAGCAACTGCTAAAAAATATTTTTGAGCATGTAAGTTCTTTTTCTTGTTTGATCTCTTTGTGGGATTAAGCCTAGTAATGGTATCACTGGATCAAAGTATATGTAGTAAAACTTTTGGGGCATAAAATTCCAAATTGCCTTTCAGAATTGTTAGAACAATTTGAAACACCCCCAACAATAGATTAGTTATGTCTGCCTTTTCACAGCTTCTTTGATATTAACTATTTCATTTTTTGCCAATTTGCTGAGTGTAAAGTAAAACTGCAGAATTGTTTTAAATCATATTTCTCTTATTATTAGTGATCTGAAGCAAATCCAAATTGTTCACTACTTGCAATTCTTTCAAAATCTGTTTGCTCATATCCTTTGGTCATATTCATAGGAATTGCTGTTGAGATAATATTTATCTATGTTAATTCCCTATCTTGGTTATTGAACATTTACAGAGTTGAAATCAAAATCTTTAAAAAATGAGACATGGAACTTAATCAGAGAAAGACATTTCATAAACTAAGGGTCAGACAACATAAAAGGAAAAAACTGAGGTTAAAAACAAAGGCATTAATAAAACTTAAAGTAAAATGATCCTAAATCTTACCTTTTAGTCCAGCTCTTTTTGTACTATCTATTGTTAAAAGGACTTCTATTGCACTCTGACAATTATCAGACAATTTTTCTTCATGTTCAGGCCAAGGAATATCTACAAATATAAATACATATACAGGTTTGTCAATTGTTGCTTAAATAAAACAAATTAATAAAACAGGTCTTAAAAGAAAAAAAATTACCCCTTTTCAAAATATTCTGGAATACATGCTGTGGTGTTTCATCATTGAAGGGTGGAATTCCTGTTAGAAACTCAAATAAGCAAACTCCAAGTGCCCACCAATCTACTGCAGGACCTGAAATTTAAGAGAAAGTCGCTGAAATTGTAGTCATTTTCCAAGGTCAAAGCATGACTTTTCTTGAACTTTTCTTCTGACTAGATATGGGTCAGCAAGTCTTTTCAAGTGAAATAATTCTCCTTTAATGCTTCCTTTCCTATCTTGTAAGTGATTTGGGTTTATCTATATCACAGAATGAGCCAAAGAGAAGGAATTTGTGGTTGGCATTAATTTAGTCATTTATATTAACATTCTTTAACTCTTAACATGGCATCTTTTATATGAAATTCAAAAGTTTGATGATGTGACTGAGAATAAAAAAAATCATAACAAAGTCAGAATTACATCTTGATCTATTGCTTCCCATTTCACAACTGGGCAACTTTACTTGTTATTTACTTTTTATGTTCTTATTTGTTATTTATGTTCTTTTCCTGAACATAGTCATGATTAAAATCTTAGCACACAACCAAAATAAAGATGGGATAATAAAAATAAGTTTCTTCCTAAGATCCTTCCTCTATTTAAATAGTCAAACAATGTGTCATTATTCCAACACTGATTTAGGTAAGGTAGTTAAAAAGGAGGCAACCTCTGATAGGATATGCTAATGTTCTTTTAATGGGAAAGCTAGTTAACTCTAAATCACCTTTTAATAATTTGCTGTTTCAACTTAATACAATTTTATTTTACAACAAAAATCCCTTTACTTTGGCCCAATTTATAGGAAGTCAAAATGTGAATTTTTTTCAAGTGTAGTTTCTACTTTTAAGTACATAGAGTAATCCAAATTAGGCTAACACATTCATTCAAACTACGGCTTTAAGTACTGTTATTGTTGTACAGTCATTTTTCAGTTCTGTCAAGTCTCCTTAACTCCATTTGGGGTTTCTTGTTAAAGATACTGAAAATTTGCCATTTCCTTCTCCATCTCATTTTACAGAGGAACAACAGAGGAAACGGTTAAATTACTTGCACAGGGTCACACAGTCTGAGACCAGATCTGAACTCAGGAAGACGAACTTCGTTGACTTGAGGCCCAGCACTCTCCACTATGCAACCTAATTGCTCCTATTAAGTACTGACAGAATCTATTTTAATAGATTAGATGATTTTTCCATAGCATGTAAATTGTGTGCAGATAAACAGATGCTTTTAATGTATCTAAAAAGTTATTTGGAAAAGTATTTCAAATAATGGTAGCAAACTATGGCTTACAGTTTTGACTTGGTCTTAAATTTGAAGAAGTCTGCTAAATAAAATAAACTTTGGCTCAGGCCCTATCTTAATTAGCACAAGTTCTATGTAGAAATTCTAATGTACTACAGTATTAAGACATACAAAAACATTTAAATTAGTCAGAAGATAATTTCAAAAAATTTACAGTTTTGGTCAAGCAACTGTCACCATTTCATTACAAAAGCAGGCAAAGGAGTGTGGAATGTGCCAATAGGGTGAAAAAAAGTATGCATTTTAGAATGCTTTTGTATAACACATAATAATACTTTCTTCCTAAAGCATACAAAATACAGATACTTGGTAAGCTTGGTTTCTTTTGGCTTCAGAAAAAGCACAATTCCCCTAAGTCTTAAAAGAGTTAGTAAACCATGAAAAAAAACTGAAAATTTATTTCTGTAGTTTTGAATCTTTAAAAACATTTTAAGGCAAGGGAAGCTTCATTACATTGGAATAAGAATAGGAAGCCTAGAGAAAGCACATTTTTAGTTTTTTAAAGATAGAAATTAAAGCCCCTTTCCCAGCTAAGCCCAAATGTGCTTAAACCAAAAATAAATCCATGGATGTCTACAAATACATGCCATATATGCACATATACTTTAGTCAAAGTCTAATAAGATCACAGGTTTGGAAAAGGACATTATTATGATAAATGCTGCTAAATAGAATACATTACGGTCATCCAGATGAATAGGGAGAATAACTTTATGGTTTGCAAAATCTGGATGGTAAGATGAAACCCATTTCTAAAATCAAAAATGATAAAATGAAATATGAATTTCTGTACATTCCTACTTTTGAATGGTAATTGAATCAAAGAATAATTTCCTAACTTCTCATTCTAACTTGCTTGTCAGGTGCTCCCTTTATTACAAGTAAGAGAGTCAACTTATATTATTATTATAACATATTCATACATCTCTCTACAGAAGAGAGATCTTATCATCAGGGTCCTATCTAGATGCCTTACTACTCGTGAAACAGTAGTTGACTTATATATTTGAAAATCAAATTTAAAAAACTCCTTAGCAATATGATCTAGTTATACTTTGACTGTTTCTGTTTAGTCAAATACACTGCATAGAAAGTTCACTTACCAGAAGTCACAAGTCCTGTATATAAGAAAACAGCAATTAGGCACAGCCATTACAAATCCTGAATAACTCTCTACGTAAATGAGGACTTCAACCCCTCTTCATTCTTTCTGCCATATTAGTGTCAGCATCTCATCCACTGTGACATAGTGGATAGAGGACTGTCGGCCTAGTCAGGAAGGCCTGAGGTTAAATTAAGCCACAGATATTTACTGGCAAGTGGTCCTGGGTAAATCATTTAACCTGTTTGCCTCAGTTTCCTGACCTGTAAAGGGGGGGATAATAAGAACACCTACCTCTGGTGGTTGTTGTGAGGATCAGAGAAGATGTAAATGTAAATGGTAAAGTATTTAGCATAGTTCCTGTTACATAATAAGTGCTATATAAATGTTAGCTATTACTGTTATTATCATCAAACATTTACTTATTAAAATCAGTCAATTGTTCTTTGAAATATAAATGCTGTTAATCACAACTAATTTTGTTATTTCAATAGATTAAATATGAACAAATGTTTCATAAGTCATTTTCCAATATAAAAAGGAAGTAATAAAGCAATACCCTAAGGGTTACAGTTAAGATAACTAGATATACTACTAAAAATAGGATCTTTCAAAGTTACTCTTTAAATTTGAATAAAAAAATCTTTTATAATATGGAGAGACAGATTTTTGAGGTCAACCATGGGGTACCAACTATTGGGCCTGGATTCACAGTCCTATGCCTGCACTAGAAGGAAAAAAGGACTAAGAATCTATTTAGCACCTACTGTGTGCTAGGCACTGTGCTAAGTAAAGGCACTACAAATACTATCTTGTTTGATCTTCACAGGAGGTAAATGCTATTATTATCCTTTTTTACTGCTGAGGAAACCGAGGCAAAAACTGGTTCAGCATCTCATCCAGGGTCACCTGGCTCAGTGATCAAGTATAAAAGCCACTGGCACAATGGGCTAGGAGAGGTCAATTCTTAGCCCTGGCTCTTTGATCCTGGGTAAAGAATCATTTGTTCTAGGGAGGCCTCAGTTTCCTTCTATGTAAAATGGGGAATTATTCTTGATCACCTTCCAAAGTTCTTTCTAGTTCAAATCACAAATTAATTAGTCTTTCTAAGAACTTTTTTATCTAAAATCACAGGATCCTAGAGCTAGTAAATGAATTTGGATGTTATTTTGTCCCTTCTAGAGGTGAGACTGAGACCAAGAGAAAAGTGACATGCCTGACATCACCCAGGTGGCATGACCTTTATATGTTGAACTTTTTTATTTTAGAGATCAACCCCAAAGCAGAATAAGTTTATCATAAAATACAAATAAATAATAACAAACAGTTCAGTAACTGAGTTTTTGTCTCCTACCATGAGAATTGCTCAACAACAA
The DNA here is from genome assembly GCF_028372415.1 of Notamacropus eugenii. NCBI lineage: Eukaryota > Metazoa > Chordata > Mammalia > Diprotodontia > Macropodidae > Notamacropus > Notamacropus eugenii. The sequence continues at coordinate 67,666,696 of NC_092874.1, forward strand.
CTCAGGTGCTAAGTAGTCAGGGGTTCCAAGAATTCGCCCACCATCCACAGGGGCTGCTCCTCTTCTCACACTCTTTGGGGTTCGGTATGGAGTCCCTGACTTTGCCTGACATGGAGTCTGCCACAACAGTTCAAAAATAAATAAATAAATGAAAGATAAAAATAATAAAAGTCTTTAATATTTAAATATTATATAGTACTTTGCTACCCCAACAGGGAATGAAAGTTGCTAAATTATAGCCTATTAGACATATAACATGTATTTGATAAATGTGTGAATATGTGAAATTACAATTGTTAAAGAACATATTTTCTCCTGAAAATGGAATTATAATGGGACATAATTCTGAAGAATTTCTATAACAAGTCAATGAACAATAATCTGGAATGAATATAAAAGGACATTTAACAAACTGTCAGATTTTCAGGATTTTGTTGCAAAAGGCCTGAAATCAATAGAAAATTTGACATGCAAGATTCTAAAGAAATATAAGGTAAATATCAAAGACTAATTACAAGAGACTCAATAAGGATATACTATTTCAAAGATTGAGGTAGAGGCTAAGTATGATGTAATACTAAAAAGTAAACTTCTAGGAAAAGGCAAAAATAGTAGTTAGACAAATGAGGTGCAAGAAGACATAAAAATATACCTGTGATTAATTATAGCCTTCTTAGGAGGGTGAGGGGAAGGTGGACAAAAGAACAAAGCAAAAAGTGCAAAACAGAGAACTGTTAATGAACAGCATGGATGGAACAAGAGAGGATGCTGGATCCCTGAAATGACCTGGTCCATGTACCAGCTCTGTTACTTCTGTGACCTTCAGGAATTTGCTTTACCTCAATTTCCCAGTCTCCTCATCTGTATAATAACACTTGCCTACAATCCTTAAGATTTGCTACAGACTTCTAAAGAGATGCTGTATAGGAAAGTGCTTCACAAAATGCAAAATGCTACATATGTACATCTAATTAGTGACATTTAAGATAACATGGTATTGTTGAACAGTCCATACAAATTCAAGTGATTTAGATTTATAGAAGCAGAAAGAACATGCTTGAGAATTAACTTACCAACAGTAAGAAGTGATTAAAATACTAGGATTCATTAAAAAGGGAGATAAATAGCTATGAGGATAGTAATGAGAAAGAGGAAGGTATAAATAACCTCTTACACTTATATGGTGCTGTAAAACTTTACAGGTATTTTCTCAGCACTTTCACATGAATTATCTCATTTGTTCTTTGTAACACAATACCCCTATGAAACAGTCAGGTTATTATCATCACTATTTAACAGATGAGGTAGTTGAAACCCAGAAGCTGAGGGACTGGCTTAAGCTAATTGTGCTTATTAAGACACGTCATGCTGCCTCTTAAAAGAGGCGGAAAATGAGTTTATAAATAAAAAGATTGTCAGGAAATAAGTATTTTTAGGAGAAATTATATTTATGAATTGAATTTTTGTAATGGAAAGAGAGCCTGTGTTTGAAAAAAAAATCAAGGCAGCTGGATAGAGCACAGGCCCTGGAGTCAGGAGGACCTGAGTTAAGACACTTAATAGCTCTGTGACCCTAGGTAAGTCACTAAACCCTGATTGCCTCCCCCCAAAAGGAAAAAATAATGAAAATACCTAGTATACAAAGTATGCATGGTTGTTTTTGCGGTTTGTCCTTTGTTTTTGAAGAGAACCAATGACAGCACAGATCACGATGTCTTAACTTGCATGTGAGTTGGATTTAAGTAAGGCAAAGGTGCACAAAGTGATCGGCTTCACTCTCATTTTGGAGAGAACGAATTGGTCTCATCTGCTCCATCTACTTGTGGGAAGCGTTCACAAGCTCAGGGCAGATACCCTCCTAAGCTTACTACTGTTTAACCTCAACCTGATTCAGTCCCTCTGCCAAAGTGGTTTTCCTGGGCTGTGACCAGTGGAGCCACAGTTGAGAGATGGCTGAAAATGGACACCAAAGGTGCATGAACAGCCCTGAAAAAGGGCTTCACTGGTCCTCACACCAGAGGTGCTAATCCTCCCTGAATATCCCATACCTGAAACAACAATAGAGTGGAAGAGCACCTGGATCTTAATCTAGTCCTACCTGTAATATAGATTCACCTTGGAAAAATAATAGGATCTTTATATTTCAGTTTCTTCATCCAAAAAATGAGAATAGTACTTATTTATCACAGTTACATTGCTCAAATGAAAGAAGTCATATGAAACACTTTCAAAAATATTAAGTGTTATGCAAACATTAAGTGGAATTGTTAGATGCTTTTATGACATAAATGCTTTTTTGCAATTAAAAGGTAAAATATTCCAACAGAAAAATCATATGCATACCTGATATGCCAAAGATGACTTATCTTTTTGAGCAGAGGTATATGACATGGGATAAGAACCAGTATAAGCATAGGAGATATCCATTCTTTCCAAAGAAGCAATACTCATTTTTGATGGTTCAGATGCATTGGATGTATTTATTTGACTGTTAAAATTTCGAAAAGTGACAGTATTTTTCTTAAATAGATTTAATGCTTTTACCACCTCTGATGAGGAGGGGGCTAGCATGCTATAAAGTTTAGCATCCTGGATATCCTCTTTGGGCAAGTTATTTTCCTGACAGTTTGGTGATATAGTCAGTAGGTCTTCAATTTTTGATTCTTCAAAAGAGAATTCTTTAATACTTTTATCTTGATCCAAGGAGTGGTTTTCTAAAGAGCTTTCAACAATCGACATGCCAGGGAAAGACGTATCAGATTCCATACATACGCTTTTCTGAGCTCTATCATCATCAGAATATAGAAAACTAGAACCCAAAGAATCCCTCTTACTGTTTTTTTCACAGTCTTCATCTAATTCATGCATAAGATTTTTCTCTATCATTTCAGTAACTGATCTTTCTGGTGTCTGTTGCTCACAAACAGAACTGATGACAATATTCTCCTTATCACAGTCAACTTGATGGCTTCTGTCTCCTGACAGCATAAGACAGGGGATGTCGGATGTCAAACCTGTATCTTGATTTGAATAAAACTCGATGGCATAACTACGTCTATACTCTGAACTGGTTTTTTTGTTCTGAATAATCTCCTCACAGGGACTAGTGTCAACTAATTTAAAGCTCCTCTTTAAACCTTTTTTCCCTTCATACTGCTCATTTACATCATCTTTGCTAGAATCCACTAAAAAATGACATGGCTGCTGGAAACTAGGCTCTCGAGTCTCAGTACTCATACAACCTTTATTTGTTGAAAGTTCTTTTGCTTCCCAAACTTTATTTTCAGAAAGACATTTTCTAACAAGATTTTTGGCTTCTGAAGTAATTGATGAGGCAGTCCCGATATCAGCAGGTATGAAACCATTACCAAAACCAATTGGAGAAATGGCTGATTCAAGATCTTTCTTCTTTAAACTTATAGTTTCTTTAGCATTCACAAGTTTAGTGCTTGAAGGTTTTTCCATTGCATCATTACTCATTTTCATAGATAGAGAACCAAGTGCATCATCAGTTTCCTAAAGAAAAAAAAATTTACAATTTAATAATTCCACACCAACTTTTGACAAATTATTTAACATCCCTTTTTTCATTCAAACAGACTTTCTATTGCTAATCTTCTACTACATATTAGCACTATGTTAAGCTTTGAGGGGGATTCAAAGTCACAAAGATTGATTCCTTTCCTTATGAAGCTTACAATTTAGCAGGGAACACAGAACACACATACATATAAATATACAAATCACATAAAAACTACAGTATAGAAAAAGAATAGTTATTTCACAAGAGTTCAGCACGCTTTGTGCAATTAGAACAAGAAAAGATGATTCCCAAGTAGAAGGATTAGGAAAGACTTCTTGAGAATTAGCATTTGAGCTCGGCCTTGGACAGCTGGTTGGATTTCAAAATTTAAAAGGAGATTAGGAATTGGTGGGGGGGTACATTGGTGTCACACACAGGAAACAGAATGAGCCAAGGTAGAGGAAAAAAAAATGCTCAATGCAACTAATTAACAGCTAGAAGTACAGTTTGGATAAAAAGAGAGGACATGTGGAAAGGGTAATATAAGATAAGGAAAAGAAAAAGAGACACAAGGTTGCAGAGAGCTAAGTCAGGCTAAAACATTTGCCAAGCAATAGGAAACTATTGAAGGATTTTAAATAGAAGATCTATACAAAAGAAAGATTAACCTGGTAGAGTGAAAGAAATTAAAGATCAGAGAGGCTAGAAGCAGGCTGGATTATCCCCCCCAACAGCTAATGTCTTCAAGAATACTTTAGCACTGAAAATAAGGAAAAAATATAAACGAAATAATTTAATAAATAATAGGAAACTTTCCAAATAGGACTATTATATGAGATTGAGATAAAGATAAAACCTATTACATTATATACAAAGAACTCTCTGGTGAACATATTCCCTCCTCTAAGTCAGGGTCAGTACCTTCTTTGCACATTATAGTATGGTACACAACTATAGAGCATTGAGAAGTTAAGAGACCTTTTCAGGGGCCAGTGTGTGTCAAAGGTAGGCCTAGAAGCCAGTATTCTATCCACTATGCCAGGCTGAGGCCTTATATTATACTATTACGACAAGATTAAATCAACTTGTGGGTTAAGTACAAAGCTATTTCAACATTTTGTTACTTATCTATTAAATTTATTGATTTGAAATGGAATTGTGATTTTATCAATGGAGGGAATTTCTCGTGAGCAAACTTCCTGTTTATCAGTTTAGATAAGCACATACCCTGTAAGCTGCATTTCTTCAGACAGTTAGCTGGAGGCACTAAAAGGTTCTTCAGTTTACCCAAGCACATGGCCAATGTGATGAGACAGAGGCAACCTGAAGCCAGGGCTTCCTGACTCAAAGTTGGCTCTCTATTCACATTGATGGACGGTAGTGACCATGCTCTTCTCTCATGAGGTAGTCTTCAAAATTATTATAAATTTTAATTTCACTTTAGTAAAATTCAGACTTAATACCTAAATGTGCAAATTAATGTAAAATAAAGTTGAAAAAATAATCTTGCTAAAAAATTCTCCTAAATTATTGTAAAGAGCATAGTTGCACTCAATTAGTGGTTAAAAGCCCTCTAGGCTAGAAAAAATGACTTCTGTGCTAAGTATGGAGTCTTAGCTTCCTCTTAATAAGCTTTGTTTATTGAGAGTAAAGATTCTTATTCTCCTAGCTTCTCATGGTTTGTTGGTCTATTTTTTTTCTCTGATGTTATGATGAAAATAAATCTCATTACTAGCTATAGTTCTTCAAACTCTGGAAACAAAACCCCATCTTATTTAATTTTACTTTTAAATGCTGCCCTTAAAATCACAACTTACATTTAGTTGTACTTATGACAAAATATAGACTGTATTAATAGATTAAAATGTTGGGAGAAGTAAAAATGAAAATATAGACTAATAAGTGGCTTATTACTAATAAGATGGCTTATTATGCCTCCCATATGATTTCTGAGAAGCACATGAACCTTAACATGAAGATATTACCTATTGGTCTTTTTAATCACTAATATTTGTAGAGACCATGAAATTTTTTGTTAAAAGTGGAGAGTATAGCTATCACAGCTAAACCAACTAATCATCCCAAAATACTGCATGGAAGGTGTGGGATAAGCTCAAAATACTGAATATTAAGACATTTAGGAACATGAAATCTTAACCTATAGGTGGAACAATAACAATTTAACATTTTTAAGGTCTATAATCCATCACATTCATTCAAATTTAAGCTAAGAATATTTATTCTCAAAAATTTTTTCAGAAGACCATCTATAGTCTATAAAAAGACTTCATCCAAAACCCAGTCTAACATAGCAGAATGGTCAGAACAAAAACAAAGACTATCTATCTTGTTGGTCAACCATGAACAGATATGCAGCGTACCACTATGATTTACATGACATGCATTACAGCTGGATGGGGGGATGAGGGGTGAAGGGGAACTGCTACTTTAACCTGGTTGTCCTGCTCCCATCTGGGGCTGCTGCAGCACTCAGACTCCAAACTGGACACAAAAGTGTGAGACTGGTTACTGGTACTAGAAGTTCCAAGTGTGTTTCTGGATTGCAGTAGATTGGGAGTAATATACTTCACTGGCATCCCAGGGTTTAAAACAGCAGTATCAAGACCTTGAAATGAAGAAATATTAAAAGTTCATGTACTTCATTCAACATTAAAATTTAAAGTTTATGCTTATATTTCTTTTATTCTAATCTAACTTGACTTTTCCCTTTGCCTACAATCAACAGAATAAAATCATCTATGCTAGAAAGAGTACTATTTCCTATATGACATTAACAATTAACCCTATCTTTTCCTGCCAAACATACACATTATATACTATATGTATAATTTATACAAATATTCATGAAGATTGGTGACTCTAGAAGCTAAAAAAGTAATAATGAAAATTCTAAGTTAAATCAAGAGTCTGTTAATAGAGGCAAATGTTATTAGTCTAAAATCAAGACTAATCAATGAGTTTGTTTTCTCCTAAATCTTTCCTCCCTTTCTCAGCCAAAATCCTAGGAAAAGCTGTCTAAAGTTCATGTCTCAATAGTCCTCCTGTCAGGCCACTGCAATCTGGTTTCCAATTTCATCATTCCATTGAAACTACTCTTTCCAAAGTTACCAAAGATCTTTTAATTGCCAAATCCAATGACTTTTTCTTGATTGTTATCCTTGACTTCTCTGTATCCTCTGACACAACAATGGCCCTGTCTTTTTGATCATCTCTTCTCTTGAGATTTTTGATTCTCTGAACTCTCATCCATCTGACTGAGTTTCCTGTGCTGGATCTTCATTCAAGTAATGTCCACTAATGGTGAATATTTCTCCTCTGTTATGGGTCTTATTCTTTTCTCCCTTTATACTATTTCATTTGGTGATCTCACCAGCTTCCATGGATTCAATTAATTATCTTCTCTAAGCAGATAACTCTCAGGTCTATTTGTCTAGCCCTAATCTCCCCTGACATTCAATCTCACATCTCCAACTACCTACTGGACACCTCAAAGTATAAGTCTCATTTCAAATTCAACACACCAAAAATTGAACCTACTATCTTTACTCTAAAATTCTCCTCATTTTCTAACTTCCCTATTAGTGTCAAAGGCACCACCACTCTCACAGTCACCCAGCCTCTCTACCTAGGTATGTATCATCCTGGACTCCTATCAAATCTGTTGCCAAATTCTGTTGACTCTACCTTCACAAAATCTCTCCTTCATTTTGTTTTTCCTCCTATATAACATTAACAATTAACCCTATCTTTTTCTGCCAAACATACACATTATATACTATATGTATAATTTATACAAATACTCATGAAGATTGGTGAATTTAGAAGCTAAAAAAGTAATAATGAAAATTCAAAGTTAAATCAAGAGTTATATAGTGTTAAAAGCTCAAGTTCATTTTATTATCCTGTGTCTTGATGATTTTTCTATGTCAATGTATTCTTTTTAAAAATTTATGTATTTTTAGTTTTCAATATTCATTTCCACAAGATTTTGAGTTCCAAATTTTCTTCCCATCTCTCCCCTCCCCCCACCCCAAAACTGTGTGCATCATTCTGATTATCGCTTCCCTCAATCTGCCCTCCTTTCTATCATACCCCTCCCTTCCCTTATCTCCATCTTCTCTACTTTTTGTAGGACAAGATAAATTTCTATACTCCATTACCTGTATTTCTTATTTCCCAGTTGCATGCCAAAACAATTCTCAACATTTGTTCCTAAAACTTTGAGTTCCAACTTCTCTCCCTTCCTCTTTCCCCACCCATGCCCACTGAGAGAGCAAGCAATTCAATATAGGCTATACATGTGTACTTATGCAAAAGACTTCCACATAGTCATGTTGTAAAAGACTAACTATATTTCCTTCCATCCTATCTTGCCCCACATTTATTTTATTCTCTTTTGACCTTGTCCCCCCCCAAAGGTGTTTACTTCTAATTACTCCCTCCTCGCATTTGCCCTCCCTTGTATCATTCCACTTCACTCCCCACTTATCCCCTTCTCCACTGCTTTCCTGTAGTGTAAGGCAGATTTTCATACCAAATTGAGTGTCCATGTTATTCTCTCTTTAAGTCAAATGTGATGAGAGTAAGCTTCACTTTTTCCCTTCCATTTCCCTCCTTTTCCTCTCCATGGAAAAAGGTTTCTCTTGCTTCTTTTATGAAAGATAATTTGCCCCATTCCATTTCTCCCTTTCTCCTCCCAATACATTCCTCTCTAACCCCCTATTTTTTTTTTACATAACATCCCTTCCTATTCAATTCACCCTGTGCCCTCTGTCTATATGTATATAATGCTTTCAACTACCCAAATACTGAAAAAAGTATCAAGAATTACAAATACTATCTTTCCATGTAGGAACGTAAACAGTTCAACTTTAGTAAGTCCCTTATGATTTCTCTTTCCTGTTTACTTTTTCATGCTTTTCTTGATTCTTGTGTTTGAAAGTCAAATTTTCTATTCTGCTCTGGTCTTTTCATCAAGAATGCTTGCAAGTCCTCTATTTCATTGAATAACCATTTTTTCCCCTGAAGTATTATACTCACTTTTGCTAAGTATTGGTTTTAATCCTAGTTCCTCTGACTTCTGGAATATCATATTCCAAACCCTTTGATCTCTAAAATAGAAGCTGCCAGATTTTGTGTTATCCTGATTGTATTTCCACAATTCTCGAATTGTTTCTTTCTGGCTGCTTGCAATATTTTCTTCTTGACCTGGGAACTCTAGAATTTGGCTACAATAACCCTAGGAGTTTTTCTTTTCAGAACTCTTTCAGAAGGTGATCAATAGATTCTTGCAATATTTATTTTACCCTCTGGTTCTAGAATATCAGGGCAGTTTTCCTTGATAATTTTATGAAAGATGATGTCTAGGCTCTTTTTTGTTCATGGTTTTCAGGTAGTCCCATAATTTTAAAATTGTATCTCCTAGATCTATTTTCCAGGTCAGTTGTTTTTCCAATGAGACATTTCACATTATCTTCTATTTTTTCATTCTTTTGGTTTTGTTTTGTAATTTCTTGGTTTCTTATAAAGTCATTAGCTTCCATTTGCTCCATTCTAATTTTTGAAGAATTATTTTCTTCAGTGAGCTTTTGAACCTCTTTCTCCATTTAGCCCATTTCTTCTCATTGGCTTTTTGGACCTCTTTTGCCAATTGAGTTAGCCTATTTTTAAAGGTGTTATTTTCTTCAGCATTTTTTTGGGTCTCCTTTAGCAAGCTGTTGATGTGCTTTTCATGATTTTCTTGCATCGGTCTCATTTCTCTTCCCAATTTTTCCTCAACCTCTCTTACCTGATTTTTAAAATTCTTTTTGAGCTCTTCCATAGCCTGAGACCAGGGTATATTTTTTGGAGGTTTTGGATGTAGAAGCCTTGACTTTTAGGTCTTCCTTTGATGGTATGCTTTGTTCTTCCTCATTCTAAAGGATGTAAGAAAATACCGGTTCACCAAGAAAGTAGCCTTCTATAGTCTTATTTTTCTCCTTTTTTGGGCATTTTCCCAGTCAGTTACTTGACTTTTGAGTCCCTTGTCAGGTTGAGTGTATACTTTAGGGAACTGTAAGTTCTCAGTTCTTCCAGGATGGCACAATCAAGGGACAGGAGTTTCCTCCTCTCCTGGCCTGTGGTCTAGTCTATGAGAAACCACAAGTATTCCTTTCTGCCCAGGATCTGTGAGTAGGATTCCCTCTTCAGAGCCTCCACCAGCTCTACCACGCCAGCGCTCCTCCTCACCCTAGGAACGTCACTCAGAACTTAGACCCAGATCAGCTGCTTGATTCCCCCAGGGTCTTTAGGCCGAGAGCTCCAAAAGTGGATACTGCTGCTGCCCTAGGGCTGGGTCTGGGGCTAGGGCTAGACCCAGCTCCCTTCTTCAGGTGAAAGAGCTTTCTTACTAACCTTTGAAACTGTCTTTGGCATTTGTGGGTTGAGAAATCTGGGAACCACAGCTGCTTCAAGTGATTCTGCACCCTGAAGCCTACTCCAGTCCTGTCCATGCTGAGCCGTGTGGCCCAGGCTGTGCTGTGCTCTGCTCTGAGCCTGGTGCGATAGACTTTTCCTGTTGGCCTTCTAGGCTGTCTTGTGATGGAAATCTCTTTCATTCTGTCATTTTGTGGCTTCTGCTGCTCTACAATTTGTTTAGAATCATTTTTTTTCAGGTATTTCATGAGCTATGGGGGTAGAGCTAGAGCAGGTCCACCCTTCTACTCCTCTATCTTGGCTCCACCATCTTGGATCTGTCATCTTGGCTCCGCCTTATGTCAATGTATTCTTAAAGACATTTATTTTTCACATCTTCATTTTTTTTAATTTTGAGGTCCAAATTCTCTCCTTCCCTCTAGTCCCTTCCCCAGGCATTGAGAAAACACATGGCATCAATTATACACAAGAAGTCATGCAAAACATATTTCCAAAAAACATCCATGTTGTAAAAATACAATAAAGAAAATTGAAAAAGTATGCTTTAATCTGTACTGCTGTCAGTTTTCTTTCTTGAGGTCAATAGCATTTTTTTGTCATGAGTCCTTTGAAATTATCTTGGGTCATCTTTCACAGCTGATGATTGTTACAATATTTCTGTACACTATTCGCCTGGTTCTGCTCAATTCACTTTGCATTAGTTCATAAATATCATTCTAGGTTTTTCTGAAACCATTGCCCTTATTACGTCTTATAGCACAATAGTTAGTAATAGTTACAATTATATATCACAACTTGTTCAGCCACTCCCCAACTGATGGGCAACCTTTCAATTTCTACAAATAGAGTTACTATAAATATTTTTATACAAATATGTCCTTTTTCTTTTTCTGTGATTTCTTTGGGATACAGGTCTACTAATGGTAATGCTGGGTCAAAGAGTATGCACAGCTTTATATCCCTTTGGATATACTTCCAGTTATTCTTCAGAATGGATAGACCAATTCACAACTCCACCAACAATGAATTAGTGTCCCAATTTTACCACATCCCCATCAGCATTTATCATTTTCCTTTTCTCCCATGTTCAGATAAGGTGTGAGAAAGTACCTCAAAATTGTTTTACTTTGCATTACTCTAATCAGTAGTGATTTGGAGCATTTGTTCATGACTACTAAAAGTTTTGATTTCTTCTTCTGACAAGTACTTGTTCATATCCTTTGATCATTTAGCAATTGGGGAATGGCTCTTATTTTTATAAATTTGGCTATGTATTTGAGAAATGAGGCCTTTATCAGAGAAACTTGTTATAAATTTCCCCCCCTAGGTTCTTGCTTTCCTTCAATTTTGGATGCATTAGGTTTGTTTGTGAAAAGCCTTTTTAATTTCACGTGATCAAAATTATCCATTTTACTTTCCATGACCCTCTCTATCTTGTTTATTCATAAATTCTTCCCTTATCTATAGATCTGAAAGGTAAACTTTTCCATGCTTCTTCTTTAACTTGCTTTTATCACCTTTTATGCCTAAATCATGTCTTTTACATCTAAATCATTCACTTTGCCTTAGTACATCATGTAAGGTGCTGGTCTATGCTTAGTTTGTGACAAACTGCCTTCCAGTTTTCCCAACAATTTTTGTCAAAAGGTGAATTTCTGCCCCATAAGCTTGGTTCTTTGGGTTCATCAAACCCAAGATTACTATGGTCTTTACTACTGTATATTATGTACTTAATCTATTCCTCTGATCCACCATTCTATTTCTTAGCCAGTACCAGATTATTTTGATGATTACTACTTTGTAATACAATTTAAATTTGATGCTGCTAAAACTTACCTTTCTTCAAATTTTTTTTGATTCCCTTGATATTCTTGACCTTTTTGTTCTTCCAAATGAGTTCTGACTTTTTTCTAGCTATATAAAATAATTATTTGGTGGTTTGATTTTCACAGCACTCAATAAGTAAATTAAATAGAATTGTCATTTTTATTATATTGGCTCAGTCTGTCCATGAACAATTAATATTTCTCTAATTGTAAGATTTACCTTTATTTGTGCAAAAAGGGTTTTGGCAGGAAGATTCAAGTATTTTATACTGTCTGCTGTTATTTTAAATGAAATTTCTCCCTCATCTTACTGAGTTTTGTTAGTGGCTGTTTTACTGGCTGTCCTTCACCATCAAGTCTTTACAAGCTCAGGCACACACACACTTGGTCAATTAGTGGTCATATGCCTTTAAGGACATCTGAAGAGCAGGAGACCTCAATGATAAGGATTAATGGCAGAGGTGGAGCTTTTTCAATATGTAAGCAAGAACAATCTAATCTAAGATTGCATTGCTGTAAAAGACATATAGCAAGCCTCACATGCATGGAAGAGGCTGGTACAAGAAACCTTATGGACTCAAAGAGTATGTCTTTCATCTAATAATTTCTGAGAATAACGCTCACACTCCTAGTACTTGCTTCTACCCAAGATCCTGCTGGCTGTAACTCAATTCTGCAATAATTCCTTTATAAATCTCACCAGAATATACGTATGTGATTGTGTCTGGATTGTGCTTTTGCCTTTATGTGATTCAAGGATAATAATATTTACCATGTAACTTTTCACTGAATGGACATTAGCTTTTAAATATTGGGAATTGGGCAGGAAACCTTGATCACTTCTCCAACCCTTGGCATTAGCCCTACAAATCTAGAATACAACATGACTCAGTATAATAAATAGGCAACCATACTTTTTGTAGATATTCCACAATATACATCACTATTTTTGAATATATGAAAATACTGCCTATTAATAAAATATGAATCCATTTAAAGATTACTAAATTCACACAGAAACCTTTTCATGTATTTTCCTCAATTAATGGATACCAATAGTATGACTTCTATCACCCAGAAGTTCAGGAAATTTTTTGACATTAAAAAAAAAAAAAAGGTAGCTATACCAAAAATGCTAGGAATCAACGGGCCACTATAAATAATGCTATCATTTGTTCAGTGGTCCCTCAAACACTTGCAGATTATGAGGCATCTTTCCACTAACTATAAAAACACTATCAAATTGCTGACCTAGCAAAGCTCCACCAATGCACATCAGAAACGATATTTATGTATATAATTTGATGTGTCAGACTACTCTAAATATTCTTAAACATTTAAAATACTGTTATTATTATCAGTTTTGAGATTTCAGCTTTTCATAGAGCTTCATAAAGTAAATATTATTATTTAAATAGGAAAGCATTCGGTTTTACTTTGAACCATTCATTCAATATATATTTATGGAGCATCTCATGTCCAAGATATTATAAGTCACAAATTATTTCCTTGGTATATTTATATGTACTCACATGATGGAAGAAGTTTACTTGAATACAGAGCATTATCCTTTAGATCTATAGACATAGGACAAGAAGAATCCTTAGAAATCTGTGAAATTTCTGATATAGGGCTTGAAATAGCTTCAACTGTTTCCTGCATTTTCTCATCATTTGGTGTATACTATTAAAAAAACACAAACACAAAAAAACCACTCCATTGTTTAAAATTCATCAAGCAGTTAAATATACAAAGCATTAAATTTGGCTAGAATTGTCTGATATACTTAAAATCTTATTGGTACTAATTTTCACCAAATCTTAAAAGGTACGATATATAAACCTTTAAAAAATGCTGGCATTTGGAAGGGGATGGGCTATGCAGATCTTGGTAGTCAAACACTTACAAATCCCAGAGAGCTGATGAGAGATAAAACTTGTCCTGGAGTTCTTGAATAGTCCTGTTTGGGTTTAGGCATTGATGGTGTTGTAAGAATATCCAGCATATTAATCTCTAAATGAGTAAGAAATATTGTTATATTAATTCATTTTAAAATACTCATCTCTCACTAAGTCAATAGTTACTTAAAAAACTCAACATATATAAAAAGCCCTCTTAAAAATCTATTTTGCATTATAACAACCTACCAGTATATCATAAACAAAGAAAAGGAATATAATACTAACCAACTAAATCAATTTATTGAAGAGCTGATATGACCGAGTTTTTCTCCTAAATGAACAGCTAATCCAAATTGGAATTTCCAGTTGGTTATTTATAAGTGGAGAGTGCTCAATAATGAAGGAAAATTGCTTAACTATATGGATAAAAAATATACCTTGGAATGTCATTTTGTGCAATAATAACACTTCTTTAAATTATGACATTTATTAGATGAATCATCATTATGACTGTAGGTAACTGGTTTTTCTACTTTTATTCATCCTTCACATTTATGAAATAGGACCAATGGATGCAAAAACATTAATGGATGGTATCAACACTATCAAAAGAATTCTAAAGTAACATATTTTAATGGATTAATAATTTCTAAGTGACACGTATTATCACCTAGACAGACCTATAAGTATTTAAGGAATGGATTTCTGACGATGTCTTTCTTTGAACAAAGTTAATGGCCATCATTTATCAGTAATGATCTTAAATGAAATACCTGCCTTTAGAGATATAAGATTAGAAGGTAAGTAATTTCCTAATGACTCAACTTTAGTGGAGAAACATATCATTAGATCTTTCCACTACACATAGGAGTGAATAATCGTTGCGTTCCTCACAAGAGTCAACTAACAAAGAAAAAAGTCAAACAATAAAATATAATTGAAAGTATTTGTGTTTTTCTTAATTTACCAAATATTTTCTTACCTCTATTCAAAGCAACCTTGGAAAGGCCAAAATCTGTCAATTTAATATGACCCTCATTAGAAATAAGCATATTATCAGGTTTCAGGTCCCTGCATATTCAAAAAACATTATAGAAATCTAAAGTTAGTTGGTAAGGGAAAGCTAGAGAGAACATACAAATCTCTTTGAGAAAATGGAAAGCAATTAACAGACACTGGCAAGACAGGTTCTTAAGATTTAAAAGTCTTCTTATACTCTCCAAAATATATGCATTTTGTACCCTACCTTTATAAAATCCCACTTAAAAAAAGTGCTAGATTATGGCCTTAAACCCAAATCACTCTGGATATTATGGTTTGGATAACAATAGGTCCTTGCCCAAGCACCACTTAATGATTATTTTTTGTGCCATCCTAGCTCAGAGTGAATGTAAACGGCAACTATTTTTCTTTTGGCCAGCAACCCTGAGTGTCTTCCTCTCCCAGTTCGATTTTTTTTTTTAATTATTAAAGGGGCCATCCCTTTTCTCAATTCTTAAAGAAGTTTCACTCAAAGTGACAACCTGAAAAGACCTTAGCTTAAAAGGGCCAAAGTCTCCTACTGCATCCTGGACCATCTCCTGTCATCCTTATTAATAGCTAGCCACTGGACCCAGATGGCTCTGGAGGAGAAAGTGAGGCTGGTGACTTTGTACAATCCTCCCTCACTCAAATCAAAGTCAACTGCAAATCATGTCATCATCTCCCTAATGTCATGGTCCTCTTCAAGAACAAAGAACAAACCACAACCACACAGCCTATATACTATCGCCTCTTATCTCTCCACAGGAGGCAGAAGAGCAGAAACTAAGTTAAAAAAAATTTGGAAATACAGGTGAGTTGATGAATAAGTGGACTGGTAAGGTTAAAGAAAAGACACTAAGATTAAAAGATTTTGCTCTATCTATTATCTATTATAACTCACTAAAAACAACAGGCTAACTAGGTTACTGCAAAGCTCTGTCAGAGGCAGCAAAATCAAAGCAGTCAATACTATCCCCACAAATGCTATGCTATATAACCCTAGCAACTCTTCCAAAGCAACAATGGAGAGAATGTTGCAGAACAGGGAATAACTTGAAGATAATGGAACAATGAGGCAAATTCCCAAATTCAGGCAATCTGCTAAGGGACTTTTGAGTTCCTGGCTATAAATATAGTATTGGAGTATAAATTATCACATTATCAGGTAAATATTTATAGAGATCAAAATTAAGTCAGTCTTTACCTGTGGATTATTCCATGTCTATGAAGGTAATCTAGAGCTAGTGCAACTTCAGAAATATATTTTACAGCCATTTCTTCATCAAAATAACCATAGATATGTAAGAGAGATTTGACATCTCCACCGATTAGATATTCCATCACCTGTCACAAAAGCATTTATACATTTTGAAGTAAAAATGAGTTATTTTAAGCATATTAGCCATCTAGCATTATAATTTGCAATCTAATGAAAATTCAATATAACATTTAAAATTACATGATGGTGTGCTACAACATAACCACAAAACTAAATAATTAAGAATATATCCTACAGGAAATTTCACTATGTTCAAGACCAGAGCTTCTTAAATTGTATTTAAGAAGTGCTGAAGGGGTTGTGAGTGCAAAGAGTTTTAGAAGCCCTGTAGAGGGCTAGGATGGAGTGCAATGACAAGTTCAGGACAGAACTTTGGGAAAGCCTGTTCTCTGAGACTGTGCTCATTATCATCCAGAATGGTTCTCCAGGACTCCCTGGATGTTGCTGTCTCCATGGGATAAACAAGAGAATTACAGAATACAAGAGATATGTAAAATAGACAATGCCCTTTAGGCTAACATTCTTTAAGACAATAAGACTGGTCAAATTACTAGGATAGAGATGAGTAGACTGTCACGTAGACTTGCAGTTTCTGTCTTTAAATACCTGACCCTCGGATCAATAAATGGAGTTGCCCTATTTTCTCCTGCCTACTCATATCTTTCTTCTTCATCCACGTGGGGCTGCCGTCTGCCCACCACAAAGTCCTGCTCTAGACAACAGGCTTCAAACTTTTTGATCATGTAGCCTCACACTGTATATTATTTAGCATGGCAGTGTAAATACAGAGTCGGTCACAGAGTCTGGAAGACCTGATTTCAGGTATTACCTCTGATATCCACTGACTGTGTGACCCTAGACATGTCCCTTAACATCTCAATGTCATGGGTAACTCTCTAAGATGTGAGTTACACAGAAGAGGCCAACCTTTATCAGTAAGAGTTTCTCTACATATTAGTATGAAATACGTCAAAGTCCTCATTTCTATAAGCTACACAGATGCAACTAATATACAAAAAAATTATGTCCATTATCAAACTTATGCCAAAGTAATGATTTTTTAAAAAATGAGATAAAGATGAAGTAATTTTTGATTCTACAGTTGATAGGGAGTCACTGGAGTTTAGTAAGCAGGGGAATGACAAAGTCAAACCACACTTCAGGAAATTCATTTTGACAGCTATGTGAAGTGATTAATTGGAGAGAGGAGAGACTTGAGGAAAAAAAGACCAATTAGGAGGCTCTTGCAATAGTCCAGGACAAAGTAATGGGGTTCTAAACTAGGGTAGTGGTTGCATGAATAGAAAGAAGAGGACAAATGAGAGAGATGTTTTTGAAATAGAAATGACAAGATCTGGAACTGATTAGATACACAGGATGAGGGAGAACAAGGAATCCTTTAAAAATGACACTGAAGTTGTGACTCTGGGTGACGGGAAGAATGGTTCAGAAGACAGATGGATTTGCCAATGTAAAGATGTGTATGATGAGAACCAAGATTCATCTGAGCTTGCTTAATCTTGTGTGATTCACTGTCTCACACAAAAGGAAAAGGTAGAGGGCCTTCTAGGAACACCTGCAACAACTACAAGGTAATCTGACAGGCAGTTTCTTCCTAGTGGAGCCTGAAGAGCTTCTGTTGTGCATGCTTAGGTTATTAACTGCAATAAGGGGTCAATGGAGCCTGAATAGCAGGAGGGGTCTGAATGAGAATGTGTTGGGAACAGGTACAGCTATGTTGGACAGAAGCCCCATGATCGGCTATTATAGAGAAGACAAGATATATACCATCTTTCCACCCTTCAACTGGTTGATCATGTACTCCTTGGGGTCATGCCATAGTACCATCATTGAAGACTTAGGGAATTGAGGAGATTAGGATAGCAAAAGGTTAACTGTGGAATGAGTGAACCACATTGACTTCATCTTGTGGCTCAATTCTGTAGCTCATTCAGTTTTCTTTATTCAACTATGGGTCCAGTCCAGTTTCTATCTTGTTCAAGAAAACCTTATTCAGTTGTAGGAATTACTGTACTGTTTGAACCTAGCCCACGTGGCTGAGAAATCAGACCGCCTCTACCTGCTATTTAGAAACCCTTAACTAAACACCTAGGTAACGCTGACCAGAAAGTCAGTCAGATCCAAAGACTGATGCAAGGAGTTTTCTAACAATTGTACATCTCACGCAACCCACACACCTTATCTGAAAACTAGTCCCATCCTGATTAATCAGTTACTGTTTCCATATTCCTTTGATTGTTTACAGACACTTAGAGGAAGGGGGAAAGAGACACTTTTTTTTCTGAATTGAGGGAACTGCACCTGTTTGCTCATCTACTCCCAACTCAGGAAGTCCCTAATCTTTAATCTGATTAGAAGTCAAATTACTTAGTGTTGTATTGTTTCTTTTAATTAACTGGACTTGATTGTTTTTAATCTATAAAAAAGTCTGTCTCTCTCTGTATTTGGGCTCCAGTGCCAAAGCTGAGAAAGGCTACTGGTCACAATTTGTTGGGCAATTGGCACGCTATGCTTAATAAATTGAGATGTGTGGAAACTCAAACTGGTTTCCTCAGTCATTTCATCTTTCACCACCAACCATAAGACCCCTAATCTAGACCTCCAGTCCCAAATGGTGGACTAATCTTTCTGAATTCATGGTATTCTTCTCATAAAAATTCCCAGTCAAATCACTTCTATAAGTGATAAATTCATAAATTTAAATTTGACATGGCCCTGAAGAAAAGGAAATGTACTTCCCTCCTTCTTTGCAGAGGTAGGAAACAATAAGAGTGAAACACTGTAGATATTGTCAAACTCAGTTAATGTACTGAGTAGTTTTGTTGAACTGTTTTTTCTCTTTATTTTTTTATTCTTTGTTACAAAGGACAGCTCTCTGGGAAAGGATACACAGTATTCCAAAAGTCAGTGCAATTTTAAGAAATTAAAACTTAAAAGCTTGGGATACCTTATAGTTGAAAATGAAAACGACAAACAAAAGGTATCAATAGAAATTTCAAATTATAACAAATGTAAGCTTAACAACATCTGATTTCATCTCCAGAACAAACTTTTCACTTGAAAGAGGTAATTTACCAACTAAAATATAAACTTCTTGATCACAGGGACTGTATCTTAAACTGTATCTTCTCTTGTGCCTAGAATATCTGCATAAAGTAGGCATTTAATATATATATATATTTATCAAATCTCACCACTAAAATAGAACTAACAACAATTTCAATACATCATCGTCAGATTTCTACAGAAGTCCATATAATAACAAAAAATCTCTGCTCAAGATTGCATTATCTTAGGAAGACTAGAATCCTCTCCACCACCATTTTTGTATTCCCTAGTACCTAGGACAATGCTTGGAGTATAGCAGGCTTGTTGACTTAATTATATGATATCCTCATGTTCTTGCCTGGATTTCCCTGTTTAGACTAAAATCAATTGGGTTACACTATCTGCCTTTTTAGTACTCACTATTCCTGGTTATCCAGGTCACTCTCCAAACTTCTAGTGAAACAGAATAGTGGTTCAGTGGTGTAAAACAATGAGGCGGGAGAATACTCCATATTTAGAATCAAGCATGCTACAGAACGGATCAGTCCTTTGGAGTTGAAAGTTTACAATGAACATCCAAGAATCATATATTTTAAAAATTCGCCAAAAAAAATTGCAAGTCCTATAATTTCCAAATATGAATTAAAGAAATAATTATCAGTATTTTCAGTATATGCATCAATTAATCAACAAGCATTTAATAAGCACCTATGAGATGCCAGTACAATGCTAGTACTAAGATATAAAAACTGATATAAATAACTGGAGATACAAAGGCAAAAAAATGAAACCATTCTTGCCTACAAGCATTGATTCTATCAGAAAAGATGAAGGATGTATCTATCAACATATGAAGAGTATACAGCTAGGATTCATTTAGTTCTTCAATAACGCTAAGGTGGGTAGGAATCAGTAAAGGCTCCCTCTCAAAGATGTTACATGAGCTGAGTTGTGAAGAAAACAAGGAATTCTAAGACAAAAATGAGGAGAAAGTTCATTCCACACTTGGAAACCGAATATGGAAAGAGCAAGAAGGCTATTTTGGCTGGACTGAAGAAGGGATGATGTTATTTGTAATGGGGTTGGAGTTAAAATCTAGTGGCAGATATTTGGTAGTGGCATAACCCTGAGCAAGTTATTTAACCTATGGCAGCCTCAGTTTTCTGATCTTTAAAATGGGAATAATAATAGCACCTATCTCTTAGGGTTGCTGTAAGGATAAAAATAAGTTAATATCTGTAAAGCACTTTGCAAACCTTAAAGTACTATACTTGCTATTTATTTTGCTAAAAGCACTAGAGAGCTATGGGAGTTTAGTAGAAGATTAACATGGTCAGGACTGTACTTTGGCAGTGGGGCTCTGCCATTTGGCACCCCCCCCCCAACTTTCAGCTCTCTACTACCTCCAACTTATTTTATCTCCTCAACCCCTTTATAAGATTATAAATTGGCCAGCTATACTATACTTGTAGGGAGAACATGACTGATAGACTTGCTCATGTGTTCAAGATATGTACAATCAGTAAAAACATCTTGGCTAAACCAAAAAAATCTAGAGTGCTGAATATAAGCTTCAACATTTGTATGTTAAAATGTTCATGTCTGTTGATACTTAGATTGATTAAAAACATAAAAAAATAACAAAAAACCTATAAGTTCTGTTTTGGAAATGTTGAGTTTGAGACATCTCTGGGATATTTGGTGCCCTAAGACAGTGAATGAGGTGGAATTAGAGCTCAAGAGAAAGGCTTAGGCTGGAAATAAAGATCTAAGTACCATCTGCATAGAGAATAATAACTGAACCCATCCAAGCAGGAGAGGTCACCAAATGAGAGAGCATAAAAAGAGAAAAAGACCTAGCACAAAGCCTTGGGGTATGTACACCCACAGTTAGATAGTCTAATATGGATGATGAAATATCAAAAAAGACTGAGAAGTGGTAGGACAGACAGGAGGAGAAACTAGGAAAATCCTGGGAGAAGGGAAGAAGAGGAATGACCAAAGGACTTGATAATTATTTTAAGAACGTATGGACCATTAACTCTATCTATCTTTATCTACTAACATATATTCTATCATAAATTTCCTTAAAATTATTGGAAAGGATAGCACTACTCTTAATGAAATACCAATGCTGCTTCATTTTTATTAAGTACCACAATTCATGCATTCATTACAGAAATGAAAGCACAGTCACATAGTAGCATAACATCCTCAAAAATTACTTTAAAAATCACTGTCATCTGAGAGGTGGTGTCAAGATGGTGGAGTAAAGGCAGGAATTCACCTGAACTCTCTCCCAAACCCCTCGAAAGAGCTTTAAAAAAATGACTCTAAACAAATTCTAGAGCAGCAGAATCCACAAAAAGATGGAATGAAACAAATTTCCAGCCAAAGACAAGTTGGAAAGTCAGCAGGAAAGTCTATTGTTCCAGGGTGAAAGAGGAGGGCAGTCTAGCTCCAGCTGTGCCAACACAGACCAGGCCCCAGCAAAGCCTCACCTCCTGAAAGAGACTCGAAAAGAGAAACTCCTAGGAATATTGTGGCCAAATTTCAGAGTTCCCAGGTCAAGGAGAAAATACTGCAAGCAGCTAGAAAGAAACAATTCAAGTACTGTGGAAATACAATCAGGATAACACAGGATCTGGCAGCCTCTATATTAAGGGATTGAAGGGCCTGGAATATGATATTCCAAAAGTCAAAGAAACTGGGATTAAAACCAAGAATCACCCACCCAGCAAAACTTCAAGGGAATAAATGGTCATTCAATGATATAGAGGACTTTCAAGCATTCATGATGAAAAGACCAGAACTAAATAGAAAATGTGACTTTCAAACACAAGAATCAAGAGAAGCATGAAAAGGTAAAGAGGAAAGAGAAATCATAAAAGACTTTCTAAAGCTGAACTGTTTTGTACAGGTTGAGCTGAATCAGAAGAGATCATATTCATAAAAATAATAATAAAATAAAAATTAAAGGGTGAGGGAGGAAAACACTGGAAGGAGAAAGGGAGAAATGGAATGGGGCAGGCTATAACTCATACAAGAGACAAGAAAAATCCTGTTCAATAGAGGAGAAAAGGGAGAAGATGAGAGGGGAAAAATGAAGCTTACTCTCTTCGCATATGGCTTAAGGAGAGAATAACATGCTCACTAAATTTGGTATGAAAATTTATCTTACACTATAGGAAAGTAGGGGAGAAGGGGAAAAGTGGAGTGAGAGGGATGCTAGAAGGGAGGACAAATACGAGAAGGGAGTAACTAGAAGTAATCACTTTTGGGAAGGGATAAGTTCAAATGAAGAGAATTAAAAAAAAGTGGGGGGGACAGGGTAGGACACAGGGCAATATAGTTAGTATTATACAACATGAGTATTATGGAAGTCTATTGCAAAACGACACATATACAGCTGGTACTGAATCACTTGCCTTCTCAGTGAGGATGGGTAGGGAAGGAGGGAGGAAAAGAGGGAGAGAGAGAAGCTGGAATTCAAAGTATTAGAAACGAATGTTGAGAATTATTATTGCATATAAGTGGGAAAAATAGAAACACAGGTAATGGGATATAGAAATTTATCTTGCCCTACAAGAAAAGAGAGAAGATGGGGATAAGGGAAGGGTGGGGTGTGATAGAAGGGAGGGTATATTGAAGGAAAGTATTATGGGGAGGGGGGAGGGGAGAGATAGGGAGAAAAATTGAAACTCAAAATTTTGTGGAAATGAATGTCAAAATCTAAAAATAAAAAAAGAAGAAAAAAAGGAAAAGAAAATGTAAAGTATCTAATTGGAAAAACAACTGACCTGGAAAATAGATCCAGGAGAAAAAAAATCCAGAAAGCCATGATGAAAAAAAAAAGAGCCTGGACAATACCACCCAAGAAATCATCAAGGAAACTTGCCCAGAAATCCTAGATTCAGAGGGCAAAATAGTCATCAAAAGAATCCACTGTTCAACTCCTGAAAGGGACTCCAAACTAAAAACATAAAGGAATTTCGTTGCCAGATTCCAGAACTATCAAGTGAAGAAGAAAATACTACAAGCAACCAGAAAGAAATAATTCAAATATCGAAGAGCTACAGTCAGGATCACACAGGACCTTGAAGCTTCTACATTAAAAGGTTGAAGGAAGTGGAATATGATACTCCATAAGGCAAAGGAGCTACGACTACAACCAAGGATTAATTACCCAGCAAAGTTCAGCATAATATTTGAGGCAAGGAGACAGACATTCGATGAAATAAAGGATTTTCAGACCTTCCTGATGAAAAGGCCAGAACTCAATAGAAAATTTGATCTTCAAATGCAGGTCTCAAGAAAGGCATAAAAAGGTAAACAGGGGGGAAGAAAACCAAAAAAATTTGTTATACAATACGGGCAAACTGTTTACATCCCTATAAGAGAAAATGATAATTGTTAATCTTGAGAACTGTGTATTTATTATGAAATGTAAAAGGGATATATATAGATAGAAGGAGTGGGTATAAATTAAATGGTGTGAAGATAAAAAGTGTGATTCAAGGGCGTGAAGGGATTGTAATGGGAGATATGAAAAGGAAGAGACAGAAAAAAAATAAATTCCATCACAGGAAACAGCACAAAAATATGTTAAAGTAGAGGGAAAGAAGGGAGGGAGATGAGTATTGTTTGAGATGTACCCTCATCTGATTAGATTCAAGAAGAGTACAACAAACTCAGTTAAGTAAAGAAATACATCTAGCTATATAGGCAATAGGAGGGGAAGGGGGAAAGAAAAGGGAGGGGAGGCTAAAAGGGATTAAAAGGAAGAGGGGGGCTGAAAGAAGGGAGGGAAGACTGAGGGAGGCGGTGGTCAAAAATTAAAACTTTACTGGGGAGGGGAAGGGAGAAGTAAAAGCATAAACAAGGGGAAAAGGGATAGAGGGAAAGACATAAGTAGTGATCATAACTGTCAGTGTGAATGGGATGAAATCTCCCATAAAATGGAGATAGATAGCAGAATGGATAAAAACCATAATCCAACAATATGTTGCTTACAAGAAACACATTTGAAACGGGGGGATACACACAGGGTAAAGGTAAAAGGTTGGTGCAGAACATATTGTGTTTCAGCTGATGTAAGAAAAGCAGGGGTAGCAATGGTAATCTCAGACAAAGCAAAAGCAGAAATAGATCTAATCAAAAGAGATAAGGAAGAAAACTATATCCCGCTAAAAGGCACCACAGACAATGAATAAATTTCATTACTAAACATATATGCTCCAAGTGGTATAGCATCCAAATTCTTAGAGAAGTTAAGGGAGTTAAAGAAAGAAACAGAAAGCAAAACCATACTAGTGGGGAACCTCAACCTTCTCCTCTCTGAACTTGATAAATCTAACCTCAAAATAAACAAGAAAGAAGTTAAGGAGGTGAATAGAACTCTGGATAAGGTATATATGAGAGATCTCTGGAGAAAACTGAATGGGGATAGAAAGGAATACACTTTTTTCTCAGTGGTACATGGCACATATACAAAACCTGAACATGTCCTAGGCCATTAAGAACCTCACAATCCAGTGCAGAAAGGCAGAGATAGTCAATGCATCCTTCTCAGATCATAATGCAATAAAACTTATATGTTATCAAAGGCCATGGAAACACAAACCAAAAACTAATTGGAAACTAAACAATCTAATCCTAAAGAATGAGTGAGTTAAACAACCAATTATAGAAACAATCAACAACTTCATTCAAGAAAAAGACAATGAGACAATCTACCAAATTTTATGGGATACTGCAAAAGCAGTTCTTAGGGGAAGTTTTATATCTTCAAGTGTCTAGATGAATAAAAGAGAGAAAGAGGAGATAAATGACTTGGGCATGCAGCTGAAAAAGCTAGAAAAAAAACAAACTGAAAATCCCCAAGTAAATACCAAATTAGAAATACTGAAAACCAAAGGAGAGATTAATAAAATTGAAATTAAGAAAACTATTGAACTAATAAATAAAACTAGGAGTTGGTTTTATGAAAAAAACAATAAAATTGATAAACCTTTGGTCAATTTGACTAAAAAAAGAAACAAAAATCACTGTGATCTCCTACTGCTATCTCTTAGAACTCATTTAACATTGGAATAACACCTCCACTTTATTTTTTTAACTGCAAGGCTATAAACACTGGATACCCACATCCTTATTTTATTAATAAAAATGTTTCAAATTCTTTACTCACCAAGTAGACATTGTTGGCTGACTGCAGTGAATAGTACAAATGGACAATAAAAGGGCTCTTGCTGAGTGCCAATGCATCTCTCTCAGCTTGGACTTGATGAGTCATGTTTTTGTTGATCATATCTGCTTTTTTGACAACCTATAAAAAGAGCCATGACACTTAGTATATCCCCATTTTTTCAATTTTCAATTATAAAATGTTTTAATATTCAGACATTTATGCATTATAAAAATCAAATAAACTGATAGAGTCTAATCTAAATACTTCAAGGGTACAACTGAAACCCTGGTATATTAGTAACATGGATTAGTAACACAAACTAGAAAATTAGGAGGCCTCAGTTCTTTCTTAGGTTTACTGTCACCTATCTCTTCAATTATGAAACGGTAAAAGGCAATTTGCTATTGCTTACCTTAAGAGGACTGTTATAGTAAATGGACAGAGACAGGACAGCCAGTTCCATAGAAGAAAGCCTGAGCAGCCACAAGGGAATGAAATGTTCCCAGAAAATAAGAGTTCAAGGGATGGCAATAGATACAGGCAATAGGTCAGTAGCAAGGCATTTTGGAGCCAAGCTAGGAGCTGCAGAAACTAGATCTAACAGCAGTGACTAAACAAGAGAACAGTTTTTGGACCAAACATCCTCCATCCTAGGAACAGTCAACTATTCACTATCCCTGAAATAATCAGAAGCCACAACACATAATCACCATCATGAGTAAAAAAAAAAGCAAAGCAAAGGCAAAAAAACCCATAGAATTTTTCTACGGGGACAAGGACCAAAACATGAATACCAAACAGGTCAGGAGTGAGACTGTATTCCCATCTGAAACTTCAGAAGGGACTATGAACTGCTCACATGTACCAACAGCTCTCCTGGAACAGCTGAAGAAGAAAATAGAAGAGAAATTGGCCAATGATTTTAAAAGCATGAAAAAAGAATTCCACGACTAGAACATCTCTTTAAAAAGGAAAATTGAACAAATGGAAAACGAAGCTCAAAAACTAACTGGAGAAAATAATTCCTTAAAAGAAATAATTGGACAGATGGAAAAGGAGATGAAAAAGTTAACTGAAGAAAACAATTTGATAAAAATTAAAATTGGGCAAGTATAAACTAATGACTTTATAAAACATCAAGAATCAGTCAAACAAAATCTAAAGAAAGACAGAAGAAAATGCAAAATATCTAACTGGAAAAACAACTGACCTGGAAAATAGATCAAGGACTGATAATTTAAGAATTACTGGCCTCCCAGAAAGCCACGATGAAAAGAGAAGTCTAGACAATATCTTCCAAGAAGTCATCAAGGAAAACTCCCCAGAAGTGCTAGATTTAGAGGGCAAAATAGTCACTGAAAGAATCTACCTTTCACCTCCCGAAAGGGATTCCAAACTAAAAACCCCAAGAAATATTGTTGCCAAATTCCAGAACTATCAAGTGAAGGAGAAAATACTACAGGCAACCAGAAAGACAACATTCAAATATCGAAGAGCTACAGTCAGGATCACACAGGACCTTGCAGCTTCTACATTAAAAGATCAAAGGAATTGGAATTCGATATTCCGTAAGGCAAAGGAGCCGGCACTACAACCGAGGATCAATTACTCAGCAAAGTTCAGCATAACATTTCAGACAAGGAGATGGTCATTCAACAAAGTAAGGGATTTCCAGACCTTCCTGACAAAAAGGCCAGAACTCAATAGAAAATTTGATCTTCAAATACAAGTCTCAAGAGAGGCATAAAAAGGTAAATGGGGAAAAAAAAAAAACCAAACCAAAACTTGTCACTCAATTTGGGCAAACTGTTTACCTCCCCATAAGGGAGGATGACACCTGTTAATTCTGGGAATTGCACATCTATTATGAAATATAAAAGGGATATACGTAGAGGGAGTGGGTATAAAGTAAATGATGTGATGATAAAAAATATGAGTTAAGCATGCAAAGGAATTGTAACAGAAGATATGAAAAGGAGGAAGCAGAAAATGGTAAACTACATCACAGGAAGAAGTACAAAATTATAGTAGCGGGAAATAGGGGAGGGAGATGAGCGTTGTTTGAGAGGTACTTTCATCTGATTTGGTTCAAGGAAGGAACAATAAACTTAATTCAGTATAAAATTCTAATTAGCTCTATAGGCAGTAGGAGGGGAAGGGAGAAGAAAGGGGATGGGAAGCTAAAAGGGAGGGAAGAAGTAGTAAGGGTAAAGGGGAGTAAAAGGGAGGGGTGTTAAAAGAAGGAAGGGAAGACTGAAGGAGGTGATGGTGAAAAGTGAAAATTATTGAGGAGGGGAAGGGAGATGGGAGAACTAAAAGCACAAATGGTGGGAAAGGGGATGGAGGGAAATACACAGATTGTAATCATAACTGTGAATGTGAATGGAATGAACTCTCCCATAAAATGGAGACGGATAGCAGAATGGATTAAAAACTATAATCCAACAATATGCTGTTTACAAGAAACACATTTGAAATGGGGGGATACACACAGGGTAAAAGTAAAAGGTTGGAGCAGAATATATTGTGCTTCAGCTGATGTAAGAAAAGCAGGGGTAGCAATCCTAATCTCAGAGAAAGCAAAAGCAGAAATAGATCTAATCAAAAGAGATAAGGAAGGAATTACTAAACATGTATGCTCCAAGTGGTATAACATCCAAATTCTTAGAGGAGAGGGTGGGGGAGTTGAAGGAAGAAATAGATAGAAAAATATACTAGTGGGGGACCTCAACCTCTCCCTCTCTGATCTTGATAAATCTAACCTCAAAATAAATAAGAGGTTAAGGAGGTAAATAGAACTCTGGATAAGGTAGATATAATAGATCTCTGGAGAAAACTGAATGGGAATAGAAGGAATATACCTTTTTATCACAGGTATATGGCACATATACAAAAATTGACCATGTTCTAGGGCATAAAAACCTCACAATCCAGTGCAGAAAGGCAGATAGTCAATGTATTCTTCTCAGATCATAATGTAATAAAAATCACATGTAACAAAAGGCTATGGAAAGATAAACCAAAAATTAATTGGGAACTAAATAATCTAACCTTAAAGAAGGAATGGGTTAAACAACAAATCATAGAAACAATCAACAACTTCATTCAAGAGAACGACAATAATGAGACAACCTACCAAATCTTATGGGATACTGCAAAAGCAGTTCTCAGGGAAAGTTTTATATCTTTGAATGCCTACATGAATAAAATAGAGAAAGAGGAGATAAATGACTTGGGCATGCAGCTGAAAAAGCTAGAAAAAGAACAAATTGAAAACCCCCAAGTAAATACCAAATTAGAAATACTGAAAACCAAAGGAGAGATTAACAAAATTGAAATTAAGAAAACTATTGGACTAATAAATAAAACCAATAGTTGGTTTTATGAAAAAACTAATAAAATTGATAAACCTTTGGTCAATTTGATTAAAAAAAAGAAAGAAGAAAATCCAATTACTATTTCATTCAAAAATGAAAGGGGTAAACTCACCTCCAATGAGGAGGAAATTAAAACAATAATTAGAAATTACTTTGCCCAACTTATACCCACAAATTTGACAATCTAAATGAGATGGATGAGTATTTTAAAAAATACAAATTGCCCAGATTAACAGAAGAGGAAGTTGAATACTTAAACAATCCCATCTCAGAAAAAGAAATTGACAAAGTCATCATTGAACTCCCTAGGAAAAAATTTCCAGGGCCAGATGAATTTTCAAGTGAATTCTACCAAACAATTAAAGAATAGTTAATTCCAATATTATACAGACTATTTGGGAAAATTGGGGAAGGAGTCCTCCCAAATTCTTTTTTATGAAAGAAATATGGTTTTGATACCTAAACCATGAAGAGACAAAACAGAGAAAGAATATTATAGACCAATTTCTCTAACAAATATAGATGCAAAAATTTCAAATAAGATTTTAGTAAAACAAATACAGCATCTTATCATGAGAATAATACATTATGATCAGGTAGGATTCATATCAGGAATGCAGGGCTGGTTCAAAATTAGGAAAACTATTAGCATTATTGATCATATCAACAACAAAGCTAACAGAAACCACATGATTATCTCAATAGATTCAGAAAAAGCTTTTGACAAAATACAACACTCATTCCTATTAAAAATGCTAGAGAATATAGGAATAAAGGGACCTTTCCATAAAATAATAAGCAGTATCTACCTAAAACCTTCAGCAAGTATTATATGCAATGGAGATAAGCTAGATGCATTTCCAATAAGATCCAATAAAGATGTCCATTATCACCACTATTATTCAATATGGTACTAGAAATGTTAGCTGTATCAATTAGACAAGATAAAAAAATTGAAGGAATTAGAATAGGCAAAGGAGAAACTAAGTTATTACTCTTTGCAGATGATATGATGATATACTTCGGGCATCCCAGAGATTCAAGTAAAAAACTACTTGAAATAATAAACAACTTTGGCAAATTTGCAGGTTACAAAATAAACCCACACAAATCTGCATTCCTATTAACAAAGTCCAACAGAAAGAGACAGAGAGAGAAATCCCATTTAAAGCTAGGGTAGACACTATAAAATATTTGGGAGTTTACCTGCCAAAACAAATCCAGGGACAATATGAACACAATTACGAGGCACTTTTCGCACAAATAAAGTCAGACGTAAGTAAGTGGAAAAAACATCAGTTGCTCATGGGGTGGCCAAGGCAATATAATAAAAATGACAATTCTACCTAAATTAATCTACTTATTTAGTGCCATACCAATTAAACTATCAGATAATTATTTTCTAGAGCTGGATAAAATAATATCAAAATTAATCTAGAAGAACAAAAGGTCCAGAATATCAAAGGGACTAATGAAAAGAAATGCTAGGGAAGTTGGCTGAGCTCTACCAGATCTCAAATTGTATTATAAAGCAGCAATTATCAAAACCACTTGGTACTGGCTAAGAAACAGAAGGATAGACAAGTGGAATGGGCTATGTACTCAAGACAGTAGGCAATGAATATAGCTATCTACTGTTTGATAAACCCAAGGACCCCAGCTTCTGGGATAAGAACTCACTGTTTGACAAAAATTGCTGGGAAAACTGGATAACAATGTGGCAGAACTAGGCATAGACCAATGCCTGACACCCTACACAATAATAAAGTCCAAATGGGTTCAGAGGAAGAACTTAAAGATATCTATAATCATATGATAAAATGTCCTAAATCACTTTTGATTACAGAGATGCAAATCAAAACAGCTCTGAAGTACCACATCACACCTATCAGACTGGCAAACATGACAGAACAGGAAGATGATAAATGTTGGAGAGGATGTGGGAGAGTTGGAACACTAATTCATTGTTGGTGGAGCTGTGAGCTCATCCAACCATTCTGGAGAGCAATTTGGAACTATGCCCAAAGGGCTACAAAAACGTGCATACGCTTTGACCCAGCTATATCACTTCTAGAACTGTATCCTCCAGAGATCTTAAAAATGGGAAAGGGTCCCACATGTACAAAAATATTTATAGTAGCACTCTTTGTGGTGGCTAGAAACTGGAAATCAAGGGGATGCCTATCAATTGGAGAATGGCTGAAGAAATTATGGTATACGAATGTAATGGAATACTATTGCACTATAAGAAATGATGAACAGGAAGACTTTAGAGAGGCCTGGGAAAATTTATATGATCTGATGCTGAGCAAAAGGAGTAGAACCAGGAGAACTTTGTGCACAGCAACGACCACAGTGTATGAGAGTTTTTTCTGGTAGACTTGGAACTTCATAGCAATGCAAGGACTTAAAAAAAAAAATTCCCAGTGTTCTTCGAAGGCAAAATTCCCTCCACATCCAGAGAAAGAACTATGGCAGTCAGTCACAGAATGTAGCAGATCATTTTGTGTGTGTGTGTATGTATTATGTTGTAGTTTGTTATATGATTTCTCCCATTCATTTTAGTTCTTCTACACAGCATAACTATAGTGAAGATGTATTTAATAGGAATGTCATGTGCAGATCCTATATAGAACTGTATCTCAGGGAGGGAGGGAGGAGGTGTGGGATAGGTAGGGGAAAAAAAGTCTAAGTTTTATGGTAGTGATTGTAGAACACTAAAAATAAATAAAATTAATATAAAAAAACTATTCATTATTCTTAAATACTTTCCCCCTTGGGAGGGAGATCCCACCAAGGGCAAAAAGACATATCTGGAGAACTGTATAAGATGCTGGGAATGTGGGACTCACCCAACATACTTTCTATTCCTGCTTAAGAATAAGCATGGGTGGAAAGAGACACCAAAGTTCCTATTGCAAATATGAAAAAATACATAAGGGTTGCCAAAAAGGAAACAAAATTGCAGAGGAAAAATGAATTGTCTTGACTTTCATGAGCTTGGATTTGAGTCTTATTGGATCTTTTAACCAATTAAATAAAATGTGGCATATTTTAAAATAAATAATATTGAAGTGTTGTTCTTTGATCTTTCTAGTAGAAAGGTGAAATATCAAAGATAATATAATTACAATACTGTTTTCCTACTACCTATGTATAGTTCCTCGTTAATCAAGAGAATATATACTCCATAGGTGAAGATATGCTTCCATTTTATTTTTTAAAAATATTTTTAAAATGTATTATTTATAACAGTCTTTTCTTTTTAAATCTGAGTTCCAAATTCTCTCCCTTCCTCTTAATCCTTCCCCACCCACTTAGTAAGCAATAGTATATCAATATGTGGAATCATTCAAAACATATTTCCATATTAGCTATATTTTTTAAAAAGTAAGAAAAATAAAGTGAGACAATTATACTTCACTTTGGAGGCAGAGTTTATCAGTTCTCTCTCTGGAGATGGATGGCATTTTTTTCTTCCTGAGTCATTTGGATCATAGCATAGATGAGAGTAGCTAATCCGTCAGTTGATCATCTTTACAACATTGCTGTCAGTGTGCACAATGATTTCCTAGTCTATCTCATTTCACTTTCCATCAGGTTCTTGCCATGTTTTTCTTAAAGTACCCTCTCTTGTCATTTCCCATAGCACAATAGTACTCTATAACAATCCTATGTCATAACTTATTCAGTGTTTCCCCAATTGATGGGCATCCAGTTGATTTCCAATTCTAAAAAGAGCTGATGAAAATATTTTTGTATATATAGGCTCTTTTTCTTTGATCTCTTTGAGATACAGACCTAGAAGTGACAGTGTATCATTTTAAAGCTCTTTGGGCACAGTTCCCAATTGTTCTCTAGAATGACAGGACCAGTTCACTATTCTACTATTAGTTCATGAGTTTACCAGTTTTTCCCTCTTCTCTGCCACCATCTGTCATTTTGATAGGTGGTACCTCAGAGTTTTTTTAATATGCCTTTCTCTAAACAACAGTGATTTAGAACATTTTTTCATGACTATAGATAGCTTTGATTTCTTCTGAAAACTAGCTATTTATATTCTTTGACCATTTATCAATTGGGGAATGACTCCTATTTTTATAAATTTGACTTGGTTCTACACTCAGTAACTATTTGGGAAATGAGACCTTAGAGAAACTAGCTGTAAAAATTTTTGATATTACTTCATTGTCTATGGTACCTTTTAGCAAAATATAGTTTCCCTGATTATTCTTTTTAATTAAGTCTGTTTTTTGCTTTCTATGAAACCATGATTGCAACCTCTGCCTATTTTTTTTTTAGTTCAGCTGAAGCATATTAAATTATACTCCATCCCTTTATTTTAACTCTGTGTGTCTTTCTCTTTCAAGTGTGCCTCTTGTAAACAACATGTTGTTGGATTACAGTTTTCAATCTGTTCTGCTATCCACTTCTGTTTTATGGGTGAGCTCATTCCATTCACTTCACAGTTATGACTACTAATTGTGTATTTCCTTGTACCCCATTTTCTTCTCTCTTTTTATCCTTTCCCTCCTCAAGTCTATTTTGCTTCTAACCACTACCTCCCTTAATCTGTCTTCCCTTTTATCACTTCCCCCTCCCTTATCTTATTCCCTTCTATTTCCCTATTGGGTAAGTTACATTTCAATACTCAACTGAGTGCATAAATATATTCTTCCTTCTTTGAACCAATTCCATTGAGAGTGAAGTTCAAGCATTGCCAGTCACCTTTTACCCCTATTTTCCCCTCTATCCTAAAAACCCTTCCTTACCCCATGTGAAAAAATTTTATTCATTCGACCTCTCCCTTCTCCCAGTATATCCCTCTTTCTCAACCCTTCATATTTTTTGGAGATCATTCCAACATAATTGACTCACATCCATGCCCCCTATGTAAACTCCTTTTAACTGCCCTAGTAATGATAAAGTTCTTAGGAGTTACATACATCATCTTTCTATTTAGGAATATAAACAGTTCAACTTTATTGAGACTCATAACTTTTCTTTCAAGTTTATCTTTTTTATGCTTCCCTGGAGTCTTATGTCTGAATGAAAAGTTTTCTATTCAGCTCTAGTCTTTTCATCAGAAATGCTTGAAAGTCCTCGATTTCATTCATTTCCACTCCAAAAGGATTATACTCAGTTTTGGTGGGTAGGTTATTCTTGGATGTAATTCTAGTTCCTTTGCCATCTAGAATAGCATATTCTAAACCCTCTGCTCCTTTAATGCGGAAGTCACTAAATCTTATGTAATACTGACTGTGGCTCCACAATATGTGAATTGTTTCTTTCTTGCTGTTTACAGTATTTTCTTCTTGACTTGGAAGTTCTGGAATTTGGTGATAATATTCCTGGGAGTTTTCATTTTGGTATATTTGAGAGGATGACTGATGAATTCTTTCAATTTCTATTTTACCCTCTGGACCTACGCTATCATGGCAGTTTTCTTTGGTAATTTCCTGAAACATGATGTCAAGGCTCTCTCTTTGATCATGGCTTTCAAGTAATCCAGTAACTGTTAGATTATCTCTCCTTGATCAATTTTCAAGGTTAGTTATTTTTGTGAGGAGATATTTCACATTTTCTTCTATTTTTTCACTCTTTTAACTTTGTTTTATTATTTCTTGAAGTCTCATAGAATCATTAGTTTTCACTTGCCCAATTCTAATTTTTAAGGAATTATTTTCGTCAATGAATTTTTGTACCTCCTTTTCATGACCCATTCTGCTTTTTAATGAGTTCTTTTTTTCTGTGAATTTTTCTGCCTCTTTTACTATTAGGTCAATTCTGTTTCTTAAGGTGTCATTTTCTTCAGTATTTTTTGGTGCCTTTTTTACTAAGCTATTAATTATTTTTTCATAATTTTTGTGCATCACTCTCATATCTTTTCCCAATTTTTCCTTTACTACTCATCTCTTTAACTCTTCAAGAAATTCTTGTTGGGCTTGGGTCCAATTAGCATTTTTCTTTGACTCTTTGTTGTTGTTTTCATATTGTTGTCTTCTTCTGAGTTTATATCTTGGTCTTCTCACATCTGCATTTTAAAAAATATGTCATCTGTATTTTTTGGAAGTACTTATAATACAGAGAGACAAGATTGAGTCTTAGACTTGGATTCAAACCTCCATTTTTCAACACTTAACTAGCTGTGTGACCTTGGCCAAGTCACAACCCTGAGCTCCAGGCAACTAACAGACTAGAAGGACACATGGACATCAGCAAACTCATAATTCCCTGTGACGATACAGTGAGAACGAGAGATAGTATGATGGTCAGTTCAAATGGGGGAGAAGAGAGGGGAGGGTGGGCATCAATAAACATACATAAGTTTCAAGTTATCTCTAGTTAACAGTTTTAAGCTGGAAAGGTAAAAGCCCAGTAACACAACTTTCACTTTTTTCTGAGTACATGCTACATATAAATTTGTCTCATGGCTTTTAATAATCTACTTTCACAAATATCAATTATATTCTGTTTAAATTCAGAAATAATCTTCAAACTAACCAGCAAACCTTTTGTTTCTATAAAAAGTGTAAGATTAAAAAAAGATGGCTATAAGATGAGTAGCCCAAAACGTTCAATTAGTATTAATAATTAGAAGGGGACTGTGGATTTTGATTGATGCTGAGCATTTCATTGTGGTTTCCTTTACTTCTTGTCTTCATTTTCTCAAGAGCAATGGTACAACTAGATTATATGAAATAAGTGAAATAGCTATAACTGTTTCTGAGGAAATGAAATTCTAAAACAAATTGGCAAATGTCAGTTTCTAGAACAGCTAACAGTTAAGTATGTCTTTTAAAAAAAACCATAGCAATTATTATAATACCATAATATTCAAGTTAGAATGGCCTTCTTGCTGTTGCCAAAAGGTGTAATTTCATCTCTTGCCTACATAACTTTGCACAGTCTGACTCTCATACCAGGAATATAAGTTCCTTAGGAGAAGGGAGTATTTTTTGCCTTTTTGTGTATATATACTCAATGCTTAACATATTTCTTGGCACATAGAGGCTAATAAATACTTTATGACTGAACTGTAATGTAGAGGCTCCACACTACCTCTATAGCCTTAGACTCCTTAAAAGCCCACCTGAGGCACCATCTCTTAGGCTAAGTTCTTCCTTAAATTATCTTGTTTTTACTTATGTGTATAAAGACTGCATCCCCAGGAAAGTGCGAGGCCCTTGGAAGCAAGTACTATTTTTGTTTTGTGTATGTGTGTTGCACAAAGTAAACACTTAAAAGCTTACTAAATTTAGGACTAAAATGGTTCTGCCTCCAACGATATGGACATTCCTTTGGTAAAGCAGAGCACAACCAGTCAAGCAGGGCCATGGTGTCTGACTCCTGTGTCTGATGTCTCTCAAGGTCCTCACAGGGTCCATCTAACTTGCTGAGGGGCTTTCCTAGATTTTGGTTGGTCTTAATAAAAGGCCAATGGAATACACAAGTTATCCATCAGTTATCCCCTGTTTTCATCACACGATCAGGCCATCTTCAGTTTGGTCATGCATTTCCCGAAGGACATCCTTTATCACACTTATTCTTCAAAGTTCTTGTTTATAATGTGTTGCAGTAGACTTAAGTCTTCATTACCATCACAACTAACATTTATATACGGTTTTACAGTTTTCAAAATGCTTTATAAACATCTCATTTAATCCTCAGAGCAACCTTAGGAGGCAGGTGCTTTTATGCATCTCATTTTCAGAAGAAACTGAGGCTGAAGGCGGCTCATTTTCAGAAGAAACTGAGGCTGAAGGCGGCTAAGTGACGTGCCCCTCATTTCACAGATAAGGGAATCACTTCTTTAGGGTCTGTTCCAGTAGAATGCTGGGAGCTGGGGGCTGTGAATCGCGCCCCGCCCCCCTTTACCTTCACGGAGCACATCCCTGTGCCTTCTCCCCTCCCCCCAGTCTCCCTGCTCGCTCTTTCCCTCCCCCCTCACCTTCACCGAGTACATCACCTCCCCCACCCCTCCCCAGCCCCTCTCACCTTCACGGCGTACAACTTGCCGCTCTTCCGCGCCAGATACACTTTCCCGAAGGCCCCGCGGCTGATAGGCTTCATGATGGCGAACTCCTCGATGGAGGGGGGCCTCGGCACCTGGATCTGCTTCAGCGGCGCCTCCGAGGCGTCGCCACCGGCCCCGCCGCCTGCGGACGAGGCTCGCCCGGCCGAAGCGCTCGGCATCTCGCCGCCCTCCGACTCCGCACTGAGGCCGCTCCCCAACTCCATCGCGGGCCTAGCCGCCAGCCCGCAGGCCACCTCTAACTTCCCGAATCCGACACTCCCGCCCCGGTTTCAAAGAAAAGCCCCGCCCCGCCGTCCGCTTACGTACAGGGCGTACGTCGTGCTAGGCGTACGTAAGGGGCGGGAGCGCCTCTGGCCTCCCTGTGGCGTAAGGACGCCAGCTTCGAGGGGCGGAGAAGCTGATGGCGCTCCCAGCCCGGAGAGGATGCGCCTGCGTTGCACCCGTCTCCCCCCCAACGCAGAGGAAGCACGGCGTCCGACCTCGGCAGCAGCCAGAGGTCTGTCTTTCTTCCCCCCCTTCCCAATATACCTTTAAGGACAGACCACACGTGACAGCGCTTCTGTGTGGTCATTTGAGGCCAAGAGGTCAGAGGACCTGTGGGAGGGATCTCGCTGATGACGAGGCCGGCCACCTTTGAGGTCCCGGCTGCCCGACTCCTCCAGGCTCGGAGCCACCGTCCCTTCATCTGGAGCCTGGCTGCGCTTGCCTCTCGGGCGCTTCGGGCGCCGTCGGACGGACGCGCTCCGGGGAGGGCTGCCTGTGAAGCCGTCTGACCTGTTGGCCTGATCCCCTGGAGAAGGGAATGGCGAGCCACGCCCGGACGTGTGCCAAGAAAGCCCAGAGCGGCCCCGAAGAGCAGGACCCGACTAGGAGAGGAGCTCCCGGTGGGGACGGCAAGCCTGGTAGACCCCCAGTGAAGAGAAAGCCTTTGCCTGCCCCTGTTTTTTATTCCAACTTTAGAAAGCATTGAATGTTTTCTTTTTTAATTAATCCTAAATCTGTCACTTTGCAACTTTCACCCATTTTTCCTAGCTCTGCTCTCCGGACCAAAAAAATAAACTTTATTTTCCATGTAACAGCGCTTCAACAACTTGGGTGTACCTTACCCATAACAGGAACTTAGTACATGTTGGTTCACTTGAAGGATGAGAGGAAAAAAAGGGGAAATGGTCTGACACAGAACCTTGTGGGAATGCCCCAGTTAGGGGGTGATCAGAAAAGGTGGCTGAAGAGTGGACATACTAGTAGAAAAGTCCAGTATTAAGGAGCCAAATAGCTGTCTGGGGTTAATAGTTCAAATGCTAAAGAAAAGTCAAGGATAATGAAGATTAAAGAGAAAAAAGAAAGATTCATTGGCAACCAAGAGCTGTCTCCAAGGAAGCAGTTTAATTAGAATATTAAGGATGTGTAAGAAGGTTTAAAGCACAGCTTAAATAGGAATTTTTTCATCTGGTGCAAAAACAGTGAGTAGGAGTGATATCACAGGGGCCAGGTCACTAGGAGACTTGGGCCCATGACACCTTGAAGACTGAGAGAAAGGCAGGGTTCGGAAGATGTGCCCCAGTGATGGATCCCAGTGGGATAAAGCCCTGGGCAAGGTGAAGGATCAGGGTCAAGGAACAAGCCAGCAAAGGACTGTGGTACTGGGATCAAGACCAGCAGGAAATGTTTTACTTCCTCCCCTCACAGCATAAGTACTACTCCCTTATGTTAGTGCCCTGGTAAAAAAATCTTGATTTCCCAACCTGCCCCAGTTATGGTTCTGAGTTGAGGGATGAATGGTTGGTAAAGAAGTTGGTTTGGAAAGTATGGACTAAACTAAACTATAATTTCCACAAGTTTATCAATGAAGGGTAAGAGATGACAGGGGGATGGTTGAGAAAATCAGCTTTTGAGACCCAACTCTGCCACTTCCTAGTGTGACTCTGGGCTAGTCATTTAACCAATGAACCTCAGTTTCCTCTTTTGTAAAATGAGTGTTAAAATAGTTATATTTTCATATTTCATAGTGTTGCGAAAAATGTGCTTTGTAATCTTTATAGCTATATGTGTTAATGTATTGTAATATAAATAGGAACTGTTTCTATATGTACATAAATGTGAATCTCTGTAACTAAATTTGAAAGGTTTCAAATTTTATTGGAGGAATTATTTCTCATTCTGTCAGAGGACCAGTTTAGCTAAATTCAGAAGCTTATTTATCCAAACCAGAGAGTTTGCCATGAGGTAATGAACTGTTTTTTTGTACTGCAACTTATTAATCATCTAATAAGGCTTGAAGGGATTATACATGCCTGAAAATGTTCAGCAAAACACTTGATGTACAGTTTTACTGCTGTAAAGAGCTTTGATTCTAGTGAAGACCTGGAATGTGAAAAAACTGAAAGAAGAGGAATCAGTTGTTCATCTTGGAGTATGGGCTTTCTATAACCTTAACATGATAAAAGACCTGAATGAATAGATAACTTATTTTCAAGTATTGACTCTTAGGGAGGCTCCCAGTAGACATTATATTATTTCAGAAATACCTAAGAAAAGAAGTTTCCTCATCTGTAAAATGAAAATGTTGGGTTAGACCATAAGATTCATTTATGGGGCCTGCTGATCTCCACCATCTACATCCTGGCCCAGGCCAGGATCTCTTTGCCTTTGTTGCCTGGGACTGAAGCAGAGCTGATGAGGCATCTCTTTTCCAAATCTTCCCTACTTTCCTCAAGACTCCTCCATCTCTACTTTCTCTTTCTTACTGTACTGAGAAAAGTGAACTCTCTTTTCTTCCCCCTCTCTAATAACTCTTTACATCATCTCACATTCTCTCCTTTCCTTCAGTCTCTTCTTCCAAGGCCAATTCTTCATGTGCTTTTGATCTCATCCTGTCTTCTCCAGAAGATTGCATGACCTCAGTCATCTTCTGTCTCTAAACTTCAACCTCTCCTCATCCACTGGTTCCTTTCTGACTGTCTCCCCCACACCCCAAATGCCTAAGTCTTCCATAGCCCTATAGATAGCAGCCCACCTAGGAGACTTTGGTTATCCCTTAAAGGACAGACTTGTGACACTGCATACTGTGTACCTGAGGAAGGGCTGACTTCAGACTGGCTGAGAGACTTGTGGAAGAGAGAAACAGAAGGAGAGAGAAAGACAGGGCAAGAGAAAATGATGAATGGGAAACCCTGGAATCACAGGCATGTGAGAAGGAGCTGGCTCCCTAACAAGTCCCTTATTTTCTAGCACCTGCACCCCTAAAGACTGAGTAGACTACTAGGGTGAGATCATTCTCTCCTCAGTTGAGATGAGATATAATCTTGTTTTTGGACTGCAGAGCCAGCCACCTAACTCTTCTATTGTATATCTTCTAAACTAATCTGTATGTCATCTTCAATTACTATTGTACTACTTGCTTTCATAAATAAGTATGCTCACTATTCATGATTGTGGGTTTTTTTTTGTATTTGGTAGGAGGAAAAATTAAACTGGTCAAGACTAAGGTAAAGTGTTACCTTCCCAGTCAAGGCAAAACTACTTCTTTCTCATCTTCCATCCTACTAGAGAAAGTGACTTTTATCCTGAATCTCCCAAAAAGTGTTATGCCCTAGACCTCAGATATCTGATGTGCAACAGATAGATATAATTTCAAGCCCTATACTTCCCCCACCTCCCAGGCAGACCCTCCAGCAGACTATTGCAGTGATCCAGGCATGAGGTGATGAGGGCCTGTTCTGGGGTAGTGGCAGTATCAGAGGAGAAAAAAGGGCACATTTGAGAGATGTTTCAAAGGTAAAGTTGGCAAGTCTTGGCAACAGCTTGGTTATTGAGGTGAGGGGTAGTGAGGAATC
This sequence comes from Notamacropus eugenii, assembly GCF_028372415.1. Classification (NCBI taxonomy): domain Eukaryota; kingdom Metazoa; phylum Chordata; class Mammalia; order Diprotodontia; family Macropodidae; genus Notamacropus; species Notamacropus eugenii. Next base: position 67,707,193 of record NC_092874.1, read on the forward strand.
CAGGATGACTCCTAGATTCTGAGCCAGAGAGGCTGGGAGGATGTGTTGGCCTCTATAGTAATAGCAGGGAAGAGGTTTAGGGGAAAAGATAAAGAATTCTGGTTTGGGTATGTTGATGTATACTGGATGCATATTAGACTTTTAATTTGTAGTTTGAAAGTCCATTGGAAAGGTGAGATTAAAGATTAGAATACAGACTGGGGCAGGAAAAGTCAATTTGAGAATTTTCAGCATAGAGAAAGTAATTAAATCAATGGGAATTAGATGGGAACACTAGGTGCAATAATAAAGAAGAGAAGAGGACCCAGGGCAATGCCCTGAGTTTTCGTGACATAACTCTTTCCTGCCTCTCCTCCTATCTTTTCCTTTTCAGTTTTCATCCAGGTAGAGCTTCCTACCTATAGATCTTCCCTGAGGTTCTACCCTATGCATCCTTTTCTTTATACTTTTCCTTGATGACTTTAGTAGCTCCTGTGAGTTCAATTTAGGACAGCTAAGTGATTCAGTAGATAGAGCATCGGCCTGGAGTCAGGAAGACCTCAGTGCAAATCCAGCTTCAGACACTTCCTAGCTGTGGCTAGTCACGTAGGTGAGTCACTTAACCCTTCTTTGCCTCAGTTTCCTCATCTGTAAAATGAGCTGGAGAAGGAAATGGTAAACCATTCCAGTGTCTTTGCCAAGAAAACCCAAATGGGGTCATAAATTATCAGACACAACTGAACAAAAACAAATCAGTTCAAGCATCACCTCTATCATCTACATATTCATCTCCAACCCTTCTCTGTATTTCAGTCCTGAATCACTAATTGCCTGTTGGACATTTCACACTGAATATCCCAGAGACATCTCAAAATCAGAATATCCCAAAGTGAACTCACAGAATTGCCCCCAAACCTGCCCCTCATCCAGACTTCTTTATTTCTGTTGAAATCATCACCATTATTCTAACCTTTCAGGTTCATAACTTTGGTATTATAGCTGACTCCCCCTTCTCCCTCAGCTTACCTATAAAGAGTAAGTTGTTAAATCTTGCCGTTTCTACATCCTTTGGAATCTGACCAATGTTCCCTACTTTCACATCAATCACCTTAACTGTAGTTCAGGTCATCACTTCTCACCAACATTATTTCAGTAGACCTTTAACTGGCCATCCCTGCCTCAAGTGTCTACTTTGATCCATCTTCTACACTCTATGGCAAAAGTGATTTTCCTTAAGCACAGATTTAATCATGTGACTCTACCACCTGATTCTGGCAGCTTTCTATTGCCTCTAAAACAGAATATAAATTCCTTCTTTTAAATTCCATCATAACCTGACCTCAACCTTTCCTTGCAGTCTCATCTGACATCTGTCCCCCTCCAACACTCTGTGATTCAGAAAAACTGGTCTTTTCACTGTTCTTCACGTAATATCCATCTTCAGTCTCCATGTTTTGTACTTGCATACCCACTTAACTGGAATGCATTCCCTCCTCACTTCTACATCACAGAATCTGTTTTCTTTTAAAATGTAGTTCAAGTAACATCTGCTACATGAAACCTTTCCTAATCCCAAGAATTAGGTCCTTCCCTTTCAAACTCTTTTGTATTTATTCTCTGTATACTTACATATATTCTTATTGTCTTTCCTTTTAAAAGGTAAGCTCTTTTTGTATAGAGATTGTTTCAATCATTATATTTCTTACCTAGTATCTAGCATAGAACTGGTACATAATATATATATATATATATACACATAATATACATAATACAAAATATATAAAAAGTATTTAAGCAATACTTACTGATTTTTTTATTAATTTTAGTTAGCATGAAAGGTCAATGCCTGCTTGCAAAAGAAGAAACTTACAGCAAAACCTGAAGGAGAATATGGAGTTAGTGACCACAATGTCCAACTACTACTTTTCGTTTAAGAATCAGCTATGTTTCTAGGTATTATAAAGGGTTTAACTGTGATGAAAGAAATAATTAAAAGTAGGTATGAAAATAGAATCTCTTTATGAACTCAATAGGGTATTCTGTACCAGAGGTGTCAAACATAAAACCCCAGGGGATGTCCTCAAGGACATCTTAAAATATTCTCAAATGCACAAACTAGATTAAAATGTAATTGGGGGATATGGTATTTTTAAAAATAAATAAAAATACAGTAAAGCATAGATAATGTTACTATATAGTTTTCTAAGTTAACAGCAACAGGGATCCTTATGTGAAGTTTTTGGCCCCATTTCTATTCGACATTACTAGTTTATATCCATTGCCTCTACTTCATCACCACCCACTATGTCCTGACATACAATCTAGCATTATCCCTGCTCTCTTTCTCTGATGGTCACCAATGACCTCTTATTTGCCAGATCCAGCAGCCTCTTTTCATTACTGTGTATTCTACTACCATCCTATAAACATTTAACAAAAAGGTTACTATGTTTAAGGAGCTGTTTTAGTTGCTAGAGATTCAGGGACTTAAAATAATTCCTGCTCTAAATGGTATAGCATCTAAATTTTAAAGAAGTTAAATGAACTGGAGGAAAAAATAGATAATAAAACTATACTAGTAGGGGACCTCAACTTTCCCTTGTCAGAACTAGATAAATCTAACTACAAAATAAACAAGAAAGTAGTTAAGGAGGTAAATAGAATTCTAGAAAAATTCAGTGTGATAGAGCTCTGGAGAAAATTGAATGAGAATAGAAAGCAATATATCTTTTTCTCAACAGCACATCGCACTTACACAAAAAGTGACCATGTATTAGGGCATAAAAACCTTACATCAAATGCAGAAAAGCAGAAATATAAAATGCACATTTTTCAGATGATAGTGCAATAAAAATTATATTCAATAAAGGGCAGTGGAAAGCTAGATTAAAAATTAATTGTAGACTACACAATCTAATCCTAAAGAATGAGTGTGTCTGTGGTGGATGGCCTGCATCCCCACACAGCTCAGTGATGTGGTGAAGAAGAAAGACCCGGGAGGTGGGAAAAGATAGACCAACTCCATTTATTGATCTGAGGGTTAGGGTATATATGGACAGAAACTGCAAGTCCATGAGACATTCTGCTCCTCTCCTGTCCCAGTGATTTGGCCAGTCTTATTGTCTTTAAAGACTGTTAGCCTAGAGGGCATCTATTTTACATATCCCTTGTTTTCTGTAATTCTCTTGTTTGTCTCACGGAGACAGCAACATCTGGGGGGCCTGGAGAGCCATTCTGGATGATAATGAGCACAGTCTCAAAGAACAGTTTCCCCAAAGGTCTATCCTGATCTTGTCAACCGCACTCCACCCTGGCCCTCAACATGTGTCAAAGAACAAATCATAGAAAGAGTCAATAATTTAACTCAAGAGAATGGCAACAATGAGATAATACCAAAATTTATGGGATTCAGCCAAAGCATTAATTAGGGGAAATTTTCTGTCTTTGAATGCTCACATCAATAAAATAGAGAAAGAGAAGATCAATGAACTGGGCATGCAACTAAACTAGAAAAAGAACAAATTAAAATTAAACACCAAAATTAAAGGAGAGATTAATAAAACTGAAAGTAAGAAAACCATTGAACTAGCAAATAAAACTAGAAGTTGGTTTTATGAAAAAAAATACTCCATAAGATAGATATTAGTTAGTTTGATTAAAAAAAGGAAAGAAGAAAACCAAATTGCCAGTATCAAAAATAAAAGGAGCAAATTCCCCGCCAATGAAGTGGAAATTAAAACAATTATTAGACGCTATTTTGTCCAATTATATGCCAATAAATCTGATAATCTCAATGAAATGGATGAATATTTACAAAAATATAAATTGCCCAGATTAACAGAAGAAGAAATAGAATATTTAAGTAAGCTAGTCTTAGAAAAGCCATTAATGAACTCCCTAAGAAAAAACTCCCAGGGCCAGATGGATTCATAGGTGAATTCTACCAAACATTTAAAGAACAAGCAATCCCAATACTACATAAACTATTTGGAAAAGTAGGTAAAGGAGTCCAACCAAATTCTTTTTATGACAAAATATGGTCTTGATACTTAAACCAGGAAGAATAAAAACAGAAAAAGAAAACTAGACTAATAAATATTGATGCAAAATTTTTAAATAAAATGTTAGCAACTACTTGAAATAATTAACAACCTTAGCAAAGTTGCAGGATATCAAATAAACCTACATAAATCATCAGCATTTCTATTTATTACCAACAAAACCAAGCAGGAAGAAATTGAAAGAGAAATTCCATTTAAAATAGCTATATACAATATAAAATACTTGAGAGTCTACCTGCCAAGACAAGTCCAAAAACTATATGAAACACTTTTCACATAAGCAAGTCAGATCTAAAAAACTGGAAAAAAACTAATTACTCGTGGGTAGATTGAGCCAATATAGTAAAGATGAGCATTTTACCTAAATTAATTTGCTTATCCAGTGCCATACCAATCAAACTACTCAAAATTGCTTTATAGGGCTAGAAAAAATAATAACAAGATCCATATGGAGAACAAAAGATCAAGAATATTAAGGGAATCAAGGGGGAAAAATGTGAATGAAGGTGGTCTAACCATACCAGACCTCAAACTGTATCATAAAGTGGTAATTATCAAAACAATCTGGTACTGGCTAAGAAACAGAGTGATAGATCCATGGAATACGTTAGGTATACAATACATTGTAGTAAATGACCATAGTAATCTAGTGTTTGATATACTATATAGAAAGAGGGAAAAAAGGCCATTCAGCAAAATCAACCAATACATCCATGAAGTACTATCAGTACATCCATGATATACTCTCAGTATATATTGTGTTTCACATTCATGGTGCTCATCCTCTGCAAAAAAGGGAGGTACATTCTCATTACGTATACTGTTTTGCTATTTTTGTTTACTTCACTTTGTACTAGTTCATGTAAGTCATTCCATGCTTCCCAATATTCTTCCTAGTATCATTTTTAGAGGACAGTAACATTATATTACATTCATGATCCAGAGTTTCTTTAACCATTGTCCAATTCTTGGGCGTCCACTTTGTTTACAATTCTTTGCCACAGCCAAAAGTGCTGCTATCTTTGGCCTTTGAGCTCTTTGGAGTGTAGAAATTTTTGGTTCAAAGGGTATGAACATTAGCCTAATTCCAAGCTGCTTTCCAGAATAGTCAGACCAATTCACTCTTCCACCAACAGTATATTGGTATGCTTGTCTTTTCACAGACCCAGCCAACACTACTTTTATATTTTGTCATCTTTATCAGTTTTGGACAGCGGTAATTGTTAGGAAAGTTTCCTTCTGTCAAGCCTAGATCTGTCTCATCTTCTACCCATTGCTGTTACTTCTGCCCTCTGGGCCAAGCAGAGCTAGTCTTCTCTCTCTTCTACGGGACAATGTTTCAAATACTTGAAGACAGCTATCATATCTCTCTGAGTTTCCTCTTTTCCACACTAAACATTCCCAGGTTCACCAGTGCTCACATAGCATAATCTGAAGGCTCTTCACTATCCTAATCAACTTCCTCCAGATAATCTTCAATTTACCAATGTCATTCCAAAACACATGGTGCCTAGAACTGAACACACTACTTCAGAAGTAGTTTGATCAGCTGACAGTATAGTGGGATTTGTCACCTTCCTAGAGCCAGATATGATGCCTCTCTATTTAGCCCAAGACTGCATTACATTTCTAGGGTGTCATCCCATTGTTTACTCATATTGAACTAAATAGGTTTGTCTCCCACCTTTTCCAAAATTGCTGTCCATGGTACTTTGAATTTAAAATTGAATTTAAAAAATCTTAAGTTTATCTTTAGTACATTTGATATTAAGCCCAACCTTTTCACGTCAAGATCTATTTTTGGATCCTGACTCTGTCATTGAATGTATTAGCTATCATTTCCAGCTTTAAGCATGTGATTTATATCTTCATCCAAGTCACTGATACAAACTGTTAAATAGCACAGGTCTAAGCCTAGATTCTTGGGGCACTGCACTGGAGATCTCCTTCCAAGCTGACACAGAGAGAGTAAGAACTACTCTCTAGGCAGGACCATTCAACCAGTTCTGAATCCAACTAGTTGTACTTTGGTATAATAGTTCATATGCTTCCATTTATTGTCTCACAAAAATAGCACTTAGACTTAGCTATCTTGGCCTTCTGAGGACAAAGTCCATTACCAGCTTGGCCCCAAAACCTTTGCAGCTTGGCAGAACCAGCACAGAGTTTATGCTTAACTGGCATTGCCTCTGAGAAACCAAGGTCAGCTCCTTACCAGGGGTCAAAAGTAGGACATTAGTGAAGTGTTTTACATGTTAGGCTTTTATAATAAGAATGTATTGAATTTGAATGGAGGACAGGAAATAAAGGGAGAGGAATAGAAAGTAAACAGAACAGCAGATTCTGTGTTCAGGGTCAGGACATTCAGATTATCCTCTGCTACTTTCTACTTATGTGATCTCTTGTCACATCATTTCTCTGCCTCAGTTTCCTCATCTGTAATTGAGGGAGTTGGACAAGATAGCCTCTAGGGCTGCTTCCAGCTCTAAATCTAGAGGGGGCAGGGACTGGTTTGTGATTTAACTGGCAAAGGCAACACTCAGGTGAGCAACTGCTTTTAGCAAAGAAGGTTGTTATCTTCTCTTTAATTTACATTCCTAGAGTTGTTTAGAGCACAGAGAGGTTAACTGACTTGCCTCTGGATCAGAGAGACAGTAGGTGTCAGTAGTGGCACTAAATCTTTAACTCTATAAAGGAAATTTTCAGATTGAGGCTAGAACTCTTAAAACCCTACGACCTCTCTCCCTAAGAGCTGGTTCATCAGAGGCCAGATGTGAAGGATCACAAAGACAGAGAATAACTTTTGTTTGGAGGGGTCTCTCATTTCCTTTTTTCCTGCCTTGAACAGATTAAAGACAGTTCTGATGGTTTTGGGGGGGCATCTTTTAATGGGTGAAGAGAGTTGGAAGAAAGAGAGGGAGAAAAGGATGTGGAGTAGAAGATTTAGGAAAGAGAAAAAAGGGGAGGAAGAAAACAGAAGGGGAAGAAAAAACAAGAGAAGGTGAAGGGGAGAGGAAGGCTAGGAATAAAGGCTGCGCGGCGGCCAGCGCGGGGGCAGAGCTCAGAACTCGGAGTTAGGAAGTCTGGGGTTCCACTTCAGCCTCAGACCCTGGGCGAGTCACTTAACCGCGTTCAGCCCCGGTGCTCCGTCTGTAAAACGGGACGACTGCACTTACCTAGCTGGTCTGTGGTGAGGCTAAAATGCCCATCATCCCTGTAAAGCCGTCCTAGCTAGCTACGTAAATAATAGTTGTCGTTTTATGAAGAACATGGAAAAAGAGTAAGGAGAGGAGGAAATCGTGAAAGGCAGAGGAAGGGGAAGAGGGAAAGGGAAGGAGGAGGAAGAAGAAGAAGGGAAAAGGGAGAGGGGAAGAGGAAGGAAGAAAGGGAAGCCGAAGGGAGAGAATGAAAAAGTGGAAGAGGAAAGGGAGGAGGAGGCACGGGGGGAGGGGGCTCCTGCGGCCCCGCCGGGTTGCGTCTGCCCCGGAAGCGCTCCCCCGCCGGACCCTGACTTCCGGGGCAGTGCTGTTGCTGCGGAGGCCTGTGGGTGAGGAGGCCATTTTCCATCTCTAAGGAAGGAGGACTTGAGCGGGCTAACGAGCGAACGGACGAGACGGGGAGAGGAAGAGGGAAGCAGGCCCGGCGCCCCCCCGGCCGAGGAGACAGGGGCGGAGCCGGCGGGTGAGGTAGCTGCGAGCCCCGGAGAGATGTTCTCCCTGTCGAGCACGGTGCAGCCCCAGGTGAGGCCGGTGGAGCCCTTAGCGCCTTCCTGTCTAGGGCCGCCCGTCGGGCCCTGGGCGGTGGCTGGGCTGCGGGGAGCGGCTTGGGGGAGGCCCCGGAGACCCCGGCTCGGGGGCCCGCCAGGGAGGCCGGGGCGCCGTCGGGCCCGAGGCGGTGAGGCCTGGGTGACTCGGGGAGCCCGGCTTTAGAATCGGATCCGGCCCTACCTGGCGACGTGGTGAGAGCCTGTAGTTAGTTAGAAAGCGCTTTCAAGTTGACCCAGCCCCCTCTGGACCCCACGCCGGGTGGGGGTGGTTTACCCCTTATTCCCGATGAGACCGAGGTTAGGTGGCTGGGCCAGGGACCCAGGCCCCGCAGTTGGGAGAACGGACTTTCTGGCCCAGGTGTCGGCAGTGAGGAGGAAGTCTGGCACGAAACGTTTGTCCTTCCTAGGGTAGGATTCTTTTACCTTCCGGATCGGAAATTGGTCCAATTCGATGTCAAGAACCTTTAAGAAAGTAGTTCTTACCTGTGATCCTGGACCTTGTTTTAAGAATTATTCTGACAGCCACTTAATATATTTGGTTTCCTTTCTAATCTTATGTATTTTACATATTTGAAAACTTTCTGAAAAGAGATATTGAGGTTTCACCTGAAGACCAAAGAGATTCATAACAAAAAAAGTTAAGAACCTTTGTTTTAAGGTATTTGGTAATGTTTACTTAAAATTCTTGAATACCTTTTTCTCCTCTTTCAAATTTTGAGATCTAACTTTGATATATTTTTAGACTCTGCCCCCCCTTTATTTTTGTTTTGATTAGAGTACCAAGTAGCTCTACAGTTTTATAAACGTTGACTTACTGCAGACCTTGGAAGATTACTTCGAACATAGTTCAAGTGCTAGAAAGAGAGGAAGCATCCAGACCTCTGCTAAAGAATGCAAATTTTGGGTAAAAAAGGCAATGAAACCTTTTGACAGCCAATTATTAGTAGAGGGGGTAAATCATTAGATATTTTGATTTTCCACTCCTAAGGTTAGAAGAAAAATAGAATAAGTATTTTTAGAAGTCGGTATATTAGGAAGCTATTGATAAAATATTACCAGTTTTCTCAGATGTCATAAGTCTCCACCACTTATTCCATTGCTTGAGAAGGGTGATATTTCTTGTTATGTGATATAATAATTGCATTTAATAAGGTATTTTTTTTATTTTTTTTGTTATTTATCAGTTATAGCTTAAAATTGAATATAGTGTGGTTTATTGAACAGGGAGGGCATTAAAAACTTTTAAGCTCTAATCCTTTATCTCAGTTCTTTGTAAAGTGGTATGGAATAACTGTACTAAAAGGCTACCCCTATCTATGTCTTCTGTTGATCTCTAATTTTCCTCTGTGTCGGAATTTCCTAGTTTGGATGCAGAATTGAAACTTTTCTGTAATTTTCAGTTGGAGAGTTACTTAAGGTGCTGAAAATTTAAGTGATTTTCCTGTGGTCACACTGCTAGTATGTCAAGACTTGAACCCAGGTTTTCTTGACTTCAAGGTTGTCTAGATAGCCACCATGCTGTACTGTGTCTTATAAAGATGTAGGTATATAAAGAAAGGTGAAATTCTATATTATTTGGTAACCATTCTATAATAATAATGCCTGATTGATTTTTTTGCTGAATATAAGATATCTTCTGAATGGGTTTGGGAAAATTTTGTGCTAACAGTGTAATTGTAGGATTTAAAAGCTTGGACAGAGCCTTAGGTAATTTCTTGGAACTTTTCTCAAATGAGAAAACTGGGATTGAGAAGTTCTTTTTCTTTCAAAATTTCCAGTCTCATAAGCTGTTTAGTGGCATGCCTCAGAATAGAGTCCAGATCTACCCCGCCTCCCCAATCTAATATACCCTTTTGTTTTCCTTATAGTAATAAATGCTATTTAAATAGGCTCACATGTGAGATCTTGAGATAATTATGACACAAAAGGAAAGACAATGAAACTTAGGAAAATTGTATTTTTGTATATATGTATCCATATACATATATCTCTATACATAGAGAAATACACACACGTATACAGTCTGCCTCCTGGATCCTAATTCTATATAATTCAATTCAGTAAGCATTGATAAGCCTTTTGCTTGACTGGCACTGTGCTGTGAGCTGAGCATAGAAAAACAAAAGTGAAATGTCCTTGTCCTTAGGGAGCTTTCTACATATTTTTCTAATATGAAGTTCATATAATTTGTAAAATTAGGGAAGAAAAAACTTATGTCTTTTAATTAGCAGGAAAACTAACTTCATCTTTCTTAAAGTGTTAAAGCAGTTTGGTTTAATGAAGGCAGGTTTGTTTATATAAGTGAATTGTAAAAATTATCTGACCCTTATTAAAACATAAGATTACTTCTATTCAATACTTTTGTTCCAATAAAAACAAGCACTATAAATCTTTAATTTAGGTTACTGTTCCTTTGAGTCATCTCATCAATGCCTTCCATTCACCGAAAAGCTCATCCGTTTCTCTAAGTGCATCAGTTTCTCAGAGTCAACATCGAGAAGCAGTCCCTGAACATGAGGCGCCAAGCACGGAGGTATTTTCAGTTTTACATGTATAAGTGTACCCTTTAGAATGGGTTTTCTTTTTTATACCTTGATTGAACTCTGTAAATAAATTTAATTTTGAATTTGCCTTCCAGACCTTCAGCCTACAACTTAATCTGTATTAAAAAATGGAAATATTCTAGCTTTTTACTGAACATTGACTTTTGTATTTCTTTTAGTAATTACTAAAAGTTTTTACTTTTATAATATTCCAGGAATTGATGTTACTATTTATGCGATATAAATTACTAACTAGAAATTATAGTTTGTTTCATTTGGATCTTTAGTTTTTGACACTATTATTGATGAAATGCACTAAAAAAATCATGTCTTCATTCTTACCCAGAAGGACAAGAGGAGCTGAAATTGGGTAAGAGAATTTGTTTTTAAGCAGAATGCAAGGCAAAAAAATAGTACTGAAATTTCATTGTTCTAGTTCTTAGACTTATTTTAGAAAGAGAAAACAAAATAAAATTAATCAGTTTTTTAAAATGTTTGGTGAATATTTTTATAATGTGATTCATACTTATGATTTCATCTCTGAAAATTCTTTTTGAGGAAACTCCTACCAATATGTATCTCAGTCAATACAAATTTTTAAAGCACATACTATATTTTAGGTACTATGCTAAGTACTGAGGATTCAAAAGGAGCAAAAATAGTTCCTGACCTCAAGGTGTTTACTTTCTGTCATAATAGACAACAAGTACCTAAATAGGATATAGGATATACCGTATATTTGGAGTAGATACTAAGTAGCCTTTTCTTCATCTTGTAGTCTTAAAGTTTTCCTTGTGGTATTGAGAAGTTTAACTGCTTTGCCCAGGGTCATGCAGTCAAAATATATCAGGTACGGGACTTAACCCAGGTTGTCCTGATTCCAAGGTTGACTCTCTATGTTGGTACTAATGTGTTATTAAAATAATGCGTAATGTTTGAATAGTAAAGCAACTTAAAAGTCTAAGGGATGAGAGAAAAAGTTCTGTTTCTTTGATACTTTGTAATTTACTACTACATAGTCTTTAAGCAGTCAAACCTGTTGAGTAAATTCTAGCATTCAGGCCTACCATAGCTAACATTTTTGTAGGATGGAGTATTTTAATGGATAATAAATGTCATGATATTTCCATTGCTTCTCTTCCTTAGTTAAAAATAAATGATTATTATATAAAATTATGTATGCTAGAGTGGAAGTGATTTGCTGTTTTAATATGTGGCACATAATGTTCCTTTTTTATCATTGTTTCAAAACGTTATTCCTTTTTACTTAATGATATTGTTCATTTGTGTGGCATTTAATGGTTTCAAGGCAATATTGTGTACATTATTTCATTTGCTCTTATAACACTACAAATTAGCTAGAGCAGGTGAGTTTAGTTTTCATTTTACCAGTAAAGAGACAAGGAGAGATTAGGTTTAAGTGCCTTGCTCAAGTTTACGTAGATAGTAAATGATGGAGCCTTCTGCCTTCTAGTTCATTTCTCTTTCTCTTCTCTGTTTGTTATTGTATCCACCATAAAAGGTTGACATTGTTTGGGTTGGCTTAGGGCAAGTATATGGAATGCAGTTATTACTTTATCATCCATGTATCCCAGGTAATAATCATTGCCATTTAGCTAATGAAGTCAAGGTAATAGATCTTTCCTGTGAACCTACACGTTTATACTTCTAGCTGTTTTCCTTCCCTTTTCTGGAATTGATTGTTGTTAATAATGAGATCCCTCACCTGGGTCTCAACAGTGGCATGGGAAAGTAAGGTATCTTGTGGTGACTTAGCAGGAGGGAAGGAAATAAGCATTTTTATAGCACTTGCTATGTGCAAAGCACTGTGCTTAGCACGTGACAAATATCTCATCCTTAAAACACCCTTTTGAGATAGGTACTATTATATACCCATTTTACAGTTGAGAAAATTGAGACACACGGAGGTTAAATGACTTGGCCAGGGTTAAACAGCTACTGAATTTTTGAAATTGTATTTTAACTTAGGCCCTACTGACCCCAGGCTCAGTGCTCTATTTATAACTGTCTTTACCTAGCGATAATATCTTTCCCTGTTGAGTGCTTTTTTTTTTTAATCTTTCTGCCTTGGCAAAAGGGTCTTTTTTTGTTGTTTCTGTTAAGTCATGTCTGACACTTTGTTACCCTATTTGGGATTTTCTTGGCAATGATACCTGAGTGGTTTGCCATTTCCTGCTCATTTTACAGATGAGAAAACCGAGGTAAACAGAATTAAGAGCCAAGGTCACACAGCTAGTAAGTGTCTGAAGCCACACTTGAACTGAGGTTTTCCTGATTCCAGGCCTGGCATTATGCCTCTTAGTTGCCCTTTTTAAAGCTGTGTAACAGATGGGAACCATAAAAAGTAGTGTGGAAAAAATTGTTAAAATATGATTTCCCAGTACCAAAGTAATCTTCGAGCTGGGTCCAGATCATTTTTTTAGTTTTGATGATGGCTGCTTTACCTTGTAGGATACTGCTTACTTAACTCAGCAAATGGATCCCCTCACATGATTCTTTTTCATATACATGACAAATGGATGACTGTTTTTAAACCTAACTAAAAATCAAGGTAGTTTATATGTAGACTAGAAAAAGTGAAGAATTTCTCTTTTTACTAATAATAGTTCTTAGTACTTAGTTACTACTTGGAAGATATTTCTCACATTTTTCGAATGACAGCTTCTCTACATTTCTTCCTCTTATATAGAAAGTCAGATATTGATGTGTTTTTGATTGTTTTTCTGTTTACATGCTGCACTATAATAATTTATTAACCTTTCATAATTCCCAAAATTTTTAAAGTTTAACTTTAGTAGTGATATTGCTGCAAGGTAACCTGATGTAATGAATAGAGCCAGCCTTTGGTTATAAGTAGGTGCTGATTTGCTTTGGTGGAGAGAATTTTTTTCACTGGCCCAAAAAAGTCACTTGAGTGGTCCAAAATTCAAAATTGCTAAAGCTTTTAACACAAGTGACATAATCCACATATGTGACTGACCTCAGTAAAACTAAGATCACAAAAAATATTTCATTTTAGAAAACAGAAGGAAATTAAGCCTTGACTTGGTTTGTAAAAAAAATATTGGTCAACAAATTGATAGATTTAGGATTTTAGAAAATTTGCCTTGTTTCTTCTGGTAAAAAATGCTTTTTGTTTTAAAGATTCCCATGACAATAAAAGTTTTTATCTTGTTACTTTACAGCCTGTTCTTAACCTAAAGGACTTGGGATTATCTGAATTGAAAGTCAGACAGCTTGATGAACTAGTTGACAGTCTCCTTCCTGGCTTTTGTACAGGCAACAGAATTTCTTCTCGATGGCATACATCTTACATTTCTGCACAGTCCTTCTTTGAAAATAAACATGGTATGTGAAATTATTGACTTATTTTATTTTTCTAATGAAAATAAAAGCTAGCTTAATAATGGGATTTACAACTTAATGATGGATATATATTACCTATTGCTCTGAACCGTATCAGTTACTGTTTTTTTTTTTTCCAGTAGTTTTGTAGAATTATCTAAAACAAGTAACATAGCAGTAATCAGATGAGAAACCTTCAGTGCTTTTGTTTGGCTGAGAAATAGAGAAGAGGAAAAAGGAATGTTTTTTTTTTCTTTGTTTTTAGTGGAAGGAAGCTACAGGGGTTCAGCCTACAAAGGGCTTGAGGAAGTTTTTTAGGAAAGATGTTGAGAATTGAAGTAGCATACTACTTTTATCTCTCCTTATATCCCCTTATTCATCTGAATGCTTGTGAAATAACAGTAAGACATTTGTAAAGTTCTTTAATGTTTTCAGAGTGTTTTATGCACATTATTTGATAAGTGGCGATAGAAATTCAGGAGGAAAAGGACAAGCCATTTAGTTTAGAATTTAGCCTAAGAATTCTGTTGCCACTTTATTCCCTTTTGTTTTCATCACACTTTCAATACTATTCAAAATGTGCATCCGATCAATAGCTCCATTCCAGGCTTAGGTAAGTTTCGGAAAAGTAGAAGAGGATCCTTTCCCTAACTTCTTTGTTTTATTTTCATTGGATCCCTTATCTATATAAAACTTTAAGCCATGATCTAGGGAGTCTATGTTATATTATCTGGTTTCACAGCTATTGTCCGCTTAATCATTGGTATTTTCTTGAATTTTCTTTTACTTGTTAAATAAAGGACATAACTAGTAATGATAATCATTCTAGGTAATTGAAAGTATCCATTTCTTCCATGTATGAAAAAAACCCCTCACTATACCAACTATACAGGAAGCTATGACTAAAGAGGAAGAAAGAATTGCTACAGTGCTTTCTTTGAATTGCTTAAAAATCATGGAAGAATAGTTGCTTACTCATTTTTTGGAGCTATTAGAATTACTTCTACAAAGACAAATTTTTATCTTAATGCTCTTGAAATACTTATTAGTCTACAGAAATATTCTTTTGAACATCTTAATTTGAGGTACTAACTTAATTGGAAGTCTTGCATCAGTTATAATATTCTTTTTGAGTTGTTAACAAATCAGAACAATGAAAGATGTTGAGATCCCAAGTAATTGAGTTGTTTTTAGAAATTCTTTTAATTATATTAAGGAAGGAAAGTTGCCTCTTATAAATAAATAGAAAATGTAGCCAATTTGATCTTAAAAGTTTTAAAAATACAGTATTCTCAGTAGACTTTTTATTGGGTGTACTTCAGTGATTTTTCATGTGAAATGTTTTATTTGACAGAAAATGTTTTCTTTGTATAATTTTATCCTTAGGTTTCTTAGACATATTTAGTACCTTACGTTCCTCTTGCTTGTACAGACAACATCCCAAGACTGTTCAAAGTATTTGTGCAGATCTTCAGCGGTGGCCAGGTACGAAACAAAAAAACTATTGCATGAATAAATTAGTATCCTGATTTTCTCTCTTTAGTAATAGCTAACTTTATAATATAGTACTTTAAGGTTTGTGAAACATTTTACAAATATCTCATTTTGTCTTCAGGATAATCCTGGGAGGTAGGTGCTATTATTGTCTTCATTTTACCAATGAAGAAACTAAGGCAGATAGTTTGTGTGTCTTGCCACTACATGTATTTAAGTTAGGATCTGAACTTAATCCTGACTCCAAATCCTGTATTGTATCTACTACAACACCTACCTGCTTAGTACGTTAAAGAATTTAAAAACAAATGTGTGAGCAATTCACAGGATTTTTAAAAAGTGTTCTTGATGAGTTTTATTATTTGTATTTTCTGATCTGTATAACAGACTTGAGTTTTAAGAGTAAAGCCAAGATGACTGAAACTCTTAATTATATTGATCCCATTTTATCAGACCTTCATTCATTTTATGATTTATTCCGTTATGGACAGAGACAATCTTTGCCTTCCCAGCTCTCATCATATTTCCTGCCACATAATAATCATTTCATAAATGTTTGTTTATTGATTAGACTATGTGAAATTGATGATATGGAGCCTTAGACCAATTATTTGATGTTATCACATGATACTTTAATTTTTAAATGTTTTGTTGATGTCCTCTTTTGTACCATTTTTGTTTCCCAATATACTCTCCTTTATAATAAAGAAATACAATTAAGCTCAATTGACAGAATGACTCTTAGCTGATAAAAGCAGATGAAACATTTTGTTCCTGGGTAGCCCCACCTGTCTTCTAAGAGAGGGGAAATATTTCATCACCTATTCTTTTGGACCAAGATTGCCTTTTAGTGTTGTTTTTGAAGAAATTATTTCTTATTCTAGCCTTCCCATGTATTATGATATCTTATTTCCCATTCTTGTATATTGATGGAGAAAACTAAAAAAGTTGAATTGATTTCTTACTTACAACAAATTAATGATATCTACATACGTAATTTTTGCTCCTCATCAATTCTTTTACTCTCATTTTATTGACTAGTTGTCTGTTTGCCCATAGCACCACTCAGAACTTTTTTTTTTATTGGTAATTAACCCTCTTGTAACATTATAGTAAATGACCTAGCTACTACCTTTTTCACTGAGAAGATTGAAGTCATCTGGCGTGAGCTTTCTTAGCTTCCCTTTTCCATTAAAAATTTTTTTTTTTGGTATTAATATATTTTGTTTACGTAATTTGGTTTCTCTTAGTATCTCTTCTTCCCCTTCTCTGGAGAGTCATCTCATGTGACAAACAATATTTTTAAAAGAAAGAACAAAAAACAAAGAGAAAGAAGAGAAAAAGAACTGGTAAAAGCAGTCAATATGTTTAAAAATTTTTTAGTGGAACTCTTAGTTTTTCAAAGGAGTTGGAGTAGGGATGTCTTCTTATCTTTGGGGTCATTTTTACTCTTTGTAATTTTACAGCACTCACTTTTGATTGTTTTATCTTTGTTATTTTTTCCTTTTACAGTGTTTTCTTTGTGTACATTATCTTGTTGGCCCTCCTCTCTTAAACTTTCTCAACATCATCTTTTTTGGGGAGATAAAGACAATAGGAAAGTACAAAGTATGTGGTATTGGGTAATAATAAAATGCTTAAAAAAGATAGAGGATAAACAGATGGTACATGTGGATTTTCCTTATTTTTGTTTTTCTCCGTGCATTCTATTTTAGTAAAATGGGAAGAAAGATAATATTCTTTGTTCAGTTTTTGTACAGTCTCGAGGTTTTAAGACTTTGAAATCAAGGACACGGCGTTTGCAGTCCACCTCTGAACGATTCACAGAAACACAACATGTGGCCCCATCATTTGTAAAGGTACTTAATTTGTGTTAACATAAGAATGCAGGGAGCAGTTTTTTTTTTTTTATGAAAATGAACACATTTGGTGTCTTCTACTTGTTGATTGACTTTTAATTTTATGTTTCTTTTTTTTCAACATACAGATTTAGGACAGTTGTAGTTTATTACATTTTTTTTTTAGCTAATCTATGTTTGTAGCTGAATTTTAAATTTATCTTTGTTCAGAAATATTTTCTAGCTCTTTGTTTTTGTGCCAAAATAACCAGCAATAAAGCATGTTAAAATTTTAAATAAATGCTTCCCTGCCTTTAACAAAATTGTTTTAGTTCTGAGACTTAAGATAATTTAGGTAAAATCATAATGGTAATATTGGAGATCAGTTGCCGTGATAGGTGTGTGTGTTGGGAATATTGTTACCAGTAGTAGGAAAAGCAGATATATATAGTAAACCCAGATATCTAGGTGATTCATTCCATGTGTGGAGTCTTATAAGTAGTGATTCTGCTGCGTTCCAGTATTATTTAATATTCATGTAATAGATTTAGGACATAGATCAGTTCTGGTGAGGAAACTCTATCAATGTAGGTTAGTACCTTCTTTGCAATTTCAAGTCTTAGAGAAATACCAAGAGCACTGAGAAGTCATGTGACTTGTTCAGAGTCACACAGGCAATATGTGTGAGAGCCATCACTTGAACTGACTCTTTGAGACTGTTTCTCTGTCCACTGGGACATAATGCCAATTTGGAATGACGGGAAATAGAACTAAAGTTGGAGTAGTTAGATCTGAAAAATCCCATTGAATTAGTTCTGTACCCCTGTATTCGGTTTGTAAGTATTGTCGTCTGTATATTTGACAAATGCTCATGAACTTTATGTCTTTAGGGGTTTCTTTTGCGGAACCGAGGATCTGATGTTGAAAGTTTAGACAAACTCATGAAAACCAAAAACATACCTGAAGCACATCAGGATGCATTTAAAACTGGCTTTGCAGAGGGCTTTCTGAAAGCGCAAGCATTAACTCAAAAAACAAATGGTAAGTTGATTTCATTGGCTTTTAGTGCTTTTGAATCCAGTGATAGTAATGAACTGCTAATCTTTTATTCTGGCATCCTATTTTCTCGATTTCTTTTCCCAGCTTTGAAAGAAGAACAGTGGACTCAAAACACACACAGACACACACAGACACACACACACAAACAAACACACACACACACACACTCACACACACACTCCCACTCTTTATTGGTTTCTTTTAAACTTTATTTGGGGTAATTGAGGCAGGAGAAAAAGCGTTAGTGAACTTTTGGTACTAATAGTCTTATGAGATAGCTTTAGCTATACTACTTAAAAGATCTGGGTTAAAGGGCAAACTTTATTAAAGTTAAATACATCCACGAAAAGGTGTATTCAGCCACAGTATTCTAATGTGGTACAGTGGAAAGAACATCAACTCTGGACTCAAGACTTAGGTTTTTGCCCTCCCTCTGATGTCTGTTGCTTTTGTAATCTTGAGCAAGGCACTTAGCTTCCTCTGGCCTCAGTTTCCTCATTTGCGAAGTGAAGGATTTGAATTAGATGACTTCTTAATTTCCTTTTTAAGTTTACATTTATGATCTTAACTGCATTTTCTGCATGCCAGAGATTGCTTATATTATATATTTGAGGGTGATCCTGCCTTTGACATGCCTTGTTTTAAAGTTGTCTTTGTTTTTAACTTCATTTTTTTCAGACTCCTTAAGAAGAACCCGGTTGTTCCTCCTTGTTCTTTTGCTGCTTGGTATTTATGGACTATTAAAAAACCCATTTCTATCTGGTAAAGACTCTTTTTCTAGTACTGGTTTGTTAACTTTTCATTCCTTTAAATTTGTACTTCCTTGCTCTCTGTTTTCATAGAAATATTACATCATCTGGGAAGTGAATCTTATCAGCCTGTCTAAAGCTAAGAAAATATCAGTACTCTAGATACGTTAAACTTCATCCGTTAGATTTTCTTATTTTGGAATTATCTGAAAGTGCTTCAGGTAGAATTAGAATAGAGATACGTATTCACTCAGTGTGTACTTTTTAAGTGCCTACGTGCAAGGCACTGTGCTGTGAACACTGGAGATACAAAGAAAGGCAGAAAACAGTCCCTGCTCTCAAGGAGCTCACAGTCTAATCAGGAAGACAGCATGCAAATAACTGTACAAACAGAATCCTATAAAAGCAGGAGAAATTGGAAGTAACCATTAGAAGGAAAGCATTAACATGAAGCAGGTTTAGAAGAAACTTCTTAATGTAGAGGCTGAGATTTTAGTTAGGACTTGAAAGAGGCCAGGGAAGCCAGGAGGTAGAAATGAGGGAGAGAATGACAGGCCTCAGGAAGGTCATTGACAGCATTTTGAGTCAGGGGATGGAGTGTCTTTTGGGTGGAACAGCGTGGAAGCTGCTCTTACTGGATTGCAGAGTATGTGGAGGTAAGTAAGGTCAGGTATAAGGAGGCTGGAGAGATGGGAAGGAGGCAGGATTTTGGAGGTAGTAGAGCAGCACTAGAGCTTATTGAATAGAGAGGTGATGTGGTCAGACCTTTGCTTCAGCGAGGTCAGTTGGAAAGATGAATGGAAGGTAAACTGGACTAAGGAGAGATGAGGTAAGGAGACTAGCTGAAAGGCTGTTGTTAATGGCCAGGTATCAAGGCCTGCAGTTGGGTAGTGACGGTGTCAAGAGGAAAGAAGGGAGAGAGAGTACACAATTGATTCTATGATAGTAAAATGGACAGGATGTGGCTGGCACCAGATTGTGTATGGGAGAGGAAGGTGAGAGGCTGAGGAGCTGAGGATGGTGCCTGGATTGGGACCTAGGGTAACTGAAGGTAGGGACACCCTCGACAGCATTCATTTAGAAGGGGGAGTAGAGATTAGGTTCAGAGTTCATTTTCACCATGTATGTGGGACAGGTGTCTAATATCAGCTGGAGATGCAAGACTGAAGGTCAGGAGTACATTTAGAGCATCGAGATGGTAATCGAATCTACAAGAAATGATGAGTTCACTAAAGGAAATAATGTAGAGGAAGAAGAAAAGAGGGCCTAGTACATTGCCCTAGGGGACATCCACAGTTAGTATGATTTGAATGAAGATCCAGCCATGGAGAGCTGAGAAGTAGTAGTCAGGCAGGGAGAAAGAGAACCAGTGTAGAGTAATATTGGAGAAACCTAGAGAGATGTGGGGGTCAAGAAGAAGGCAGGCAGGAGTATCAGATGGAGACACCAAGAAAAAGCGAGTAGATTTGTCAGTGAGCAGATCATTGCTAATTCAGGACAGCAGTTTTACTTGAAGGATCAAACCAGGCTGTAGCAAATTAAGAAGGGAGATAGAGGATGTGAACGGGAGGCGTTTGCTGTAGATGGCCTTGGCAAGGAGGTTAGCCCTGCAGTGGAGGAGAGATACAGGACAGTAACTAGCAGGGTGGGTGTATCAACTGTGTATTTTTTGAATTTGTAGACAAGGACAGGTTGAGATAGAGACTGAAGGGGAGAGAGAAGGGGGATGATAGAAGTAACAGTTTTCTTAAGAAGATGGAATGGAATGAGATCATTTATTCAGGTAGTGTGATTTGCCTTGTGAAGAAATGCAGGGATAAAGGAGAGAGATAGGATGTAGGTCAGGAGAGTTAAAAGAAGAGTGAATAGTAGAAAGTATCTGAGAGATGTATGAAGGGTAGAAGTAGAGAAGAGGGAGCTTTCAGAGAATGGTCTTAATTTTTCTTTCAGTGAACTATGAGGCAAGATTCTCAGCTGAGAGAGTGACAGGAGAGGGACATCATGGGAAGTTTAAGAGGGGGATAAAAAAGGTTTTTAAGGTTTCATGATTTTTTCCAGTTCCATTCGACATTCAGTAGCTCCTGAGAAGGAGCAGAGGCAGCAGATGATGGAAGTAAAGCACAGCCTGAGCCTTGGCAGGGCAAAATCAGTGAAAGGAGAAAGGCAGTAAGTAACAAGGGACTCCAGTGGCGTTTACTGAGGGATCAAGATGAGAAAGGAAGGAAAATGTTGCCAATTCAGTGGTGCTGACCTGAGAAGGAGCTAAAGACTTAAGGGATTAGTGTGAGGATGGAGCATAGGGATAAGGGTTGTGCAAGTCAGAATCAGAGGTAAAATGTTAATAGGTTACTATTAGATAAAGAAATTTCAGAATTCACAAACATGGGAAAATGATACCGTTTGTTGGTGCTGGTCCGTTTCCAGGTTATTTGCCACATCAGAGGGTTTCTATATTTTTATTACTTTAACTTCTGCAAATGCTTCTTTTATATAATATATGTAATAATTTAGTTACCTTTATTGTAGAAAAAAATTGAAGAATTCTGAAGAAGAAAGTTGTAGAAAATAATATAATAAAATAGGATAAATCTGGTCAAAGATCTGTCAGCCTGCCAGAGAGTTGAGTAACTTTTTCAGCTAAAAGACATTTGAAAGTTGCCATATACAAAATGCATAATACAGTTCATTATACATAATGATAGTCATGTGGTGCGTATTTTTAATAAGTTTATAGATAAAGCTGAATTTTTGTAATTTGCCATTTTTACTTCTGTTGCAAAGATAAATTTTAAATTGTCTAATAAAACTCAAATTCTTTCAAAACAACATAACAGTTTTTATTTTTTATGAAAGGTAGACATAATGTGACATAGTGATCGCAGTCATTTTTTTCATCATCTCTAGTTTTTCATACTCATTTCTTTACTTTCCCAACTTGGGCTCCTATATGAAAGGAAACCTGCTATGTGCACCAAAGATATTGCTTGAAATGAATCAGGCTGCCATTCTGGCCCTTTTAATGGCCCTAGCTCATCCTTCCCCTTCTTAGTGAAATTACACTGTCCTAGAATGACTTGTTATGTGTCCTGGCAGGGTACTTTAGTATGCATACATCCTGTTCTTAGCCAGAATTCTCCTTTCTGGTTTCTCCAGCCCCACCATAAGATCCAGAAACAAAATTGTGGTATCTGAGAAAAAGTTATGTTTGTACTTTTCTTAATTTATTTCAGTCACTAAGAAAAGATAAGTATTAATATTTAAATAGAATTTCTCTATACTCTTTCCCTGAAAGAAATATTCTTAGTATAGTCTTAATTTTTTTCAGGAGCACCTACAATTCATTATGATAATGAAATAGATTTTTTTTTCTAATTCATCTTGTTTCTTTTATTCATCTCTTTTAGTTGTGCTCACTAGTCAAATCTTCAAAGAATAAACTTGATATTTTGAAGTGCCTATTTGGGAAGGGAGTCTTACTGAGGGTATTAGAAATTTGATATGGATAGTTTTATGGACTTATTCATTTGTATGCAATTAGATTGTTAATGATAGTCCTTGCTATTAAATGGCTGCTTTAAGTAAGTAGAATAATATTTTATTTTAGGCAGTAATGACTGACTAGGTCTGGAAAATCCTAAATTGATCACTATTTGCCAGAATACGAGGAAGCCTGGGATAGTAACCAATTCTGCATTTATCAAAAATCCCTTTAGAAAGTTGCTGAATGCGTCTGAAAATTTGTAAACCAAAAAAGGTTTTAATCAGAAGTTTCCCTAAAATTGATAGTAGAAATATTTTTACTGTCCCCTCAAATTTTTTCTGTACTGGTAATCTCATTACCTCTTTTGTATCTGGTTCCAGCTGTCATCCTAAAGGCAGCGCTTGACCCTTGATTTGGAGTTTGGGATGAAATATAAATTTAAATGCAAAGTTAAAATGGCTGCTTTCTTTCAGACCAAACCTAGTATTTTTAGGTTGTAGGCTTGTACATTTTTAGAAAAGATTTATTTATTATTCATGTGTTAAGAGAAATAGTGTAAGAAAATATCTGCTTTAAGGGGAAATTAAGCAACCAGGAAGAAAATAACTACAATTTATCAGTTAATCCCTGTATAGAGGGTAACAGAAATTAAGCCTTTGATTCAGGAGATGACCTTTTTATGTCTAGCTCCATGACTGATTGCTTCCTTGGCCACAGGCAAATCACTTAAATCTCTTAGGGTCTCACTTTTCTCTTTTGTACAATGAGGTTGTTGGACTGTCTACATAATACATATATACACACGTACATGTGTGTATATACATGTTTGTGTGTATATATGTATACACATATATAAAAAATGTATGTATATGTTCCTTAAGATTCTTTTTACCTTTAACATTTTAGAATTCTTTGAACTATAACACTTTTCTTTTCTTGCCTGTAGTCCGATTCCGGACAACAACTGGACTTGATTCTGCGGTTGACCCTGTCCAGATGAAAAATGTGACCTTTGAACATGTTAAAGGAGTAAGTTCAGAAGTTTTATTTGCTTCTTCAAACAGTACCTGACATGCCTTCTCGCAAGCTGTCCTCCATGCCTAGAATGGTCTCCTTTTTTAACTCCATCTTTGGAAATCTCTGATTTACTTAAAGACTCAGCCCATGGGGCACTTTCTTTCCTGTTCTCTACAACTCCTAATCCTAAATGATTAGATGCATCTTTGTATTTTTTTGCATTTTGTATTTACCTGTATTACGTGTAAATTGTCTCCCTTATTAGCAAAAAAAGTACTTGAAGGCAGGGACTTTCACTTTGTATCCCCAGCTAGAGTCCAGCACAGTACCTGGCATACAATAAATCCTTGTTGATTGATTGTATTTTAAAGATATATTTTACTTTTTTCCTTCACTTTAATTCAACAAACATTTGTCAGGTACCTATTCTGTGTAAAGCTTTTGCTAGTTGGTGCTTCAGCTGTTGTTCTTAACTCTCTGATAATGTATAAAGATCTAAAGATTACACTGCTTTTGGCTAAAGTGCAAGATATGATGCTGATGCAGTATTTGCCAGGCATTTGTCACTATGCTATTCCACTGAGTTCTGTGAATATATACCTAACATAGTAATATACCAAAATAGAAGAAAGAAGTTGTACTTAGTGATGCATTTATGTAGCTCCATTCTTTTTCTTTTGTCCTGCTTGCTTCTTTTTCTATGTAGTTTGGGCTGAGGATTAGATGGGAAGATACCAGAGAAATCTGGAATGGACTAGTTTGTACTAAACAAATTGGGCTGAAATAGTGAGGCCAGGTTCGTGGCTTCATAGAGACATCTATAGCTGCCAGGGCCTTAGACAGACTTCTGTGTTAAGTAAGTTTACCTTTTTCACCCCCTCATTTTGCTTTTTGCCTCTTTCTCTTCACTTTGACTCCAAATACTTACTGCCTTTTTTCTGTTTCCTATCTCACCTATATCAGTCTGAATTTCTTTACTAAAAGTCAGAATTTTTATTCTCATTAATTTTTCTGGTCTTCAATTAGCCATTGATCTAATCAAACTCAGGTATAAGTGAATCCTTAGGAGGTGGGTAGGAAAGTTGTGCTTTTTTAATTGGGAAGGTGGGGGTATATGTGTGTATGGGTGTGTGTTTTCCTTAATGCTTGACACCTACATGACAGTATACCACCTAGCTCCCAAATACCTCCTTAAGGAAAAAACTGAGATTTCTTCCAGACTGAAGAATGATCAACAAATCCCTTGAGAAATTATAGTAACTTCTACTATAGAACTACACAAAAGTAAGACAGAAGCCTACAGGCAATAGGAAAGGAGGCCTGCCAACAAGCCTCCTAGCACAACTAAAGTTGGGCCAGAGACACATGTAGCCTGTAGAGTGTGTGTCTAGAGACAGCAGGAGTTGAGGTTCCCAGTGCCTCAGAGGTCCTTAGCTCTCTGTCCCGAGATGACAAGTCTCCAGCCCACTGCTCTAAGATCCTGTGGATCCCTGAATATCTGGTCCTCTGAATCTCAAGGACTGGGATTGGGTGGGGAGGCAAGAGAGTAAGAATTCTCAGGGAGGAGAAGTTGTGCAGGAACCCAGGTTACTCAGGGGAAGACTCAGCAGAGCCAACAGGGCCTGGCACAGAACCCCAGCTGAGAAATTAAATCTGGAGAGATGAGTAAGCCAGAGAAGACTTCTACTGGTATAATAAACAATTGTGCCTCTAGAGACCCTCAAGACCAGCCTGGATAGATAAAAAACTACAGCTGTAAACCGAGAATCAGAAGAAAAGAAGTGCATTTTTTGCAAGAACTACTTGACTGTCCAGAAAAAATGAAGAGCTTAAAAATGAAATAAAAGCTCTGCAGGAAGGAATGGGAAGGAGAATAAATAGGAAAAAAGAAAAAGAATCAGCAAAACCAATGCATAAAAAAATATGAGCAATTTTCCACATCCATGAACCGCCCCTTCTGCCTGTCCACCCATGTGAAAAGAAGTAGAGGAAGGTATCTTCTCATATTTCTTGGGGAACAAGTTTATTCTTTGCAATTTTGCAACATTCACTTTCAACAATTTTGTGGTTAATGTTCTTCCCAAAAGTCCAGTGATTCTCAGTAGGTCTTCTAGATGCAATTTTCAGGCCAGTTTTTCTTGATATCTTTTCTATTTTTTCCACCATGAGAGCTCTCCCATATGACAAATAGTATTTTTTTGGAAAGGAAAAAAGTCAGCACAACGGATCGATTCACTGAGAAAGCCTGAAAATGTGCAGTGGTGAACACCGGTGAACTTCTAGCCTACACAGAGAAGCAGATTACGGGTGTCTTCTCCTTTTTCTTCTTTAAGTCACACATGATCATCATAACTTTGGTACATTTACTTCTGACTTTTTGTTCTTTCCATTTCCATTGTTGTAGCTATTGTGTATGTTGCTTTCTTGGCTTTGCCTATTTTACTCTGCGTCAGTGTATATAGGCCTTTCCATGCTTTTCTGGTTTCCTGCTTTGTCAGATAGCATGGTGGCAGGCTCCTCCTTTTTGGAATTTATTTGATACATAGTAAATTTTTTCAATCCCTTCAGCTTCATTTTGTGTATGTAATTTTGTTTTTTAAAATGTGTTTCTTGAAAGTAGCAGATTGTAGGGGTTTGTTTTCTTGTCCACTCAATCTGTCACTCTTTCATTTTATTGGTTTCATCCTTTCACATTTAAAGTTTTAAGTTAGATTTATATTTTCCTTCTTTTGACTCTAAATTTTTTTTTTACAAGTTATGATTTTTCCTCCTTTTTTGCTGTAGATAGCATTATTTTTTTCCTTCAGTTGAGTCTTTTTTTTTAAACTGGCCCTTTTCCCACCCGTACTCTTCCTTTCACCCATAATCCCTTTCTCATTTGTTACTGTTTTCCCTTTGGAGTTTTGTTTATTAGTTCTTTTTCTGTCCTGCTTTTATCTGGTTATGTTTCTTTCCCTTTTTTCTTCTCAGTCAAGCAGATTTCCCTTTTCTCATCTCTCCATCAGCAGATCCTGTTCACATTTTTAAAATTTCGTTTTCTTTGTACTCCTTTCCAAAAAAGTGTTTCTCTCATCTTCATTATCTGTCCTCTTTGTTTGTTCTAGACTCTGCTTTTCTGTTTCATGAGCCTTGTAATTATTAGTCTTGTATTTGAGGTGTATGAGAGGAATCTAAAACCCTGCAGGAGGAGGTGGAGAGGAGGGGGCATCAGATGAACTTTGCTCTTTCCTGAAGTGGTCAAAGGAA
The DNA here is from genome assembly GCF_028372415.1 of Notamacropus eugenii. Lineage (NCBI taxonomy): Eukaryota > Metazoa > Chordata > Mammalia > Diprotodontia > Macropodidae > Notamacropus > Notamacropus eugenii. Next base: position 67,733,792 of record NC_092874.1, read on the forward strand.
GGTTGAATACTTGAATACCCACAGTTTTGTGTAGATATACGTGAACATGAAAACGGAAAGATAGAGAAGATAACAAGGAAGTAACAGGCCCAGACAAAGAGGTGCCTCATTTTGTGAGTGAAGATTAAAACAGAAAAAAAAATGAAAAACAAAGAGCTAGCATCTAAGGCTTTGTCTGTTTTCTGGAAAGGGCTAGATGAATTGTGGTTTATGAATACAGTAGGATGTTGTTCTTTAAGAAGTGATGAAAGAGTCAATTTTAAGATAATCCTGGTAGCGTGAACTGATGATGAGTGAAGCGAACAGAATCAGAACAGTTTGAACAAGGATAATGCGAAGCAAAGACAACTTTGAAAGACTTAAGACTCACCCAGTGCGGTGAGCAGCACTGGGTTTAGAGCATCTATGGTGAAATATCCTGGAGAGTAGTGATGGACTTAAGGTACAGAAAGAGACATATGTTTTGGGACCCTGCTTTATTGTGTCAGTTAGTTGTGCTTCACTGTACTACTTGTTAATAAAATTCTTCCCTCCCTACTTCCCTATTAGCAAAAATAATTCTGAAAAACAAGCTGATAAAATATTTTTTAAAATGCACAAAGAGGAAGGAAAAAACTCAGAATGAAGAGGCAAGCAGGACAATTTTGAAAGTAACTTGTGGAATTTATTATGTACCTTTAAAATTGTGTAATGTATGATTCCTACTTCATAGTGTTGTGAGGGTTATATGAAATAAATATAAAGTGCTTTGCAAACCTGAAAAGACTAGCTGCTTCTTTTGTTTTTAAATTAATCTAAGTTCCAAGGTGTTTCCTTTCTCTCTATCCCTCCCCCACCCATTGAGAAGGAAAAAAGTAAAGTACCCACTGTGCTGTACTGTATATGAAGTCATGCAAAGCATATTTCTGAGTTTGTCTATTAAGTATTTTAAAAAGCAAGTAGTATGAGATAGAGATTCAGTTTCATGTAAAATACTATTTTGGTGTTCTGTTGTATATGCACAACAGAAAAATTTCAGAATAAATGATTTTGGGAGGAGGGGCAGATAATAGTCCTACTGTACTCTGCTGCTCAGTGCATATTCACATAGGGTCTATATTCTGGTCTGGGTACTATATCTTAAGCTGAACATTTACAGGCTTGTCCAAAGGAAAGCAAACAATGGTCAGAAGCTACCTAAAATCATGTTGTTTAGGCCTGCTTGAAGAGACAAGAGCATTAGTTCTTAATTTTCCTTTGTGCTGTGGACCCTTTTCGTAAGTTGGGTAAAACATATGGACTCCATCTTAGACTGATGCTTAATAATTCATAATGAAAGGAAATGCTAAATTTCAGTTAGATGTTAATGAAAATAAAGATGTAATTTTCTCCTCTTTCCATTTAAGGGTTCTCTTGGGAATCCATGGCTCCCAGATTAAAAACTTCTGGACTAGAGAGGGGCAGTTAGCTTGACTGTTTATAAAGCATAAACCAAAAATTTTTTTGTGAGGAGGGTAGCAAATAGGGGAGATTGGTATGTTGCTTGTTTCACTTAAATGTTTAAGTGTTGGGGCTGGTATTTATACCTATATAACCCTTTGGCAAGCCCCTTAGTTACTCTGTATTTCAATTTTTCATCTGTAAAATGGGGAAAATAATATTTGTACTAGACACTAGACACCTAGTAATTGTTGTGAGGAAAGTATTTGTAAACCTAAAAGTCCTAAATATAAGCTATTACTAGCATTACTGTTGTGGGAATATATTTTGAGGTATGGTAGCATGTAAGCTTTTTTAGTTGAAATCAGAAAGAAGCCAAGTTAACCCTAACACCAGGTGATTTTTTCCAATGGAAAAAAATGTCTGCAATAAATTTTGCATTGCACGTGTGTGTTTGTGTGTGTGTGTGTGTAGGTATGTGTATAAACATATACATATCTAATTTGTTACAGGTGGAGGAAGCTAAGCAAGAATTACAAGAAGTTGTTGAATTCTTGAAAAATCCACAAAAGTTTACTGTGCTTGGAGGTAAACTTCCAAAAGGTAAGAGATCAGTCCTCCTCTAATCATGATGATTAAAGTTAAAAATAAAGTGAAACCTAATTAATTCAGACTCTACCAACTTAGGGTCTATCCTCCATTAAGACATTAGTTGAGCTAGTTTACTTTTCATTATGAAGAGAGAGGATAAATCAGTGCTGTTAATAACAGGTGGAAAGTTTAAACCAGTGCAGTCGGTGTAGGCTTGCTTCTTGTCTTGCTGCGCTGATATGAGCAGACGCCTGGTGTGGTATATAAATGATATTGGACTTGGAGCCAGGAAGATGAGTTCATATACTGCCTCCAGACTGACTAGCTATGAAACTGAGCAAGTTACTTACTCTTCCACTGTCTTAGTTTCTTCATCTGTAAAAATGAAGGGATTAGACTGGATGGCCTCGAAGATTTTTTTCCAGCTCTAAAATCTGTGATTCTGTGATTTTGTGAAAAAATCTCGGAGTGGAGACAACTGTTGTATTGAACAGCATCAATTCATCACAGAATAATCTTAGAATCTGTCATAGTCAGATGAGACTGATCTTTCTTTAATAAAATCTCAAATGTTGGAATTTAGTACTAATATGAGTTAACACCTGTCTTATACAGTTATTGTCTTCATAAAAATGGAGGAACTTTATTTTTCCATAGAATTTAGGATAGGGCTTTGAATTGGAAGGACCTTTCAAAGTCTAAATCTATAATCTTAGTGTTTTTTCCAGTGTTCTTTAAGGCAGATTGTCCACAGGCAAATCACTTTTAACTTCTCCAAGACTCACTTTCTTTCTCTGTAAAATATTAATAACTGTATTTACCTATCTTTGGGTTGTTGTGAAGGTTAGTGTTCAAGTACTTTAAGAACTTAAAGGATTCTGTTCCTAACTTGATCTGAAAATAACTTAAATATGGAAAAACTAGTTATAGGAAACAATTTGAAATTTATCATTGAGAAATACAAATTTTAGAGGAAATACCTAGATCAGAAATTCTTAATCTTTTTATTGTTTCACAGACCCCTTTATTATTCTAGTTAAATTTATAGACTCCTTAGAATAGTGATTTTAAATTCATAAAATGTATAGAATTATAAAGGAAACCAATTATGTCAGAGTACAGTTATAAAAACATTTTTTTATAAAGGTCACAGATCTCAGTTTAAGAACCCCTGACCTAGAAAGCAATATTTAGTGTCTTTTAGTTCTGATATCCTAATTTGCTTTTAGAAATTGATTTGAGAGGTTTTTTTAAATTGGATAACATGATTATTTTCTTCTTTAGGTATTCTTTTAGTTGGACCCCCAGGGACAGGGAAGACACTTCTTGCTCGAGCTGTGGCTGGAGAAGCTGATGTTCCTTTTTATTATGCTTCTGGATCAGAATTTGATGAGATGTTCGTGGGTGTGGGAGCCAGTCGTATCAGAAATCTTTTCAGTATGTTATAATAATATATGTATTAGAAAATGATAGAATTATTTACGACTTAAAGGGCATGGGGAAAAACTCCTTCACAAGAATTTCCATTTTAAAAGCAAGGACCTAAACAGTTCAGTTTCCTTTCTTCCTGAGCTGATCAGCCATGAATGACAGGGGGTCAGAATCATTATAGCTTGGATAGGAACTAGTTTTAGGGAATTTGGTGTGGTGAGTTAAAGTAGAGTTGCAGCCTTCCACAAAGCCAGTGTAGCCCTAGGATTTAGAAACATGATGGTGGTGGGATGGGTTGGAGGGTAGCATGGTCAGGGATAAATTAGGTTAGAGTCTACTAGAGAGGACTGAGGGTTTTCCCCCCACATTTTAATTCATTAACATAATAGTATGTAAATAAGGAATGCTGGCTGCAGCTCTTAAGGTATATAGTTCCATAGCTGAATATATTCATATTTGCTAATTTTGTATTAATGTGCTATCCTCTTTGACCTGTTCAAATGTTACATTATGTTAAGTTTTAAGTGAGTTTTATAGATGTCAAGTTTTATTTTTTTTCACAATGAACATTTCTTTTTGTATTCAATTTGTATATATTGTAGATCCTTGACAGTTATTAGTGGCATATTTTGTTGTTCAGTCATTTTTCAGTCTTGTCCAACTCTTCATGACCCCATTTGGGGTTTTCTTGGCAAAGATACTAGAATGGTTTGCCATTTCTCCAGCTCATTTCACAGATGAGGAATCTGGGGCAAACAAGGATTAAGTGACTTGCCCAGGGTCACACAGCTAGTAAGTGTCTGAGGACAAATTTGAACTCTGATCCTCCTGACTCCAGGCCCAGTGTTCTATCCACTGTGCTACTTAGCTGTCCCTCCCTACTTGTCATTTGTGTCAGATGGATGCTTTTTATTTAAATATGTTTGGATCTGTTTTCTCATTTGTTAGGGGAAGCAAAGGCAAATGCACCTTGTGTTATATTCATTGATGAATTGGATTCTGTTGGTGGAAAGAGAATTGAGTCTCCAATGCATCCATATTCGAGACAAACCATAAATCAACTTCTTGCTGAAATGGACGGGTAATTAAAAGTTGTTTTCTTTGTTTTTATGCCATATTAATTTTTGAACAAGTTATCCCTTTTTATAAGTTTTAAGAACTTTAAAGAAAATCTGAGTTGAAACTTAAATTTGAAAAACAGATTTAGCTACACTTCATATTTGTATCTGAGTTATTTGATAGTGAATTCTCCTTTGAAGAGGAACTATAGGAGCTCTTTGAAGTGTGTATTGACCCTGTGATATGTTGTTTTGTTCCTAATGTTACTAATCTGTAAGTGGTCCTTTTTAAGAGTTAGCCATGTTTTTCTGGCTAGTTAGCTCCTACATTTGGATTTAATTTAAGTAGTTTTTAAGATAGGAGATAAGCAGCCTCTACATTAGAATTTTTGTCTTTAATTGAAATTATCAATGAAATATGTCACTTACTTTTGTCATCACTGTTGCTTTTTTAAAAAAATAGTTTTAAACCTAATGAAGGAGTTATCATCATAGGAGCGACAAACTTCCCTGAAGCATTAGACAAGTATGTATAAAATTAATTTTTCATGAAAACTTCGTTTTAGAAATCTTTACATTTGCTTTGAGGAAATTTCTTAATTTAAAAAAAAATTGCACTGAAATTTTCTGGTTTATTAAAAATTGACTTATGCCTGGGGTTTCACAGATAGATAAAGCCTTCATTTTTCTTTGGTATAGTATGTGTGTGTCAGTGCACTAGTGACTCTTGTTCCAGACTCTTCTTTCAAAGTGAGAAGGGCTAAAGTTCCCATTCTGTATTCATTGTTCTTAATAAACCAATAGTGATGTTGCTTATGTTCTAGGGCTGGGGGTTCTTAATCGGTTTCAGCGAACTTATTTTTAAAAGATATTTTGATAACTGAATTTCAGTATGATTGATTTTTAAATTTGCAATTCTGTGCATTTTATTTTATGTTTCTTAATAAGACTGAAAAGAGATTCATAGATTTCCCCAGACTTCCAGAGAGGTCCTTGATACAAAAAAAAGTTTAAGAACCCATGCCTTAGTCCTTTCCCATATTTATTTGTCCTTCTGTGAATGTTGTTGGATATGAGCCAGGCCCTTGTATTCAAGGTAGTGGAGACTATTACTTGAATATTTCTCCAGAAACTACTTGGTTCAGTGACCTAGTTTCTGACTGCCACCCACTGCCATCCTCTTTTCCCTTGAATGAAATGAGTCTGGGGAGGTCTTAAATTTCAGTGCCAACTTTCAATGTATTGAACCTGGATTGTGGACTTTTTTTCCCACTTTTTTTTGTAGTGCTTTAATACGTCCTGGTCGCTTTGACATGCAAGTTACAGTTCCAAGGCCAGATGTAAAAGGTCGAACAGAAATTCTCAAATGGTATCTGAATAAAATAAAATTTGATAAATGTAAGTTAAAATTCCAGCTGTTTATTTTTTTCTCTCTCAGCACAATAGTGATAAGGTTGGTGAATGTTTTGAAAGACCAGGAACCCCCTCTTATCTCTCTTTTATGAATTGATTTCTAAAAACTGCATGCTAGAAAAATCCATCTATTATTTTTAAACTTTTTCCCATCTAAAATTGTGGTCTTAGTAGGTCTTTAAATGCTGTTTTACTATATTTGGACATAGTTGGTATTCAAAATGATTTCTATCTTCTGTGACTGTAATCTCTATAGAGTTATGTCTGAAATAGCAGAGCTGGATTGACAGTTTTTTCCACAGCACCATTAGTTGTTTGATAAACATTTTAGGTATTATGTGAAGAAGCTGTTCCTCTCTGTAACTCTTGTAAATTTGTGCTTAGGTGAAGGTTTAGTACACAAGAAGCTTCAGCTTCATCACTATTTGCAAGTCAGAGGCTAACAGAATGTTTTGAATTTGAATATTCTAACAGTATTTTTCCATATTTAAGAGTCACTATCCCAGGAGTAATAGCACTTCTACAATTAAGTTTTTCTGACCCCTTTAAGAGTTGACTGTTTCAGGCTATTATGACCGCCTAAACCGATGAAAGTGAAAATGAAGCAGCAGAGATATAGTCTGGGCAATATATTGTGTAAGACCACTTGCCTTTGTTTCCCTGTCTAGAAAATGAAGACTTCAGTGATCTTTGAGGTCTTTGTTAGCCCTAAGAAATTGTTCTGTGAATTTGTCATTGCAAGTGTACTGTTTTCTGATTTTAAGTATCAGGTATGTAGTCTCTTTAATATTTTAAGGCAGAGACAGACCGTCATGTAGACCTCATTGCTGCACATAGTTGGGCATCTCTAAATTCAGTTTTTAGATACCTGTGGTGATTGAGTCCTTTCTTTAAATGTTTCCTTTGATGCTTCATTGTGCTATGTAGATTAACCCTGAAAGTATGAATTCCATTGAGTTCTCTCAGGTCCTGTCAATCTTTAAAGGCTTTGAATGAGAGCCCTGGACCATTGTATAGTGGCTAACCTAGCTAAATAGAGACTTATCACCATGTCAGACAACATGAACTTTTGGGCTGCAGGGATTCTTGAAAGCCACCTTTTTTTTTTTTTTTTTTAGAGGATTTGCAATTTGTGCCACACTGATGAAATTATAGATCATTGAGTATTGAAGAACTGGTGACACTTGTGTCTTAAGGGTCATTTGAATGACTGCATTATAAAAGTAAAATCTTGTTCTGACCTTTTTACTGAATTGTGAAATCTAGTTTCCACTTTTGTCTGTTTCCTTTGAGGAGATGCTTTAAATGTTTATGGTGAATGTCATGTAGGTTCTAGTTCTACCCCTTTTGCCTTGATAGAACCATTATATAATATTTTTTCTTAGTATCCTTCAGAATTAAGTATTCAGCATGTTGGTATTTAATAGTAAATCCACCCTTGGCTTCCATTTTTAAGTTTTAGTTTTTATGTTCTTTTTACATAGCTGTTGATCCAGAAATAATAGCTCGTGGCACAGTTGGATTCTCTGGAGCAGAGTTAGAGAATCTTGTGAATCAAGCTGCATTAAAAGCAGCTGTTGATGGAAAAGATATGGTTACCATGAAGGAACTGGAGTTCTCCAAGGATAAAATTTTAATGGGTATGTTTCTCTTGTACTTTGACTTCCTTGCTTTTCAGTTTAACTGAAATAATTCAGAGAGTAAATTATCTTTGTAGGCATAAATTCCATTCTCATATCTTCCTCTGAGTGTGTGTGCGCATTTCATCATCATCAGACCTTTTTGGCAAGTCACAATTTCTCCAGGTCAATGTATAATTATGTAAAATAAGAGAGATGAATTATTGCATTTCTAAGGTTCTTTCCATCTGTAAAATTATACAGTTCTAATGTTCTATAGAACTAAATTATGTAATAAAATTATTAAAACCTGAATTTTCATGTTTAGAAGAATTTTTTTAAATATTAGAGTGTGAACTAAACACCCTTGAGCAGCATTTCCTGTTTTCATTGTAAGGTACCAGAGCTGTCTGTCTAGCCCTACAGTTCAGTTTTGCACTTAGTAACAAGAACATCAGTTTGATTTTAAAAGCCTTCCCTTCTGGCTGGAGAGAGACAACATGCTCTGAGGTATTAATCAAGCATTGTGTTAAGCATCTATTATAAGGCAGGTACTGTGTTGGAATTAAGAAAACAAAAATGAAACAGTTCCTGCCTTCATGGAACAATTACGTTTGTGTAGATGACCGACCTGTATATTGAATAAGAATGTACAGAAAGGTGAATTTTGGGGAGGTACTGGGAATTGAGGAATCAGGAAAGACCTCATGAAAGTAGTGACATTTGAGAAAAGCATTGAAGAAAAGTAGGGATTCAGAGAATTGGAATTGAGAAGGAAATGCCTTCTAAGCTAAGACAAAGAACTAGGAGATAGAATGATGTGTAAAGAACACCAAGAACACCAGTTTAACTAGACTGTTGGGTGGATGACAAGGAATAATGCTGGGCTGGGAAAGCAGGGAGGGGCCGGCTTTTGAAGGACTTTAAATGACAGAGGAGTTTGTATTTGATCCTAGAGATAATAAGGAGCCCCTGGAGTTTGAACAGAGTTGTGACATAGACCCATCCTTTAGGAATAACACTTTGGCAGTAGTGTGGATTGCACTGGGGAGAGACCAATTTGGAGGCTGTTGTAATAGTTTTGGCAAGAGATGATGAAAAACAGAAGACTGAGGTGGTAACTGTAAATGGACCGAAGGGGATGGTTGTGTGACAGATGTTGTCATGGTAGATTAATAAGATTTGAAAACTGAACAGAAATTAGAAGGGAAGGAGACTGAAAAATTGAGCATAACTGAGGTGGCAAACCTGGTTTTCTAGAAATAGAGTGACATCTTGAGTGCTGGAGGAAAAATAATGAGTTCTCTTTTGGGCATGTTGAATGTGAGATTCCTAAAGAATTTCCAGTTCAAAAATATTCTCCTACAGGTAATTCATGATAGGGCACTGAAGGATAACCACAGCAAGATTAGTGTTTGGGGCACAGCACCCAAACTGCAGATATGCTGTAAACAGAATAACCATTTGAAAAAAACAACCCTATAAACAAACCATACTACAAACTCATATTTGTAGCACAGAGGCATATATTGCTTGAAAGGAGTTCAGTAAAAAAATTTCTTTAATTTGTAATATGTTAAGTATTTTTTACATAAGATTCCATATTATCATGTGTCAAGTGCCAGAACTCAGTTCTGAAGACTCATGCATAAAAGGATAATTTTCTTCGTCCATTTTCAGTACTTAATTTTGAAATTTTCCTTTCACCTTTGCCCTTTAAAATACCAGTTTTCAAATTTTATTTTTAGAGTTCATTCTAAACATAGTGTTGTAACCATCCAGAAAAATAAATTCAAATATCTAAGTGATAAAGTTTTTTGTTCATATGTTTATATGAACTGTGGTAGGAAGGTAACAAAAACTGCTTCTGTGATCCATTCTGAACTTTTTATTTCTTGTAATTCTTCCTGCTTTAGTTGCTCTTAGTATTTCAGTTATTTATATAATTGCAGTTAGCATTTATATTTTTGTTCTGATTTTACTTTTTTCACACTGTATTAGCTTTTTGGAGGGGGAGAGAGACTAAATATAGTGATGTTTTGGATTTTTTTTTACGTGAAACAGGACATGTATTTTCTAGAAATTGAAGTGGATTCATTTCTTAAAGCATTGTTATGCTTTAAAAATAGGGGTAGTTTGACTTTCATGTATTACAAAACTGCCCTTTATTGTGCAGGGGCAAGATTGTTTTTTCAGATTATACTTAACTTTATTTTGTTTGCTTCTATGTCTACCCCCCTAAGGATGTAACAATAGCAGGTTCGATAACACCTAATATTGTGTTAAGTCATATAACTTCTTTGATTCAATAAAATATTACTTCTTGAATGTACTGTTTCATGTAAGTGGTTTCTTATTTTTAGGTCCTGAACGTAGAAGTGTAGAGATTGATAATAAAAACAAAACCATCACTGCATATCATGAATCTGGCCATGCTATTATTGCGTATTACACTAAAGATGCCATGCCTATCAACAAAGCTACAATCATGCCAAGAGGACCTACGCTTGGACACGTGAGGCTTTAGAAACTTTTGGTTTGATTTTCAAGTTAAAGGTCCCGGTAACAGTCATTAGTGAACACGTTGATGAGTAATGATGTTTTGTAATCTTTCGAAATGTAATATGTTCTGATGGGTAGAAAATGGTCACATCTTTAATTGAAACTGTTTTTGAAATTTTCTTTATGAACTTCCTTGAAGATGTACCAAAGATTCTTCTGAAATATATTTTTCTTGATGAGTGCTTTTTGTTATTTAGATACAGATTCGGAATGTATCCTGTCTTTAATTCTTGGACAACATTTATTTCTTAAAGATCACAAAAGCATGAGTCACCAGTTCAGTATTTTTCTTAACTGTTCTGGTTTAGAATCATGTAGCAGAAGTTCCATTTTAATATTTCCTCTTAACTGTAGAAATTTTAATATCGATTCATCTTTGATGACAATGTAGATCCTCCCATAGTATTGTACAGCCTAGGTAGAGTTAGGCTGTTGAGTGTCACGGTGGGAGAGAGGGCTGCACTTGGAGTCAGGAACAGCTGTGTATACCTTGGACACTCAGTAGTTGTGTTGGTGACTCTGGGCCAGGCTGAACTTGGAATATCTTAGTTTCTTCATCTGTTAAATGGGGATAATAATAGCGTCTACTTTTAGCTCGGCTGTGAGGATTAAATGGGATTATGTTTATAAAGCATTTTGCAAACCTTAATAGGCTGTATATAAGTGCAGTTATCATTATCATTGTTACTGTTACTATCCTCATTTACCCTGTTGGCATAAAATAAGTATTGGTTCAGAAGTGGAAATAATTTTCATTTTGTATTGCTGCTTTTCTAATTAATTGGTTCAGAGCATAATGCTAGGTGGTGAGTAGTAGGAACACTGATTTTTTTTTGAGTACTGTAATATGACTTTTTCCTTCTTTTAGAATTTGAACATTTCTCTAATTTTGTAGGTGTCACTTCTACCTGAGAATGATAGATGGAATGAAACTAGGTCCCAGCTGCTTGCACAGATGGATGTTAGTATGGGAGGAAGAGTTGCAGAGGAGCTTATATTTGGAACTGACCATATTACAACAGGTTGATTGTAAAGAATTTCTGTGCTTCAAGTATTGGTTTACTAATGTAATAGCTTTTAAAAATACTGATTTACTTATTTTTATACTAGGTGCTTCTAGTGACTTTGATAATGCTACTAAAATAGCAAAGAGAATGGTGACTCGATTTGGAATGAGTGAAAAGGTAAGAACTCATTTTTATCTCATTTCTTTTTTTTTTATCTTTTCCTTTTGAAAGATGCCTTATTTTTCCCACAACTGGTAAAAACGTATGAAAAGTTTCTCATTATTTGGTGAAGTGGTGAAACAAAGAAGATAAGCATTTTCCCTACTTAATTGATTTAAAAGTCCTTCACTTTGTAAGAAATAACTGTATTCAGTAAATTTCGTTTTGTATCCCATATTTATTCACATTTTATTTCATTGATTCTCACTTGCTTCTAGTAGACATTTTGAAGCCTATGGCAATATAACCAGTATTTAGACTGTATAGAATTTGAGCCTTCCACAAAAGGAATGGAAGTAATGACTTCCAATAAAATGACTTTTTATCATGTTTCATTCCACTACGTTGTCATACTTGATCTAGGAGTGCACATTTCTCTCTTGTACGGTACTTCTAGTTTGGGAGAAATATGAAAGAAATTACAGGATTGTAGGATTCAGAACTGGGAGCGACAGAAGAGATCATGTAGTTCAATGGTTCCTATTCCGTGATTCTTGATGATGGCCCAGAGTTTGTACTAAAAACTCTTTAATGGCATCTTGAGCAGTAGATAATTTTTAAGAATATTACAGGCAGTATAAATTAAATTACCTGGGTATTTATCACACATTAAAAAAAAATCCACATTGGGAGCTACTCTCTCCTAATCTGCTCATTTTGCAGATTAGGAAACTGAACACTAGTGAGGTTAATTGATTGACTCAGTGTCATATAAATGATTAAAAGTGGAGCCCAGACTTTAATCCAGGTACTCTGATTTCAAAGTTCTTTTCATCATAAAGCCCTCTGGTATTCATATTCAGCATATATTTAAGTTAGGGAAATTCAGTCCTAAATGGTTGGCAAAGAAAGGAGGACAAATAATAATATAAAAGATTCTTGACTTAAAGTTTCAGCATGACTTTCCACTCAGTATGAAAATACCTCAAGAGTGTAAAATGGGAGGCAGAAACCTGTTGTTTTTCTCAGTTGGTTTCCATTCCCAGCACCTTTTATATCAGCCCTTCCCTATATTGAATGGGCTTCTAGAATCTGTTTTTCGTTATCCTCATAGACAGTCTTTATTCATCTTTCTTAGACTGGTTGAACTAAGGAGAGGGACAATTTTGGTTGGCCTTTTTTCCATTTCTGGTCAGCTAGAATTGTTCCTGCCACGTTCCTTCTGAAATTCTTATGTCCTGTCTTGCTTCATGGTAAAGGAGGAAGAAGGAAGAGTTATGTGGTATGATCAGTCACCCTGTGATAGGATCATACTTAAATATGGAACTCTTTCAAGAACATATTTTCCCCTCACCAGTTTGTACTTGTTCATTTTTCTATTTGAGTAGAACTTATGTTTTGTTAAGTCTTCTGATCAATAGCATATCTGGGTATATTAAAAAAAAAATGTATATCCAGTTGTTTACATAGCAGCTATTTCAGATCATCTGTTCTCTGTTATTGATAGAAAATTATGCTTGATTCTTTTGTATTTATTAATATTTAAGTTTTATCCATGAAATTATTTCTTTTTCAGTAGTGGGAGGTAAATACTGTCTTCAAGTATGTTGTATAACTTAGAGACTTTTACATTTTTTTGATGAACTGTTCTCTTCCGTTTGGTTTTAGCTTGGAGTCATGACATACACTGATACAGGGAAATTGAGTCCAGAAACTCAGTCTGCTATTGAACAAGAAATAAGAATACTTCTAAGGGTAAGACTATTTTTCTACTTTTACTCATGTAATATGAAGGCATGGTGTTCCTTAGAAACATCTGTTTAATAAAAGATAGCAGATGTCTTCTCATCTTGTGCTTTTCTTGTCCGTGTTCTCCCAGTGGGAATCAATCCAAATTCTAGAAGCCTTTCTGTCCATTTGCATTTTATGAGTATGAGTAGTGTTCTTCATCTGTTTTCTCACCTTTTCCGCAGCGGATCCTCTTTTTCCAATCACATATGTCCTCACTGATACTCTTATACAGTATCTTTTGGATAGGTCATCTTTGGAAATATACCATAACTCACTTTGCCTGTGGCCGCTGAGTGCTTCTCTGTTCCCTTTGGTTCAGTTGTAAATGTGATTCTTCACTGTTTGTGGTATTCAGTGATTTGCCGTTACAGAACATCTGTGGGAGAACATTTGTGTTAAAAAAAAAAAGATGGATTTATATGTTGAAAAACAGCTTGGAATTGTTAAAAGAATTCTTCAGTTTCCAAATGCCCTCCAGCCCATATCCATTTTATAGGGTTTGTCCTGACTAGGTATACTAATTCAATGGACTGGATATCCAGTTACATATTATTGTCTTAAGAATGGATACCTTAGTTTTCCTTCCTTGGTTGTGAGGCCAGTTTCTTACTCAGTAATCATGTATCTCATTGAGGGCATCCTGTGACATTCTGAGATGTAATTGAACGAGTGCAGCAGTGTCTATGAACAGGGGCTTCTGGAATACCTCACCGTCTTGAGGAAACCCCTCTTCCATCTGGAACTTGCTGTCCCACAGTTGTTAGCTCTTATCTCTTTCTAATGACTTGGTTATTTACCCAGAGTCACTGGGTGGTTGTGGTTATTTCTGTGATTGCGTTTACCAAGAAATCTGGTATGGTCTTATGTGAAAGACTTCTTGTTGGAGAAGAGCCTTCAAGAGTGCACCCTGCTGTGCTGAGTCAAGTGCTTTGTAAATTGTTACTACTTATTTGTTTTTAACATTAATTTAAAAACTTGATTTCCAAATTTACTCCTTCCTGTCCCTCCCCTCTCCACTGAGAAGGCACTAAGTAATATGATATCAGTTGCACATGTGAAGTCACCAATATATCAGTAAGACTTGTGAAGGGATGCAAAATGTATTTCCATATTAGCCATATTGCAAAAAAAAAGAAAAAATAAGTGAAATAGTATGCTTCAGTCAGCTCTCAGTTTATTAGTTCTCTCTCTGAAGGAGGATAGCATTTTTTATCTTGAGTCCTTTGGAACTGTCTTGAATAATTGTATCGATTACTAGATGTTTTCCTCTAATAAACAATAAATATGACATGACTTTAACAATCATCTACACTATTTATGTGATTGTTAAGATGTCATGTCTTCACATTTTCATCTAGTTTTTCATTCGTATAAATATTGTATAAAGAGGAGAAAAGGCACATACTGTTTAGTTATTGTTCTTTTTTCTTTTTTTTAAACAGTTACTTCTAGATTTTAAAAAATGATGTATTTCTTTGAGCAGCTATCTATCACATCTCATGTTATTTAGTCACAGTAGACAGAAATAAGGGTTAATTTTATTGAAAGTCTTAAAAATAGCATATAATAGTACAATGAGAATCTAAATCTGTTTTTAAAGTGGTCATACATTGGTTAATTTGGATTGGTTTTTACTCAGAAATATCTTTGAATACAAAGATATTTCATGGATGGGGACTGTGTTCTCTTCAGCATGAATCAGGAGGGAGGGGAAGATGCTGCATGTTCATCAAAGGTTAGAGCTGTTCTGGGCTTACAGCTAGAATCGTGTTTTCCAAATCACAGTTTCCACATAACTGTGATTCCGTAATATTTAATCTCCTTGTGTGTATTCCAAGGCCATATCTAACAAGGTGTTACATGATGCATGGATGGATAAATCTATAAAAGGCAAGTATTATGGCCAGGTGAACTGCAGGCCATATCCAGTCCTCTGACAATGGGGGTCTGTGGTGAGTTGTTAAAATTACACAAGTCACAATATACTGAGTTTTGCAGTTAAAAAAAATTAGTCCCCTATAAAATCCAGCAATTTTCCAGGGACACAATCATGTGTTGAAGTCATTCCATCAAAACAGAAGTTGCAAAGTTAGGCTGTCTTTGCAAAGACGTTTTGATTTTGCCATCGTTTTATTTTTATAAATTTTATTCACAGTGTAAACACCAATGTAAACAGCACATAGCTGAACACAAAAAAGAAGTTTCTATGTGAAACTGAATCTCTATTTCAGAGCTCTTGTTTTTTAAAATAAAATTTATGTATATAATTTGCTGTTGTCCTTGTCTTTGTTTCCTTCTGAATTTCCTTCTGTTCTGTGCATTTAAAAAAAAATGTTAAAAGGACCCTTTTTTGATCATCAGTGTTGCTGACTTCCTTCCCCTGATACACTCAAAACAGGCATAATCAGGGAGAGCATGATGTCTAATATTATATACTTCATCTTATGTCCTTTGGAGATGTCAGTCATTTTATCTAAATTTATTGATTTCGTTCTAAGTCTTTCAAAAGAATTTTTCTTTATAATGCCCTTTTGGAAATTGTTCTGTAGTTTCTCCTTATTTCATTGTGCTTCAGTTCATGCTATTCAGAATTTCCGAAACTGTTTCTTGTCATTTCTTGTGGTCCAGTAATATTCCATTATTTTCATATGCCATCATTTGTTCAGCCTAGTGGTCTAAGAGGAAATCTAAGGTACCCCTTTTCAATTCTAGTTCCTTTTTCTCCTATCCCTTTTAATTTCCTCTTTATGATCAGAAAATTTTCTTTGTTACTATTTCCCCCTGGTATCATCCTCTCTCCATTCCCTTTCTCTGTCTTCTGCTGAGTTTGATGTGTTTTTATACCAGAGAGAGAGAAAGAGAGAGAGAGAGAGAGAGAGAGAGAGAGAGAGAGAGAGAGAGAGAGTGTGTGTGTGTGTGTGTGTGTGTGTGTGTGTGTGTGTGTGTGTGTGTGTGTGTGTGTGTTAAATAACATTGGCACTTTGTGGTGAAAATCTCTTAGTCCAAGGAAGACTCAGACTAAAATCCTGTCTCAGATACTTAGGTCAACAAGTCAATTAATTGTTGTTTGCCTCAGTTTTCTCATCTGTGAGATGCGGATAATAAAACAACCGACGTCCCAGGGCTGTTGTGAGTTTCAAATGACATCATATTTGTACAGTGCCTGGCATATGGGACATGCAATGTAAGTGTTACTTATCAAATCAAAATCAAATAAATGATTTTTAAAACAGTGACCAATTAAACCAATGGGATTTAGTTGTATCACTGTGTAACTATGTTCTCTTGTAGAATATTTATGGAAATCTGTTCCTATTCCCTTCTCATATCTTCATTACATACACTTGATGCATGTTTAGATAATTCTTATTAAAAAGTTTATATGGATGAGAAAGTGCAGGGTATGGTGGCTTATATCTGTGAGTGTCTGCTATCAGGAACAGTGAGGCTAGTGGATTGCCTGGGCTTATGAGTTCAGAATTGCAGTATGTTAAAGCTGATAGTATGGACCAATATGGGTAGCCACTCATGAGGGGGAGGGTGGTGTGGACCAGCTGCTTAAGGAAGGACAAATATGCCCAGGCTGGGAACAGAGGATGTTGAAGCTCCCATACTCCCATACGGTAGTGGAATTGGGTCCACGAATGACTACTGTACTTCCAACCTAGGCAAGCCCAACCTAGGCAAGATAGCGACACCCAGTCTTTACGGATTTTATAGGTTGACAGTCTTTTCGTTGCTTTCTGATGGCATGGGGTAACAAAATCTATTTTTTTCCCAGTGCCATTGGTATTTCCTCTTGTCATATGTGAGATGCCCTGTGCCTTCAAAATTGTATTACTTCTAGCAAAATCCTCCTTTGTATGCACTGCTTCTGGCTGGTTGTTTTTTTTCATCCTGCGTTTTCTTCAGTGATAGCACCACTTTGTCTGGTAGCAGATCTGGGTCATTGAGTCCACATGTGGTGGCTTCAATGTTTTTGTTGGTGAAAAGAATGTATCGTAAAAATCTTTACAGATTTTTTTCATTTTCATCTATTTGTTGTCCTTTTTTGTTTTATCCTTTAAATGTCCTTAGAATGCTTCTCACCAAGCTTTCTTTAAGCATAATTTTTCCTTCCATTAATTTTCACTGTTTTATGAGATGATATGGCTCCTGATCTTTTGCTAACCTTCCTTTTGATGATATTATAAGAAGTTTTATTGATACATTCTGTTTTGTCACAATTTCTAGATATTGTGCTCACCCTTTTAACAAAGAGAATAGTTAAGTAAAACCAACTGATCTAGTGGTTCTCTCTGACAGTGTATAATCTATATTATAATAATATAATAAGATAATCTATGTCTTTTATTCCCACTTCTACCAAAAGGAGAAAAATGCTACCTTATTTCTTTTCCAGAACTAAGATTACTCATCTTTCAGCTTCATTACACATTCCTTTTTTTTCTTTTAAAGCATTATGGTTAGTGTATATATTGTTTTCATCAGTTCATTTAAATCTTCTCATGTTTCTCTGAATTTTTTGTATTCATCATTTCTTCCACTGCAATAATATTCCATTTTGTTCACACAGCATTTAGTTTTTGAGGCAGGCATTTCCCAATTTCCTTCCAGCTTTTTGCTACGATAAGAAATGTTGTGGCTGTAAATATTTGGCTATATAGTGGACCTTTATTTGTATCTTTGACCTTCTTGGGATACATACCTAGTAATGAGATGTCTAGGTCAAAAGGTATGAATAGTTGTGATCTTTCTCATATAATTCAAATTCATTTTCCAGAATTATTGGACCATTTCACAGTTCCACTAAGTATATATGTGTATCTTCTAGTCATCTTCATTTTTTTGCAAATGAGTATATTCTGAATTGGTGTTTTTCTTGGCTGACATATTTTACTGCTTGACAGGAAAATCGAGCATTTGCTGACTGAGATGGTGTCTCTAGTCTTTTTTAAAGGTCTTGTTATGATAATTAATTTACATTGGTTAAACTTCTTTAATAAATGGCATAATTGGCATTGGTGTCCATTCTTCTGTTTTCCTCCTTTTAGCATCATTTTTTTATGTGGGTCACTTAGTTTAACTTTCATGCCATATCTTTACATTTTCTACTTTTATATTAACTTTGATTTTTGTTCTAACAAGTTAGTGATCTAATAACTACATAAACATAGATTAATTGGGAATAATTCTTGTTTAATTTCCAATGATAAATTTATTGTTATTTTGTACTCACCATTTTCAACACCTTTGGTTTTCTCTTGCTTGTTACTCCTTAGATTATCTGACATGTTTTTCACTGCCCTTTTTTAATGCTCAATTTTACATTAAGGATGAAAATGTGTTGAGTTTAAGAATTATTCTCTCTCTCCTTTGCAACAGAGATGTGTACATCACCTAGTTGTTTTCATGTTACTTTTGCCTACTTATGAGTACTACAGCAGAGGAATGGATAATTTAAGAAATGTTGTTGTTGCCTTTTAATGCCCAGCAACACTACTGCACTAACATTTTTATTTGACTCTCAAAGATAACGAATCATGCTTTCATTCAGTAACAACTTTTTTTGTCTTTAGGTTTCACGCATGGGTGCGCGTGTGTGTGTGTAAACTGATTATTTTTTAGTTTTTAGTGTATCAGTAAATTAGTTGATGTTTATAGATAGCCCTGTGCTTCTTAGCATGCTCAACTTCCATTTATGCCACTTCCTTCTGTTCTTGCCAGTTAGAAAAGGTGAGAGGAGAGTAAGAAGCAGTTTTATTGATCACTTTGTTATAAAGGTTGTAATAGTCAAAGAGTTAATTACTAAGTATTGAACTTACCATTAATGAGCACCTCAGTACTTAGCTAGATTGCTTCTTGTAAGGCAGATGTTTATATGTTGCTGAGACCCTACTCAAAGCTCTTACAATTTTGAAAAGCTTGGATTTTGCTGGGATAGTCTTGGAAATTCATAATCCACTCCTGAACATGATGAAATGTTGGGACTAGGATTTTATGGAACATAAAACTCACTTTTTATAAACTATTTTCCTTTTTAATTTTCACAGTAGTAAATTTTTTGAGGTTTTGTGTTTTATCTTTGCATTTCAGGACTCATATGAACGAGCAAAAAACATCTTGAAGACACATGCGAAAGAACATAAGAATCTAGCTGAAGCTTTATTGACTTATGAGACTTTGGATGCCAAAGAAATTCAAATTGTTCTTGAAGGGAAGAAACTGGAAGTGAGATGATAAAGCCGTTCTTATGGATTCATACCTGGTTTTATTTGCAAGAATGTAAATCTAGCAGTGCAGTAGTCTCCTTATGCAACAGCTTTTTTCCCCTTCCTGATGCGTGCTGTCATGTATTAATGATGATAATATACTTTGTTGTGAGTCTTTTGTTACATTTATCTGATTTCGGTTATTCTCAGTGACACCTAGAACAAATTAGCTTTCCATAACAAATATCGTTATAGACAGTGAAGAACTATCAGGATTGAATACAGCTTGAGAGACTTCAGTCAGACTTTAAGTTGGAAGTAATGCTGCAGCATACTTTTCAAGGCTAGTTATGCTGCTAGATGTAGAGGGAAAATGATGCTTATGTGGAGTATTTTGCGCTTGATTAATTAAGTTGTTAAAGGATTATCTTTGTAACTTAATATTATCAATGGTTTTTTGGCACAGAAATGATGTTATCTAGTTGTAAACCCTGTATTTGCTAATTTCAAAGAGAGAACTCATAATAAAAGCCTAATTATATTCTACAATTATAGCAAATGGGTTTTTTAAATCTGAAAATTAGGGAATTTGTGGGCATAGAGACAAATGCAAAAATTTGAAACGTTCTATACTTTTATGTTACCCATATTCTGTATATCTCTAGATCACCAAGTTTGTCACCATTGTAAGGGAAATTGTCTCATCCCTGGAAATTTGTCATAAACAACCCCCCCCCCCCAAAAAAAAATCCTTGTGTGATTATGCTAGGAAGCAAAGAAACACAAACATTTGGTTTTGAAGGATTCGTTAACAGGACATGTTGGCCTTTGTCAGAAATTGAGAGTTGTTTATATTTGGGTCGGAATTCGGCTTACAGAAGATGAACCACTTGTTCTCTGCAGATTCTTGAATGCATTTTATTTGAACTAGCACAGAAATACTGTTGCAGAGCAGTGCTGATACACTGCTACTATAATGAAACTTTACCCTTTAAGTGATTAATAATAGGTGTGTTTTTTTAAGATCTCCAATATATGCATGTTCTTTCTTGTAGAAGATGAGTGTAGTTGAACATGTCTCTCTCAAAGATATTCCTGACTTACTTTAAAAATCTCATTTCTATAAAGATTTCACCAAAAAAGTACATTTGGGTTACGTAAAATCTCATTGGCCATTTCAGTAAAAGACATTCAAGCTGTTAAAATATCCAAACCTTCATGAACTGATTTATGATCAGATTAATTAAATGTTGGTTTCGGCAACATACAGTTATGTTTCTAGGTTTTTTACATGCATTTTAATGGGAATACGTGGTTATTTCATAACTACTGGTTATGACATTTCTAACTATAAGTGTAGAAAATCTTAAACATTAGCATACTTTCGAAATAGTTTATACTAGTGAAAGTGACAATTAAAGATCTGAATAAGCACCTCGCAAAGATGGAATAAGGATCATCTTTTTCTACAAGAAATTTTTCTTTTTTGTAATTATGCCACTGATCCCCATTTTTTAGCCAAGAACATAGTTTCCTTTCCTTTCAGAACAAATGCTTAGTACAACTTTATACATGGTTTACCATGTTTTCCAAACAGTCTCAAGAATCTTGGTCTGGAACATTATTACAGTGAGAAGCTAGCCTGTTAAGAGTTATATATATGTATTGTGGTAACCATGCTTTCGGGAAAGGAACCTCAAAAAAAAATATTCTTTGTCTTTTGTTTCTGGAACAATAAAAAATTTGAATTAGGTGTCCTGTCTCTTTTTTTCCTTCAAGACATCTTATAAACATGATTTATAAGTTTTTAACTTAAAATTCTTTAAATTATATATGTGATAAAAACATACGTTATAATTTCAGTCAAGTGAGTAAGTATTAAGAGTTTTGATTCTTGTTTTATGTGGAGAAATATAAACTTGTTTCAGGTTGTCTATGGGGAATGAAAGTATCACCACTGTGCTCCAGTCTGCAGTGTATTTGCCTCCTGGCACCTCATGTTTGACTTCAAATAATCAGAATGCCTTTGAGTGCTCTTTCATTTCCCTGCAGTTAGATTTTACTTTAAGTTGAGCAGTAATTTCTCTACCCCCAGGGGCTTCTGTCTTTTGTTACCTCATCTGAGACATACTAAAAGAGTCTTCTAGATACTTTATTACTTTTTAGATTTTGCTAATAGTATATGATAGCTTGCATTTACATCACTCTTTACATAAGTTCTCATAATTTTCACCAGGAGACTTGTGAATTGTTAGCATAATCAGTATCCTCCCCATTTTACAGATACAGAGTTACAGATACAAAAAATACAACCTCAGAGATTGTGACCTATGATCATATAAACTAGTAACTGGGTACATGGTTTATAAGTCCCCTTTTCAGTCATTTCATCAATTTACTGCTGAAGTTCTATCAAGCTCATCTTCACTGAAAATGTCTTATCATTGCCCAAAGATTCTAATCTTTATTTTTAAAAGAGTTTAACAAAAGAGCACCATACGTATCACACAGGAGCAAGTATTGCCCATCTGTTACAAATGTGGAAAGAGAAAAGTGACGTATTTCATATTGGGCCAAGTGTGGTAGGAAGCACATTCAAAAAAACGTTCTTTGAAAAGAAAAAAGGTATATGTACATATATATGTGTTTGTAATAGCTGAAAAGGACATATGTATGTATCTACATATATTTGCACATACTTAAACTTGAAAAAATATTTTATACTGTACAGTGTATAGTGGCAGGCCTAAAATCAGGAAGACTCATCTTCCTAAATTCAGGCCTACCCTCAGACACTTGCTAGCTGTGTGACCCTGAGCGAGTCACTAAAATCCCTGTTTGCCTCAGTTTCCTCATCTGTAAAATGAGCTGGAGAAGGACATAGCAAACCCGAAAATGGGGTCATGAAGTGTCAGACACGACTGAAGTGACTGAACAATAATTGTGTAATTATAAAAATAAATTACTTCTTACATAATTATATATATATATATCAGTTCCACAGATTACCATATAAAATAACTTCAAAAATTCTAATTTATTTTTGTCATTGCTGCTCTGTTTGTTACTATTATTCTCTTGAGCTTCCCACAGTATTCAATATGTAGCTTTGGGTTTTGTGCAAGTCAAATGTGGAGGAAAAATTCGGACGAATGTGTTAATGCACTCAAGGCCACACAATAGTATGTGTTATGTTGATGAAATAGGTAGTTAACATTTCTGTTTTTTACATAGGAAACTTTAAGCTCATAAAAATAGATTTACCCCATAATTTTCGCATGAAGAAGTTGGAACAACTGTCTAATGGTCTTGTTTTAAACTGATAGTGTTCAAACTTATTTTGTGTTTTATATAAGGCCAGTCTTTTGAGATAGAACAAATATCTACGTGTTCAGGAAAGGGAAGAGTCTGAAATTTGCACACGATAAGCCAACTGGTGGAAAAATTTTAGAGCCCGTTTACAGATAATTACTGAACCATGTAGAAAAGGAAACTGGCTTCAGAGCCAACAAAGCTTCAAGAATGTTAACTCCTGTTTCCTTTCTTGATAAGGTTACTAGCTTGATATGTCAGGGGAGTCCTATGCACAGTTTACCCAGCAATCCTATTTTGTTGGTTAGTGTTCTCCATAGAAACTTATTAAAGTGGATGATGGGAAAAATCCACAATCATGACAAATGTAAGAAATAAATTTTAAAAAAACCCCAAAACTGTCCTATCATTCCATTCTTATAGACAGCTCCTAGTGAAGAAACTATCTGCTGAAGTGGATTAGCAACTACTCTGCAACTTGTTATTGTACTCAGGGCCAGAAACAATAGATAACAGATAATTTTAAAAGATATATTAGTATAATTTAATTTTAGTAAAGAATGTTTTTTAAAGAGAATTCAAAAATGTTAAATATATTTTAAGTAACATACGGAGACATGTTTAGTTCTGGTGTTATTTTAAAAGTTCAACAAAATATGTACTGGGTTTAGTACTGGAAATACGATTTAAGATTTCCCCTCCCAAACAGCTAAGTTAACAGCCTGGATTCTATCCCTTAGCTTCAGATTATATTTCAGGGCAACTATCAGTTCATCAGTACATTTATTATGATGCTATTTCATTGATAGTTAAGTGCCAGAGAGGAATTGTGGGAAGATGGCTGAATGAGGCTGGAAACTACCTGACTGTCCCCAGTTCCCACACAAATAAAATAATGCCTCAAAGTAAATTTCAGAGTGGCAGAAATAATTAAAAGTTGGGATTAAACAATAGATCTACTTAAGACAATTTAGGAGGACACAGGAAAACTCTGATCTCTCTTGGTGGTGATGTGGTCTGACTGAAGTGCAGATACCTCCACTGACACCCCAGAATCCACAAACAGCAAACCCTGGGGGCTGCTGGGTAGGTGGCAGCCCTTCAAGGAACTTTTAGCCCCATTATGGTTGTGGGGGTTGGGCACCTTATCTGGGGAAGATCGTGGGAGCCCTCGACTGGTGCTAGACAAGGGGACCCAGGCTTACTACCCAGACTGTCCTAGGCCATCACTGTGGGTGAGGAAAAGCAAGTACCTGCTGCTGAGTGTGACTGCAGAGGGCCGGGAAGTCGTGGAAGAGTGGAGATCCAGGCCAGAAGGGGGTGAGCCAATGGGAGGAAGCAAGAGAGTATCCCATGGCAGCAGTGTTGAGGGTCCTAGGCTTAGCTCAGGAGCAGAGAGGAGTACCTAAGTCATGTAAAGACCAAGACGTACTGGAGGAGCAGTGGCCCCATTGGGACATCTTGTTTTATACAGCATTGAATATAGAACAATGGTGGTCCCAGGCCCATCAGTTCTAATGCCATAATTAGGGAAGAGACGAAGATGTGACCTAGACAGTAGTAAGGTTAGGTGGATGTCAAGCTGGTTGAATAGTTAGTGCTAATGCATAGTCTTGTAATTCAGTCAAACGGAAATGGAACCCCTAGAAGAATCCTGTACTGTTTAAAATTTTTATCAGTAACAAAAAACTGTATAGAGCATGCTTATCACATTTGAAGGTGGTAGAAAGCTGAGGAATTTCTAATGTTGGCTGTGTGACAGAATCAAGATTCCAAAAGGGCCCAGCAGATTAGACTATTGGGCAAAGTCTATTAAAGTAAAAATGCATGAGGATAATTTAAATATTATACTTGGGTTCATAAAGTAAATCTCACAAGTGTAAGTCTGGAAAGGTGTGACTTGATAGCAATTTGAAAAAAAATCTGAGGATTTTAGTGCACAGCAAGCTGAATTGTACCACAAATGGTACAATATGGCAGCCAAGAAGGCTACTATGAACTTAGGCTGCATGCGGAGAAGCCTACATACCACATCTGGTAAGTATCAAGTTCTAGGTGCCATGTTTTAGGGAGAACATTGATAAGCTAGAACATATTCAGTTAAGGGGACTCGGGATGGTAAAGGACTTTTAGATCATATGAGAATTGATTAAAGGAAATGGCCTAGGAAAGACCAGACCCAGAGGGGACAAGACAGCTATATTCAAGTAGCTGAAGGATTTTAGAAGAGGATCAGACTAAATTCTACCTGTCGTTAGAGGCAAGACCAAGAACAGTGGGTACAAGAGCAAAGAGGTGAATTTAGGCTTCCTGTAAGGAAAAACTTCCTATCCAAAAAGAAAGGGCCCTCTGAGTTCCTTCCTATTTTGTGATTGGGTAAATTTACTTTTCCATTGAATTTGTAATTTAAGTTTGGTGGAAGTTCTAAACACTGTTCCAGCTGCTCACAATACGCTAAAATATAAAATACCAACACTATGTGGTCAGTGGCTTCCCTTCAGCTGTGGACCTGAAGTCAGGACGATCTGTGATCAAATCCTGCCTCAGAGACTTATTAGCTGTGTGACCCGGTGCAAGTCACTTAACCTTTGCCTCAGTTTCCTCATCTGTAAAAAAGGGGATACTCATAGCCCCTACCTCCCAAGGTTGTCATGAGGATCAAATGTGATAATAATTGTGAAACCCATAGCACAGTACCTGGCACCCAGTACGTGTTAGCTGTTCTTAACTGGGCACTGTGCTAGGCTCTGAGCATACAAATATAAGTAAGATTTAACCTGCTTTAAAGAGCACACCTTTCTGGTGGAGGAAACCACCCACAGTGAAAGCAGGCTGGGAGAAGGCAGCATTGGGTGGAATGGACAGAAGCTTGGTTCCTGGTAAGATAAGGTTTGAAAGTTTGCCCTCCAGAGTGGGCATTCCGAGGCAGATGGGGATATGTGGCTTCAGTGGTGGCAGCATACCACGAAGATGTCACAATTCCAAGCAAGATACAGTTAACAGCTCGCCTGTCAGAGTAAGACGTCCTTGGTGATTGGATCAGTGCAGTACTCTTGGTAGTGCCAGCATCTTCTGGAAGCCCCACTTAGGGGCTAGTTCTGATTTTATACAAAGTCCATGATCCTTAAAGTCTTGTGAATGCTCTCAAATATGAACTCCTGAAACAAAACTTACCCATTTTTAATTGGGAGAAGGGAGTCAGCATAGGTTAGAAGATAGAGACAACCTTGAAGTCAGTAAGAACTGAGTTCAAATCCTGACATGGTGACCATTTTAAGTCCCCAGGCAACTCTCTAAGACAATGTACAGATGAGTTGCTGATCTGCATTGAGGGAGGTGGTTTCCAAGCTAGGAATGCCCTACAGGATGAAATCACAAATCTAGATTCTCTTCCCATTTTTTTTTAAATTGACAGAACCTAATCTAAATTCCTTGTACTTAAATTCTAGAGTAAAGGAGTCATACAATTGTTCAAATAATTCAGAGAGAAAAGTTTTTGCCTTAGTCCAAATCAGACAACTTGGTTTTAGTGATCCCCAACCTATGGACTTTGAAGTTATTAGTGAAAGGGTGTTATTGATTTGTTATTGAATCCAAAGGTGTACCAGGCATTTTCCTTTATTTAGCTTCTTTGAGAGTCAGTATATAGCAAATAATCAAGCACACCTTTAGGTATATTTATTTTTATCAAAAAAGGCAGTTGCTTCTTACTGATGGGTCTCATGGATTTTGGTTTTGTTAATTGTAGATATTTATAATATCTGTATATTGCTACTTTTCAAAAGTATACTTAAGCATTGCTGTTTTCATAGTTTTTTTTGTCAACATGTATTTTTGATTAATGGGTACTAATAGTATAACTATAATTTGGGATAGAAAAACTAATTTTTATGTTAAAAAGGAGTCCTCTGTTAAAGTTGGAAACCACTGTTCTAAAGAATACTAAGACAGTATGGAGTAATTGCTTTTAAGTCATTTCATACAAAAAAAGATTTATATATCTTCAGAGTCTTTTGAAAAAGTTTAGCAATGTTCTTTATTTTAAAATTTTTAATATTTTATTTTTCCCCCATTACGTGTAAAAATCATTTTTAGCCTTTGCCTTTTACAATTTTGAGTTCCAAATTCTCACCTACCCTTTCACCTCATCCCTCTCATTAAGAAGACAAGCATTTTGATAGAGGTCATACATGTGCAATGATGTAAAACATATTTCCATATTAGTTATGTTGTGAAAGAAAAAAACATAGATAAAAAAAAAACCCTCAAAGAAAAAAAGTAAAAAACCAGTATTCTGTGATCTGCATTCAGCTCCCATAATTTCTTCTCTGGGGGTGGATAATATTTTTCATCACAGGTCCTTCAGAGTTGTCTTCAATCTTTGTATTACTGGGAACAGCTAAGTCATTCACAGTTGATCATGGTACAGTATTGCTGTACAATGTTTCACAGAGTTTTAAAAATGACTCTTGTATCATAAAAGGCAGTTACTACTTACTGAAATGGCCTAAGTGTAACTTAGTTTTGATAGCTCTACATTGTGAAGATTTTTTTGTATGTACTATGATAGATATCAATATAGGATACTGGATAGAAATCTGATCTTGTTGTCAGTGTTAACTAAAGTTAGTGCCACCTCTGATAACAACACTATTTATATGGCTCTGTGCCATGTAGTTACTTAACATTTCAGTATTCCAGAGAACTGTAACAGCACCCACTTGTAAAGGGTGTTTCTTTTATTAATGAAATCATAATTCCAGTTCTTATCCTTTATCCCTATATTTATTAATCAAATACAAATTTTGAATAAAAATGATTTTAAAGGATTTATTTCTCACAACTCAAAAACAATTTCACATTGTTAAGGTGTATCAAAGACATTTCACTAAAGGAAGATAGTCTTTTAAGGTCAATAAGGTCACAGAAAATTCAGTTTAACAAATATTAAGTTCCAACTTTTTGCAACCACTGTGTTAGGGTGATAGAGATACAAAGATAGACTATAAGCATCAAAAGGGGAGGAACTGTTTTACCTGAAAGCGATAACTTTTCCATTGCTTGACAGAGTGCTTAACATAGAATTCTGTTAACGTCTGAAGTGTCTGAAATGTCCAAGAGGCAGTTGGAAATATGAGACTGGAAGTTAGGAGAGGCTAGGGATGGATAAGTAATTCTGATAATCATCAGTGTAGAGATGATAATTGATGGCATCATCAATGTCACTTAATAGCCATCGATTAAGTGACCTTCAA
Organism: Notamacropus eugenii; assembly: GCF_028372415.1. Lineage (NCBI taxonomy): Eukaryota > Metazoa > Chordata > Mammalia > Diprotodontia > Macropodidae > Notamacropus > Notamacropus eugenii. Next base: position 67,761,621 of record NC_092874.1, read on the forward strand.
TTCCTCATCTGGAGGAAGAGAGGGTTGAATCAGTTGGCCTAAAACACCACTCTTAGGTCCAAACCTGTGATGTTTACTTTGAGGAAATAGCATATTCTTTCTGTTTTGTTTCTATATTGCCTTCTGAATTTCTTTTTATTTATCTGTTTTGACAGCAATAGTATTCTTATAATTTACACAATTGCTATTATATACATTCTTTTGATTTTGCTTTTTTTTCAATTTGTATCACTTAATTTGTCTTATTGCACAATTTTGTCTTTTATTTTCTTTCATTTCTAATGGTTTAACATTATTCCTATACACTGTAATGTGCTAATTGTTAAATGCATAAGTTATTTCTAGTGTTTTTGCCATTACAAGTAGCATATTCATCAGTGTTTTTGTAAAGGGCCATTTCCCCCCATCAGTATAGACGTAGGAATGGCATCACTGGGACAAAAGGTATGAATAATTTAGAGCTCTGATTATACAATTTTTTATTGCTTTTCTTAAAGATTCTGTCAGTTCACTATGCTACCAGCAGTATCATAATCAGCCTGTTTTTCTATAGACGAGGCAGCATTAAATTTTGATAACTATCTTTGCCAATTTAGTAGACTTAAATCATTAGTACCTAAGAGTTGTTCTAATTTGCATTTCTAATTATTAGATACTTTGAATGCTTTCAGGTAGTTATTGATTATTTGTATTTTTTCTTCCAAGAACTACCTATTTGTACCCTTTGATCACATATTTCTTGGGAAATATGTCTTGTTCTTAAAATTTCCCTTAATATTTTATAGGTTTATACAGGATGTCTTAAAAGTCCTAGTGCAGTTTAAAGGTTTTATAACTTCAGAAATATAAATCCTACAAACTTATAGCAACATCATCTAAAAGTTTGTTTATTTAAATTTTGTTTATACTTACTTTGTTTTGTGAATTTTTAATAATACATTTTTAATGTTAATTTTAACAAGCTGGAACATCCTGTCATTATGTATTGTATATGTGCAATAGTTTCTGGATGATGGACTTGTCAGTCAGTAGAGGAGATTCTCTTGCTTGGTCACCTCAGTCACCTGATCTATTTCCATTAGATTTTTTTCTTGTGGGGTCATGTCAAAATTATTGTGTATGCATCAAAAACTTGCTCTTTGGATGATTTTAAAGCCAGTATTATAAATGCAATCCTTTTAGTCATTGAGCAGCAGCTAATGAAAGTTTTTGTAAATCAACTTGAGTGATGTATAGCACAAGACAGTGATTATGTTGAATTTTAATAAGAAATATCAATATTTTCAAATTTTATATAACCTTTCAATTTTTAAACATGAGTTTGTAGGATTTATACTTCTAAAATAGTTAAAGCTTAAAACTAAACTTACCTTTTTTGATATACAGGAATATGTCAGATTTTTCATCAGAAATTTATAACAAGTATTTTTTTCCATTTTGATTCTTTTTTCCTTATTGTAGATATCTTGCTTTTTATTATGGAAATGCTTTTTATTTTTATTTGATCACAATGGCTATCCCTGCAGCTAAACTGAAATTAATTTGCAACTATTCTTATTTAAATTCAGTTACCCAAGTGTATTAAAACATAAAATTAGAAGTAGGACAATAAAGAGATGAAAATGGAAGATAAATGTAAAAATATTTGTGGTAAACTCTTTTTCATAATCAAGGACCATAGAGCCGCTACATTTGGACTCTAATATCAAAGTCCTGAATTGTTGCCAGAAGACATAAAAACAATTTAAACAAAAGAATGTGGGGTAAGCAGTTAAAGTAGAATACACTGATCACCTCCTGAAAGGGATCTGAAAAGAAAAACTCCTAGGAATATTATAGCCAAATTCCAGAGTTCCTAGGTCAAGGAGAAAATATTGCAAGCAGCTAGAAAGAACAATTCAAGTATTGTGGAAATCCAATCAGGATAACACAAGATCTAGCAGCTTCTACATTAAGGGATCGAAGGGCCTGGAATATGATATTCCAGAAGTCAAAGGAACTTGGATTAAAACCAAGAATCTCCTACCCAACAAAACTGAGTATAATACCTCAGGGGAAACAAATGGTCATTCAATGAAATGGAGAACTTTCAAGCATTCTTGATGAAAAGATCAGAACTGAATAGAAAATCTGACTTTCAAATACAAGAATCAAGAGAAGCATGAAAAAGTAAACAGGAAAGACAAATCTTAAGGGACTTACTAAAGTTGAACTGTTTACATTCCTACATGGAAAGATAAGATTTGTAACTCTTGAAACTTTTCTCAGTATTTGGGTAGTTGGAGAGATTACACACACACACACACACACGGACACACACACACACACACACAGCACTGGGTGAGTTGAAAAGGAAGGGATGATGTCTAAAAAAATAAAATTAAGGGATCAGAGAGGAATACTTTGGGAGGAGAAAGGGAGAAATGGAATGGAGCAAATTATCTCTCGTAAAAGAGGCAAGAAAATGTTTTTTTCAATGGAGGAGAAAAGGGGGTAGGTGAGAGGGAAAAAATGAAGTTTTCATCACATTTGGCTTAAGGAGGGAATAACATGCTCACTCAATTTGGTATGAAAATCTATCTTACACTACAGGAAAGTAGGGGAGAAGGGGATAAGTGGGGCTGGGGAATGATAGAAGGGAGGGCAAATGTGAGGAAGGAGTAACTAGAAGTAAACACTTTTGGGCAGGGACAAGGTCAAAAGAGAATAGAATAAACGGGGGGCAGGATAGGACGGAGGAAAATATAATTAGTCTTACACAACATGACTATATGGAAGTCTTTTGCAAAACTACACATATATAGCCTATATTGAATTGCTTGCCTTTTCAGTGGGGATGGGTGAGGAGGGAGAAAGGGAGAGAAGTCTTAGGAATGAATGTTGAGAATTGCTTTTGCATGTGGTAATGGGGTATAGAAATCTATCTTGCCCTACAAGAAAAGAGAAGATGGGGATAAGGGAAGGGAGAGGTGTGATAGAAGGGAAGCAGATTGGGGGAAGGGGTAATCAGAATGATGCAAATAAATTTGTGGAAATAAATGTTGAAAACTAAAAATAAATAAATAAACATTAAAAAAGAGAATCCTTTCTATATTCCATTTAAACTTTAATACAATTATATTTAATGCAAGTATAACCTGTAGCCTAAAACTGAAACTCTGAATTTATTCTGATTGGATTTGATTTTAAGAGCTTTTTTAACAAACCTCTTTTGGGTCCATGATCCCTAGCCAGGATTTCCCTTTGGAAGTGTCAGAATTTGACTTGTGTCTATCTCTAAAAGAAAGTGAAAAGAGCTGTCAGTTGCCATGCTAGTAGTCAGTTTAACATAATATCAAATGTAGTACAGGCTTTATTCAACCCAACTGAAAAAATGAAAGAAGACTCATCCCTAAACCCAAAAGCAGTCTAAATAGCTTTCTTTCCCTCTGCAATAAGCCCTGCTTTTCGGTGACCTCTGTAGATTTTTAACTGTATAGTACTACTCTGACTGACTCCTTACCTTCCTTCCATACAAGGGGAGAGCATTTAGGATTAACACCTAAGCAGTTCTTTGTTCTAGTTAGCCTCATCTCCCATGAAACTGTCTTCTACAGATGTAGTGCTCTCAGGGGTTAAGCCCTATTCTCTTCCTGCAAATGGAAAGTACTCAGGGTTGATAGTGAACTCCTTTCTCTGACCTGCAGAGTTCAACTAAAAGTGAGTTATTTAATGAAGGGTAAAAGAACAAGGTTTTATTTCATTTACTCTGTCCCTCATTGCTTACTGGCTCAAACTTTTGTTTGGTTCAGAAACTTCATTGAATCATCTCTGTCATTTCATTGCTTTCAGTTAGCATTCTTGCTTCTCCTGAATTGTCCCTGGACCTCCTTGTAACCTCCTCCATCCACTGCTAGTTCTGGAGCTACGTAGTTCTTTTTCTAAGGAGCTGTGGGGCTCTTTTGTGTACATGATTCCTTGGGTAGTGTTGGGATCTTCACAGTCCTGGCTTCAGGGACCGTGTCTGCATATGTTTGATGCTTCTCTTTGACTGACCTTTTAGTTCAGCTTCTCTTTCTTTGGTGCACATGGTTCCCTGGAGCAGCCACAGGGCTATAGGTTTGTTCCCCTCCAGGAAACCAAGTCCAGAAATGTCCATTCTTTTCTAGGATCTCTCAGCTTTTGTTTTTTCTCTGACCAGCCTCCCTTAAGGGGCTGTAAGAATCTCCCAAGACTGTAGCCCAAATGAATAGAATGTAAGTAGTAATCCTCAATGTTACACTCAATGTAGTATCAATGCAGCAACCCAAGACAGTTCAAGGAATTCATTTCATCATTAATTCCAGAGTGTTCTTGGAGCAAATGAAGGGTTTTATAACTTGTATGGGGAAGTGTCATCAATGTTGGAGCAAAGTGCTTAATAGCATGATCATGCCTTAGTTCTCGCTATTCACATAACTCTGCAACCTCATGATCTTGAATTCTGAATTTTTCTTCTCTGATTATAATCTTCTGCCCATTTCTCCCTTTGCTTTGTTTCTCCAAAACCTATTCTTTGTCTTCATCATGACCTTCAGTATTTCTATGCATCTCTGTTCTCCCAGCCTATCACCCTTGATCTGACTCTTTTCCCCCTTCAATCTTTTTCCTCTGTAGTTGATCGGTTTATTGATATATCATCCCCTACATTGAATTCCTTCCTTCCTTCCTTCCTTCCTTCCTTCCTTCCTTCCTTCCTTCCTTCCTTCCTTCCTTCCTTCCTTCCTTCCTTCCTTCCTTCCTTCCTTCCTTCCTTCCTTCCTTCCTTCCTTCCTTCCTTCCTTCCTTCCTTCTTGCTCATACCTTGCCAATCTCCACCACTTGATTTCCTTCACTGTCTTCTCCATTCTTATTTGTGGACTCCTGAATATTAGTGGAGGAAGTCAGACAACTCTGTAGTTGACTGGTTCTCTTAGAACCCACATTGTTGCAATCTTTTTGCTTTTCCTTTATTGACTTTCTATCCTTAAAACTAACAATAAGCAGCTAGATGACATTGTTGATAAGAATACTGGACTTGGAGGGATAAAGGTATGAATTTAAATTCTTCTTCACACACTAAATTGCTGTATGACTTTGAGCAAGACACTTAACTTCTCTTTGTCCCAATTTTCTTATCTGTAAAAAATGAGAATAATAATAGCCCTGAATTCACAGGGTTTTTGTGAAGATCAAATGAGATAACATTTATAAAGTGCACTGGAAACTTTAAAACACCATATAGATGCTGGCTATTACAAATCTCCTCCCTCTTCAGCAGAGGACCTTGCTTCCCACTATATTGAAAACCCGAACCTATTTGTCTTGAGACTCCCCCTTCTTTTCAACTCTTGTATCTCAAAATCATTATAGTGTTGCCTCCTTCCCCTACAATGTTCTACTGATTTGCTATAATTTCCAGGGAAGACATGGTCCTTTATATTATCAAGGTCAATCTTTTCATTTTTGCTCTTGATTGCATCCTCTCAAACCTTCTCAGGGAGCTTCCATCATGTCTCCTCTCTCTGTCTTCTTCAGTTGCTCCTTATTTGCTACGGCATCTTTCCCTGTTGCCTACAAATATGCCTTATTCTTTCCCTTAAAATTTTTTCCATTTTATCTTTTCATCCCTTCAAGTTATCCTCTTATATCTTCTACATTTCATAATCAAATTCTTAGAAAAAGCTACTCTCATTGCCTCCACTATCTTACCTGACACTTGATCCTGTACAAGTTGACCGCTGGTTCCATCAATGAATAGAAGTCATTTTCTGCAAAATTACCAATAATTTGAAATGACATGCTAAATAGACTTTCCTCTGTCCTCATCCTATTTGACATTTCTGACCCTTTTGACACAGTTTACCATTTGATTTCTTCTCGACTTTGGTGATACAGCTTTGTCTTTCACCTCCCCGTCTGACTGTTCTTTCTGAGTCTTTACTAGATTATTATTACCTCCTGCCTCCTAAAGATGAATATCATCTAATTTTCTGGCCTCAGATCTTTTCTCTATATACATACCTTATATTTCATAGTGTTTTCATTAATTCTTATGTATTATATTTTCATTTTTATGTTGATAATTCCCAAAGTTATATATCCAGATTGAATCCATTGAACTCTAACCTCACATTGTTAACTGATTACTGGAAAGCTCCTAGGGTACTGCTGGGATCTCAAATTCAACTAGTTCAAAATAGAACTCATCATATTCCCTCTGAACCTGTTCCTCTTTCAAACTTCCCAAAGGGTACCATCATCCTTCTAGTCACCCAGATTCATGATCTCAAGAGTCATCTTTGGCTCCTTTCTCCTCCATGTCCCTGAAATCCAATCAGTTGTCAGATCTCATAAATTCTATCAGAGTCTTGTCTCTCAGCTTAATTGATCTACATGCTTCCAAGTCTTTCCCTCCTCTAATCTATCCTCCACATAGCTGAGAAAATAATCTTAAGCTACAGGTATGACCATGTCACTTTCCTGCTCATGAAACTCTTCTGCTCAGTGACCCTCTATTTCCTTTCACATTATATACATACATATGTACATACACACATACATACATACACATACATGTATGTATGTATATTCCTCAGTCTACCACTTGAAGCCTTCTTCAATTTGGCTTCAGCCTACCTTTCCAGACTTTTTTTCTTTAACATATTGCACTCCTTCATGTACTCCATATTCCAGCCAAACCAGTCTATATAATATTCACTGAGCAAACTTGGCATTCCATCTCCTGTCAATTTACTCCTCACATCCATGTATTAGAACCCTTAGCTTCCTTCAAAGCTTAGATCTTGTCATCCTATGCAGTGTCTTTCTTGATCCCTCCAGTTTTTTTTCCCTCCAGTTTTCAACACTCTCATTTTCATCAAATTGTCCTGTCTTTATTTCTCTGTATATATATTTCTTTCCCCCCAGCAAAATTTAAGACTTTTCATAGTAGAGATATTTCCTGCTTTTGTATTCCAAGAATCTAGCACAGTGTCTCATACTTCATAAATGTTTATTGAACTGAAAAAAAAATCAGATATAATCTAAAGGATAAGTGTGACCCAGTGGCTTAACATTCTTTAGGAGAAGTAGACTCCAGAACATTGTGCCAAGAGCACTGGACAGAATAGCATAGCAGCAGTGAAAGGCCTGGTTAAAGATAAAATTCCTACCAGCTACCAAAAAGTAGAATGACTACCTTGAGATGTAGTAGGTTTCCCTTTATTAGAAGACTCCAAGTTGAGGCTGGACCGCCAATTGTCAGATATGTTGAAGAGTGTTTTTTTCATTGAAGTCAGGTTGAACTAGAAGGTTTCAGAGGACTTTGACTACTCTGAGATTCCATAATTCTCTAATCCTATACCAAAATCTCTTCTTGTGACAACTTTTCTAATCACTCCTTTTCTTTTTCCAGTATCCCATATTAATAATGAACTTTTTTGTTTGCTGTAGGAATTTGTGCATCTGATTATTTGGAGCTATTTTATAGCAATAATGAGTGTCTATGTGTCTTTGATATAATGTAAAATTCTAGTTAATAGTCCTTTGTCTTGTAAATATTCTTTTGGAATTGTTCCTGGAAGCTTTTTCTGCTACCTGAATTCTAATGGACTAAATATAGATGTTATGATATTTGAATTCTTAATACTGTATTTGAAATCTAAGTCAGAAAGGTATAAAATGATGAGTTAATTATTTACTATTTCCAGAGCGCCGTGTTTCTATTTTGTATTTTTGGTTTTTAATTTCCACTTTTGTTCATTATTCTTCCTCCATCTATTCTAAAACTTGTCATTTACTTTATTTTTGTCATTGTCTCAATTGTTGACTGTTTCATTTGATTTTTCATCCAAAAGCAATTTTAAGGTCAGCAGAGTTGCATTAGGGTCAAGTAGTTTGATAAGAGGAACATCCACCTTTTTGTCATGGAAGAGCTTATTTTTCAGGGTTATAACTGCCATAGAGTCCATGCCAAGTGACACAAGAGAAGTGTCCATCGAAATGTCTTTAAGATTGCTATTGCTGAGTTCATTTGCTAGGGAGTTAATATAACCTTCATTCGTTGAATGAGATGAATTTTCATGAGCAACTAAGTTAGACTCATCCAACTTCTTGGTTTCTTCTTGGAAAATTGCTGAAAAACGGATTTTGAGAGATGGAACTTGAGTAAAATAGTAATCCTGTAAGCTTTTGTAATCAATTTTAATAATTGCTTGTTGAGGATTATTCAGAAGTAAGCATTTACGAAGGTACTTATCAATTTCAGATTTCTGAAGAGTAAGGATTCCTTTGCTTGCCAAAAATTTTTGAATGTTCTGTTTATTTAGTAATAGCCCAAGATTCAAAGCTCCCCAGTTAATGGATTGACCGACCAGACCACAGTTTCTCCGATAATGGCAGAAGATATCTAGAAAAGAGTTAGCAGCAGCATAATTTGTTTGGGTTGCATTCCCAAGGAATGAAGTAACAGATGAATGACAGACAAAATAATCCAGCTCATACTCTCTAGTAGCACAATGAAGATTAATTGCCCCTGCAACTTTGGGACTTAATACTTTCTCAAAGCGAGTGAGGTTCAGAGCTTCAAGATGTCCATCATCCAACACAACTGCGCTGTGGAATATCCCTTTGATGGTATCCTTTGGAAAGATATTGCCAATGTAATTGAACACCTTTTTCACCTCAGAGGTGGCGCTCACATCACACTGCAAGCTAATGATCTTGCAGCCTTCATTCTGATTTTCGAAAGACTGCATTTCTTTTCGTTGCTCGGCATTTGGACTTCGTCTTGAAAGAATCACCACAGAACCACCTCCATTCTGAGCAATAAATCTTACTGTTTCTAAGCCAAGACCAGAGAGTCCACCTGCCACAATATACACTGCGTTTGACTTAAATAATTTCATTTCTCCTGTATACTTAGGTATATCTGAAATTTCCCTTTCTGGTAACCTTCCTCCCAACACAACAAGTGGAATGGCTATGCATGTGAAATAGGAGACAAGAGCTGGTTGTTTGCATGTAAATGACTTCTTTTGCTGAAAAATATTGTAGTCTAAGTTTGTAATGTCTTTCAAGTTCATTGAATATATCCATTTATAGACAGCCATATTGGTGTGTAGCAGAGCTGATTTCTGAAAAACCTGGCTCAGGTTTACTGTGTGAACCTGAATATGTTCATGGCCGTTATGAAACAGTTGCTGCAGAAATTCAGGCTCCTGACTCCCATAAACAAACACCACATCCCTGAGGTGAGAAAGACCAGAGAGCATTTCCACATAGAAGCTCGTTAATGGAGGCAGAAAAATGAGAGCCTGACAATGTTTCACATTATTCCATAGATCAGAAGAGGGCAAGACATGACTAACTTTCCAGTCATCTGCTTTAGCAACCAAAGTTAGCACTTTGCTTAGAATAGATCTAGGTTCTGTGGAGATGACAGCAAGGGAAGCAAGAGGCTTTGTATTTGGAAATAATATCTGAGTAAGAATTTTCCAAGCTATTATGAAGTATGATACACAAGGGGTACTTCTAAGAACTGTGAACTTTATGGTGTCAAGACAGATAGACTCAGGAATTAAGACTCTTGATGATGCATCAGTTGGAAAACATGTGGCAATGTGATCACCAACCTTCACCTCTTTCACTCCTTTGCCTATGTTGGTTACTGTGCCGCTGAAGTCCAGGGCTAGCAACTGATGTTTCTCCGCAGTGTGTTCAGTCCAGTACAGAGTCTTTCCAAAGGTCAAACTAGAGATGCTAACAGGAAAATAGTCTTCTGAGTGGATGCATATTTTTTCTACTTGAACTTCAACAGTGTGGTTTTCAAGATAAGTAACCCCATGGTCTGATAACTGGGCACACAGATCTGTTGCCTTATAAGGATCTGCTGTATATAAAGTAAGTATTTCAGAGTTCTGAAGGTGCTTTGAAGAAAGAAAATCATCAGGGTCATGCAAAGGAGTAATTCTGACTTCAGTAGTATAAATTCTCCCCTGATCAATCCAGAGTTCAGAATAATCTTCCCCTTTATAGTTAATAATAGCTTGTGCTAAACTTGCTATGTCCTGGGTACTTTTAAAACTAATATCTATCATTTTAAATGCAATCTCCGGAACTTCCACAAAACAGCTTCTTATCATACCAGGCAGAGCATATCCAGGATTAATGTGATTCACATTCCTTGAGGTTGTTCTGTAAGTGACAACTGTCACAGAACAGTGACAGTTTTGTTCTCTCAAGGCCAAGATAACTTGACGAAATGCCTCACAACACTTAGCTAAGTGTTGCGTGATTATAATTGCTGGGGTTTCCTCACTTAGTATTTGGATTCCCCACATGAATAGCACATCATGGAAATCGCCGATCTCCTTTCTCACCGTGTCACCCGTCCTTTCTGAATTTAGAGTTGTTTCCCATTCCTCAAACATAACATACTTGGACTGGTTATGTATATACTTGTTTAGCAGTTTAGCTACCCCAAACTGGTCAGCAAACACTATGAACTTCGGTGGTTCTTCTAAGTTCCCAGCCTCTGGGATGGGAGAGATTTCGACCCATTCATTTTCTAGAAAGACGTTATCCTTGCTGGCCATTTGTGTCACAAACTTGAACCCTACATTCTTCAGTTCTGCCAAAACTTGTCCTTGCTTGTTTGTAAAGCATCCACACACTTCGATGTAGTTCTCAGTGGACTTGCTCGTTTTTATATATATCTGCATTTCCTCTTCCAGGGTTCCGAAGACGGCAAGACTACCAATGGCAGTCGGAAATCCAGATGTTCCTCCAGTTTCTATGCTTTTGGTGGCCATTACAGCTGTCATTTGCAAGAAACAGTCTAATAACACTGGGTGGATGTGATAATTATATATTTCCTTTCTGGTTTCTTCATTTACTGTGATAGTTGTGATGCCTTCCTTTAGCTTATCACAGTATAAAATATCATTTAGTTGTTTTAAAATAGGGCCATATTGAAAACCAGTAAGGGAGAGGGCTTCGTAAATTTTACTAATGGCTATGACTGATTTGCACCTTTGTATGATGCCCTCAAGGCAGAGATGGTTTTTTCCATTCAAAATTTCAGTCATTTTTGCAACTCTACCTGTTGCATAAATTGTAGATGATGAAGAGAGTATTGTGAATTCTGCTGCTGTTTTCCCTAATTCCACTTGGATCTTCAAATCTAAGAAATTTTGTTTTACTATACAGGGAGCTACAAAAGTGATGCTCATTTGACATCTCTTTAAAGGTATTTTGGGTCTTGAACTGTTCATTACTGAGGCTAAGCCAAGCTCTACAAAGAGGGCACTAGGAACCAAAGGCATACCATTGTTTTTGTGCTCATAGACGTAGGGTGTTGTATCCTGGGATATTGTGCAGATGAACTCTAAGCCAACATTTGCATTGCTAATGAGAGGATGATTGACACTGACTGTTCTGGGATGCTGCAGAAGACTTTGCAGGTATTCGTTGAGATTCTGATGATCAAACTGATATCTAGGGTAGTCTGTTGGAATTGCTTTCAACCCATCATAGAAATGTGACCAATTGAGATCATATCCCAGTTCAAATAGATTTTCTATCAGAGCAAAAAGGGTCTCGTAATTTTTCTCCTTTTGTAGGGAAGGAAGAACCAGAGTTTGTTCTCCTAACGTTTCCTTGATGGTTCTTTTGAAATATGGCTTAGGAGCTATTTCAACAAATACTAGGTTTTTCCTTCCTTGAGATGCAGCTGTGAGGGCTTCTGTGAAAGCAACTGGCTCTCGAACATTCCTGGCCCAATATTTGCCTGTAGTTAAGTCTCTTTCAGAACTTGCTCTCCCGGTCACTGTTGAAAACATTTCTGCTTCTGGCTCCTGTTTCACCAGATCGCCTATATTTTCTGTAATATCTTTGACTATTGGATCCATCATATAACTGTGATAAGCAGCTGGAACAGGTAAGATGTATAGGAATATATTTCTTTTCCCAAATTGCTGAGCTAGGTCTTCATGAACAGCACTCACAGAATCTGCATCTCCAGACAAAGTACAACAATAGGGACTGTTGAAGGATGCAATGCACACCTTTCCAGAGTGAGGGTCCAGGGCTTTTGAGATTTCCTCTACAGGGACGTTTCCAACTACCAGCATTTTCCCTCCAACTACTTTTGACTGAAGCATACTCCTATAATGAATAACCTTCACAGAATCTTCAAGGGAGAGAAATCCAGCACAATGGGAGGCAGCTACTTCCCCAATTGATGAACCTAGGACAGCAGCAGGCTTAATGCCCCAGAATTTCAGGAGGTTTGCCAAAGCCACTTGAATTATGAAAAGGATAGGCTGGGCTATGTCAGGCCTTGAAAAATCATCAAATTCTTTTTCTATTAAATCCAGGAATCTGGTGGGTTCAAATTGAAGAAACAGATTAGCAATTTCTTGGCACTTTTCTTTGAACACTGGCTCAGAATTGAGCAAGACCTTGCCCATCCCCTTATAATGGGCCCCATTACCACAGAACACAAATATTAAATGAGGAGTCCCCTTTGTATGAGGTATTTGTGCTTTAGCTGCTGATCTGAGCCTTTGTTGCAGATTCCCTAGGGAAGTTGTCACAAATGCTTTTCTGTATATGTGATTGGCATGGTTCCTTCTACATGCTGAAGTGTAGGCCAGATTCTGCAATGGCTCTTGGTTTCTTCTGCTCAGTTGTTGAGCAGTGTCTTCCATTGTGAGCTTGAGGGATTTACTGGAAGCTGCAGAAAGTACAAATATTTCATAGGGCCTTTTAAGAGGTATGTACTGAGGTTGCTGCTTAAACTGCCTGACAACAATATGAGCATTGGTCCCCCCAAATCCAAAACTGCTTATACCAGCAACTCTGCCAAATTCTGTGGACTCTTCCCATTTCTCTACTTCTGTTGGAATGGAGAGATTTAACTTTTCTGTGTTTATACTGCTCCCATTCTCTGAATAGTGGAGAGATGGGACGATCTTTTCATGTTTCATCATGAGAAGCACTTTAATTAGACCTGCTATTCCAGCGGCTGACTCAGTATGACCAATGTTGCCTTTCACTGAACCAATCTTCAGAGGAGGCGCATTACTGGATCTTCTTCTACCAACAATGTTGCCTAAGCTCTCTGCTTCAGTAGGGTCTCCAGCAGGAGTTCCTGTGCCATGAACTTCAACATATTGCACATCTGATGGGTTGATATGACTTGGATAAATGCTCTTTAGGAGTTTCTCCTGTTGCTTCTGCGAGGGCCTGGTGATGGGAGTTACTGATCGTCCATCCTGATTCACTGCACTAATACTGATAATACCCCAGATTTTGTTGTAGTCTTCTTGTGCCTGTTAAAAAAATATGACTCAGTCACATGGAATAGTATTGGTTTCCTAATTTAAAAAATCCAAAGGGGAAATGGAACATTTAACTTTGAATGTACAAGTTGCCATTTTGGAAGTGGTATGTCAATTTACCTTGCCATTTTCAAAGTAGTATAGTAACAGAAATGTACATGTATATTTCATGTATGTGTGTATGTACATGTGTGTATAATATGTATTTATAATATGACAAAGCAATTTAACTCAGTTTATTGTGCTTGAGAACTAGAGATGGGCAATTAACCACTACAGCCTATTAACTTTCATTTTGTGATTTGTAAGTTAGAATGTTGGATATTTGTCTGAAAAACAGATTTAAGATTCAGCCCCCTTTTTCCCTTATGAGTGCTTTCTCATTTTCTTGTGCTAATAGGGTGCTCAGTCTTTCACTGTTTTCCTCTATGGGATTCTACAGGATCAGAATAGTGATGTACAATATGCAGAAGAGTATACGCTCTTTAACATAGGAATCTATGGGTTGTAAGGAGTTGGCTCCTTTGATATAGGGGTTCTATTCTAGGATTGATTTCAGGAGTTTTGAGTGACCTTGGGGTGGTTCCCCGTCTCCAAGGACCATCTCAGAGGTACTGGGAACCCACCAAAGGGCTCTGGAACCATTCTGTTCTCTTCAATTCTGGATTTTGAGGGATGACGTAGGCTAGGAATAGAATGTGATCGATTGACTTATGTTACTGTATTTTTTGGTGATGGCTTTATAATCTATTTTGACATGATAGTCACCTGTTATCTGCCTGCTTTTCCTTTTTAATACTTGGTTGGTGAGTGAAGAGAAGTTAGCAAGTTATCAGGTAACATCCAGGATTAGGAACGGAATTATACTCTGCCTTGCTCAGACCAAATCTTGAATACTGCTTTTAGTTCTGGGTATCATATTTTCTAAAGGACATTAATAAGCTTGATTGTGTCAAAAGGAAGGCAAACAGGTTGGTAAAGATATAGAGATCATGGTATACAAGACTAAGTTGAAGGAACAGGGCCTGTTAAGCCTGAAAAACAAAAAAAATTATGGGAATAGTAAAGCCATCTTTAAGTATTTGAAGGATTGTCATCTGAAAGGGATTATGTTTGTTCTACTTAGCATTACAGGGGAAAAAAACCAAAACAAACCAGAAGTAATGGGTCAAAGCAGAGAAGAAAACAATTTAGGTTTGATATAAGAAACTCCATCCCCAACAATCAGAGCTATTAAAAAGCAGAATGGACTATTTTGGGATAGATGGATTTCCTTCCCTAGAGATCTTTAAGCAAAGGCTGCATGGTCACTTATCAAGGATACTATAGAAATGATTCCAGTTCATGTATACAATAGGTGCTACTAGATGGTGTCTAAGGATCTGAGATGCTCTGATTCTGAGAACTCTCATGGACCCCATATGAAATGTCCATTATTTTAGAGGTGCTAATCCGTATGGAGTTGGTCACATACATATGATCAGTACATCTTGGATGGACATTGTGCACAGACAATAACCAGACTCAGAATTAAACAGAACCTAGGGAGCAGAGTGAATGAATGGCCCCAAGTATCTCCTTGAAACAAATGCCCATAAATCCAAGGTCCTTTGACATCTTGTTTCCCTCCTTGTCTTCTTGACTCCAGGCCCCAGTACTCTCTCCACTATGTGTTAAACAATTTTCATTATGAAAATTTTCCCCCAAATCTTACCTTCTTTAGTGGTTTCAGTAAGACAATGCCACAGCCTTCACCTCTTCCGTAACCATCTGCTCCAATAGAAAAGGGTTTACTCATCCCATCTGGAGCTATCATCTTGGCTTTACTCAGCTTTATATTAATGTGAGGATCTAAAATATAACTCACTCCACCACAGAGAGCTGCTTCACAGTCTCCTGCAATGAAATAAAAAAAAATATTTGCCTAAAAGTTGCAGACTTTGATTTAAATAAAGAATGCTTTTTTTTTTGCATTCCATTGGAAAGAATCTGGTGAATATAAAAATAACATTTTCTAAAGGTAATTGCTCAAAAACCTGATTGTTTCCTTTTTCTTTTAAGTCTTCATCTTTTCCATTTCTAATTATATACTCCTCAACACTCTTATAAATGTATATTCCTATGGATTTTTAAATTTTTGATGCTGTAGGCCTTGTGTACTCAGCTATAAGCGTGTCATGTTTCATTGGATTTTTGGATCTACCAGAAAGAAAGAACTTTCACCAGTCAGGCTTATTTTTATTTCTTTTGTTTGTTGTTCAGTCATTTCAGTTTTGTCTGACTCTTCATGACCCCATTTGGAGTTTTCTTGGTAAAGATACTGGAGGGGTTTGCCTTTTCCTTTTCCAGTTCATTTTTACAAATGAGGAAACTGAAACAAACAAGGCTAAGTGTCTGAGAGTGGATTTGAACTCAAGATGAGTCTTCTTGACTCCAGGCCTGGCACTTTCTTCACTGCAACATGCATTTTAATTTTTTTTACATCAAATTCAATTTGGGCTTCACATGTGTGGACAAAGCATCGCTCTTAGAGGAATCCCTGGTTTTAAATGTTACTTAAGTAGTATGTTAGTGCTAGAGGAGCCACCAAAAAGTCATGCTCATCCATGTTCAGGTCTTACCTAGTACACTGTTCAGCTCTGTAATCATGTTAGGTAAATTCCCTTAACCTCACTTGAACTTCAGACATTTGGGACAATAATGTCTGTAGTATCTCAGTGTTGTGAGCCTCGAATGTAAACTGCTTTGCAAACTTTATCCTATAAATGTCATCTCTTATTATACAGAGTGTGGGGATTCCCAAAATTTCAGAGCAGTTTTAAATGGCTGGCGTACAGAGCTTGTCACAGTGTAATAGCAAAATTCTTGGTATATAGTAGGTGCTTAATAAATGTTTTATTGAATGAGTGATTGATGGAGGTTATAGCCCTACTTTTTGCCATTACATATATCACCATGATCATGTGTAGTCACCTTTTTAAAATAAAGAGCTCCAGTGAGTGATCTCTGGAGGCCCTTTCAGTTATTATAATTCTTGTTCCTAAATTCTGCAATGGCTTTTCAGATTTTTCCCTCAAAAGAGAATATTAAATATGGAGAACCTAGAAAGAGGGTTTGAGAAATCTAGTACTGGTTTCCAGTTTGCTTTGAAGTGCTTGACTTTCTGGGTATGGTTGACTGGGCAAATCGTATGATGTTTCAACCAACAACAGATAACCTCAATTGCACCGTTCTTGGAGGCAAATAAATGGAGGAAATGAAAGTTTTCTCACTCTGAACAAATTAGTAACCAATCCTGACTTTTCAGGATTGATATCAGGTGAAATATGTCTTCTATAAGCATAAATGAGTGTGGAATGAGGCATATGTTTTCAGAGAAAGAATGTTTTGTTTGTACTTATTTGTTACAAAGAGAGGATTCTACTGGGGGTAGAGAGGAACCATTGGAAAGAGAAAGGGATGTTTAAAAATGCATCACCAAATTATTAAAAATTAAAGAAAACCCAGTAATTAGTGACAGAGTAATTATCATCAATACCGCATTATTTTATAGGTTACTCAAGTTCAGCAAATACCTTGTTTAATTGAAAGGGATGCATAATGCAAGGCAACAAGAGATGCTGAGCATGCTGTGTCTAATGCAATTGATGGTCCAGTTAGGTTAAATGCATATGAAATCCTGTTAGCAGCTAGGCTCATTGCAGATCCAGTGACATTATAATGGTTCAAAGATTTAGGGATTTTGGAAGTCATGCACTCATAGTCTCGATTCATAAGACCTATAAGCAAAGGAAAACATTTAAGCGAGAGACACAGGAAGAATATAGCAGACAGATAAATTCTGAATTTATTTTTCAGTTCTGAAAATCTGTCATCTGAATTTTCAGTGAAGGTTTTCAGAAAGTAAAGCCATATAAATCTATTCAGAAACCTTTACTTCATGGAGTTACAGGTTTTCCAGCAAGGTCAGCAATAAAATTGACCTGTGTGAAATGAATCTCATTTTACTTTTTTTGCTAACATGAAACATGCACGCCCCCCCCACCTACATATACACATACACATTCACACACACACACACACACACACACACACACACACACACACACATACACCCAGCACTGTCTTCTGATAAAATAAGTTGAAAACATTGTTAAGGAAAATTGGTTGGAAGAAATCTGAAGGTTAAGATGAAATACAGGTTTTCTGAAGTCTACCTTTAGTTAGAAGTCTCTTTTTGGATTGTATTAAACATCTACTTAAGTTCTGAGTGCTATTTAAAAATCTTATTTTTAATGATAACCTTTTTTTTTTTAAAAAAAATATCACTTTCATTTCCAAATATTTCCCTCTTCGCTCTCAACTGAGAGAACCATCCCTGGCAACAAAGATTAAAAAAAGAAAAAGGAAAAAAAAATCAGTGCAGCCAAACCAACCAATGCTCCTTCATAGAGCTCTTGAAAAATAAGAGCAATGTTCTGTCACTACTGCAAGATGTCACAGGTTCTTATCGTTCTGGCTTCACCTCCGTCACTCCACTGAAACTTCTCTCTCAAATTGCACCATTGACCATGTGGTCATGAAATCTATTGGTTTTTCTCAGTATTCATTCTTCCTGGATGTTCTATGGCTTTTGACATTGTCAATGTGTTATTGATATTTTCGTTATTGGGAAAGTATTGATTTTGGGAAAGCCCACTTTGCATATGTCCTACTCTCTTGTTTCTCCTCTTATGTCTTTCCTAGTTATATAATTATTCCTTTTCTGGGTCCTTCATCGGGACCTCACTTTCCTAACCTCTTCAATAGGTTTTTTCCTTAGTCTTTCTTTC
Source organism: Notamacropus eugenii (assembly GCF_028372415.1). NCBI lineage: Eukaryota > Metazoa > Chordata > Mammalia > Diprotodontia > Macropodidae > Notamacropus > Notamacropus eugenii. Next base: position 67,779,796 of record NC_092874.1, read on the forward strand.
TTTTTTTAGATGTACTTCCAACCTTGGACAGCCTCAATCCTTCCATAGCTTCAGCTATCATGTATTTATCCTGTACTGTTAAGTATTTTAATTATCTGTCTTTATGACTAATCCTACTTATAGGTTGTAAACTCTGTGATGAAAGAGAGAGTGTCTTATCTACATTTTATATGGGGTGTACCAAAAGTCTTGCTTCAGTTTAAAGCTTTAATAATTTAAATAAGCTTATGACTCCACCAAGACTTTTAGGACACCCTATGTTTCTCTTTGAAGTACAGTGACCTGCACCCATTAGATGCAATGAATATTGACTGGATTGGGTTGAAATGAACCTCCTAACTTTAGACTGTGGTTCTAAAAAGTTTCCTTCTTTTTTTTCTTTCTGAGGCATCAGTAAGATGTATTGGAGATGGGAACAATACCATAGTTCACCAGTGGATGTTACCATCTTCATATAATTAGATTCACCTTGGCAATTCCTTAAATCCACAGATTAAAACATTAACTCTTTATTTTATAAGTTCAAACTTTTATATTTTAAACTTTTTGTTGCAAGAAATATTTATCAATAAAAACTGGCATGTAGTTAGGAACACTAGATATTCTTAAACCAATCAATGTTTGGTTTTTCCATTAAATGATTAATTTAAGCTACAACGTGGACTATACACAAATGGAAGCAGAAATTCAATTCATCAAATAACTTATTAATAAAAATCATACTACTAGATTGTAGTTAACACAAACTTTTGAAATAACTAGTCATGGGAAATAATATTTTACAAAATAAGGAAAAATATTACTGAGATTATTGTAGGGGGAAAGAATGCAATCATGTCAGTCTTATTTTTTGTGAATTGTAAGCCTTTTGGGGAGAGGGTAGATAAGAAGCGAGCCAAAAGGGATATTCCCTGAATTTAGAATTTCTGGTCAATGTGATGCATTCATTTGACCCAGAGTGCAAACTTCATTGGGTTTACATTGCAGCATCAGTCATTGCTATTTATATTTTCAATTGGTTCCTGAGTTGAAAGATGTCTGCTACAGATCATTCTATCCCTACTGTCTCACCAATGAAAACCCCAATCCTGGAGCCAGATGCTTCATCAGTAGGGATTCCGGCATTCTCTAGAGCTCTGTAAGCACATTCCAAGAGTACTTTTTGCTGGGGGTCTAGACGCTCAGCTTCTGAGTCACTGATTCCAAACAATTTGTTGTCAAATTCATTGAACCTGGCAAGGAAAAGTAGGAAAAAAGAGTATGAAACAAATTCTAATGAGGTACTTACTTTAGCAAAGGTGTGTTTTTGAAATGAGTTACATGAGTTAGTCATGATAATTTCTTACCATACCTTTATTGAAAACACCAAGGAAGCTGAGCATCTTAGCTCAAATACTTCTCCTATATATGATCAATTCCACTAAATTCCTCTTTGGTTTATGATTTTTAAAAACATAAATAAATAGGTATATAAAGGAAGTAGAAAGAGGAGATTTCAGAGAGGAAGGCCTCCTGCAAAAGGAATTTGAGTTGAGTCTTGCAAGAAGCCAGGAAAACTAAGAGGCAGGCATGATGAGGGAGAGCATTCCAGGCATGAGAGACAAAAGTATGGAGGTATGGCATGAAGTGTCATGGACTAGGAGGAATAAGTAGGCCATTATAGCTGGAGAGTGCATGAAAAGGAGTCAGGCATAAAAAAGTAAGGCATAAAAAGACTGGAAATGGACCAAGTTACAGAAAACTTTACATGACAATCAGAACTTTTACATTTTGTCAAAAGTTATGTAGTCACTGAAGTTTATTGAGCATATTGCTGTTGTACTGACTCTGGTGAGTGTATTGACCATTGACATGGTCAGACTGGATATGTGGTGTGAGAGAAATCAAAGATGGTACCAAAGCTGCAAACCTGGGTAACTGGGAGGATGGTGGTATTATGGGACAATAATAGAGAAGTTTGAAAGTGGGGTGATTGCAAGAGGATGATTCATTCTGTTTTAGACATATTGAGTTGAAGATGCCCACAGGAAGACCACTTCAAGATGTCCAAAGGCAGTTGATGCAGCAAGGGAGACTGAGATGGAACAGACAGATATGTAAGAACAGTATCACAAAAATCAAGGAAAGAGAGAGTATTCAGGGGAAGGGAGTGGTGATCAACATCAAATGCTATAGAGAGGTCAAGAAGGATAAGAACTGAGAAAGGTAAATTGAACTTAGCAATTAAGAGAGTTTTGTTTAGCAATTAGAAGAACAGGTTTAGTGAAGTGGTGGAAACAGAAGATAGACTGAAAGGAATACGGAAGTGAGGGAGAAGGGAGAAGGCAGAGGCAGAGGCAGAGGCAGGTATATGGATAATTTTTGCTAGGAGATTGGTTGAGAAGGAGAGGAGAGAAAGGGTAATAGCTTGAGGGGATGGCAGAATCAAGGGAAGGTTTTTAAAGGATAGAATAGGCCTCCAGCTTCTTTCTCTAAAACCCTGGATGTTTTAGAACTCTCACCACTCCTCCCTTGCCCTTGGCTGGGACCAAGACTCAGCCAATATGATTACTTTAGCTTTTGGGGCCATGTGGCTCTCCTTTGGAAACTCCCACGATGTTCTGCCATTGCTTCTTCGTTGGTGCCATCTCTAGGTCTGAGGGGATCCCTTGAACCTGTCTTAGGGTACAATTTCTACAAAGGAATTGCCAATCAAATCATGGCTATCATCCTTAGTGGTGTGTGAATGAGTCAAGCAGTACCCATTCCCAGGAGTGCTCCACACCTGCACAGAAGAGTTGTCATAAATGGGGATGTCAATACCTTCTATTGAGAGATGTCTTCAAAGGTCTCATCCTTTATTCTGATAAAACTAGTGAGTCTTTCCTCATCACAACTTACAACATACTTATTTAAATACATGTCATTCCTTTTATTTACACCCCTATTAAATTGTAAGCTCCTTGAAGTTAGTCACAGTGTCACTTTGCATTTTTGTATACCTTAGCATAATGACTTAGAAATAGTTAGTGCTTAATAAATACTCGTTGAATTTTATTCAGTAAGATTGGTTAGAAAAAAATAAAAAGAGGGAATAGGAAAGTAAGAGGAGATTGAGAGAGGTTAGTTTATCTTTCCAGTGATTAAATTAGAACCTTTAATAGGATTTTAAGAATTAAGTCTGGTTCGGAATAATTAAGAGTATATATTTACAGAAATTCTAGGAATGATCTTACCCTTCAGCAAGAGCAGCTCGTCTTGTCACACTTTTGCCAGGTATGTTCTCATCTGGGTCATACCATTGTTCAACATTAAATCTTTCATGTGATATCTCTGTTGTACAGTTTCTTCCTTCCACAAGCACTTGCCAGAAATTGTCAATTCCTTCTCCTGTTAAAATAATACCATTTTTCCTATTTATTGTAATAATTAGTTGTATTGCTTTCAATGAAATTCATCCCTTGATTTCCTTCTATGTTCATCTCAAGAGTCATTCTTCTACATGAAGCCTTGGGAGATTAGGAACTCTCCAGAGCTGCTAGTGTCTTTTCCACCAAGCTGCATAGAATGCGTTTGGCATATAATTATATATTATGTTGTCTCCTTGTAATACGTTGTTTTCCTCCCCATGGAGTATAAGCTGCTTGAGGACGGAGAAAGTCTGACACATATCAGGAACTTAGCAAATGCTTTTACAATGTCAAAAGTTTCTCAAAATAAACTATAACAACAGCCAAGCAAACCCAAGCAAGGAAGGAAAGAAGAGTTATAAGGAATTTACCTACATGAAAAATAGTGTGATGGCTTCACATATAAAGTAAATGCAAGTGAAAAGTGGGGTTTATATTTTTGAAAATGTTCTAGTGCCCTGCACATAGTAAGTAGGACCTTAATTGAATTTAAGAGCATCATGCTTGGAGGGAGACTTTAATAATTCAAGTCTTCTTGATCATTATAATTCTGCCTCCACAATACCTTATTTCTTTTCTGCTGACATGGCTATTACCCTATAACTCATTTCTTATTACCTCTCATCTAGCCTGGATGTACCAGAGTAGAGGGCTGGGCTTGCAGTCAAGAAGAACTATGTGACTGTGGGCAGGTCACTTACATTCTCTGGACCCATTTCTCCATCTATAAAGTGGAGATAATAATGTACTTTTCCACTGTATTATTCTAAAAAGGTTGAGTGATTTAGATTTTGGAAAGGTAAATGGGAGTCAGATTATGGAGGGTCTTAAACGCTAGGACAAGGAGTTCATCTTTTATCCTTGAGGTAATGGGGAGCCACTGAAGGGTTTTGAACAGGGCACTGACTTGGTTAGAACTGTATCTGTGGGCACAGGTAGGGTACTAGGGAATGAGAGAGGGGGGAAATTGCTTCTCTCAAATGCCTTGAGGAAGCTACAGGAGAAAGAAGGTATTTGAGAAGAGATTCAGATCAGAGGTTTTAAGGATAGATCAGTGGTGGCTGCTCTGTAATGAGTTAGTCAATTTTGAATTGTTAGTCCGTTTTGAATTGGATTCTCATTTCTACATGTTGGCTGAGAAGGATCTCCCAGACTGCTTCCGGAGTTTTCAACTAAAGACTTTACCTATTGTAAGTGTGAGATAAACATAAAGTGAGAACTGTGTTGTATCAGCACCATCCTTTTGCCTACTCTCAGATTAAAAAAAATGAGCAGCTTAGCAAACTGAAAACGCATTCTGGAATGAAGGGTTTTAAAATAATCCTTTGTATAATCTTGGGACTTGCAAGGTTTTGGAAATCCCCAAGTTGCCCAAAGCAGATAGGTAGAAATTTTATTTTTGTATCACTTCATCATTTTTATGCATTATTTACTGGTTTTTAAATTTTGATTCTTTGTCAAATAAAATATAGTTAAATGTGTTCTACCTGTTCATGTGGGAAGTCAACTCAATCTTAGGAAATATAGGAAGTTCAGGGAAGAGGTAGGGTTTGTCAGAGGTGGAGACTTGAGGCCAGGTTTGGACTCAGATTTCCTGACTCTAGGTCCAGTACTCTACCCTCTACACCACCTAGCTAAAAGACTTAAATTATTTTAAATTAATTTTATTTTCAGTTCTGAATTTTTTCCCCCATTTCCCTCTCCTACTCATTGAGAAGGCAAGAGAAACAAGATCTGTTATAAATATGTATAATTAAGCAAAATATAATAGCCATTCCCCACTCACCCACACCCCACCAAAAAAAATGAAAAAAAGGGAAGATAAAATATGCTTCAATTTGTACTTTGAATTCAACAGTTCTCTCGAGAGCATGTTTCTTCATGATTCCTTTGGAATTCTGAGGGGCATTGTGTAGTTCAACATTCCTAAGTTTTTCAAAGTTGATTATCTTCACAAGGTGTTGTTATTGTATAAATTGTTCTCTTGGTTCTGCTTTACATTGTCGTCCCAGATTTTTCTGAAACTATCATTTTCATCATTTCTTATAGCACAATAGTATTTCATCACATTTATATACCATAACTAGTTCAACCATTTTCCAAATTGTTGGACATCCCCTCAATTTCCAATTCTGTGCCACCACAACAAGAGCTGTTACAAATATTTTTGTACCTAGAAATCCTTTTCCTTTTTCTTTGATCTCTTTTTGAGGTATTGACCTAATAGTGATATTGCTAGATCAAAGAGTATTCATGGTTTAATAGCTTTGGGATTCTTGTTGAAAATTTCTTAAAAGACTTAAATTAAGAAGAATTACTTGGTTTGGAGGGCTTCAAGAAGGAAAAGGACAAAGACTAGAACAGAAAGAGTATCAGAATGAGAAAGGAGCTGACGGGTAAGAAGGATAATAAGGCTAGGTAAGACAAGCTGATAAATCAAACAGGAAGGTTAGTAAGACAAATGAAAGGAAGTATTTAAAATAAATATTTTCTAATTTTCCCGGTTTCTTGTATATTTGAAACCAATCAATAATGACAGGTTCTAGATAAGATTGGGGATTTTAACTCATTGTAATTTTTAAAAATGAAATGAAATTAAAAATAAATTACTGTTTGTTTTTATAAAAAAACACCTTACATTTGTAGACAGCAAGTAACAAGCTTTTATTAACAGTCTACTATGTGTAAAGGACTGTGCTTTCCTTATATAGTGTTTTATGGTGACAGATCCTTCACAGATATTTTCATTTGGTTCTTAAATAATACTATCTCAAGTATAACTTCAGATGATTTTTCTTTTGTGTCTGCATGGTAAAGCACATCTTAGCCTTCGTAGGTACACTCTAAGCATTACAATGACATAGTCTCATCCCTCCTTTTTCTAAACAAACATATTAAAATATCTACCTAAGTGTTCCAGTGATGCTGCCATCATGTAGACCTTTGCTAGAATTCCTCTTTTGGAATTGATTACTGAGACAATTGCAAAGTCAGCGGAGGAAAAAAGATCAATTTCATTGCATCACACCATGTTTTGGATGCAAAACAGTATTATCCATCAATCTTACTCTGACTGATTTTTGGCAGCTTCCAAAATATGTTATACACTCTCAAAAAATGGAGATTTACCACCATTAATGATAATCAAAAGAACAGGAGTCTAGGTACTGAAGATAATTCCAAAAGAGGAAGTCCCAAAATGTTCTAACAGTATCCCTATTGCATTCGATTCAAGACTTTCCATGGTGACAGCTTGAGAAATGACAAGACTCATTTGGATGTATAAGTTCTATGTGATTAACAAAAATCAGTCACATTACTTCATGGCTACATTTTGCAAGTAATCCATAGACTCTCCTACCCATCGTATGGCAAACCAGGGATATATGTTAGGTAAGCAGGTAAATCTTCAGACAGGTAGATCCTCAGAAATATACTAAAATAATTTGAACTTTTCTCATATCTTTAAAGAATATTGGAAAATTAAATTAAAATTACAATTAAACTTCTTTGTTAAATGTTTTATAAATGAAGCATAGTATGTTTGTACATTTTATAAGTTCCAAAAATCCTGTTGGATATCATTATTACCACACTCACCTCCTGGAAAATTGCATCCTATTCCCACAATTGCAATTTCATTGCTCGTTTCCATAACTTCTCAAATTTGTTTTACAACTGAAAAACAAACAAATAAATGTTATGAAAATGAAGTGAAACCAACAATCTCAGATAAAATAAAAATAAAATGTACTTATCTAAATTGTAAACATCTTCCACTAAAAAGAAGGATTGTTTGTCAAAACATGACCCAGACGTTTTACTAATTGAAATTTCCTCTGCATCTATATAGGAACTGACCTGGAAGATTATATGAAACCATTTTAATTTTTAAAATTACAAGCACTTACATGTGTTTACTTGCCTTTTTTCTTGGGATTAATAAAATATTTATGCACTTGGCATTAAATAGTTGACTTAATTATTGAACTATCTGTATACTTCCTTGCAATAGGGTAGACTAGTAAGAAAAAAATGGGTGAGTACATTTTAGGTATTCATGTATTATTGAAATACTATCAATTCATGGCATGTAGTACAACCCAAACCTGGCTATATGGTGTTCTTATGCAGCTGCTTAATGGGATCAAATGAGATAACTTGTATAAAATGCTGTTAACTATTGTAGTTAATGATAAGTTGAATGGGATTGGTGGAGGGAGAAAGCATAACCTTAGAGTAGAGACCAAACTAGAATGTGGATAAGGCAGATATTCTGTTCTCTGGTGCTGTCTGAGAACTGGATCAGAACTGTTTGATTTTCATCCTTATATCCCTAGGAATTTGTTGTATGATTGATATTGCCACTTCATGGTCAAAATAAGCATTATGGATATGGTTTCAATTTGATATATTTTTAACAGGCTTTTTAAAGAAAGGTTTCCATTAAAAAAAGTCTTAAGAATGATAGCATTTAATTACGAACAACCAGGTAAAAAATGAAGAATTTGTTTAGTTTAAGATAAACTCATATTCCTAATACATCTTCTTTAATCAATCTATAGTAGGCTGTCAGTGGATGCATCCTTGAGAATTTGAAGATACGAGTTTTTTAATAAAAGAAATCACTGTTTGAAATTGAGGCTAATATGAGCCAGTCTAAAACAGATGATATTAGGTACCTACACAATCAATTCACCCGAAGTGATGGTACCTAAACAGGTTATTGTTGCTGAAACTAGAGGTTACTGAAACTTTCTCTGGGAGATATATTGGTAGGGATAATGATAATAATGCCTTAAAGTTTACAAAGCATATTGAATATGTTGTCTTATTTAGTAAATGTGATTAAGGTCTAACCAAGGGCAGAATTTAGAGATAATCTAGTCCATGATAAACATATATCCATTTGTATTGTAACATGTCTGTTATGTCAGTGTTGTCCTAACAGAAGGGTCAGCGGGTCAGCTGGCAACCTGGAAAATTGAGAAGAAAAGTTATTTGTTGATGTGTCAGCAAGACTATCTAGGAGAAAGGGTGTAAGTCTAATTACTGATACTAGTTGACTTGTCACATATCCATAGAGTGGAAAAGCAAATTTCCTCAGTTGCTTCAGCTTGATAGAAATGTACTTCAAGACTATCCAACTCTTTTTTTTTCTGATTCCATGCTCACCCAACAATCTTCTCATCTGCAGTTTTGCTTCCTGTGTCAGTCAACATAATAGGAAGAAATATGAATGCCAATTATTTTCCCAATGTAATCAAATGTTGAAAATAAACTGTATGCTTGTGCACCTAAGTTCTCCCATGTTTATCTCCTTGAGGCCCTGGACAGCAGGGAGAATGGAGCTGAAAGGATTCTGAGACAGTGAACTAAATATCAAGGGAAATAATGTGGACATGCTAAGAAAGGACTATAACTGAGTCAAATTAAGGCCAGATGGATCAGGCCTGGGGTGGTTGGAGACATTCTTACTGCTGATAACAGAACTGTGAATTCACACTTTTTCATCCTTTAATTTATTTTCTTTGCAGCACTTCTGACTTAAGTCTCATTGACCTTGTAAGACTTCTCTTTCTCCTTCCCACAGGGTGAAATAAAAGCTAACCATTTACTAACCGTCTCATCATTCTCCAAAGCCTCAGGCAAATGAATATTTTGAAACATCAGGTATAATTTTCATTTTAAATTTAATAAAATGATCTGAATTATAATCAATGTTTTGTGAATTTGGTTAACATCAACTCACAGAGTAGAAGATGAGGATCCTTGAAGACTGGTGAACCTAGAACTGTTATTCCAGTAAGAAAACACACCTCAACAGCCAGATAACCTCTTTTAACACACACACACACACACACACACACACACACACACACACACACCTGGAAAAAATACTAGAAATGGTTCAGAGAATCTGGGTTTAGGCTTTCCAGGGAAGATGGTAGAGAGGTTGGAAAGGATCCAGGCTTCTCATATAGCTTTCAGAAAACATCAAATAGAAATACTGAAGAAGAAAAAAGTGGTTAAAGGCCCATATAAGAAAAATCATTCACCAAAATATCAACTGAACAAAGTGAAGAAAAATGTGTTTACAATTTTTAAAATCATGGGTGTGTGTTTTTGTTTGAAATAAACAAAGCAAAATAAACTCTGCAATTCCAGAAGCAAAACAGATGGAAAAGGAAGAAATTCAAATGTACAAATGGTTTAAATAAATGAAGTAATCAATACAACTAAGAAAATCACAAGATCAAATAATAGTTGGTATAAAGAAAATTATAAACAACATAGGTGGAACTTAAAATCAAAAGATGTTAAAAAGATTTGGAAAAAAGAATGAAGACAATGAACAATATGGAGAATATACCAGACAACTTGAAAGATCCTGTAGAACTAGCTGGCAATGAAGTCCCTACAACAAAATGCGCAGAATTAAGCGAATACAGAACAATTGGAGAAATACTCAAATAGAAACTACATGGAAATTAATTGATCATCCAAGGAATTTGAAAACATGATGAACCAAGACATTGATATAAAGGATAGGTAAAGACACAGCAATAGGTTACTAACATCCCAGAAAATTTGAAAAATAAAAGCACCTAACCATATCATTGAAAGAAACTATGGAAGAAATCGTAAGAGAATTAGCAAAAACAACCAAAAATATACAAATAGGAAAAAAATCCATAGAACCCTAATAAGGAAGAATCAGAGATCTAACTTTTCAAGATATATTACAAAGGCCAGCATTTTAAAGACTAATTAAAAAGAATAACTGTAAGTTATAGAAGACAAATTATTTACTAAGAAAAACTATTCAGGATCATTAAGAATTTTTCAAAGAATGATCAGAAAAAAATAGAAAACAACACAAATACAATACGCAGTGAAGAAAAAAAAGGCTAGGTATGCAGGATTATTGATCCAACCTAACTCAATATGCTTCATTAAAGAAAAAATGGACATTTGATAAACATTTAGACACTTCAAAATTTGAAGAAATACATATGCACTTCAAGGAAGCCTTGGGACTTCAGCTAAGCTTCTGAGGTAAAAACAAGTCCTTAAAACATCGGACACTTTTCAAAGCAAGGTAAGCCAGTTGCCAGCAAAACAATTAAATTACTAAATGTTTCAGAAGGGTGTTTCAGGGAAACAGAGGAAAATGGTATATATCTGTGTGTATTTGTGTGTGTGTGTGTGTGTGTGTGTGTGTCAGAGAGAGAGAGAAAGAGTGAGAGAGAGAGAGAGAGAGAGAGAGAGAGAGAGAGAGAGAGAGAGAGAGAGAGAGAGAGAGAGAGAGAGAGAATAAGAGGGAAGAAAGGGATGGGGCTAGATTATCTCAAAATAAAGATCCTATCTTTGACAAAGGAAGAGTCTAAGTTAAAGAAACCTAGACAAAATCACTAATAAAAGACAGCAAATTTGTTCAGAGTAATTTAAGGTTTGAATTAACAGTAACGATATTAAGAAAGTATTCCCTTCCAACAGAATGATTGAAATGACAAATTCATTTGAAAAAATATAAATGGATTAAATTTTCCCTCAAAAACCTATAAAAAAGAATAGTGAAGGAAGATTTTTATTTTATTAATCAGACAAATGGAAGAAATTATTGCAGACAAAATTGACAGGCTTGATATCTAGCAATGACAATATATCTAAAATTAAAGAAAAGATTGGGAAAATATTTTCAGTATACATATCAGATAAAAGTCTGATATCTAGTACTCATAAAGAAATTGTACATAGCTGTAAGACTACTAAACTCTCCCCAGTGGAGCAATGGTCAAAGAATGTGAATGGATGGTATATGAAGGAAAAAATATGGACTATTAAAATTCATATGAGAAAGACTCTCGAATAGAAAAATGCAAATCAAAATACCCTTACGTTTTTCCCTTTAACCCATTAGAATGGCTGGTCAAGAATTGTAGAATTTAATTTAATATTGGTGTCCAGAGCTATAGGTAGACTAGGGCAATCAATCAAGCAACCGCTATACATAGGGCAGTTACCAGATTCTAGGGATAAAACTATAAAGATTTAAACAGTCTCTACTCACAAGGAATTTACATTCTAATGAGAGAATTAACAAGGACGTATATACCACATGAATACAAAGTGAACAAATACAAATACGTACATTCTTGGAATATACTCCATCTTTACCTCTCTTCCTTTAATATATATCTAAAAAAACCTTTCAGCCTGAAGCCTTTCTTGAACACCCAACTGCTAGTACCCTCCTTCCTAAACTACCTTCTATATGTTTGTTAACTACTTTGCATGGACTTGTCTTTATTGACTTTATGTTTTATGTATTGTACACTTATATATGTCCCTGCGTCCCTCATTAGAATGTAAGTTCTTTGAGAGTAGAAGTTGTTTCAGTCATTTTACTTGTATCCCTATCAGCTAGCACAAGATGCTTAATAATTTTTTCATTAGTTAATTAACTAGTTATTGGGTTTAATTGTATTACTCCGAGGTTGAGGTTCTTCCTTAGTAAGAAATAATTTGGGACTAATAGAGAGTTGACTCTCCTTTTCCCTTTACCTATATAAGTAGTCCACTTCACTCTTTGTGGTTCCTCTCCTTGCTATTCTGAACAGTTTCTATAGTTTATAGTGCCCATGAAGGACAAAGTTTAGGTTCGCTGCTCCACATCATAGCTCAATCTCTTGTTACTCCTGAGCTTTAATTCCTCTTTGGTTCCAAAACTAATCCAAATAATCCAGGAACCCCTGTACTTGATCTGCTTAATTTGCCTTTCCTTGATGCATATGATCTCCTGGAAGACTTGTGTGAAGGTGTAGGCTTTCCTCCTGGAAACTGAGTCTGAATTGGGGTGAATCCTCTCTCTTCTTCTCTCTCCTCTCCTCCCCGCCCCTCCTTCTCTCCCTCCCTCCCGTATCTGGCATTCTGGTTATTCTCTCTCTCCCTTAAAAGGCCAACTCTAAGGACATAGTCCAGGTGCACAAACTGGTTAACAATTAATCAATAATCCACAATGTGGTATTTAGGTGGCAAGGGAAGTAAGTACATAGGACCAATTGAGTTTGCATCTTATCAAAGAGCTACCCTGACCAGAGAATTTAACATTTCATTAATTATACACAAGAAGGGTTTAGGGAGGCCCTACTGTTCTGGGCACACCTTTCAGGAAGAAAAGACACACACACAAATAACTGATACAAGGGAGAATGCAACAAATGAGAAGAAGATTATGAAGGGCTTTGAAAACTAAGCAAAGTATTTTATTTTTGATCCTGGAAGTAATAGGGAACCACTGAAATTTTTGAACAGGGAGGTGATGTGATCAAACCCTGTGCAACAGTCATTTCTGAATTATCTATCTCTGTGTACTCAGACCATGGAATGATTAGAGTGGTTAAAATAAATACCAAATTATAAAAAAAAATACTGTGTGGTTATAGCAGTTCCAACCTAATTTATTTCAGCAAGGTATTGGTTCCCTCCAAATGGGGATTTGACAAAGCAAAAATGCTATCAATCATTTCTTAGTGAAGTTTAACTGATGAAAATAGTTACTACAATGAGGAGATCAAAAGAACCCAGAAGTCATATTAAGCAAACAATTCTTTGCTGAATGAAGCGAGAAAGCAGTCAAGAACCAGATATCGTTTAGAGTTCTGGTTCATTCACAAAACATTACAGAGGAAAATGATGGAAAACCACGAGTAATATTGGTTCACAAAATAGTAAAAAGAAGTCAAGAGGAAAACAAACTTGTTAAGAGTGTGGCATTTGATTTGGCTAAGCTGTTGTCACCCAGAAAGCGTTTATAGGTGAAAATAAGAGGGAAATAAACAAAATCAAACTGAAACAGATCTGTCTGCATCTTTATAGCAACTATTTCCACCTCTGCTGATAGTGGGACCACCATGTTTAGAATCTACCTCCTCATTATCTTAATGCAGCATATAGTGAAATGGTAATTGCACTTAAAAAAAAATTAAGTTAGGCAAACTTTCTGACCTGACCAAATACACACAGAAAAACCTGTGCAGTAGGTGACACAATTTAAAAGGCATTCCCAAAATGATGTTTTTCAAAGCAAAGAAGATTTTTTAAAAATGAAAACTATAGCATACAGTTCTTTAGAAAAAAATTTGGCTGAGAAGAAATTAGTAGCTACTAATTTTTATGTCTTTTGTTTTATACTTATAAAAATGTTTATTAGAAAAATTTACTGAGAATATCCTTGATGACAGCACAAAACATCTAGTAGGTCTGTTTTCGCGATTTCCTGTTACAGACTACATCTAAAAAAATTTATAATATAATCTCAAAAAATAGGAAGAACTAGCAAAATAACTCAAACAAAACCACACAAACAGAACATTTACATTTAACAAAGCAACTTATTTAGTCCGTGTTCTCCTCATTCTTTTCTATCTGGGAGCTTCGTGTGTGTGTGTGTGTGTGTGTGTGTGTGTGTGTAGAGAATTGTTCATGTAATATATATATGTAGTTATATATATCTATACATACATACATATATTGTTGTAGTCAGAATGTGGCTCTTTTTGAAAAAATTCAATTTCCATAAAATATTCAGCTAAAATGATTATTAAATCATAAATTTCTATAATTTATAATTTTTTAAGGAACTAAGTAGTAACAAAAATAACTTGTTTGTTACTGTGGCTACTTCTAAACTATTTTTATTTTGTGTATTTTCTGAATTCATTATTTTTTATACAAGTTTACGCAGTAATGTGTGTCCTGGCATTAAGGACATATACTCTCTTGATATGTTAACCAGGGTTATCTCTCTACCCAAATACCTTCACTGACTCCCTACTTATACTAAATAAAATTTAAAGTCCTGACCCTGTTATCTAAGGCTCTCAACAAACAGGATCTAACCTACTTGGCTGAACTCTTTCTTATACTATTCCCTTTCACAAAACCTATGTTTTAACCAAACTAGTTTTTTCCCCCCACATTCTCATCCTGCCTTCTTCCATTTCCATGCCTCTGCTAATGGTGTCCTCCATATTTGTAACACATACCATTCTGGTTCTTTCCATCTCTTTTCTTTTAAGGCCCAAATGAAATCTTCCTCTTCACCATTCCCATCCAATCTATTGAATATGAATAATCCCTGATGATGATATAAAGCTGCAAATCAGGGAAGAGCACAGTCTTGGAAGATGCTAACCCAAATGATAATGGAAAGACATATAGTGGATTTAAACAAACTGTAGCATATTACTGATGATGACTTGAGTGGGACAAGTGGTATAAAAGGTACTGTTAAGGACAGGCGTGACCAGAATAGAAGGTCAGTTGAGTATTACATTTATAGCCCTGACATATTAAAAGAACTAGGTGGAGGCTTCTGGAATACTACATAGATTATTTAAGGAAACACATCATGTAGAATAAGGCAGAACCAATGGGAACAGGACTCATACTGGTGAAAACATGGACCCATCAAATATAAGCACTGATAGTTTAGATTTTGTTTTTTCTCAACTGCTAGCAAGCATCATTTAAGAACCCTTGGGATAGAAATATATTCTTACGGTGCTTTGACTTTTACAAAATTTTTCCTCCTTTTAATTTGTTAATGTGTTTATACATATTTTGGAACTGTTGCATGTGATTGTTTAAAAAGGATTTCTAGTTTGAAAGGTTAGAGATAAATAGACAATTGTTTCTTTAACTGAAATCTATTAATTTTTTTTTTACTGGGATGGGTAGTGATGAAGTTTTGACTCCTCTATTTGTTGTCATGAAAATAACATAGTACTGAGAATTTGAATTGGTTTCTATACCTGCTGCTAACTAGTTATGTCATAGATAAGTTCCTTTATTTCTCTTGGCCTCAGTCTCATCTGTAAACTACTTGGAATGCATCAAAATACATTTATTATCTAGTCTCAGAAATGAACATGTATTAAAATATAATGAAGACTGCTTGACTTGAAGTCAGGGAGACTTTGGTTCAAAATCTGGTATATACTAATAGGTGGTACCCTATGGAAGTCACTTCACTTCTGTCTCCAGCAACTCTAGAACTTTACTGCTTGGAGGAGGGGATTATGGCAGCTGGAGTTTCCTGTGCTGATAAAATCACGGATGATTTTGTTTGTATAGTTGCATACTGGTAATGAACTAGGTCTTCCATATTTTTAGTCCTGTCTTGTCATTTGCGTTCCCATTTCCATATACTTCTTGAACATTTACATTTGTTGATGAGACAGCTGGCTGGTATAATGGATAGAGGGTTACAGCTGCAGTTAGAAAGACCTGAGTTCAAATCCAGCCCCAGACCCTGGGCAAATCACTTAGGCTCTGTTTGGCTCAGTTGCTTCATCTGTAAAATGGGGATAATAATAACAACCTACCTTTAAGTTTGTTAATGAAGACCAAATGAGATAATATTTGTAAAGCACTTTATAAACCATAAAATGCTATATAAAAGCTAGCTATAATTCTGATAGATGATGATGATGTTAAGCTCAACATGTCCAAAACTGTATTTGCAATTCTCTTATCTCTTCTCTCAACAGTTGTGCCCACCATCACTTTTCCAGTTACTCAAGCCCCAAACCAAAACCTCATCATCAACCTTCTCTTTGATCCCTCATATGCTTATTTAAGATGTCTCTTCAATCTATTACTTTTTCCCCATTCCATCTACCTTCAGTTTGTCCATTCTTTTATATCTCATACCTGGTAAAATGGCCTCTTAATTATTCTTTCTAAATTCAATCTTTCCTCTGATCCATTCTGCATACTGCTGCCAGGTTAATTGTTCCTTAAATATCCCTTTCATCTTGTCATTTGCTAAAAACTTTTTCCTACTCCACTAAGTCTAAATCCCGCTCAGTTTTTAAATATCTCCATAATCTGGCATCATCCTACAATACCCAACCTTATTCCCATTACTCTCCTATATATACCTTGAACTTTAGTCAGTCTCAGTGTTTTACACACACATACACACACACATGCGTACACACAAATACACACACATACACACACACACACTCCTCTCTCTGTACCTTCCATCATCAGATCCCATTTCCTTTGTCCCCTATCCCTATTCTCCCTCAAGAATGCCCTTGCTTCTCCCCCTCACCTTTCCAAATCCTACTCATCCTTCAGGACCCAGCTCAAATCCTACTTCTTCCATATGATCTCCAGCTGCAACAGCCCACATTGATCTCTCCTGTTTCAGAGAGCCTTTGTCATTTACAGTCCGTACCACCCAGTTTAACACATAATTATGTGCTGTCTTGTATGGTTCTGTAATTGTTTCATCATAATATGGCCCCAACTAGATTCTAAACCTATCAAAGGCAGGTACTGTCTTTTGTACTTCTTTTGTATCCACATAACACTTAGCACAATGTGACACACATGTTGACTTTTCATCAAATACGTTAATTTAATTATTGAAACATTAATTTAATTGATACATTAATTGACACAATAATTTAATTATTTTACTATTTCCACATTTTGTTTGGAGGTTTGGTTGATAGCAAAGAATTGGATTGATTAATTTATTGATGTATGTTATCAAAATTGAAATGTTAATAAGATGTTTCAGCCAAGGCCTCATCATGGCATAGAGGTGATCTTGGATTCTCAGTGACTATACTTGTGGAATACAAATTGTGAGAGGTCTTACCAAGGTGGAAAAGTTTTGGGCAGAATCATAGTATTAATTTTGATGTCCATGGAAACCAGAAAATCATACCTTTAAATCAACTTTGTAATTTATGGTGTGAAAATAAAAAAGGAATAATGAAAACAAATTCAGTTGAATGAGAGAGGGAATTAGTTACTCTAGTGTCTCACAAATGGATCATTAGGTAACTTCCTATTTTAACTAATTATTCTTTAATAACTAGGTACAAAGCAAAGTTGTTTCTACCTGATGAAGGAGTACACTTGTAAATTTTTATACTTTCTAATCTGGGGAAACTTTCCCACCCTGCCTGAGTTAGGATTCAGGTTTTGTGTCCATCCCCAGGACCAGTGAAACTCAGAGTGAAATTTAGAGACACTAATTCATTATCCAAAGTTTGGCTAATGAAGTTATGAATTTTTTCCAGGCTTAATATGTTATGAAGACAATCCACTATAGCACATTTCAGTTTCAATTTTCACTGGTTACAGATGGACACATCTGATTTCATAAGGAGGCAGTGTGATGTGGTGAGAAGAATGCTGGATTTGGAGCTAGAGTGCCTGGGTTCTAATCCTTGCTCTGTCACATTCTATAAGTGGGAAGTTAAGAAAGTCACTTAATCTCCATTGGTCTCAGTTTCTTCATTTGTAAAAGAAGGATGGACTAGATGACCTTGAAGGTGCCTTCTAGCCCTAAGTCTATTAGCTATGAATTCCTTGATTTAAAATACTGTCTAGGTAAAAGAAGGAAATGGTTAATGCCATGTAGAAGATTTTCATTTTCATTCATTAGGATAGAAAGATCTCTTACCTTGTGGAACTAATGGGGTGTAGGGGTGTGCTACAGACTTTAAACCTTGTCTGAACAGGGAACTCGATGGCATGAGTGTGGATGTTCTCTCTTCTACAGCACTCATAGATACTTTCATAACTACTCATTATAATTTACAGCATCTTAATGGTTCTAAAAAGAAACATGAGATAGAATATAGCTTACTTAGTTAAGACCATGTCGATAACATTTGTGCTTTTAAACTCTCCAGATGGTTTGAAATAGTTATAACAAATTGGTTTTAGATATGGCTAAGAGCAACTGTTCACTTAAAATTTGGTTTTTAAATAGTGATAAAATTAAAATTGTCAAAAAATTTTAAAAAATTATGTTGGATTCTCCTTTTGGATTTTTAGAAATTGAACTGATGAGCTGGTGAAGACAGGAGACTAGATTATGCAGTCCTTAGGACTCCTCCCCCCTCACCACCATCTCCATGCCAAAATGAACACATAGAGATGCTATTTCCCTAAATAAGATTTTACCACTTGCTGTTTACATTATTCCCTCTTAATTATTTTTTGTCATGGACTCCCCTTTGTCTATCAGGTGAGGCCCATGAACCTTATCTCAGAATAATATATTTAAATATGTAAAATAAAATGCATTATGTTATAAAGGAAACCAATTACATTAAAATAAAGATGGGACTTTTTCCTATCCAGATTCACAGACTCCCTTGAAACTTGTCCACAGAATAAACCCTAGGATAAGAAACCCTCAACACAGTGGATAGTGTTGGAATTAGGATCAGGAAGAACTGAATTTGAATCCTCCTTCAGGTACTAGCTAGCTGTGTGACCTTAGGCAAGTCACTTAACTTCTGTCTGCCTTTAGTTTCATCTGAGATTTTTGTGATGATCAAATGAGGTAGCAATATGTAGGAGATTTCACAAAAAAAAGCACAATATAAATGCTGGCTATTTCTTCATTGTCATCCTCCTCCTCCTCCTCCTCTTCTTCCTCTTACTCCTCTTCTTGTTCTTGTTTTTTTCCTTCTTCCTCCTCTTCTTCTTGTTCTTGTTTTTCTTGTTCTTGTTCTTCTTGTTGTTGTTCTTCTTCTTGTTCTTCTTTTTGTTCTTCTTGTTCTTGTTCTTCTTGTCCTTGTTCTTCTTGTTCTTGTTCTTCTTGTTCTTCTTGTTGTTGTTCTTCTTCTTGTTCTTTTTGTTCTTCTTGTTCTTGTTCTTCTTGTCCTTGTTCTTCTTGTTCTTGTTCTTGTTCTTCTTCTTTTTGTTCTTCTTGTCCTTGTTGTTCTTGTTCTTGTTGTTCTTTTTCTTGTTCTTTTTGTTCTTCTTGTTCTTGTTCTTCTTGTCCTTGTTCTTGTTGTTCTTGTTCTTGTCCTTGTTGTTCTTGTTCTTTTTGTTCTTGTTCTTGTTGTTCTTGTTCTTATTCCTTTTCCCCTTGAACATTGTAATAATCCCCTCATTTGTCTGCCTGCTTCCAAGTCCCTCTTATCTTCAATCCATTCTCCACACTACTGCTAAAATAATCATGAATTCAGTGCCCAGCTCAGTCATCCCCTTGATCTTGCTATTAACCAAAAGTATTCTCCTTCCATTGTCATGAACTTCTGAATTCCTTCATCTGATTAAAACATTTTATCATTCCATCTTTGCCTATACCTTCAGACCCCAAGTCTTGTTTTTCTTTATCCTTATGACCTCCAATCCCTCCACCCCTCGATTCTTTACTGGCTCCACTCTCTTCCTTTCCTCATTCTAACCCCTTGGTGAACTAACTCAATACTACACTATTTTCCCTTCTCAAAGTAAAGTGTCTGAGCCTGGTTTTGAGCTAAGGTCTTCTTAACTAAAACTTCAGAGCCCCATTTCCTGTCTTGTTCTTCTTGTTTTTCTTCTTGTTGTTCTTGTTCTTGTTCTTCTTGTTTTTCCTTTACTCTACTTTACTTCCCCAAACTGAGGCCCTTAGCTAAGAGCTCCCTGTTCTCATTCTCCTCACCTCACGTTCCCCTGACATCATCCTTCATTTCCATCTCTCATTCCAGATCCTGAGAGAGTGATGGCTCTTTTCCTTGCTAATGATAATGCACCCTTGGCGCCATCCTCTCTCATCTTCTCCAGTAGATTTTACTCCTCTCCAACCATCATCCCCTCTCTCTTTTATCTTCCCTTTCTCGTTATCTACTGATTCCTTCAATTCTACTTACATTCATCCATCTGTCTCTTTAAAATGTAAAAACTCTCACTTGATCCTTTCTTTCTCATGGTTTATCATTCTCTCTCTCCTTTCCTTCTTAGTTAAACTCCTTGAAAAAAAAATCTAAACTCCGTGTGCCTCCACTTCTCTCCTCTCATTTTCTCCTCTGTAATCTAATTTCTGAACTTATCATTCAACTAAAACTTTTCTCTCCAAAGTCACCAATTTTATCTCTTAATTACAAAATATTTTACAATGTTATATTTACAAATAACTACCAAAAATCTTTTCTCAATCCCGATCCCTCTTGACATCTCTATTTTTTAACATCTTGAGACTATTTAGCTTCTTCTAGAGAGTTTTTCCTCTATGGATGTTTGTGACATTGCTATCTCTTTTTATTCTTTCAACTGACTGCCTCTTCAGTCTTCTTTGTGGGATTTTTATCCATATTTTTCCCTCTTAACTGTCCACACTCTTCCTCCTAAAAGTCTGTCTTGGGTTCTTTTCTCATTAGCTCCATACTATCTTACTTGGTAATCTCATCAGCTCTTATTAGCTCAAATCTCTTGAGCATTTCCAACTGGATGCTCTGTAGGCATCTCAAAATCAATATGTCCAAAACAGAACTCATTCTCTTTCCCCCTAAAACTTCCATATTGAAAAACTTCTTTAATATCATCCTCCTGGTCACCCAGACTGGCAACCTTAGTGTCATCCTCAACTCCTCACTCTCACTGAACCTGCACATTCAGTCTGTTACCAGATCATGTTGTTTCTTTCACAATCTCTCTCCTATACAACCCTTTCTCTTTCCTCACATAGTCAGTAAACATTTACCAAAAAGACCACCATGAAAATAATTGCAATTTATGCACCAACATCAGTAGCTAACCATGAAAAGACAGAAATTCTAGGAAGAATTTGATAAGACTCTAAAAATATAACCAACGTATACTCTGGTAGTAACAATGATGACAATAATAGCTAGCATTTATATAGTGTTATATGGTTTACAAAGTACATTACAAGTTATCTTATTTGATCCCCATAACAGCTCTGGGAAGTAGTTGGTTTTATTATACCAACCTGAGGCAAAGATTCAGTGATTTGGCCAGAGTCATACAGTTATTAAGTGTCTGAGACTGGTTTTGAGCTAAGGTCTTCCTAACTAAAAATTCAGGGCCCTATCTACTGTGCTAGCTAGCTGCCTGACACTTAGTAACCTCATTGTGAATATGGAAAAGAGTGAGGGTAGGGAGAAATCCTCTTTACAAATCCCCAATAATTCAATTTCATTTATCAAACATTAAGTGCTCATGAATGTCCTCAAACGCTGTTTCCATCCTTGCCCCTAGAGTAATTTCTGTGAAGGGCCTTTGCTGCCACCACCATCACCACCACCAGTTGCTAACCAACTATCACAAATGGGTAAGATGGTCCAAGAGCCCAGGATAGCCATACCTCCACGCTACTGATTCTGCTCCCAGTCCAGCTCCTGTAGCTATCATCCAGGGGAAACAACCCTGTGGAGAAGAGGCTAGTCACTTCCAGCAGTGACCACATAACTGCTATCAAATGGTTCAATTTCAAACAGGGGTAGTTTTATTAATGAAAGTAAGATGAATACATTCTCTGTCTCACTGCTCTACTCTAATGAATGAATGGAAAAGCATTTATTGAAGGTTTACAGTGTGCCAAGCATGGTGTCAGTCATTGAGGATACAAATAGAAAAAGCTTGACAATCTCTACTCTCAAGTTGTTCATGGGCTAAATGGGGGGGGGGGGTGGTGGTGGAGAGACAGTTCATAAAAGAAAGGTAAACTCTAAGGTGGATTGAAAGGCCTAAAATCTTAATGGCCCCCCCATTGCCTTCATCTTCACTCCCTCTATGGTTTAGGTCACTCAGAACTCATTCAGGATGTTTAACAACTTACATTATATGAACGATACGAAAGACACCAACTCTGATCCTTCCAGTGCGATGGAAGACCAGAAAGTTTCGGCAATCTGCCCTGTTCTACTGCTGCCTTCTAAGATCAGCCAGGACTCATGATCTATCTTGCAGACTCTAAATATCATCATCTGACCTACTGATGGAGCCTCTGGACACAGTCCTTGCCATCTACCTGGTCTTTGAACTCTAAAGATCTTAGGCCTTTCAGTCTATGCTAGAGCTTACCTTTTTTTTCTGAGTTGTCTCCCTCAATTAGCATATGAGTTTCCTTCCTAATTCCTTGCCTCCTTTTCTTCTTCCTTCCTTCCTTTGTTCCTCCTTTCCTTATTTCTGTCCTTCCTTCCTTCCTTCCTCCTTCTCCTCTTCCTAATTTTTTTCTTTCCTCCTTCCTTACTTTTTTTCCTTCCCTTATAATTTGAACATAAGGAATTCCCAATGAGAAAGTTCTGTCTACAATGCAGAAGAGCAATTGTTCTATAATTTACAGTGTAAGAGAATTGACTGTGAGCACTGACAGGTTAAGTAATTTGTCTAAAAACATGGAACCACTATGTAATAGAGGCAACACTTGTACCCAGTCTCCCTGAATCCAAGGCTAGCTCTCTATCCATTCTTCCATGATACCTTCCAAGCCATTTCTTAACTTGCAATAACTTGCTGGCTAGCTCCATAGAAAACCAACTCCTTCATCTGGCTATAGTCAGTAGACAGTTCAATTCAACTTAACAAACATTTATTAAACACTTCCTATATTCAAGGCACTGTGTTAGGAGCTTAGGGATTCAAAGGCAAAACCAAAGCAATTTCTGCTCCCAATAAGCTAGTATACTAATGGGGAGAGGGGGAGGTACAATGTGTACACAGAAAAGAACATATAAGATAATTTAAGAGATAGGAATAATAAGAACTAATGAGATCAAGAAAGGCTTCCTATAGGTGACCCTTTAGCTGAACCCTGAAGGAAGCTAGGGATTCTGAGAGGCAGAAGTGAGGATGGAGGGTCATTCAGATATGGGACAGAGTCTGTGAAAAGACAAACGGGGAAGAATGATTAAGCTAGTTTGGTTCAAACAGAGAGTGAGTGATAGGAGTGATTATGAGGTAAGTTTGGAAAAGAAGATGACATCTTTAAATGTCAGGCCAAAATTTTTTTATATTTTCTTAGAAACAATAGAAGTCATTGAAAATTCTTGAATAAGAGAGTCGTGTGGTCAGAGTTACATTTTAGAAATATTAGTTTTATTGCTGTATGGAAGATGAATTAGAGGAAAGAAGAAGGGAAGAAGCAAGGAGACCAATTAGAAAAATCTTGATCTCTCCAGGAAAGAGAAGATGAGAGTCTGAACCAGAGTTATGACTGTGTGAATGGAGAGAAGGAGACAGATGAAAAATGTTCAGGAGGTAAAGTTCCTGAAGGAAGAGTCAGAGATAACTCTGAGTTTACTAGTTTTCTTCTTGTATTAGCAACTACCTTAGCACACAGGATGGGCTGATACTGCAGGTTCTTTGAGCTGCTTTTCTAAAAGAAAGACAACTTCAAAGGGGCTAACAATCTTACTTTAATTAAATATATGTAAATCATTCACTAGTTCAGGGGAAAGGTCAGCACCCTGAGCATGGAGAAAATACAAGCAGAGATGTAAAGAAAGTAAAGGTTATTTACTAGTTCAGGAGAAAGGTTAGCAACATGAACATAGAGAAAATAGAAGCAGAGACACAGAGAGAAATTAGCATAGAGATCCAATAGACAGGGCTCCCACTGTCTAAACAAAGTAATATAATAGATATATAATCCCCAGACCATCTGGGTTCGTATAGCTGGGGGCCCCTTAACAATGGCTACCCAGAGTCTCATCTAGCCAAATCATAAGGACACATTCTTGCCATGAATGAGTCCCAAAGCAAAATGCCCACCTCCTAGAATATATACCAAAGACTCAGCCCCTGATTGACTCAGAGCTAGAAGGCCTTAACATAAGCTACCAAGCACAGCTGTGAATTATCAGGGTTCAAAGGAGATTAATCCTTTGGATGTTTACAATTTAGCCTGAGCCTGGAAAACTGAACTCCAAAAAAGATAAAACAAAAAAATCCCATCTTGCTTGCACTTACACTCCCCTTAACAGAAAGAGAGAGAGAGAGAGAGAGAGAGAGAGATGTCTAGAGGAAAACATGAGTTCAAATTTAGAGTTTGAGATATTGATGGGGTATTCAGAAGCAATGCCTCGCAGCCAGTTGGTGATATGGGACTAGAGTTCAAGAGAGAAATCAGGGCTAGATAGGTAAATTTGTATAATATGCACTAGATATGTAGATATGTATGAGATACTTGATATGTAGATATACGGACAGTAACTAAACTCATGGAAACACAAGAGATCACCAAGGGAGATGGTAGAGCTATAGAAAAAGTGAGGCAAAGATAAATCCTTAGGCAAACCCATGCTTAGTGGGTACAAGTTGTATGATGATCCAGCAAAAGTGATTGAGAAATTGTGTTTAAACAGGTTGGAGGAAAACCAAGGGAAAGCAATGCCATGGAAGCAAAAGGAAGTTAAGAGAAGAGGGGTGGTTGACAGTATTTAACACTGCTGAGAGGTCTACTAGGATGATTGAGAAAAGTCTCCTGGCTTTTATATTCTGGTGATAGGCAGTTCTTCCATGCGATACCTTTTTCAGAGGGGCAGCCAGGTGGTGCAGTGGATAGAGCACCAGTGCAGGGGTCAGGAGGACCTGAGTTCCACTCTCACCTCAGACACTTGACACTCACTAGCTGTATGACCTTGGGCAAGTCACTTAACCCCAATTGCCTATCCTGGGTCATCTCCAGTCATCCTGATGAATATCTGGTCACTGGATTCAGATGGCTCTGGAGGAGAAGTGAGGCTGATAACCTGCACAGCCCTCCCTCACTCAAAACAAAGTCAAGTGCAAGTTATGTCATCATTTCTCTGATGGCATGGTCTTCTTCGGCAACAAAGGATGAACACATGTCTCTTATTTATCCTGTATATATCTTATTACAGTGGTTTTCTTCGTCATTAGACTATGAGCTCCTTGTGGATAGGGACTATCTTTTCCTTTTTTTGTATACCTCCCACTCGTATTCCTGGCACATAGTAAGTACTTAATAAATGCTTGTTGATTAATGTTGAGATGAGGAAGGAGTTGTGTTCAGATATGGGGAATATATTATTGCCTATATGAAGACATTAAAACTGTATTTTGGTAAAGAGCTAAGATGGTTAGTTTGACTGGAAAGTTGTGTGTGTGTGTAAAACGAAGTGCTATGAAGTAAATCTGGAAAGGCAGTAGGTGGAAGTAGGTAGTAGAGAGTTATAAATGTCAGGCTGAACAATTTTGTATTTTATTTTATAGGCAAGAGAGAACCTCTTATTAGAATGACATTGTGAACCAGCACTACTAAAGGACCACCAATTGGAACTAGTGATAACTTTCACATTCAAAGGATTTTTTTTTCTAAAAATGAAACAAAGAATTGATAAACTTCTCCCATTCATTGAAATTCCTGCTTTTGGTGGTAAATATTTTTCCTATTGAGCGATTCTGTGGTCCACACTTGGAAGAGAGAAGAGGCCTTTGCACAAAACTGACATATTCAAATAAGACATGTTGAACAATATTCTTTATGGTTTTGGAGACCTTCAGGATGGGCTAGAAATGGTGAAGGTAATGGGTTTGTTACAAATGTCCAAGTGTACCTTCATTACAGTTTGAAGTGCGGATAGAAGCACTTACCCAAAGTTGGCTTCCCAACTTTCTCCATTTGTGCAAGAAAAGTTTCATCACTGACATTTATTAAGTATACCTTCTTACTGCCTAGGGGACTAGGGCAGTGATTGGTGGTGAAGTAAAGTCTGTTGCTCTAATTTGCTCCAGTTCATTTCTGGCCTTTTCTCTTTAGCTCCTTATTCTTTCCAAATGGTTTCTTCTAGACTTAGGGTCTGAGGTGTGGAGGAGAGTCCTGATTTTATACTTTTTTCTGCACAAGGTAAGAAGAAAGTTGACACTGTATACTTGCTTTCTATGAGAGGAGGAAGGATGCATTTTTCCCAGATATTATCTATTAAAAACTAGAAAGTTGGAAGGAGGGTATGCTATTTTTTTGTTCTCATCAATCGAATACTGCCGCTACAAGGATCCAAATGATCCAAGACTAGGGCTTGAGCTCCTTATCAATTTTGAAAGTTTGTCAGAATGCTAGAGAAGTTGTTTGAGCAACATCACGTATGGAGAGCATATGACGTCCCTCCGTTCCTAGGATGGTGGATCCATCGCTAATTTGGGCAGCTAGTATTATTCAGAATTAGTTTAACAAATTTGGGTTGGTCCTGGAGAGCTGGTAGAAATAGCAGTTTGCATCTGCACCTCAAATTGTCAACTATCCATTTATCACCCTTTGCTCACCCCACCCCCATTTTGGTTCAGGACAGAGTCTGGATATAGACTGATTTTTAATGTAAATATTATGATTTTTTTTAAGGAAAGAAAGCCAAACCTAAATATGAACTAAAGTAGATTCTGGGGTCAGGGCATTCTCTAGCCTTCATTTTCCATATCCTTCCTTCTTCATTCTCTAGATGTTTCCCAAATCATATCTTGGAATTAGGGAGAGGGGCTGATTTGGTATGAGGCCATGGAAAGTCTCACCCTCCTGAGAGTTGACTGTAGCTCCCAAAGTCCCTGAGTTCTCCTATTACAGTAAAGCTCAGGCAGTGCCTACCTTTTACTCTGAAGATGGAGAGCTAGGAAATAATTTGCAGATTGAATGACCCATTTTTCCTCATCTTTCTTCAGTTCTTTCAGGACAAAACCCATCCCTTGTGGAATTATGAGTTGGACCTGAACCAACATGAACCTTTAGGGAATAAATTGTATTTCATTGTGGAATGAAGGCTTACTCCCCTTTCATTGATGGGTTCTTTTGTCTTTTTTATTAACAGCAGACTGTGTGGATTTTATTTCCCACATTTTCCCCCACTCCTCAGCTAGGGATATTGTATACTATGTAGCTGATCATGTGTCTTAGGATGTATTTGGGAGGTCTGTACTCCTTCCATGCATTGCTTCTTCCTGTCCCCCTCAGCATCTCTAGGGCCACGTGTCTGACATTAGCTCATTCTACGGCCAATGGGGGATGTCACTGTCCTGAGGTCTTGAAAATTTTATTTTTTCAGTGTGTGGTACTTTCCGTATAGATAGCTAACTTGATAATATACTTCCCCAGTCTCCCATGGTAGCTGGCATAAATGACATCGTTCTATTTAAAAAACAAACAAGCAAAACCAAAGTAGCCTAATAATAAATGTAGAAATCACCTGCAGAAGGTGATAATTGAGTTAATCTTGAAGAAGCCAGTTTCTAAGAGGCAGAAGTAAGGAGAGAGGGTGTTGCAGGTTTGGGTAACAGCCCATGCAAAGGCACGAAGATGGGAAATACAGTGTCTTACACAAGGAAAAACAAATAATTCAGTATAGCTGGACCATAGGGTGTGTGAAAAAGAGTATTATACAAAAATACTAGAAAACCAGGAAGGGATTAGGTTTTGTGAAGGCTTTTAAATGCCTAACAGAGGAATTTAAACTTATTCCTGAAGGTAATAGGGAGCCCCTGCAGTTTATTGAGTAGGGGGCTGACATGGTCAGATCTATGCTTTAGAAAAATGATTTTGACAGTTAGTTGTTGTAGGGTATGGATGGATAGGAGCGGGAAAATCTTGAGGTAGAGAGACCAGTTAGGAGGCTAGTGAAGTAACCTAGGGAAGAATAAAAAAAGGCCAAAGCTGTGGTCATAGTAGTGTGAGTGGATAGAAAGGGACAGTTAGAGTGAGGTTTGTGGATAATATTAAGGTTGTGAACCTAGGTAACTGACTAGAAGAATGGTAGTGCTCTCAAAAGCAATAGGGAGGTTCTAAAGAGAAGTGGTTTTGGGGGAGAAATAGAGAGTTCTGTTTTGGATAAACTGAATTTGTCATCCCTGGGGGACATCTTAAACAGGTAGGCTGTGTAGTGAATAAAGCACTGAGCTTGGAGTCAGGAAAATCTGGGTTCAGATTTGGCCCCCGAAACTTACTAACTGCATAACCTTGGGCAAGTCACTTAACCTCTGTTTGCTTCAGTTTTCTCACCTGCAAAATGGGCATAATAATAGCACCTACCTTATTGTGAGAATCATATGAGATAATAATTGTGAAGTGCTTAGCACAATGTCTGCCACAAAGTAAAGTCTAAGTGTTAATTATACTATTATAATTATTACATCCAATTCAAAACATCTGATAGACAGTTTGTAATGGAAGACTTGTACTCTGGAGAAAGATGAGGGCTGGATTTATATGTCTGGCAATCATCTGTGTAGAGGAGATAATTTGACCTATAAGAGTTAATGAGATCACCAAAAGAGATAATGGAGTAAATAGAGATGAAGACCAAGAACAAAAACTTGGTGTATACAGCTAGTTAGTGGGCATGACATAGATGAAGATTCAGTAAAAGAGATTGAGAAGGAGCAACCAGACTAAGTAGGAGAACCAAAAGAGAACAGTGTTTTGTTTTTTTTAAAAAATATCTTATTTTTTCCAATTACATGTAGAAACAATTTTTAACATTTGCTTTTAAATTTTTTGAGTTCCAAATTCTCTCCCTCCTTCCTCTTCCTCTCATTGAGAAGGCAAACAATTTGATATGTGTTGTACATGTACAGTCATGCAAAACAGACACATTTCCATATTAACCATATTACGAAAGAAAATGTACACTTCCCCCTTCCCACCCCCTAAATAAAGGAAGAAAAAGAAAGTTTTTGAAAGTATGCTTTGATCTGCATTCAGTTATTTCTGTAGAGGTAAATAGCATTTTCCATCACGAGTCCTTTGGAATTATCTTGGATCACTGTATTTCTGAGAACAGTTAAGTCATTGTACAATATTGCCGTTACTGTGTACAATGTTCTCCTGGTTGTCCTCACGTCACTTTGCATCAGTTCAAGTAAGTCTTTCAGGTTTTTCTGAAATTATCCTGTTTGTCATTTCTTATAGCACAATAGAGTATTTCACCAAATTCTATGCCACAACTTGTTCATCCATTCTCCAGTTAATGGGCATCACCTCAATTTCCAGTTCTTTGCTAGCACAAAAAGATCTACTCTAAGTATTTTTTCACTTATAGAGCATTTTCCTTTCTTTTCCTTTTCCTTTTCTTTTCTTTCTCTTTGGGATACAGACCTAGTAGTGCTATGTATGGGTCAAAGAGTATGCATAGTTTTATAGTCCTTTGGGTGTAGTTCCAAAGTGCTCAAGAAAGAACAGTGTTAACAAAAACTCTGAGTGAAGAGAGTATCTAGGAGGAGGAGGTATTCAACAGGATCAAATATTACATAGGTCAAGAAAGATGAGGAATAAGAAGAAGCCATTATGTTTGCCAATTAAGAAATCATTGATAGCTTTGGATAGAGCAGTTTTATTTGAATAATAAAGTCAGAAGCCAAATTGGAGAGGGTTTACACTAGTGAATAAAAAGGAAGTCAGGGTAAGGAGTATAGGTGCTTTTTGCTGTTTTTTTTTGTGAACTTAAGAAATAAAACAAGCATTTCCACATCAAAGTAGAATAGAAAAAAAGAGGACTGCACAGAAAACTGAAAATTTATTATGTACCACTTGCTTTTCCTTTAAAATATGTAATAAATATATTATGTAATTTTCTTCTCCTCTACCCCCAGCCCTTGAGATGGCTACTCTTAGATATAGTGTGTGTGTGTGTGTGTGTGTGTGTGTGTGTATAAATCCATACTATACCTACTTCTACTTATCATTTCTTTCTCTGGATGCAGATGGTATCTTTCTTCATCGGTCCTTTGTAGTTAATTTGGGTATTTATAATAGTGCAAATGACTTGGACGTTGAAAATTGTTCTTAAAACAATATTGCTGTTATTGTGTACAAATTCTCTTGGTTCTGCTCATTTTACTCTTTGTTATTTTGTGTAAATCTTTCCATGTGTTTCTAAATCATTGAACTCATTATTTCTTACAGCATAGTAGTGTTCCATCATAATCACGTACCACAACTTGTTTAATCATTCCCCGATTGATGGGCATCCTCACAATTTCCAGTTCTTTGCCACCACAAAGAGAGCTGCTGTTAATATTTTGGAAAATATATATTTGTTCCCTTTTTCCCTAATCATCTGGGGAAACAGACTTAATAATGGTAGTGCTGGGTCAAATAGTAAAAAAAAAGTTTTATAACTCTTTGGACACAATTCCAAATTACTCCCTAAAATGATTGGACCAGTTCACAGTTCCACCAATAGTGAATTAGTGTCCCAATTTTTCCATATCCCCTCCAACATTTTTCACTTTCCCCTTCTATTGTTTTAGCCAATATGAGAGGTGTAAAATGATATCTCAGGATTGTTTTAATTTGTATTTCTTGAACTAATAATGATTTAGAGTACTCTTCATATGACTATAATTTGTTTTCATTTCTTCATCAGAAAAATGTGTTCATATACTTGACTCTTAGTCCTATAGATTTGACAAAACTGTATATATATATATATGTATATATATACACACATATAGATATATTTGTATATTTGAGATATGAGACCTTTATATGGGAAACTGTCTCAATTTTCTGCTTTCCTTAGAATCTTGGTTTTATTTGTACAAAATCTTCTTTAATTAATGTAATCAAAATTATCCACTTTATACATCATGATGCTCTCTATCTCTTGTTTATTCATAATTATTTACCTATCCATATGTCTGATAAATAATATGTTCCATGTTCTTCAAATTTTCTTGTAATATCTCCCTTTATATCCAGGTCATATCCCTATTTTGATCTTATCTTGGTAAATGAGGTATGATTTTACTCTATGCCCAATTTCTGCCAGCCTGCTTTCCAACTTTCCAAACAATTTTTACCAAATAATAAATTCTTATCCTCTCAAATTAAGTCTGTACACCAAACATGATGTTACTATAATCATTTGCTGCTCTCTACTTTAATCCAGTGATCTACCTTTCTATTTCTTAGCTAGTACCATAATTACTGCCTTATAATTTTAAGATTTAGTACTGCTAAATCCTCTTCATTTACATTTTTTTCATTAGTTCCTTTAGTACTCTTGATCTTTTGTTCTTCTAAATGAATTTTGTTATTGTATTTTGTAACTCAGTAAAATAATTTTTTGGTTATTTATTTGGGATAGCATTGAATGTGTAGATTAATTTAGGTAAAAATTTTCATTTCTTTTTACTATATTGGTCCTGCCTACCCATGAACAATTAACATTTCTGTATTTAAATCTTCTTTTATTTGTTTAAATTTTTTTAAAATTTTGTTCATATAGTTCCTGGATTTGTTTTGGCAGGTTTACTACCAGGTATTTTATATTGTCCAGAGTGATTTTAAATGGGGCATCTCTCATTATCTCTTCTTATAGGGTTTTATTGGTGATATATAGGAATGCTGATGATTTATGTGGGTTTATTTTATATCCTGCTACTTTGCTAAAATTATTGTTTCAACCAACATTTTAGTTGAGTCTTTAGGATTTTCAAAGTGTATTATATTGTTTGCAAAAAGAGACAGTTTTATTATCTCACCGATTGATCTGATTCCTTTGACTTCTTTTTCTTCTCTTATTGCTATTGCTGGGATTTCCCAAACAATATTGGATAATACTAGTGACAGTAGGCATCCCTGTTTCACACCTGATCTTACTGAGACTGAGTCTAGCTTTCCCCCATTACAAATAATATTTGCTGATGGTTTTTAGGGAAATGTGGCTCATCTATTTAAGGAAAATCCATTTGAATCTGTAGTTTTGTGTTGTTTTTTTTAAAAGAAATGAGTGTTACACTTTATTAAAAACTTTTTCTGCATCTGTTGATATGATCATATGGTTTTTGTTATTTTTATTATTGATCTAATATATTATTTTTAGTAGTTTTCCTTATATTAAACCACCTCTGCATTCCTGGTATAAATCCTGCTTGATCATAATGTTTAATCTTTGTAATATATTGTTGCAATCTCCTAGTCAGATTCTTATTTAGGATTTTTGCATCCATATTAATTAAGTTGGTCTATAATTTTTTTTCTCTGTTTTTACTCTTCCTGGTTTAGGTATCAATACAATATTTGTTTCATGAAAGGAATTTGGTAAGACACCTTCTTCACCTATTAGTCCAAATAATTTATTCAATATTAGAACTAGTTAGTTTTTAAATGTTTGATAGGATTTACTTGTGAATCCATCTAGCCCTGGTGCTTTTTTCTTGGGAAACTCATTTAGGGCCTATTCAATTTCTTTTTTCTGAAATAGGTCTATTTAGATATTCTATTCTCTCTTCTGCAAATCTAGGCAGTTCATATTTTTGTAAATATTCTTCCATTTCACTTAAATTGTTAAATTTGTTGGCAAATAAATAGATAAAATAACTCTATATAATTCCTTTAATTTCATCGTCATTAGTGATACATACACTGTTTTCATTTTCAGTATAGTGATTGATTTTCTTCTTTCTTTTTAAAAATCATATTAACTAATGTTTTATTTGTTTTATTGTTTTTTTTTTCATAAAACTAACTCCTGCTTTTATCAGTTCAATGATTTTCTTACACTCGATTTTGTTACTCACCTTTAGATTTTAGGATTTCCAATTTGGTGTTTAATTGGGAATTTTTAGTTTCTTCCTTTTCCAGTTTTTAAAATTGCACATCCAATTCATTGGTTACTCTTTCTCTATTTTATTGATGTAATCATTTAAATTTTTCTCTGATCACTACTTTTGCGGTATCCCAAAGGTTTTGAAGTGTAGTCTCTTTATTGTCATTCTCTTTAATGAAATTATTGTTTCTATGATTTGTTCTTTAATCCACTAATTCTTTAATGTTAAGCCGTGTAGTCTCTAATTGGATTTCATTCTGTGTTTCCGTGGTCCCTTGTTAAATATAATTTTATTGCATTTTATTTCATTGAAAAGGATGCATTTAGTATTTCTGCTTTTCTGCATTTAACTACAAATTTTTTATGCCCTAATATATCGTAAATCTTTGTAGAAGTACAATATACTATTGATAAAAAAGGTATATTCCTTTCAATTCCTATTCAGTGCTTTCCAGATATTTATTATATCTAACTAATTTAAAATTCTATTTGCTTCCTTGATTTCTTTTTATTTATTTTTTTGGCTAGATTTATCTCATTCTAAGAGGGAAAGACTGAAGTCCCTTATTATTATAGTACTACTGTCTATATCCACTTATAATTCATTTAACTTTTCTTTTAAAAATTTAGATAGTATTTGCTGCATATGTCTAGTATTGATATTGCTTCATTGTCTATCATGTTTTTATTATAGTATAGTTTCCCTATTTATCTCTTTCAATTAAATTCTTTTTATTTAATGTTGTCTGAGATCATGATTGCTACCTCTGCCTTTTTACATCAACCAAAGCATAGTAAATTCTACTCTAGCCCTTTATTTTAACTCTGTGTGTATCTCTCATTTTTAAATGCGTTTATTGTAAACAACATATTGTCAAATTCTGGTTTTTAATCCATTCTGCTATCTATTTCTGTTTTATGGGTGAATTCATCCCATTCACATTCAAAACTAAAATGTTGAAAAAGTATGTGACTTACCAATTTGGATTATCCTGGTCCCACTTTTTGCAAATCTCTAGGAAGACAGAGATGGCACCAGCAAAACAACTAAAAAGTAAGTTTGATGCATATCGACAAATAGCTCGGTTGCCTCAAATACACACTGGACACTACTGCAGGTTTTTGCACCAGCATTTATTAATACTTCAGCAGCAATTTCAGGTTTTTGTTTCCATCAAGCTTCATGAATTTAATAATTGATTTTGTTTCTACCTAATATTTTTATTATGTCATTCCTCATTAGAGTATCTTCTAATTTTGTTGAACCAATTATCCAATTTTTAAAAAGCATCTCCTGATGTCAGAAATGAATGCAATACCTTGTACACCTCTGTAATAGCCAGAAGTTGGTGTTCTGAGTTATCTTTGACCTGCAGTATCATATATTAGCAATTTAGTTTTATTTACATTGATTTACATTAATGTATGATTTTGTTTTCACCTTGAAGATAACACTTACTGTTGTTGCTAAGCTCGGGAAATATGAGATACAGTTGAAATGAGGCTAGTGGCAGATTGGGCAGAACTTTGAATGGCAAACTGAGAAATCCAGATTTTACCTTGTAGACTATTACAAACTTCTGAACAAGGGAATAGTATAGTTAGAATGATATTTCAGGAAAATCTATCAGAAGTGTGTGGGATAGTTGGAGGGAAAATGATAGGGTGCAGAGATTTGATGCAGGAAAAGCAATTAGAAGTCTTTAGGTGATGGCAGCAGGATTAGAATACAACAACAGTAATGGCAGGTGATATTTTTATAAATATGATACTTTATGGCTTTTAGAATATTTTTGTCAAAGCGTTCTGTAAAGTAGGTAGTACAAACATTAATCTCTTAACTCAGAGAAATTGTGATTTGTGCATGGTCCACTAAGCACTGAATAGGAATGGAAAGGAATATACCTTTTTCTCAATAGCATATTGTACTTCTACAAAGATTGACCATATATTAGGAATGTTATCCTAAAAATAAGTGCTTTGATTTCTATCACTGCCTTCGTCATTTACCATTTCCTCTGACTGTCCCTCCAAAAGTGACTGAATGGTCATCAGAGTTGTGTTGGGGTCAAGTAATTTGATAAGAGGAACATCCACATTTTTGTCTTGGAAGAGCTTATTCTGCAGGGTCATAGCTGACATAGAGTCCATGCCCAGTGACATGAGAGAGGTGCTCATTGTAATGTCCTTGAGATCGGTATTACTGAGTTCACTTACTAGAGAATAGATGTAATCTTTAGTTACCATCTGAGATGAGTCTTGATGAGCCATGGTATTAGTTTCACCCAGTGTTTTGTATTCATTTAGTGCAAGATTAGCAAATCGGATTCTGAAAGATGGAAACTGACTAAAGAAATCATTCTTCATAATTTTAAAATCAAATTTAACGATGGCTTGCTGAGGTTTATTTAAAAGTAAGCCTTTTTCAAAATATTCATAAATTTCAGATTTCTGAAGAGTAAGTATTCCCTTGCTTGCTAGAAACTTCTGAAGATTCGTTTTGTTTAGCAATAGTCCAAGATTCAAGGCTCCCCAGTTAATGGATTGACCAGCAAGACCGCAGTTCCTCCGATAATGGCAGAAGAAATCTAGAAAGGAGTTAGCAGCAGCGTAATTAATTTGCATCGCATTGCCAAGGAACGAAGCAACAGATGAATGACAGACAAAATAATCCAGCTTATGCCCTCTAGTAGCACAATGAAGATTTATTACTCCTGCAACTTTGGGACTTAATACTTTCTCAAAGCGAGTGAGGTTCAGAGCTTCAAGATGTCCATCATCCAACACAACTGCGCTGTGAAACACACCTTTGATTGGAGCCTTTGGAAAGATGTTACCAATGGAAGTAATCACCTCGTTTACTTCAGAGTGAACACTCACATCACACTGCAAGCTGATGATCTTGGAGACGTTATTCTGATTTTCCAAAGACTGTATTTCCTGCTGTTGCTCGGCATTTGGACGCTTTCTTGAAAGAATCACCACAGAGCCGCCCCCGTTCTGGACAATAAATCTGACTGTTTCAAAGCCAAGGCCAGAGAGTCCACCTGCCACAATATAAACTGCATTTGGCTGAAAGAATTTCTTTCTTGCTGCATTTTTAGGTATTTCTGAAACTTCAGTTTCTGATAATCTTCTTTTCAATACGACTAGCAAGAGGGCTGGGCAAGTGAAGTAGGAGAGAAAAGACGGCTCTGGGAATGCAAGAGACCCAATGGATTGAAAAATAGAATAGGTGAAGTTTGTGTTCTTTGGAAAAGTCATTGATTTTGCCCACTGGAAGACAGCTCTATTATTGTGTATTAAAGTTGATTTCTGAAAAATTAAACTGACGTTGAGGGTGTGAACCTGGATATGATCAGGATTGTTATGAAATAGCTGCTGCAGAAATTCAGGCTGGTGACTCCCGTGTAGAACCACCAGGTACCTGTGGTTTGAAAGGTCAGACAGAATTTCCTTGGAGGAGCTAGTTAACGAAGGCAGAAGTATGAGTGCCTGACATTGTTTCACAATTTTGTGTAGATCAGGAGAGGGTGAGAGAAGACGGGCTTTCCAGCCCATGTCGTTAGCTGCCAAAGTCAGTACTTGACCTAAAATGGATCCTGGATGAGTACAGATAACAGCTAAAGAGGCAAACTTCTTTGGTCTTGGCAATATCTGAGTGAAAATTTTCCATGCTATTATGAAATATGAAACACAGGGTGTATTTCTAAAAATTGGTAATTTCTTGGTTTTGAAACAGCTCATCTCGGAAATTAAGACCCTTGATGATGCAACAACTGGGAAGCATGTGGCAATGTGATCACCAACCTCTACTTCTTTCACTCCTTTGCCTATCTTGGTTACTGTACCACTGAAGTCCAGGGCTAGCAACTGATGTTTTTCCACAGTGTGCTCTGTCCAATACAGAGTGTTTCCAAAGGTCGAACTAGAGATGCTAACAGGAAAGTAGTCTTCTGAATGGATACATATGCTCTTAACTTGAACTTCAATAGTGTGGTTTTCAAGGTGAATGATTTCAGGTTCTGTTACCTGAGCAGACAGATCTATTGCCTTATATGGATCTGCTGTGTATAAAGTAAACATTCCTGAAGTCTCTGGATCCTTGGGAAGTTGACTGTCAGAAGGCAGTTCAAAGGGAGTGCGCCTGACTTCAGTAATGTACATTCTTCCCTGATCAATCCAGAGTTCAGGATAATCTTCCCCCTTATATTTAATGACAGCTTCTGCTAAACTTGCTATGTTCTGTGTAGTTGTATAGCTGATATCTATCATTTTAAATGTGATTTCTGGAACTTCTACAAAACAGCACCTTGTCATGCCAGACAGAGCAAAGCCAGGATTAATGTGATCAACGATGTTTGAGGTGGTTCTGTAAGTGATTAGTGTCACAGAAGAATGAGTGTTCTGCTCCCTCAAGGCCAAAATAACTTGACGAAATGTCTCACAACACTTAGCTGACTCTTTCATGATTGCTATTCCTGGGGAGTTTTCATTAAATTTTTGGATTCCCCACATGAATAATACATTGTGGAAGCCCTGAATTGTTTTTCTCATTATATCTCTTTCTGATTTTTCAAATTTTTGAATTGTTTCCCACTCTTCAAATGTAATATACTTGGACTGACTGTGCAAGTATTTTTTTAGCTGTTGAGCTATTCCAAATTTGTCAGCAAACACCAAGAATTGCGGTGATTCAAGTGAATAGTCAGCTGCTGGAACTGGAGAGATTGGTATCCATTTATTTTCAAACAAGAAGTCATCATTAGCAGATGCTTTTGTCATATATGTGTTCCTAACATGCTTCAATTCTGCCAAAATCTGGCCATGTTTATCTGTAAAAAATCCACAGGTCTCTAAGTAGTTCTCAGTGGACTTGTTGGCTTTCATATATATCTTCATTTCCTCTTCCAGGGATCTGAAGACCACAAGGCTGCCTATGGAAGAAGGAAATGCAGGCTTTCCTCTAGTTTTTGTGGCTCTGCTGGCAATAACAGCTGTCATCTGCAGGAAGCAGTCTAGCACCACGGGGTGAATGTGATAGTCATGCATTTCCCTTCTGGTTGCCTCATTTACTCTAAGGGTTGCGATGCCTTCCTTTAGCTCATCACAGTATGAAATGTCACCTAGTTGTTTAAAAATGGCACCATATTGAAAACCAATAAGAGAAAGAGTTTCATAAACTTCCTCCATGGCTAAGACTGACTTACACCTTTGAAAGATGTTATCAAGAGAGACAAGTTTGCTTTTGTTTACATTTCCTTCTGGTATCTTTGTAACTTGTCCTGTTGCAAAAGCTACAGATGATGAAGAGAGTATTTTGAATTCAGTTGCTGTCTTTTTCAATTCAAGTTTGACCTGCAAGTCAAGGGAATCTTGGTTTACCACACAGGGAGATACAAAATTGATGCTCAGCTGACATGCACTTACTGGTATTTTAGGGCTTGAGTTGATCATTATCGAAGCTAAGCCAACTTCAGCAAAAAGGGCCCCTGGAACCAAAGGCACACCATTGTTTTTGTGCTCATAAACATAGGGTGCTGTATTCTGAGATATTGTGCAGGTGATTTCCAAGTTGTTATTTGCACTGCTAATGAGAGGATGATTGGAACTGGCTCTGCTGTGCTGCTGCTGAATGCTTTTCAGGTATGTGTTGAGATTCTGACGATCAAATTTATATCTTGGATATTCTGTTGGAACTGCCTTCAACCCAATGTAGAAGTGTGGCCAATTGATATTATATCCCGATTCAAATAGATTTTCTACCAGTGCAAAAAGGGTCTCATAATCTTTCTCTGTTTTCAGTGCAG
This sequence comes from Notamacropus eugenii, assembly GCF_028372415.1. Taxonomy (NCBI): domain Eukaryota; kingdom Metazoa; phylum Chordata; class Mammalia; order Diprotodontia; family Macropodidae; genus Notamacropus; species Notamacropus eugenii. The sequence goes on from NC_092874.1 coordinate 67,818,328, forward strand.
GCAAAACAACACTTTGTTTTCCTAAAGTCTCTTTAATATTCCTTTGTAATACTTGTTTAGGGGCTATTTCAATGAACATTATGTTATCCTTTCCTTCAGCTGAAGCTTTGATGGCCTGTGTGAAAGCAACTGGTTCTCGAATGTTCCTGGCCCAATATTTACCTGTCGCGAAATCCTCTCCAGAAGCTCTTTGTCCTGTCACTGTTGAGATAATTTCCACTTTTGGTTCCTGTTTCACCAAATCCTTTATACTCTCTGTAATGTCCATGATTATTGGGTCCACCATATGACTATGATAAGCAACAGGAACTTCTAACTCAAAGAGAAATATATTCCTTGCCCCAAATTTCTGAAATAGTTCTTCACGAAGTGCATTTATCACAACTGCTTCTCCAGACAACGTACAGGAATTCGGACTATTGAAGGCTGCAACGCATACCTTTCCAGAATGGGGGGCTAAGGATTTTGAGATTTCCTCTGTGGGAATGTTTCCAACTACTAGCATTTTCCCCCCAGTAACTTTTGCCTGGAAGTTACTCCTGAAGTAAATAATCTTCACAGCATCCTCAAGGGTAAGATGCCCTGCACAGTGGGCAGCAGCTATTTCCCCCACTGAGTGTCCCACAATAGTAAGAGGTTCAATGCCCCAGAACTTCAGGAGGGATGCTAAAGCCACCTGGATTAGGAAGAGGAGGGGTTGGGTGATTTCAGGTCTTGAAAAATCATCAAATTCTTCCTCTATTAAATCCAGCAACCTGATAGGTGCATATTGCAGAAACAAATTGGAGACTTCTTGGCATTTTTCTCTGAACACTGGTTCTGACCTAAGCAAGACCTTGCCCATCCCCTTGTAATGGGCCCCATTACCACAGAATACAAATACTAAGTGGGGAGTCCCTTTTGCGTGAGATATTTGGACTTCTGTAGCTGAAATAAGTTGTTGCTCCAGATTTCCTAGGGAAGTTGTCACAAAAGCTTTTCTGTATTTGTAGTTGGCATGGCTTCTTCTACAGGCAGATGTGTAGGCCAGACTCTGTAAAGATACGTGGTCATTCTGATGCATTTGTTGAGCTGTGTCTTCCATTATGAACTTGAGGGACTTACTGGAAGCTGCAGAAAGTACAACTATTTCATAGGGTCTTTTAGAAGGTATATACTGAGACTGCTGTTTAAACTGCTCAACTATAATGTGGGCATTGGTCCCTCCAAATCCAAAGCTGTTTATGCCAGCGACTCTGCCAAATTCTGTGGACTCTTCCCATTTCTCTACTGTTGTTGGGATGGAAAGATTTAATTTTTCTATATTTATGCTACTCCCACTCTCTGAATAGTGGAGAGATGGGACAATCTTTTCATGTTTCATCATCAAAACAACTTTAATTAGGCCTGCTATTCCAGCAGCTGACTCAGTGTGACCAATGTTGCCTTTCACTGAACCAATTTTCAGAGGAGGTGCGCTTCTCGATCGTCTCCTGCCAATAATGTTGCCTATGCTTTCTGCCTCAGTACGGTCTCCAACAGCTGTTCCTGTCCCATGAGCTTCGATGTATTGTACAACTGATGGGTTGATATGACTTGAATAAATGCTCTCTAGGAGTTTCTCCTGTTGCATCTGAGAGGGCCTGGTGATAGGAGTTACTGATCGTCCATCCTGATTCACTGCACTGAAGCTGATAACGCCCCAGATTTTGTTGCAGTCTTCCAGTGCCTATAATAGTAAATTAAATTTAGGTAGCTGCAATGATATTTAGTTAGCAATAATTTCTGAATAAAAGTAATTTCCAAGAAAACCTCCACCTTCCCACCAAATGTCATTTGGCAGTCAACATTTTCATCTTATCTAAGCAATTTAATTTCAAATTTTAATATAAAATTTTTTATGTCAGAGTAATGAATTGAGATGTACCATGGATTAATGAAAAGAATTCAGGAATAGGAGTGATAGTTTATGAGTGATATTCCCAGTTTTACTACTAACTAGTTTTGTGGAGCTAGAGAAGTCATTTATCTTTCCTGTGTCTCAGTTTATTAATTTTGTGGAATACTTAGTGATTCTACATAATATGTTTCAAAACAATTTCATTCAAGATGTAGCTACTATATATTGTTTAATGAGAAGTATGGGATTATTTGTAAATAATGTTACTAGGAAACATATTGGATCAATTAGATTGTACTGTAAGATGCTTGTTGGTTTTCATTTTCCATATTATTGTCCATGTGGATGAGAGGAGAGAAATTTGGCCTTAAAGTTAGGAACCACTGAGTTCAAATCCTGCCTTCAACACAAGCTAGCTTTGTGATCCTGGGCAAGTCACTTATCCTGTCAATTCCCAAGGCAACTTTCTAAGATTAGAAATTGCAGAGAATCTGGCTATTTGCAATGCTAGGGGGTTGTTTTCATTGGTGAGTTTTCTGTATTTTCAGTAAAAGACAAAAGAAGACCTAAGACATTGACCCTGTACTTTATGGGAAGCATATTAATACTTACCTGGTCCATCACTGAGCCAACTTTTAAAAATAGTGGGTATATCCATGTACTTTGAAGTCTATTAAGTATTTTCAGAATGAAAATCAAAGACCTATCTTTTATATCCCTATATAATTTTTCTGATAAGGGATTTTCTTATCAAAATTATATTGTTGGAGATTCAGAGGAAACAGAGTTCTCAACATCTCTTCTAGGAACACAAGAGAAAAGAAAAATTGCTTAGAAAAATAAAGAAAATAAAAACCAACCAAAAAGAGAAAATATAATTTTGGGGAAAAAAGCAATGCTGTGGAGACACTAACCCTCCCTCAATATCACCAGAAGCAAAATGGAAGACATGCAAGGCATTTGGAGAGAGCCTTACACAGATAAACAACAAAAAATTTGTAATTAAGCAGAAGTCATACTGACAAGAATGTCACAAGACCAAATAAAATATCTTATATATATAAATTTTAAAAATCATGGAAGGAACTTAAGTTAGAACTACAAAATGGTTTATAGATCAGGAGATGATAGTGCAGTAAACTAACAAAAATTGACACTAGAATTGAATTCCATTCAGTTCAACATGAATTTTTGAAGTTCTTGCATATCATAAGCACTATTCTAGGTGCTGGCGACCCAAAGGCAAAAATGAAGCAGTACCTGCCTTTAAGGAGCTAATGTTCTTCTAGGAGTCACAAGATAGATTAAAATCTGAAGGGGTCAATAGAATCAATCAAAATGAACTTATACGCAGATACAGCAGAAAGTGGAGTTGCAGAAAGTGGAAAGAAATGGAAAAAAAAACTGACTAAGGTAATTAGTAAATTATCCAAAGAATGGAAAAAACATTCAGAGTTAAAGAACATGTACTGGGGGATAGGTGAATAGTGTAATACATTCTCAATCTACCTCATAGGGTAGTGGTGGAAGGAGTCTAGTGAATTTTAAAATGCTTTCTGATAGATCTATATGTCATGTGGCATCATATAAGCTATTATTAAATAGAAAAAAAATCAATTCTGTGGACGTTGGGCACTACTGAACTTTCATGATGGAAACTTTAGAAAAAAACTCATACCTTCTTTAGTGGCTTCAGTAAGACAATACCACAGCCTTCTCCTCTTCCATAGCCATCTGCGCTTTTAGAAAAGGGTCTACTCATCCCCTCAGGAGATATCATTTTGGCTTTACTTAATACTACATATAGTGTAGGGTCTAAAATACAGCTCACACCTCCACAAAGAGCTGCCTCACAGTCTCCTGCAATGAAATAATAAATAAGGGAATCAATTCTTTGAAATTCTTCATTGTTCTTGCTGATCCCCTTCTCCCATCTTCCCTCACCATGTAACTGGCCTAGGGCCATTACTTCAAATCTAGTCTTATAGCAGCGGTCTTCTGGTTCAACAGGCCCAACTTTTCTCCATTCCAGGTTTGATGTGATCTCTTCCACCTGTCAGCTTCTATGAGGTTTTATGGTATCTCTTATTTTTTTTTCATATTTTTACTTTACTTTATAATATTCATTCTTATTATGCAGATATATTAAGAAACCCTTGCTGTTCTGCACACAGGCCTTAACTTTTCCTCCTTGTCCATATTTCCAATTTCTCACAATTTACAATTAACAGACTCTCTCTCCTTGAGTTCAGCTGATTTTATTACAGTGGTTGCAATAAAATGAGGCATGAGACCTCTCCTCCCTCCCTCCTTCCTTCCCTCTTTCCTTTCTTACATCCTTCCATCCATCCTTCCTTCCTTCCTTCCCTCCCTCCCTAATTGAGTCATGTACCTTTCTACTTATGTATGATATCCCCACTTCTAGATTATAATTTCTATGAAGGCAAGGACTATGTTTTATGTTTCTCCCTGAACTCTTAAAAGAAAATCTGCACTAAATAAAAGTTCATTGAAATGAATTGAGAGTGCATCCTCTGTTTATGGACAAAGCAATATGCTTGGCATTGTAACAGGATACAAACATATTTAATTCATAGTCCTTGTTCTCAAGAGGCTTATTATAGTCTCGTAAAGGACATAATACAGCAAAGGTTACATTGCAAAGCAGTTTGTGATCTCTCATACGAATGGCACTAGCAAATACTCAATTCTCTTTCTGCTGTTTCTGCTATTTATGCTGATAGCGTGATCTTGTCCTGGCTGGTTCTCCTTCTTCAGAACCTAATTATTTCTCTATATTCTCAAGGTTCTTACTTGAAAACTCCCATAGGTATTCTCCTACATATTGGCCACTCCTTTCTCTAAACATTAGAGCATTGAGAGTACCCATCTTATTATTTAAAAGTTGGTTATATACTGTCTTTTATTGATATCTACTTGTTTCATGTCTATCAGTCTTACTTTTCCACAGGATTGTAAGCTTCCTGGGGCAGGTGTCATGCTTTTCTCCCAGTTTTTAAAACACTTTTATTTAAAGTTTTGAGTTCAAAATTCTATCCTTATCCGTGGCTGTAACCACTTAATGACTGGCGTAGAGTGATTATCAATAGTAAGAGTTTCTCTGTCTCTCCCAGTTTGATTTAGTTATTTTTCCTTTTTCTCATTAAAGGGGCCATTCCCTGACTATTTCTTGAAGAGACCTATTCACTAAATGGGTGTTACCTCCCCCTAAGTGAGTATGTGAAAAGACCTAGCATAAAAAGGCCAAGGTCTCCCATTGCATCCTGGGCCGTCTCCAGTCATCCTGATGAATATCTGGTCACTGGATCCAGATGGCTCAGGAGGAGAAAGTGAGGTTGGTAACCTTGCACAGCCCTCCCTCCCTCAAAACAAAGTCACATGCAAGTCATGTCATCATTTCTCTGATATCATGGTCTTCTTCGAAAATGAAGGATGAACCTAATAACAATAACAACCAATCAGATATAGGTTATACATGTGCAATTATGTAAACTATGACTATTGTCTAAGGTTTTCCTCTCCAAAGGTCAAAAATGTAATTTTGTGTATTGTGGTGCCATGATGTGCACATTTGGGTGATTCACTGTGCAATGTTTTGATTGACTGTAAGAGGTTAAACTAAATTTTTAAAATGTTTGTGGCTATGAATATCACTTTTTCACTCTCACCCACTTGTATCTCTACCCCTACTACCACCATGGCTGTAGTCATAATTTCCAAAAATATAAACTCCTATTAGGAGCTGGGGATATAAAAAAGTATAGGACATAGTTTCCCCCTCCAGGTGCTCTTTATCTAGATGGGTAGATATGACATATCCATTAAAATGTAAACAACAGCACAAGGTTAGCATATGACATGATATAGCACAGCAGTGTTTTTTAGGCTGCTCAAGTCCAAAGAATACCTTGTTTAATTGCGAGGGAGGCAAAATGTAGAGCAACAAGAGATGATGAACAGGCAGTATCTATGGAAAGAGATGGTCCAGTTAAGTGAAAAACATATGAGATCCTGTTTGCAGCAATACTTGCTGGAGATCCAGTGACATCATAATGGTTCACAGTATTTGAAAAGTTGTGAGTCATAGTTGCAAAGTCTTGATTCATAAGACCTGTAAAAAATGCAAAATTTAAACCAAAGAGTTATAACAGATTTATGAGAAAGCAAAATAATAAAAATGAACTCTAAGCTTTCATTTACTTTTCAAATTTAATGAAATTTCACTCTTCCTCTCTCCATTTCTTCCTTCCCTTCTTTCTTCCTTCCTCCCTTCCATAAATATTGGCTTAGTTTATATAGGACTCTCTTTCTACCTTATGCATATGTATTATTTCTCTTACTTTGCATTCTAACGTATGTGAGGTAAAGGATTTTACCTTGTATATCTTTCTAGCATCTAATGCAACATTTCTATGTATAGTATGCACCAAAGAAATGTTTTGTTTAAATTATAGTTGAGTTTATTCTATTATATACCAGGTAGTATCCTAGGTGCTGCTCAGAATACAAAGATTTATTAAGACATTTGTTCCTGCACTCAAGAGGTTTATAGTCTAATAAAGAATATTATATAACACAAGTAATACATCACAGGGCAGTAAACAGCATATCATATGAATGATACCATAATGTCCAAAATTCTTTTAGATAGGACCAGTTAACCTCCAACTTACAGACTGAGTTTCACCCTTATCCCTTGAACAAATAAGGTTTAAATCCTTGGACAGGGCCCTGAATTATTCTGTCTTGTCATCTTAAGAAGTGAGGCCCTACTTTTGACCCACAACTCCTTTGGTTAAAAGTCTGCCATTGATGACTGAATACTGACTTGCCTGAACATTCCCATACTAGCCAGTACCAGATTTTTCTTTCTTAGATTCCCAAGACTTACCAAAGATAGTCTCAGCTATTCATTTTCTGCTATCCTGTCCTGTAATTATACCCTTCTGCTCTGAATCCTTCTGATGCCCACTTCTAGGACTATCCTGGATGATTCTGTATATTCCAGAAGATCCTTCAGGTTCTATTCACCCTAACATGCAATCCTCCTAATTAGTCTCCCTGTATCAAGTCTCTCCCATCTCTAGTCAATCCTTCAGCTGCCAAAATGATATTCCTAAAAAATGTGCCAACTCCTATGTTTGGTCTTGGAAGTCTAGCATCACCCAGTACGGATCTACCTTTCCAGTATTATTATACATTACTATTCTTCATATAGACAGACTGGTCTTTGTGCTGTAAAAACTCCATTTCCCACATTCATGACCTTGGATAGCTCCATGCCTGGAATGCACTACCTCCACCCCTCTTAACATCCTTAATTTAAAACTCAGTTCAAGTTAAATGAAGACTTTTCCAATTCACTCCTTCCCCTCCCCAGCCAGGAACTAGTGTCTCCCTCAAAAAAACTACCATGTATTCATTTTTATATATTTAATGTATGCTTACTAATGAGCTTGCCATTTTCACAGATAAAATATAAGTTCCTTGAGGGCAAAAGCTTTTACTTTTGTGTCTCTTCACAGGATCTGGCACAGTCCATGGAAGTGCTTACCAAATACACGTACATTGATTGATGAAAGTACTCAAAGAATAGGACCTCAAAGGAAGAAGAGGCAAAATGCTTGGAAAATACACTCCAGAAAAATGAGAGATTATTTCTCATTAGGTTAGGAAAAGTTAATTAAAGACATAATACTTAATCAGGGGGTTGGGAAATGAGTATGAATTAGCTAGTCAGATGTGGCACTGTAACTTGCCACAATGTGGTATATCTTTAAGTATGAGAAATAGCTATCCAAAAATGGAATGGGTTTGGGATGATATCAAAAGGATTCATACTTTGGGTAGGCATCAGCCAGTATTAGATTAAATGACTTATGAGATATTTTTTAGTCTAAATTTCAATGTTTCTAAGTAATAAGGGTCTGCACTAAGGTGGTGAAAATAGAAGTAGAGAGGAAGAAATCAATGTGAAAAAGAAGAATTGACAGAATTTTGTTATTGGCTATGGAGAACAAATGTGAGGGAAGAATGAAAGATTACAATGTTCCCAGCACATTATAAGCACTTAATTAATGCTTGTTGATTGATTTTGTTTTTGTTTTGTTTTGACTGATTGTTTTTAAGACTGAATGACTGAGAGAATGATGATGTCATGTACAGAAATAGGGAAATCAGAAGAAGGGGATTTGGGGGGTGAAGTTAGGGAAGGTAAATGGTTAAGTTCAGTTTTAGTTGTGTTGAATTTGAGGTCCTGGAAGACTATCCTAATGGAAATTCCCAGCAGACAATAAAAAATGTGGACAAGGACTTCAAAAGAGAAATCAGTGATGGAGCAATAAATTTGAGATGTAATTTTAGAAGTCATGAGAATGGATTAGGTCTCTAAAGGAAAGACTATAGAGAAAAAAAAGAAGGTGGCCAAAGACAACACCTTTAGAAAAATTCACATTTGAGGTGAGGAGAAGGAACACCAACAGGGGAAGATGTCAGAGAAAGACTAGTCAGAGGATTAAGTAAAAAAACCAGAGGAATGTTATTGGAGTGAATGGAAAAGAGTACTTCAAGAAAAATGGGGTATTCAGCTATGCCAAATTATACAGAGGTTAAATAGAGGGTGAACTGAAGGAGATCCATTGAATTTGGCAATAAGGTATTAGTGATGTTTAAGAGAGAAATTTCAATAGAGTGATGGGGTCAGAAGCCACATTACAGAGGGATAAGGAGCAAATAGGTGGTAAAGACATGAAGACAGTGACCATCTACTAATCTTCTGAAAAATTTCTTGATTAACATGTAGACTTATTTCTACTAGAAACCAGAGAAATTTGATTTAAGTATCTACATGTGGGTAGGTAGACATTACTCTGGGTTTCCCAAATTCCTGTGCCTTTTGAATGGCTTCCCAGAGAAGTGGCAACTTATCTGGCCCAGACTTGTGGTCCTGATTGAAAGCCAAGGAGAAAATACAGAAAAATGGAAATAAAGAGTACAATAAGGTGAAGAGACTCCTGGAACCCACTCACCCTTACTGTGTTTATTCCTCTTTCGTGGGAGAGTAATCTGGAAGCTCACCTGGGTGAGGTTTTGGTAGAGGTGCAGTATTTCTAGCCTCCTCTCTCTGAAAAAGGGAACTTTTTCGAATTTCCCAATTAATCATTTGCTTCTTACCTCTCCAATCATATCAGAGGTTTTATGTGGGGCAGGGCTTAGAAACATTCAGTTTCTGTCCCTTTTACAGGAACATGCCAAAGCATCTTTTGCAAGCTTTTTTCTTTTACTATTTACTTTCATTCCATATGATTTGAAGCTATTGTTTTTAAAACTCCATGCCTTATCTGTGGATGCACAGAGTAAGCTCGAGAGCAGGAAATCCAATACCCAAGTGGGGAAAGCAAGTTTCAGTTTCTCTTCTAAGTAGGAGAAAGCCAATTAGAATGAGAAAGATTGTCCATATCTAGACTTATTTCCCTTTTCTTTTGAATTCTGGAGCAAATGAACAAATAAAGGACAAACTCCCAGGCTGCCTGGTACTAGGGTTGAAAGCATTTTGCCTAATAGCATTTAGTGTGTTACTATTGCTTTCAGATTTGGAGGAGGGAAGAGGGGGACTGATGGTGTATGCCTGACCTCTAGCAAGGCAGACTGCCCACCTGGATTGACTAGGTGTTCAATTACTACTGACCCTTCTTTCTCCTTCCTTTAAAGACACCTCTCAAACCCAGGTATTACAAAAGGAAGATCTGTTAATAGTTGAAGAGTATAGCAGTGTCTAGATGATATAGGATTTTTTTATCCACATAGAAACATCTGTGTTCTTAGAATTAGTATAAATTGTTAGGATCAACAATAAGGCATTGTGTTAGGTCCTGTAAAGAGAGACAAAAATAAAAGTCTTTGCCCTCAAGGAACTTACATTTTATTTGTGAAAATGACAAGTTCATTAATAAGCATATATTATATTAAATACACAAAAAATGAATATATGGTATATTTTTTTTAAGGGAGACAGTAATATCTGGGAAATCAGGAAAGTCTTCATTCAACTTGAGCTGAGCTTTAAATCAAGGATATTAAGAGGTGAATGTGTGAAGGTGGTGCATTTCAGGCATGGAGCTATCCAAGTTCATGAATATGGCAAATGGAATTCTGTACAGCACAAAGACCAGTTTGTCTATATGAAGGGCATTAAAGTATAGTAAAGCTGGAAAGGGAGATTGGTGCCAGGTTTTCTAGGCTTTCAAGGCCAAACATAGAAGTTTGTATTTGATCTTCGAATTAATTAGGAACCACTGGAGTTTATTTAACAAGCAAATGATATGATAAGTTGTTTAGGAATATGACTTTGGCAGCTAAAGGATGGACTAAAGATGGGAGAGACTTGATAAATGGAGACTAATTAGGAAGGTTGCACACTAGGGTGAACAGAGCCTGAAGGATCTTCTGGAATAAAATGATCTAAGAAAGTCCTGGAAGTGGGTATGAGAAGGATTCAGAGCAGATGGGTAGAATTATAGGACAGTATTTCAGAAAATGAATGACTGAGGAGGAGCTCACCTGGTGGAGACTTTGGTATGAGTGGAGAAAACTCCTAGAACTTCCTTTTAGGTGAATCATTCTTGCTACCTAGGTGCTAAACTCACTTGCTTCTGAACTATTGCAAGACTGAAAGGGCTTCCAGTTCCCTTTAATTTTAGGAAAAGTGCACTAAGTCCAATTGATTACACTATTTTAGTTTCTTGGTCCTGATGATTTTGCAGAATTTTTTGCTCTCTAAGTTGGAAAGGCTGTGAAAAAAATCACTGCTAGGTTGTTATCTCACCAACAAAAACACCGATTCTGGATCCTGCCACATCCTCTGTTGGGATTCCAGCATCCTCCAGGGCTCTATAGGAACATTCTAGGAGTAATTTTTGTTGTGGATCTATGCGTTCAGCTTCTGAATCACTGATTCCAAATAATTTGTTGTCAAATTCATTAAATCTGTGAAAGAAAAAAGCCTGAAATAACTTCTGATACCACATTTTAAAATTCTTAATACTTCAAAGGTCTTGAAGTATTTTTGAAAGCATATGCTTGGGAGAGGATTCTGGAAAGATAGCAGAGTAGGTTAGAAAATTCCAAGCCCTCCGTATTTCTCCCACAAATGAGATAATAATAGCACTTCAGAGAAAACGTAGAGTAGTAAAAGTAAATAAGAGTAGGGGCATAACAGTAGTCCTTTTGGGACAAAATCCCAGGATGAGGTTTGATCCCTGTGAAGTGTAAAAACCTCCAGGCTAGGTCTGCTTAAACAACAAGCAGCAAGCCTTGGTGTTAGCTGAGTGGGGAGGCTGCTTCAGGCCCAGCCATAGGAACTTTTACCTCAGGACAGTGAAAGGAGCTGGGCATCTGAGCCAGGCAAGATCAAGGGAAACTCAGTTGACAAGGAAAGCCAGACCCAGATGTGCTGTGGAGATGTGACTGGGGGCAAGAAGAAACCAGCACATGCCCAGTGAGTACAGTAGTGGTGGGGTATGGACACTGATGGCCATGGGCACTTACTCAAGGCCGGAGTTCTTGGCTTCAGTTCCAGGCCAGAGGTGAGAACTGAAGGAAGACCTGAGACCAGTGCCCATACCCCAGTGCTAGAGGTGATTACAAAAACTAAGCTGCTTCATATTTTTAAAAATGGACAGGCAATGGAGAAAGAATCCAACCATGAGAATTACTATTAAAATAGAGATGACTGGGACTCATCTTTAGAGAAGGATACCAAAGCAAAGAAACCCTCTTCTAACCCAAAGAGTAATGTCAAATGGTCATCTGCCCCAAAAGAATTTGTAGAAGGACTTAAAAATGCTTTAAAAATCAAATGAGAGAGATTGAGGGGGAAAACTTAAAAAAAAATCCAAGAAAAGCAAGTAGATTATGAAAAGAAAGTCAACCAAGCAGAACAGGAAATTGAGAATCTTAAGGAAGAAAACAGCTCCTGGAAAATCAGAATTGAGCTACTGAAGTTATAAGAGATAAAGAAATAACAGAACAAAAAAGAAAGATTGAAAAAATAGAAGAGAATGTGAAACATCTCTGAAGAAAAACAACTGATCTGGAGAACAGATCAAGAAAAGAAAAATGTAAGAATACTTGGACTACCTGAAAGATATATAAAAGAATCTTGATACAATAATACAAGAAATGATTAAAGAAAATTGTCCTGAAGTGTTAGAATAAGAGGGGAAAGTAGAAATAGAAAAAAATCACCAATCACCACCTGAAAGAGATGCTACAAGGAAACTCACAGGAATATTATAGTCAAATTCCAAAAACTCCAGCTCAAGGATAAAATGTTATGAGCAACAAGAAGAAAACCAATTTAAATAGGGTGGTGCCACAAGAGTCATACAAGATCTAGCAGTGGCAACATTAAAAGACTATAGGACTTGGAACACTATGTATTGAAGAGCAAAAAAACTGGGATTCCAACCAAAAATATCATACCTAGCAAAGCTAAGCATAATTCTGAATGAAAAAATTTTTTTAATGAATTGTCAGACTTTCAGAATTTTGTTTAAAAAAACTGAACTTAATAGAAGATTTGACATACAAGAATCAAGGAAAATATAAAATACATACCAAAGATCAATGACAAAGGACTCATAAAGGACAGACTATTTACCTTTTACATATGTAAAATGTGTGTCTAAGATTGTTATCAGCAATTAGGTAGTTCAAAAGAAAGATTGGGATAGACGTGAGTATGACATGGTTTTAAAAACCTGTAGGAACAACTAAAAAGAGTAATTGTCTCATACAAATGAGGTGCAAAAGGGAACCAACACAGAGGAACTGGATGGGGAATGGGGCTGGTAATCCCAGAAACCTACTTTCATCAGGAATGGGTTCAAGAGGTGCAATACATACATACATACATACATACATACATACATACATACATACATACATATATACATATAAAATAGTATAAATAAGTTAAAAGGGGTTATAGAAAGGTGTTTAGATTAATGGGAATGGGAGGATAAGGCAGGGATCCTGGAGGGGGTAGGTTAAATAGTAGGAGGACAAGGTAGTGGGTAGAAGTAAAATAGAGGAGTCAGGAGGGATAGGAAATGAGAGATACACAGAAATATAAAATAAAGATCAGAAGAATTTGTTAGGGTTAAAAGGAGAAAGGGTAGTAACCATGATCTCAGACAAAGTTAAGGCTAAAATAGATTTAATCAAAAGAGAAAAACAGGAAAACTATGCTATGTGTCAGTTGTTTTGGATTATTTAAAACAACTAGATAGTATAAGCTGGGAATATTGCTGTGGAGTAGCAAATGATCAGTTTGTGGACTTGGAAAAACATGGAAAGATTCAGACTAATGAAGGAAGAAATTATTCAGCCTTGAAAAAAACAGGATAAGTAAGTATAGTATGGTCTTACATAGATGCATATATCAATAAAACATGTATGTTTTTACATGTAACTGAAGAAAAATAAAATACTAAATAAAGAAAAAAATTTAAAAAGAAAAAAGAAAATGTAAATGAAAATGTCAGCGAGTAGAACATTTCAACAGTTGAACATTTTGATACTTTCCTTAGGAAATGAATTTTAGAACATCAGTTTTAAGGAGTCTATAAAGCTATAATTACTAAAGTTATGACTGACAGATACTTTTTCTTACTTCTTTTCCACTGGAAGTTACTGACATGTTTAATGCCAATTTGAAGTAAAAAAAATTAGATCCTAGTGTAGCATCTAAATTTCTAAAGAAGTTAAAAGAGTTACAGGAAGAAATAGTAAAATTATACTATGGAGGCACCTCAACCTTCCTCTCTCAGAACTAGACAAATCTAATCACAAAGTAAACAAGAAAGAAGTTAAGGAGGTGAATAGAATTTTAGGAAAGGCAGATATGATAGGCCTCTGGAGAAAACTGAATGGGGAGAGAAAGGAATATACCTTTTTCTCAGTAGCATGTCACCCCAAAATTGATCATGTATTAGAGCATTAAAACCTCAAAGTCAAATGCAGAAAGGTAAAATTATTAAATGCATCCTTTTCAGATCATGAGGCAATGACAATTTTGTTTAACAAATAGCTCTAGAAAGATTAAAAATTAGTTGGAAAGTAAGTAATCAAGTCCTAAAGAATGAGTGGATCAACAAAAAAATTTAGATCTTATCATTAAATGTATGGAGTGTGAACACAGAAAACAAGTGACAATTACCAGAAGCCAGCATAGTTCTAACTAACAATAGTTTAGCTTAACAATAATTCAAGTTACACTAGCATCGTTTCCTTTTTAAAAATCAGGATATTCAGTGTGTGACTCTGGGCAAGTCACTCAAGCCCGATTGTCTCACCAAAATAAAAGTGGAGAGGAGGTGGCTAGATAGTGTAGATCTTGACAGGAAAGCAGGTTGGGCTGAATATAATAAGGTGAAATTTATTAGGGACAAAAACCAAATTTTACGTTTAAGTTTAAAATATGAACTTCACAGGTGTAAGTTGGTGGCAGTCTACTACTATTACTAATGAAAGCTAGCATTTCTGTAGTGCTTGAAGGTTTATAAAGCACTTGGGAAATATTATTTCATTTGAAGTAGTTGCAATTATTAGTCCCATCTTACAGATGAGGAAACTGACAGACACAGGTGAAATGACTTGCCTAGGATCACACAGTTGATAAGTGTCTAAAGCAGGACATGACATCATGTCTTCTTGACTCCATTTCTAGCAGTCTATGTGCTGTACCACCCTTCTGCCTCAACTAACTATATAGTGGTTCATCTGAGAAGATCTTAGGGTGTTAGTGAGCAGCAAACTCAATATGAGTTCAAAGTGTGATATAGCAGTACAAAAAAATTAAAAACCACTGAATGGAATCTTAAAGAGATACGTATAGAACTAGGGAAGTGATGAGCTCCTTATTGTCTGCCCCATCAGACCAATTCTGGAATATCATATTCTGTTCTGGATTCCATATTTTAGGAGGGACACGGATGAACTGGAGAGCCTCCAGAGGAAGACTTCCAGGATGCTGAAGAGACTCAAAAATCATGGTGAATCATGAGAAAAAAGACTTGGGACAGAGGGCATGATGGCTATCTATAAATGGTAAGGTGTGTCTTGTGCATAGGGATTTGACCTCTACTGCTGGGTACCAGATGGCAGAAGTGGGATGAGCCAGTAAAATCTGCAGAGAGACAGCTTTAAGTTTGATCTAAGGAAAAGTTTCCCCACATTTCAAGCTATTCAAAAGTGTAATGGGCTATCTTGGGAAGTGATGGGTTCCTTCTTACTAGACGTCTTCAAGCAAAGGCAGGATCATTAGCAGGTGAGTATGTTATAGTGGGGATTCTTGCCCAGATATGACTCAGACTATGTGACTTTTCAGGTTTCTTCTAATTCTGAGATTCTCTGATTTTTCTGCTTGGGGAACTAGTTTGAGTTGATGACCAAGAGAGAGCTGGAAGAGATTGAAAAAGAAACGAGTCAGGTCTGGCAACAAATTATCACTAGACTGGTTCCAAGAATGAAGTGCTCGGTTCAAATAGAAAAATTGGTATTTTGAAGTTCCAGCAGTGACCTTACCCTTCAGTAAGAGCTGCTGCTTTTGTCCGACTTTTACCAGGTGTGTTATCATTTGCATCATACCACTGTTCCGCGTTAAACCTTTCAGATGGTATCTCTGTTGTACAGTTTTGGCCTTTCACAAGCACCTGCCAGAAGTTGTCAGTCCCTTCACCTGTTATAAGAATATAATGTTTCAAAGTTAATGAATAGATTGCTAGATGAGATACTACTGGCACCAAGTCAACCAAGTTTTTCCCTCTTTCTAAGCAATAAAGAAACAAGCAAACACTTAAGGCTTTTGTTTGTAAATGCTTGATGGTGGGTTTGGAAAAGGAAGATGAAAAGTTCTTTTCCTGTTTAATTTGGATCCTGATTGATCTTACTCAGATAGGAAGGGAATACACAAAAATAGAGTCAGAAATAACCCATGTTTTAATGATGTAGGAAGTGATGTAGATTTGGGGAGTGAAGGACAAGAAGGATGAATGGTGGTACAAGAAGCGTCTCTCTCAGCCTGGACATGCTCTTGGGTTTGACTCTACTATGCAACTTATGATAATGCAGCAACAAGAAGTAATTGAAGTCTTATATAACCTACGTGATGAACTCCAAGAAGCAGTCTCAGAGGTTCCTCCTGTGATAGAGATGTGAATCGGGAAAAAATAATTTAATTTCCTAATTTGAATTTCCCAACTGACTGTGCATTGACCAACAAAGAAGTGATGAATGGAACAACCTTGAGGGATGCTTGTTGTGTGTGTTTGTCCTTGTTTGCCAAAGAAGACCATGCTATCAGAAATAATGACATGACTTGCACTTGACTTTGTTTTGAGTGAGGGAGGGCTGTGCAGGTCACCAGCCTCACTTCTCCTCCAGAGAAATCTGAATCCAGTGACCAGATATTCATCAGGATGACTGGAGATGAGGCAATTGGGGTTAAGTGACTTGCCCAAGGTCACACAGCTAGTGAGTGTCAAGTGTCTGTTTTATTTCTTTCTGAATTTAAGAAGATTTTTATACCTTCCTCTCTCTCTCTCTCTCTCTCTTTCTATATATATATAAAATATATGTGTGTGTGTATATTTGTGTGTATGTGCGTTTGTACGCATATGTGCATGTGTATAGCTAACTCCTGATGACAGTAGGGTTATAGAACTACCAGCTTTCCTCCCCATCTAATTCCTCTGTGTCAGTTCTTCCTCTTGCACCTTATTTGTATAATTATTTTTTTTACCATTTCCTAAATGGTTTTGCTTTTTAGAATCACATCATACTCAGGTCTAAAGCAATCTTTCTTTTGAATTACCAATTACTAACAACAATCTTGGGGATTGTAATGGGGATTTGCATCTGAGGTGAGATTTGAACTCAGGTCCTCCTGACTTCTGCACTGGTGCTCTATACACTGCACCACCTAGCTGCCCCTGGGGTGCTTGTTAGTTCCTGGTGGAACACCAGATAGGGGGATATGACTCTAAATACTCAAACTATTCCTATTTTGTAGGGAAAGACTGGTTTGGGCTGCCTGGGTCTGGTAGGCACGGTGGGCATCTATGTCCTAAGAGGGTTGTTTTAGCATGTTGGGTTTCATCCTTGTTGCTTCTGTCATCTTGAGAGAAAACATTATACAACTAAACCGTGTTTGACTGATGGAATAATAATAGCATTTCTATAGTGCTTGAAGGTTTGCAAAGTTCTTGATAAATATGAACTCATTTGAGGAAGTTACAGTTTGCAATGGGGATTACCCCATTTTGCAATTCAGAACACTGAGACAGATAGAGGGGGTGTGGTTTGCCCAGGGTCACATATAGTTCATAATGGCTGAGGCTTGATTTGAACTTTGTTTTTCCTGACTTTAGAGGCCCAGGGCTCTAGGCACTGCACCATCTAGAGACCTATATAATATGAATGTATTATGGTATGCTCACTTGACTGAATTCCATTGAAACTACCTCAAAAGGGAAAAGGTGTAGATTTTTCTTACCCGTGCAGAGGGGCAAGAATTGGAAAAATCTTATTTGTTAAAATCTTGAATCCCCCTAGACTGAGGAGATAAACACTGCTATCCTCCAAAGAGGGGTTAGCAAACTCCAAGCCTGAAGGCTAAAACTAAGAATGTGTTTTCATTTTTCAAAACAATAAAACTTTATTTAAAGTCTAGAAAGTAAAGATAGTCAACAGTCTAAAAACCACAGAATGCTTGTTGGTTACTAAGAGTGCCTCCTGGTGCTGTGTTATAACTAAAAGAGTCAAGTGGGGAAGAGAGGTCTGCCCTTATGGCATCCTTAACATTCACCCAAGTCAATCAAATGACCAACACTGAAGTTTCACCTTGTGATAGTGAAAGGAGAAAACAGTGTTTATTTAATTCTCAACAATCTCTTGTCTGTTAATCAGAACAAGGAATTGAAAAGAAGCACTAGAAAGAAGTTTCAGTCAGTTGAACACAATAAATGAATTTATTACCTTCAACTCATCTTGATTTATGGATATTTTTTGCAACTCTATGCCTGTCTGATTGCTCAGTCTCTGACTGCAGGACTCAGATACTAAAGGGATAGTTACCCCCCACTACTGGTTGGACCACCATTACAGCATTTGAAGTGAGGGCTCCTTGAGTCAAAAGGTAGAAAATGAAGTAGAGTTTATTGACTTTTCCTCTTGGAATTCTAAATATGGAATGCTAGATCATATTCCATACATAAGTAAACAAGTCTACTTCACAGCTGTTAGTATCATAGTAGAGTTGTGGTCATCAACAATAATATAGTAATTACTAATTGATCAAGCACAAGGGGAGGGAAGAGAGGAATCCATTAAGATTTTCATTGTGATGAAACAGCGTGGTTGGGTGATTTGGGTCTCCAAGGCATTTTCCCTCCTTTCTGGGTTAATGTCAAATGATACAATTAATGTAAAAGTCTTTGCAAACCTCAAAATTCTTTATAAATGTAGTGATGATGATGGGTTGCCTGTTGGCAAACTGTCATTTCCTAGGAGTCACTCTGGGGACCTGGTATTATGTGTGTTCCTCTAAGAGTATTCTATGAATCTGCAGCTACTCTGTTAAATTTCTTTAAGAAGGGGAAAATACTAGTCATCTATATAGCACCTACTTGTTTCAGGCAAAATGTTATATCATCTCCATCACCCTGCAAAGTAAGTGTTGTTATTATACCCGTCTTACACTTGAGGAAACTGAAGCAAACAGAGGTTAAATTACTTGCCCAGATTCAAACAGCTAGTAATTATCTGAAGTGAGATTTGAACTCAGGTTTTCCTGACTCCAGACCCAGCACTCTATCAACTGCAGCATCTAGCTGCCTCAACCTAGCAAGCCAAGGAGTGTGATTTGTTATTAAATGTATAGCTTCAGGACCAGGGAAAGCTGCATTCCTAGTCAATGTTATATAACTAAGGTCCCTCAAAATAAGGAAAACAGCCCAAGCTGGTATGTGGTACTAAGTCTCTCTGGTAAAGTGGGATTTGGTCCGTTACCATGGAGCAACTTTGTTGCTGTTGTCTGTAGACATTTACAAACCCATGCCCCTCTGTCCTTCAGGGGGCTGCTAGCCACAGGTATATGTGAGCCTTATCTCTAACTTCTGTGCTGAAATTAGGCATATGGAAAAGTAGATGGGTAAACAGGTATCATGATGCTCAAGAAACCTGGACCTTTTCTCTTTCATGCTTCAAAGATCTATCATTTCATTCTTATGGATACCCCCTCTCATGACATTGATTACCACTCTTCTACCACTTAGTAGATGGACTTAGCTGCTATAACTGGTTGGACAGTCTTCAAATACAGTGATATTCTACATTCATTAGAAATGAGATTCTGAACATTTGGACATTAAATGAGAACAATTTGAGCTAATTTAGAAATATTGCTGGCTTTTGTTATTATTATTACCATACTTACCCCCTGGAAAGTTGCAACCAATTCCAACAATTGCAATTCTGTCATCCGTCTCCATCATTCCTCACAGTTGCCTAATAACCGCAAAACCAAACAGACAACATAGTACACCAGAAGCTGTATTTTGAAAACAGTGTGGCATAACTGAGCATTGGACTTGGGGGCAGAAGCTGTGGTTTTCAGTTCTGGCTTTGTTCCTTACTATTTATCACATCTAGAGAAAATACTCTCTAATATCCTTTCAAGTTCTAATTCCTGTATTCCTATAAATAAGGGGAAATTATCCATCTCAGATAAAAGAGAAATTGTTAGAACTATTTTCTTTACAATTCTCTTAGCATGTTCTATTTCAGAATTGCTTTGAGTGACTTAAATGCCTCCAAGATGTAGAATTGGAATTGCATGGTTATTTGGGTAATACACATATACATAGATACATACACCTACATAACACATACATAGATACCTATAATCATTCTCATATATAGGCATATACATTCATATGCATTTATGTAAGACCATACTCTACTTTGTCTTTTTCTGAAGGTGGATAACATCTTCCTTGATAAGTCAAAGTCTTTCCATATTTTTCTAAGTCCACCAACTATCATTTCCTATACCACAGCAATATTCCAACCCTATTCCTTCTAGTTATTGTAAATAGCCTAAAGCAATATTGCTTAATATGGCTGATACATAGTATAGTTTCCCAATTTTTCTCTTTTGATTAAATCTATTTTTGCTTTAACTTTGCCTGAGATCCTGCTTTTTTTTTTTTGGTAATGAATTCTACTTCTGATCTTTATTTTATGTTTGTATGTATCTCTTATTTTCTATACCTCCTGACTCCTCTATTTTGCTTCTACCTGTTACCTTGCCCTTCTGTTACTTAACCTGCAAAGATATCTCCCTTATTCTCTCCCAGCTTTCTCCTTACTCTTGTTTCTATCTGAATTTAAAAGACTTTTATAGACTTCCAAATATATGTTATTCCTTCTTTATCCCATTCCCACTGATCTAGACACCATTATATACAGTCCCCCATCCTATTCCCTCACACTCTTATTTCTTTATAAATTTCGGAGACTTTTTAAAGCCATGTCATACTCAGGTCTACCCCAATCTTTCTTATGAACTACTCCATTACTAATGACAATATTAGACATACATTTTACATTTTACACTGTCGGGAGGTGAAAATTCCTGTGACTGGGACTGAGGCTACCTCCCAACCCAGCTAGCCCTAGCACTTGCTGCTTGCTGTTTCAACAGAACTAGCCTGGAGGTGTTCATTGTTCACAGGGACCAAACCTCCTACGATTTTTCTTTGGATCTTTTCCAGTTGTCCCAGTATGACAACTGTTCTGCCCTAACTCTAGTTTATTTTTACCTCTGTGTGTTCACCCTGAGGAGTTATTTTATCTTGTTTGTGGGGGAAATCTAGAGAGCTTGGAATTTTCTGGACAACTCCACCATCTTCCCAGAATCCTCTTCCCCCAGTCATCTTTTTAAGAAAGGCTGAGCTTTTTAACGACAAAGTCTATCGTTTGCTTCTTTTTATATCTGCAGTGCTTACCACAATGCTCCCCACAGTGATAAAATCAGAGATACAGTTTAAAAAACAGTCTCATGTATGCAAATTTTTTAAACTAAGTTTAGAATATGTATAACAGTATATTATGTACTGTTATATAATATATTATGGTATAATATAGTGTATTATATTTTATAACATTATAACAATGTTATTGCATGATTATATGTTACATATATATTATGTTTTTATTATTTAATATATTATTACTATATTATTTTAATTATTAACATATATTAATTATTAACATATTACATATTTTTGTATATATAAAAACAGTATGTGCAAGTATATATATACATACACACAAACATATTGATTTTTGGTACAGCTTAGAGCTAATCACAATTTGAAATAAAATAAAAACTTGACTTCTAAATAATGATTTGTAAAAATAAAATATGTAAAAATAGAATGATGGTATGTAAAAATAAAAAATAAAATGAAGTGTAAAAAATAAATAAAAATATGTAAAAATATGTATAAATAAGAATAAAATAAAAAAACTCATAAATATAAGCTCCTTGAGAGCAGGAACTCTATTTTTTGCTTTTGCTTTCTATGCTCAATGCCTAGCTTAGTGCTAACAGAAGTTTAATAATGTTTGTTGAGTTTCATTGAATTGAAAGGACGTAGGAACCTTACTATAATACAATTTCATGTAGCACTGAATTTGGCATTAAATAGGACTCAGCTTGGATTCCATTCAAAGAGACTTAGCCACTAAGAATGCTGAAATTGTATCTTGTATCATTGTCCATGTTATGGACAAAGAGTGCTACAATCAGTCTTCTATGTCCAGATTTTTGTCAATTATAAAGAGATGGTTGGTTCTTACCTTTAGTATTTATTCCTCTCTTCATCAGAGATGAAAGTTTTAGACTCTGTCTCACATTCTCCTTATATAGGCTGATGGGAGTTAAAATGATTGTGTCATGGTTTCTTTTTTAAACATTTTATAGAGGGGAGACAAATTAACGGTAAGGACCTTGACTAAAGTTCAGAAAAGAAATCTCAGTATGTCTTGCATTCCAGTAAGTGAATGGCCTGTATTAAGTATCTGATAATGCCTGTGATTCAGCAGCCCCTCCAGGGTTGCTAAGAGATCCCTTGTTATTTATCAAAACTAGAGGGTAATTTTAATGATCTTAGCACTACCTGGAAGGGAGGACATGGAAAATGGAAGGAATTCAATTGCTCCTCCTGTTTAACAAACAACTATCCAACACTCACATTTTTAACAATTGTATGAGAATCTTGAGAACACCTCACATTTTAAAAACATTTTCTGTCCCTAAAAAATGATTCCAAGCCTTAACTCCTGCTGGTGGAACCTGATTCTGTATGATCTATTTGCATGTTTTGTCCATTCATAATTCCTCTGTATCTAGTAAGAACCCGAGAAAGGCTTTCTGTCTCTGGGAAAGATACGTTTTGGAAACCTATAATAAAAAACATGGCAAAGCAACCAGAGAAACACTTGTTGAATTAGTGCAATATCTTCTTGTTTATGTAGTGAGAATAGTAAGGTTTGTGTTAGGTAAAATGTATATGTGTGTGTGTGTGTGTGTGTGTGTGTGTGTGCATGTGTGTATGTATGTATGTGAAATTGTGCACCCTGCCTTCTTCATCCAGTTTTTGTTGTGGCCATTAGCTTCATTCTCATGCTAATCTAAGATGATTTTGGAAGTGAGGGGGATAGCATCACCTCAAACCCTCCCTATAAAGGTCCTGTGGAATTTTGAATGGCAGAGTCCCCAATTTGGATTTTGGAGGTGCAAATCCACCAGCAGGAATTTAACAGCAGTTAAAAGAAATTTTTGAATCCCAAGACCCTTGAGCTTACACTGGGAAAAACATAGTCAGAATAACACTCTAAATTTTAGTCTATGGCATACTACTGGATTCTGTTAAATTTGTTTGGTGTGGTGATACAGAGCTGTAGAACTGTAGCTTTCTTTGCTATATTGAGGCTTTCTAACTGCTACAACCCACTATCGAATTGCCTTGAAGAGACTGGATACCTAAGCCCCAACAGATGGTAGTATAGATTATCTTGACATAAGACCAGCAAAGACATTAATTACTCAATCTGAAATCATAAAAAAATATTCATAATAACTGAATAGTTAGTTTCTAGGTCACTGTCCACTCTTATTCCTGGAACTAACGATAAGGAGTCATTACAAGATTGGAGGGGCAGTCATGTTGACCCCAAGAGGTAGATTTTCCTTTAAAACTTCCCTTACCAGTATCCCTAACAATTCATGCATCTCTTCCATGGGCTGGTGAGCAATCTACACCAGGCTGTCTAGTGAGAGAGGAGAGGCAGTATGGTGCAGTAAAAAACGCATTGGATTTGGAGTTTGAAGGACTGTGTTCAAACCTTGTCTCTAACAATTGCTGGAAGTCGTTTAACTACTCTGAACCTTAATCTCACGAGTAAAACAGTAATATTCATAATTGCTTTGTTTCCCATATACAGTTGCTATGGAGGAAGGTGTGCTGCATGTTGCAATGGACTTTATAAATGTGATTTTTCAGTATTAACCGGGAAGGGCAAAGGCCCCTAAATACTCAGCCAATATACAATTTCCCAACCATGGTTCAGGGACCTTATATCCTGGTTCTCATCTCATTTTATTAACTATTACTTTTGTTTTACTATGACATTGTAATGTTCACTTTGATATACCAAGCCTTAATGCTATTTGATTGGCAATGTGTTAATGCTCCCATAATTAAAAAAGTTGTTCGATTTATGGCTTCTCGAAATTAATATCAGCATAGTACTAGATTAACTTCATGCATATCTAATCAACAGTTTCAGGCATGGAACTTGTCCAGAGTAGATTTCGTTCCTCACTATCTTAGTTTTGGTCATAAGGTCATTTCCCCTTTTCCATAGATCTGAAAGGTAAAATTTTTCCATGCTCCCCTAATTTGATTATGATTTTATGTCTACACCTATTTTGATCTTAGTCAAAATGGTATTCCATGTGAGATGTTGATCTGTGCCTAGTTTCTTCCAAAAATACTTTATAGTTTTCCCCCAAATTTTTGTCAAATGATGAGTTTTTACCCCAAAAACTGGAATCTTAGGATTTATTAAATGCTAGACTAGTATAGTTATTTGCTACTGTGTACCTAATCTATTCCCCTGACCCACTATTCTTTTTCTTAGCTACGATCAGATTGTTTTGATGATTAATGCTTTGTAATAGCCTCTTTACTTCACATTTTAAAATTGATTCTCTTGATATTCTTGATCTTCTGTTCTGCCAAATAAATTTTATTATTTTTCCTAGCTGCCATGGCAGCTAGGTGGTGCAGTGGATAGATCACCAGTGCAGGAGTCAGGAGGACCTGAGTTCCAATCTCACCTCAGACACTTGACACTCACTAGCTGTGTGACCTTGGGCAAGTCACCTGTCTCTAATTGCCTCATCCTGCGTCATCTCCAGTCATCCTGATGAATGTCTGGTCACTGAATTCAGATTACTCTGGAGGAGAAGTGAGGCTGGTGACCTGCACAGCCCTCTCTCACTCAAAACAAAGTCAAGTGCAAGTCATGTCATCATTTCTCTGATGGCATGGTCTTCTTCAGCTACGAAGGATGAACATACACACACACACACACCTGATCATAGTGTATGATCTTTGTGATATATTACTGTAATCTCTGTTAGCATTTTATTTAAAATTTTTTAAATCAATATTTACTAGAGAAATTAACTTATCGTTTTCTTTTTCTGTTTTGCTCTTCCTCATGTAGGAATCAAAACTATGTTTGCGTCATAAAAAGAATTTGGTCGGACTTGTTTTTCACCTATTTTTAAAAATAGTTTATTTAGTATTGAGATTAATTGTTCCTTAAATGTTTGGCAAAATTCACTTGTAAATCCTTTTGGTCCTTGGGATTTTTTTTGTCTTAAGCAGCTCATTTATAGCTTGTTTAATTTCTTTTGTTAAACTAAGGTTATTTAAGTATTCTATTTCCTTTTCTGTTAATGTGGGCAACTGGTATTTTTATAAATATGCATCCATTTCCCTTAAATTGTAAATGCTTTAATTTCATCTTCATTGGTGGCACATTCACTCTTTTCATTTTTAATGCTACTAATTTTTTTTGCATCAAAGTAACCAGTGGTTTATCTATTGTATTGTTGTTGGGTTTTTCTTCCCATAAAACCACTCTTAGTCTTATTTATTAGTTTAATGGTTTTCTCACTTTCAATTTATTAATCTTTCCTTTGAGATTTAGGATTTCCATTTTGGTGTTTAATTGGGGGTTTTAAATTTGTTCTTTGTCTAGGTTTTTGAAAAAAAGATTTACATGTCCAATTCATTGACCTAGTCTTTCTGTCTTTTATTGATGTATGCTTTTAGAGATATAAATTTTCCCCTAAGCACTGCTTTGACTGCATCTCACAAATTTTGTTATGTTGTCTCATTTTTGACATTCTTTTTAATGAAATTATTGATTGTTTCTGTGATTTGTTGTTCTTTTACCTACTCAATTTTTAGGGTTAGATTATTAGTTCCTAATCAATTTTTAATCTATGCCTTCTTGGCCCTTAAATAAATGTGATTTTTATTGCCTTATAGTCTGAAAAGTGTGCATTTAATATTTCTGCTTTTCTGGTCTTGTTTGTGAGATTTTTAATGCCCTAATACATGGTCAATTTTTGTGATTATGCCATGTACAAGTAAGGAAAAGTTTCTTTCTATTCCCATTCAATTTTTTGCAAAGGTCCATTATACCTAACTTTATTAAAATTCTATTAATTTGCTTAATATTTTTCTCATTTATTTTATGGTTAGATTTATCTAGCTCTGTAAGGGGAAAGTTGATATCTCCCACTTGCACAATTTTACTGTCTACTTTCTTTTATAACTCATTTAACTTTTCCTTTAAGAATTTGGATGCTATGCCATTTGGTGCATATGTTTAATATTGATATTACTTAAATATCTATGGTGCCTTTTAGCAAGGTATAGATTTCTTGCCTATCTCTTTTAATTAGGTCATTTTTTGCTTTTGCTTTTCTGAGATCATAATTGCTACCCCTGCCTTTATTTTTTACTTCGGATAACACACAATAGATTCTGCTCCAGTCCCTATTTTAACTCTGTGTATTCTTCTGTTTCAAGTGTATTTCTTGTATATTGTTGAATTCTGATATTGTTGATTCTAGTATTGAATCAATTCTGCTATCCACTTCCATTTTACTCCCATTCACAATTATGATTACTATGTTTCATTTTCCCCTCTCTGATTTCCTTCTGTTTATCCTCCTCCTCCTCCTCTCTCTATCCTGTTACCCACCTAAAGTCTGGTTTACTTCTGACCACTGCCCTCTTTTTTTTTTTTTATCACTCCCCGCACTTTTCTCTTATCCCCTTCTCCTACTTCCTTGTTGGGTAAGATAGATTTCTATATCCAATTGAATGTATGTGTATATACATATATGTATATGTGTGTATATATGTATATGTATGTGTACTTATATATTAAATGTACTTATATATAAATACATATATTTATATATACACACACATATATATATATACACACATATTTCTCTCTTTGAGCCTATTCAGATGAGAATGAAGTTTGAGTGTTACCTATCTCTCCTACTTTCCCCTCTATTATAAAAATTCTTCCATGTATGTTTCTTTTATGTGAGAGAATTTCCCTCATTCTTCCTATCCCTTTCCCCTTGTCCTATTGCATCCCTCTTTCCTGCTCATCCACCTTTAAAAGATCATTCCAACACGATCAACTTACTCTCATGCCCTCTTTTCTATGTAGACTCTTTTAAACTGCCCTAATAATGATAAGATTCTTAGAAGTTACATGTGTCATCTTTCTCTATAGAAATGTAAGCAGTTTAACTTTATTGAATCACTTATGATTTCTCTTTCATGTTTACCTTGATATGCATCTCTTGAGTCTTGTATTTGAACCTCAGGTTTTCTGTTCATCTCCAGTCTTTTCATTATGTCCATTTTTCCTCTGAAACATTATACTCAGTTTTGTTGAGTAGGTTATTCTTGACTGTAATCCTAGTTCCTTTGTCTTCTGGAACATCATATTCCAAGCCCCCTGTTTTCTTAATATGGTAGTTGCTAACTCTTGTGAGATCCTGACCAGCTCTGCAGTATTATTTTTTGACTGCTTGCAATAGTTTCTCTTTGAAAAATATACATAAAATGTTCTGCAGCTGTTAACATACTCTGTAAATATTAGCTATCATTGTTATCATTGCTATTGTTGTCATT
Organism: Notamacropus eugenii; assembly: GCF_028372415.1. Taxonomy (NCBI): domain Eukaryota; kingdom Metazoa; phylum Chordata; class Mammalia; order Diprotodontia; family Macropodidae; genus Notamacropus; species Notamacropus eugenii. Next base: position 67,845,601 of record NC_092874.1, read on the forward strand.
AAGAAGTTGTTGCTGCCTTCTCTTAATATAAAATTGGGTTCTGGAAACTTTTTTTTTTTTTTACAAGAAATTGGCACTGTTCATTCAACAACACTGAGTCTCCCAATTCTACAAGAACTTGATATTTTCTGAAATATTTCCCCTTTTCTCATAGATTCAATTACCATCTCTATGTTGATGATGCTCAAATCTATAGCAACACATATTCTGTAAAGCTTTGTCCTAGACTGGAGACTGAGGGAGAAGAGTTTTTTGTTTCCATCATGGAAACTACCTAGCAGAGGACTGAGATATGAAGCTATATAATTATATTGCCTAATATCATGTGGCAAATGCATTGCCCAGGATCCCACAACAAAGAAGCAGAATCATATAACCTGTAAAGTGGTGTAAATGGAAATTTGCCTTTGAATGCAGTCTTGGATTTTTTTAAGCTATGTCATGTGTGTACTAGTAATAGAATTTTCAAAACCCGAGTTTACTCATCTGTAAAATGAAGATGAAATGTTTGCAGTATCTCATAGGATTATTGCAAGGAAAGTATCTGAAAAACCTTAAAAATGTGAATTATTCTTATTACAACTCTCTCAGGCATTATTTAAATCCCAGAGAAGTGGAATTTACAAAATTAAAACTGCCATGGTGCTAACAAACCCAGATCAAAGGCCAGTGAGATTGCAAGACTGAATGAAAGAAGCCTTCACTGCAGGGGTGAGGAACCTGTTACCCTCAGGCTACAAGGCCTTCTAGGTCCTTGGGCACTGCCTTTTGACTGAATCCAAGCTTTACAAAACAGTTTGTTCTGTGAAGTTTGGATTCAGCCAAAGGGCCTCACTTGAGGACCTAGAGGACCACATGTGACCTTGAGGCAGCAGGTTCTCCACTTCTGCCAGAGACTTTACCTCTCCAGATTCAATTCCGTCAATTTTGTATCCAAACTACAGAAGGAACTCTTAATTTTGTCCACCTGAGAACTAACGTACTTGTCCTTTGTACATCCACAGCATATTTTTCATCCTAAATGGGCTTCTTCCTACAATCCATCCTGATCATTCCCCGTTAGCCCACTTCAAAGAGGAGAAAATAAATGTGATGGGGAAACCCATAACGCCATGCCATTAAAAAAATCTTTCTTTCATTAGTTTGAGTGATTCAGAGCTGGCTATATTGTTATCCTTCATATCCTTAGGAAATCCTACAGATGGTGGCACCTATGTGCAAAACTGGGTGGGCCTTAAATGCCCCTTTAGTGACCAGTTGGCTTTTCTGCATTGCTAGAGCATTAATCTCTACATACACCTGAAAGCCTCTGCTGGCACTGCCGTTTAGCCTCTGGGTGCGGACTCTTTTGCTTAGAGTTCCACATCCAAGTGGAGAGAATCTCCCAGCAAGGTTGTCTCACTCTCTGAGATTGCCCCTCTTCCCCTCCCAAGTATCCCTCCAGAAATAATGTTTCAATCAGTCCAAGGTTGTGCAAGGGTCAAACTGAGAGCAGGCAAAAGTCCTCCGAGTCTCACTTCCCCGCCTCTCTCACGTCTGTCTGAAGGCTGGGTTTGGATGCGATGCCCACGGAACCCGCAGGGCGTGGAGGGGTTGCGTGTAGAGCCATTAAACGGAACGCTGAGCGAGTGACTGGAGGGGTCTGGACAGCTCCGCCAGGTAGCGCTACCGTTGATTTCTCCCGGGAACAGCCGGTGGAGGCTGCCGCCCGCCCGCTCTCTTAGGGCTCAGCTGTACACAGCTCATCCGATTCCTAGGATGATCCCGAATAACGCCGAGTTACCGCCCGACAGTCGTCCGCGCTCTCCGCCGCCGGAGCCTAAATCTCTTTTATCGAAAGAGGTAGACAAGTCGGTGGCTGGCAGCCAGAGCCAAGACCGCGCCACCCAGGTCACGGCACCCCGGTGCCACACCAGCTGTATTGAGGCGCCCCTGTCGCGGCTGTTCCGCAGGCTGGGCCGTGTGGTGGCCAAGTACCCCTGGGTCTTCCTGCTGTTGCCCGTGCTGCTGTCGGCCGGCCTGGGGAGTGGCTTTATGCTCCTGGAACAACGCGAGACGAACGACATCGAGGAGCAGTTCACACCCGTGGGGGGCCCTGCGAAGGGAGAGAGGAGCCTGGTCCAGGCCTATTTTCCCACCAATGACTCGTGGCGCTTTTCGGAGTCTAGGCTCACCACGGAGGGCGCGTTCGTCTCGCTCCTGGTGGTCAGCACCTCGGACTTGCTGACACCATCGGCTTGGGAGCAGATCAGATTGCTGGACACCAGCGTGAACAATCTGAGTATAAAGGACGCAGAAGGGGTCCCCTTCACCTACGCAGAGCTGTGCGCACAGACGCTCTCTGGGTGCAGTCTCCCTAATCCTCTTCTGCAATTTCAGACTATGCCCACGAATCTTACTTTCCCCGTCCTGAAGGTAAATGGATCCGTCTCGGCCTTTCTGGGCAACGTGGTCGGGGGCGTGGAGCTCGGGTCCGGGATAAGCCCCTACCGTAGGCTGAAGACGGCTAAGGCTGTGAAGCTGGTGTATTACCTTCGTGAAGACGCAGCGCCCGACCGCGAAATGAGCCACGCGTGGCTGAACGCTTTCCTCAAGGACTTCCCGTTGGTGCTGCAGAAACTGCGGCTGGAGAACTTGGAGGTACCCGCAGGAACCTGCGGCTGGAGATGGGGAGGCAAGGCTAGGGATGGAACGTGGGACTTCCCTGTTCTAGGGTGTCAGAGAGGCGCCCAGGGCACTGAGAGATGTTAGATGACTTGTTTAAGGTCATACAACCAACATGTGTCAGAGGCAATACTTGAATCCAGATCTTTCTGGATTCCAGTCCAGTCCACTCTCCACTTAAATGAGAGTTCCGGTCTGATGAAGTCAATGGCTTCATGAGGGCTGGGTTTTTCTCGGGGTTCCCTACGGTACTTTCAAACCATCAGGGTGGAAGCTCCTTAAAGACTATCTAGGCTCATCACCAGAGTGAAATAGGGGCTCTAGGCCCTAGAGTTTGTCACACTGAGAGGGTATGGAAGCATTTAGAGTTGGGTACAAGAAGCAGCCCCCATCATTGATATTAGATTGGTCATGTTGGAAACACCCATTTACCTCATTTTTCTTGGTTCAGAATTGACTTTGGAAATGCTCTCCTAAGATAATAGACAATTTTTTTTTAAAGCAAAGAAGGTTGTGACTCAATGGGGAATGTGGGAGAAGAGGATGGTGCTAGCAAATTTGCATTTTTCTGTAGCAAAAAATAGAATCTGTATATATTTCTCCTAGAATTTTTACGTTCTAAAATATAAATTGTTGTATTTCACCCTTTAAAATTTGTGTACAAATAAAAATGTAATTTGCCTGATTCTATTTTACCTCAGGTGTCCTATTTCACATCACTATCCAGACAGAAGGAATTCGAAGGAATTGTGAAGGAAATAATTCCATTGTTTTCTGTCTGCTACTTTCTCATCATATTCTTTTCAGTGATCTCCTGTTATAGGTAACTGTGATTCTTATTGTTTAAATTCTTAATTGAATATTACCTTTTCTTTTGTTTCCATCACCGTTTGCTTATGAGTAAGCTTAGAAGCAACAGAAACTGGCACGTGTTAGAACTGGAACATCATATTTATCTCATTCACTGCCTTAATGGTCCTATTTTTTTCATTTGTATTGAATATAATCTTATATTGAGAGAGAAATGGAACCTTGAAGCAAGTCTTTCATTTTATGTTAAATTTAAAACATTATAGCAGGAATCACTGATAAAACTATGTAGCCTAATTCTAGCAGAAATGAGAGTTTATTCTTCCACCGTGACAATCTTTGTTTTTCTGGTTATAAATTGTTCTCTGACTATATTGATAAAACAGAAGTTAGAGCTCTGAATTCAAAGATAAAGACCCTTATTTATTCTTGGGGGGAGGTTGTCAAAAATTATCATGGCATTTTCATCATTTTTACAAGGAATATAGGTTGTGCAGAAAAAAAATGTTTGAATGAATTCAATTTAAAAAATACTGATTGAGCTGAGCAAAACAACTATATTTAGCCCTATTTGGGTGATGCCCAAAATTAGTTTGATTTAATTTTTTCCATTCAACCAGTTATTTTGGCATCCTATATTAATTCAATAAATGTTTATCAAGCATCTATTTTTATCAAAGCATATTAAAGATTTTGAAGGAGATACAAAAAGAAAATTAATCCCTCCCCTCAGAAAGCTTACAGTCTGACAGAAGAAATTTTTCTACGCAGTTGTTATCGTAATTTACTTTTTTAACAGTTAAATAATAAAAGTAATGCAATAAAAGTGCTATGAGAGTGTAGAAGGCAGAGGGTTAGGAAGAGGACTAAGTCAAGGTGATTCTTTGAATGGCAAACCTGAGTGTCTGGAAGGATAGTACTGTCGTCAGGAGAAAGAGGGAACGCAGGGAGAAGTTGGCTTTTAGAGGAAAGATACCAAATACTATTTTAGACCCATTCAATCTAAAATGTCTACAAAACATCCCTATGGAAATGTCCAGTATGTAGTTGATATTGAGGGATAAAAGCTGAGGAAAGTGAGAGTTGGATATATAGATGTGAGAGTCATTTGCATAGAGATGATAATTGAATCTATGGAAGTTCATGAGGTCACCTTGAGAGGGAGTGTAGAAGAGGACCCAGGACAGAGCCTTGCACTACACCTGTTTAGGAATATGGAAGATTTTGATGACTTGGCCACCCATTACCTCCAGCATCCATTCCTCTGTTTTACTTTCAAAGCCCTTCATAAACTGCCCCCCAACCTACCTTTTCCAATATTATTCACTTCCCATACTCTTTAATTCATTCTCCAGCCAAAGTGGACTTCTTATTGTCCCTCATGCCTGACTCCACATTCCATCTCTGAACCTCTGTAATGACAATCTCCCATGTCTAAAATGCACTCTTACCTCACCTCGAACTCTTAAAATCTCCATTTCCTTCAAAATTTGCCTCATGTGCCACCTTTTCCATGAAACTTTATTTCCACTCCTTGCTGGTGCCCACCCCCAGAATTGCCTCGTATTTGTTTTTTTATGAACTTGTACCTGTTGTCGCCTCTAACAGATTGCAGAGTTTTTGAGGGTTGTTTTTGTTTTTTACTTTACATCCCCAGCCCATAGCACAGCCTTTGAGACATAGTAGGTACTTATGCTATGGAGATGGAAAAGGAACAGCCGAATAGGAAGGAGGAAAATCAAAATAGAGTGATGTCCCAAAATTGTGGAGAGAAGCAAATGTCCAAGAAGAATGGGGTGGTCTGTAGTGTCAGATGCTACAGAAAGGTTATAAAGAATGAACATTGAGAAAAGGCCACTCAACATGATTAAGATCATTGGTAACTTTGGAACAAGCTGTTTCAGTTGAGCAATGAGGTTGGAAGTCAGGTTGTAAAGGACTGAGCATTAGGTGAGCTGAGAGAAAATGAGGACACTGACTGTAGAAAGTTTGGTGGTATATGGACTAGAAAGGTAAATTTAGAGTCAGGAAGACCTGAGTTTGAGTCTTGCTTCACATGCTAACTGCATGTCCCTAGGAAAGCCACTTAAAACTCTCTCTGCCTTAATGGGATAATGGTAACATCTACTTTGTAGGATTGGTGTGCAGATCAAATGAGATAAGATTATAGTAAGTGTTTTGCAAACAATAAAGTGTTATATAAATGTTAATTAGCCTTTTTCTAGGAGTTTGGTTATGAAATGGAGGAAAGAGCTATAGCTAATAGAGTTAAGAAGTTGTCTTTTTTTGCTGTTGTTTTTAAGGATGGGGAAACCTGTCTGTATGTGTAGGCAGCAGGGAAGGAATTAGAGATTGATTTGAGCAGCTTAGAATGTATTTGTTAGAGAATATAGAACTGCTGACAGTTTTGAGCATGTGAATGACTTTGAAACCACGTGAAAGCTCACCATCAGATCAGCACTCCTGTGCCTCATCCCTACCTAGAACTTAGAAGCAAAGGCTAAGTGGAGACCTTTCAGATGCTGACACAACTAATTCAGTTTTGTACTTGGAGGCAGATTAATTCTGTAAATTCTCCATCGCTGGTGCCTGTTACCCCAATCTTCCTGTAGCTGTCCTGGTACCTCAAGTCTGGTCATCTGGTCTCACTACCTTGGGTACAAATGACATTCCCATAAGACCTCCTCCTTAACCTGTATCCCTATTCTGGTCAAATGTCTCCCCACATAGCATTTGACCTAGATTCCTACTTTGTTGAGAAGACTGAGGCCATCCCTTAACATTCCAACAAAACTCTATGTTACCAACTGTCTTTTGCTTACCGCAGATCACAGAAGAGTTGTCTCTGCTCCTTTCTACCTATGCCCATGATTTCATTCTCTATGCTTCTTCTGAGAATTTTCTTTCTCATTTCACCATCAATCTTTCCCTCACCTTAGGCTCCTACTTCTCTGCCTTTGAGCATGTCCAGGTCTCTCCAATTCTTTTTTAAGTCCTTTCTTTCACCTCTTTATCTCATTCAACCACCATCCGTCCACATACTTCCTTTCACAATTAAATGTCATGACAAAAGTTGTCTACATTCTATCTCTACTTCCTCAGTATCTGTCCTTTCCTTAACCCGTGGCCTTCAATTTTCATTACTGTATTGAAATTTCTCTCTTTAAGGCCACCAGCCATTTAGTTATAGATCAAATGACTTCCCCTCCATCGGTTTCTTCCTCCTTGATCTCTCTGGATAATTCTCTACTATTTATCATCTCCCTCATACCATATGAATTGGCCTCAGAAACACCATACTCTTGTAATTTTTTCTCTTGCTTCTCTAATTGTGTCTTCTCTGGATCCTATGCTGATATATGAACCCTTCCTCCATACTTTACTATTGGTATTTTCCAAGGTTCTCAATCTTTGTTTGTTTCTCTTGACAATCTCATTCACTTCCTCAATGGTCCAAGTCATGCTGCATTTAGCGAAAGACATTTTGAATAGACCACACAAGTGATCTTCAAGCAAAGACTGGTATATCACAGAGGGAATTGGGTTGAACTAGGTGGTTAATGGAATCCCTCCCTACTTTGAAATTCTGTGTTTCTGTGATTTAGTTTAAAACTTTGGAATTTACACTCTGGAGAATTTCAGAGAATGCCTATGCCATTTATTGACCACAAAATAAACCTAAATAGCTTTCTACTGAAAGAGGGTGTGGGCCATGTTTATGCCTACACCTAGAAAAAAAGCGTCTTGCACTGCCTTTTGTATATGTCTTTGCAGATCAGTGTTGAGGGAGGTATTAACCTTCAAAAACTAGAATGTTTGAGTTTTTGAAAGTGGGGACTTCTATAAGTTAATAAGCGTAGTTAAAGTCAGTGCTCTGAATAAATTCACTGTTTAGTGGTGTCATAAATTTCTAAGAAAACTTATTTGAATTAGCTGAAATTAAATAGATGGGTCACTATCTCAGTAACGTTTCTTTTCAAATTTTTCAGGACGAACCATATAATCAGCAAAATGTGGGTGGCAGCGTTTGGAGTCGTTTCAGCTGGTTTAGCAGTGTTGAGCAGCTTTGGCCTCTTGCTGCATTGTGGGATGCCATTTGTTGTCACAGTTTCCAATGCACCATTTCTTATTCTAGGTGAGAAAAGAGAACTAGGATTATAAATCTGTTTCAATTAAGTTAAAAGATCTGGGAAGAAAAAAATTCCTTGAGTGAATGATTCCTCTAGGCTTTTCTCATCTACTTCTGAATTTGTGCACCAGGCCTACACAATACAATATTATTTACTTTTTTTTCTTACCAGTAAATATAGACATACAAACAAAATAAAGGAACTTCAAGCACGCAGTTATTTATGTTGCTAAGCTGTCTTCATTTAATAAACATTTATTGAGGACTTTCTATGCATCTATATATATGTATGTTTATTTCTATCTATCTCTATCATCTTTCTGCTGATCTCTCTCTCTCTGCCTCTGTGTCTATTGATCTATCTTTCTATTCTATCCACATATTTATTGATGTATCTCTATATGTGTCTGTCTTTTTCTCTATCTACTGAATTTTCTGTCTACTGATTTATCCATCTGTTTATCTATCTCAATGTTTTTGGCACTAGGGCTACAAAGACTGAAATGGAGCAGTCCCTGTACTCAAGGTGCTTACATTTTACTGAGGGTGGGAAGGATAACGTGAATAGTCAATACAAAATAGTTATCAAGTAATTTTGGTAGAGAGAGGACCAACAACTTGATGGGACAAGGCAACATGGCAACTGAGCTGAACTGCTAGGCATTCTTTGAGACTTAACTTTTAGTTTTAGATATCTACTTTTATTATATTTTTAAAAAAATCTTCTTCTATGCCTATTCTTTGTAGGGCTGACATAAACGGTTTTTAATGAAGACATCCTGGCTTTTTGTGATCATCCCATACTTTCCTAGATGTTCACTAACAATCCCTTTAAAAATATGTCATTAAATTTTGCCAGAGATCAATGCTAAGCTTGCTGCCTAATATTTTGATGAGCTACTTTCTTCTCTGTTGGTGATCATTGGGACAGCACTTGCCTTACTTCTCTCCCAAAGTTCTTCTCCTTAGCTCCATGTTCTCATAAAAATCAGTGATAGGGGCACAGTAATCACAGTCCCTAGTTCTTAGAATTTAGTTAATGTTGGCCTAATGAAACGTGCTTGGCAAAGACAGGTAGGTGACCTTTTATAATCTTCCATCTTATGCTGGGTTTCAAGACCTTCTTACCTAGTTTTGTTCTGTCCTTTCCAACCCAAGGATTACTGAAACAAAATAAGAATGGAGTTCAGCCTTGCTTCAACTCTTCCTTAGTGTGTACTCATCCATCCCATCAAAGCTGTTATGTAGCCTTTGCTAGCTTTTCATCTTCTTCGTTTCCCTTGATAAAAATTTTTTAGAAATTCTCCCTTTTGTGTTTTTTTCACAGATTTGGTTATTCTGTGTTTTAGTGTTCCTTATAAGATGATATCATATCATTTTATATTTGCCATCAATTATCTGTCTTTGTCTTTTTTTCTCTGTATGTCCTTTAAGAAATCCATGTTGGTTGATGAGTTTCTTTTGCATTCACATCAGAATCTTTAGACTACTTCCCTGTTCTTTCCTTGAGAACATCAAAAGGTATCTTCAGAATTTCATTCTTGGCAGTTTTCCATCTCTCCTGGGCTGACTGACTTTCCCTGTAGATTTTTTGTCTAGTGGAGATTCTGTGAACCCTTAGAAATCTGGTCAGGTTTTTTCCTTCAGAATTTAGGATCCACATTATACTATAATTATCTTTCATGGCATTCTCCTTTCTTGGGTAAGAGTTATTGATGTAAGCTATATCTATCGCAAGCAGAGTTATAAGAGATTGGTATATGTTTTTTCCTTTGATACAAGAAAATGATATGACAGGGGGCAGAGCCAAGAAGGCGGAGTAGAAAGACACACGTACACATAGCTCCGAACCCACAACCCATAGAACATCTGTAAAAAGTAACTCACAGCGAATTCTGGAGCAGCAGAGGCCACAGAACAGTGGAGCGAAGGAGATTTCTGTTCCAGAGGGACCTGCAAACCTCTCGCAAAAGGTCCGTTGTGCTGCAGATGCGGAGCCGAGCATAGCCCTGCCACGGCACCGAGAGGAGCAGATCCGAGCGGGCTTTGGGGACGGGATCTCCAGCGGCCGCGTGGGTCCCTCCACCCACAGGTGACGGGGGTCGGTGAGAAGTTCTATTTGGTGGGTCGAGAGGGGAGTGGAGTGCCCCCATAACTCAGGCCCCCTCAGGAGGCAACAGCGGAGGCGGGAGCAGACTGGGGCTCCCCAAGCAGGCAGGAGCTCAGATCCATTGTTGAAGGTCTCTGCATAAACCCCCTGAGGGAACTGAGCCTGTGAGGCGGCCCTGCCCCCACCTGAATACCTGAACTTAATCTCACACTGAATAGCAGCCCTGCCCCTGTCCAAAGCCCTGAGGCTGGGAAGCAGCATTTGAGTCTCAGACCCCAAGCGCTGGCTGGGAGGATCCGGAGGCGAGGCGGGTGTGAGGAGAATATTCAGAGGTCAAGTCACTGGCTGGGAAAATGCCCAGAAAAGGGAAAAAAAACCAAGACTATAGAGGATTACTTTCTTGATGAACAGGTTTCTCCTCCCCTCCTTTCTGATGAGGAAGAGTGGTGCTCACCATCAGGGAAAGACACAGAAGTTAGGGCTTCTGTATCCTAGCCCACTAAATGGGATCAGACCTGGGAAAAGCTCAAAAAGGGCTCAGAAAATTTTGAAAATTATGTTAAAGCACTGGAGGAAAAACTGGAAAGAGCAATCAAAGACATGCAAGCAAAGTATGAACAGCAGATCAGCACACTGCTAAAGGAGACCCAAAAAAATGCTGAAGAAAATAACACCCTGAAAAATAGGCTAACTCAATTGGCAAAGGAGGTTCAAGAAGCCAATGAGGAGAAGGATGCTTTCAAAAGCAGAATTAGCCAAATGGAAAAGGAGATTCAAAAGCTCACTGAAGAAAATAGTTCTTCCAAAATTAGAATGGAACAGATGGAGGCTAATGACTTTATGAGAAACCAAGAAATCACAAAACAAAACCAAAAGAATGAAAAAATGGAAGATAATGTGAAATATCTCATTGGAAAAAAAACTGACCTGGAAAATAGATCCAGGAGAGACAATTTAAAAATTATGGGACTACCTGAAAGCCATGATCAAAAAAAGATCCTGGACATCATCTTTCATGAAATTATCAAGGAAAACTTCCCTGAGATTCTAGAACTAGAGGGCAAAATAAATATTCAAGGAATCCACAGAACACCGCCTGAAAGAGATCCAAAAAGAGAAACTCCTAGGAACATTGTGGCCAAATTCCAGAATTCCCAGGTCAAGGAGAAAATATTGCAAGCAGCTAGAAAGAAACAATTCAAGTATTGTGGAAATACAATCAGGATAACACAAGATCTAGCACCTTCTACATTAAGGGATTGAAGGGCAAGGAATAGGATATTCCAGAAGTCAAAGGAACTAGGACTAAAACCAAGAATCACCTACCCAGCAAAACTGAGTATAATACTTCAGGGGAAAAACTGGTCTTTCAATGAAATAGAGGACTTTCAAGCATTCTTGATGAAAAGACCAGAGCTGAAAAGAAAATTTGACTTTCACACACAATAATGAAGAGAAGCATGAAAAAGTGGACAGCAAAGAGAAGTCATAAGGGACTTACCAAAGGTGAACTGTTTGCATTCCTACATGGAAAGACAATATTTGTAACTCTTGAAACTTTTCAGTATCTGGGTACTGGGTGACATTACACATGCACACATGCACACGCACACGCACACACACATAGAGACAGAATGCACAGAGTGAATTGAAGAGTATGGGATCATATCTTAAAAAAATGAAATCAAGCAGTGAGAGAGAAATATATTGGGAGGAGAAAGGGAGAAATGGAATGGGGCAAATTATCTCTCATAAAAGAGGCAAGCAAAAGACTTATTAGTAGAGGGATAAAGAGGGGAGGTGAGAGAAAAACATGAAGTTTACTCTCATCACATTCCACTAAAGGAAGGAATAAAATGCACACTCATTTTGGTATGAAAACCTATCTTACAGTACAGGAAAGTGGGGGATAAGGGGATAAGCAGGGTGGGGGGGGATGATGGAAGGGAGGGCACGGGGAGGAGGGAGCAATATGAGGTTGACACTCATGGGGAGGGACAGGATCAAAAGAGAATAGAAGTAATGGGGGACAGGATAGGATGGAGGGAAATATAGTTAGTCTTATACAACACAACTGTTATGGAAGTCATTTGCAAAACTACACAGATTTGGCCTATATTGAATTGCTTGCCTTCCAAAGGGAAGGGGTGGGAAGGGAGGGAGGAAGAGAAGTTGGAACTCAAAGTTTTAGGAACAACTGTCGAGTAATGTTCTTGCCACTAGGAAATAAGAAATACAGGTAAAGGGGTATAGAAAGTTACCTGGCCCTACAGGACAAAAGAGAAGCTGGAGATAAGGGCAGAGAGCGATGATAGAAGAGAGAGCAGATTGGTCATAGGGGCAATTAGAATGCTTTGTGTTTGGGGGGGGAGGGGAGAAAAGGGGAGAAAATTTGGAACCCAAAATTTTGTTAAAATTAATGTTAAAATTTAAATAAAAAAAAGGATATGAACTTATGGTCCCATGTAATTCTATGTTCTACATATAAAGAGCATAGTGTTTAAATAGATGGTATAGTCCTCAGTGTTTGAGTAGCAGAAGTCCAGGTTTTATTTACTCACTGTAATACCCAGATGGGAGAATACAGACATCATGATGATGGTGATAATAATAGCGAATATTCATAAAGTGCTTTTAAGTTTTTCCAAATTGCTTTATATATGTTATTTAATGCTCACGAGAACCCTATGAAAGTAGGTACTGTTATTGCCCCCATGATTACCATTTTTTTTGTGTCAAGGTTCCCCTTGACAGTTTAGTGAAGCCTATGACGCCCTCTCAGAATGTGTTTATTGTCTACATTCAGAATTGAAGGAAATGCTAAATTTCAATTAAAAGTGAGTGAAAATAAAGATATAATTTTTCCAGTCCAAGATCATAGACCTCCTGAAATAAATCCATAGATCCCTTGGGGAGTCAAGACCCTAGGTCAAGAACTTTGCCTCTTTGGGAAGAGTGTCACACTTTTATGTTGTTCCAAAGCTTCCACTTTTCTTCATGCATTCCTTCTTCTTCCCACTTTTAATTCCCTGAAAAAGGTTAGGATTTCCCTCTGCTTTTTTATATAAATTTTATTTTTTTTTTGTTTTTCTTCTTGTAGCAGAGCACTGAGGATTTGTTTCTCCTGGCAGAAGGAAAGGGCCCATCCCGCACTTCATGAGTTTCTTACTGTCTACCATAATGCCTTGAAGCATTAGCCAGTTAGGGAAAGATTTCAAGGCAAAGGGTCTTTCTAGTTTGCCCAAATTACACCAGAGAATGAACTTCTTTTTCATATCTGTATAAGCCCTATTAGAAATATAAGCAAACAGACAGATTTTCTGTTATCTAGTCTATTTATTTTAAGCATTCAAGTATTGTAACTGTCCTACCTATCTTTAGTACAATACACGTATGTCCTGTTTATCTGACAGACAAGGGAACAGGGCCATTTAGGTTGGAGAAGAGAAGACATAAAAGAGAAAGGAAAGGTGTTTTAAAATATTTTAAGGACAGTAATATGAAGGAGTCATTGGATTTGTTTTAGTTGATCCCAGCTGGTAGAATTAGGAAGTGGTTGGAAACTGTAGTCTTGGTACAACAAGAAACTTTCTGATGATTAAGATAATCTAAAAGTGGAATTATCTGCATCTAGGGGTGGTGAGTTTTTCCTTACTTTAGATCTTCAAGTGACAACTGAATGACTACTTGGAAATGTTATAAAGAAGTTTCTCTACCAAGACAGGCTGGACTAGATAAATTTAGCATTCCTTCCAGCTGAATTTCAATGATTCTTCTTTGGCCATATATCACAGCTAGGTCAGATACTAATGGGTCAGATCCTATGGTAGTGGTGTGAGCTACTCTGCTATTGGTCCTGGGATGCCTTTGAAGGTTGGAAGCTCATGGCAGAATATCTTGATACATTTTCACAATTTGATGGGACTCACAATGTGTATTAATCACCTTCTAAGGTTAAGAGACTCATGGGACTAGTAGTATCTCAAACCTACCTGCCATATGGCCTACACAATCATGTTCTGATGTCTTTTTAATGAGATTTTAGGGTTGTGACTCAAGCACTATGAGGAGACTCATACATTCCATATAAGGTAGGAGCAAAAATCCTTTTTTTTTAGGATGTTATGATGATATCAGTTTAAATTGTAAAATTCCAATTCAGTTTGTCATAAAGGATACAACTTGTCATTGTTAAAAATGATATTACTTTTTCAAAATTGCATTCGTATTTTTTTTTTACATTATCTTAATTTCCAAATGTATCTTTTCCCCTTGCCTTACCCAAAGAGGCAATCTTTATTACCAAGAATGAAGAAAGAAGAGCAAAAAGCATTCAGTAGAACTAACCAGGAAATCAAACAAGTCCAATAGTTATGTGTAATGTACAAATATACAATCTGTACCTCTGCAAAGAAGAGGGAATTGTATAGACTGTCATTAATAAATAGATAAAAATTTGGATCAATCTTTAATTTTGAATGAGCTGTTATAAACTGCAGTTCTTTCCCCCTACTTTATAGGAGTTGGTGTGGATGACATGTTTATCATGGTTTCTGCATGGCAGCGGACCAAATCCATCCATAGCCTTGAAGACAGGCTGGCTGATACGTACGCAGAGGCAGCTGTGTCCATTACAATCACCACGCTGACTGATGTCCTCGCCTTCTATGTTGGGATTATGACCTCTTTCAAATCCGTGCAGGCCTTTTGTATCTATACGGGAACAGCTCTTCTTTTTTGTTTTTTATATAATATTACCTGTTTTGGAGCATTTCTTGCCCTCAATGGTAAAGTCGAAGTCTATCTGAGCCAATATGTGTTTCAAGAGGATTATGGCAGATGTTCATCTGTCAAAAAGTTTCTCTGTAGGAAAGGCCTTCATGTCTCACCAAATGGTGAAGAAGAAACCCATGCAATGAATACATTCTTTAGGAAGTATTATGGTCCCTTGATCACCAACATTTGGTCTAAGCTGTTTGTGGTGCTGCTTTATGCTGGATACTTGGCTGCTAGTATTTATGGGTGTTTCCAAATCCAGGAAGGTATAGACCTTCGAAACCTGGCCAGTGATAATTCCTATGTTGTTCCTTATTATTCAATAGAAAAGAAATATTTTTCAGAATTTGGTCCTAGGATCATGGTTTTTGTCACTAAATCTGTACCATTTTGGGATGAAATCACTCGGAACTATTTGGACAATTGTATTCAATCGTTAGAAAAAAATCATTATGTGAGTGAAACATTCTCAGATTCCTGGTTAAGGGCATATAAGAAATATTTAGAAGCTATACACCAAAATATAAATAATAGGACTGTTTTTTTCAGACACTTAGATCAATTTTTACAATTCTTTCCAGAGTATGAGTGGGATATGCAAGTTAATAGAACTGCAAAAGAAATATTGTCTTCACGGTTCTTCATTCAGTCAGTAAATGTCAGTACTGCAGTAAGTGAAAAGATGATGTTAAACCAGCTAAGAAGTACTGCTGCACAGTGTGACATTCCCCTTACTGTGTATCACCCTGCATTTATCTATTTTGATCAGTATTCTGTGATCGTAGAGAACACTATTCAAAATGCACTTGTTGCAGCTGCTGCCATGTTGGTAGTTTCCTTATTGTTCATTCCCAATCCACTATGTTCTTTGTGGGTGACCTTTGCTATTTCATCTGTGATTGTGGGTGTGGCAGGTTTCATGTCATATTGGAATGTCAATCTTGATTCCATATCCATGATCAACCTTATCATTTGTATTGGGTTTTCAGTAGACTTTTCTGCTCATATTTCCTATGCATTTGTTTCCAGTGACAGTACCAGTGCAAACCAAAAAATAATTGAGACATTGGATCTTATGGGCTACCCAGTTGTACAAGGTGCTGCTTCTACAATAATAGGGGTGGTTGCCTTAGCTGCAGCAAAAGCTTACATCTTCAGAACTTTTTTCAAGATTATGTTTCTGGTTATTTTGTTTGGGGCTGCTCATGGCCTCATCTTTATTCCAGTGTTTTTAACCTTTTTTGGAATTTGTAGCAGAGCCCATGAAGAGACTCCTTGCAGAGATCCTGACTGTCCTTAATCACTATGCTCTTTTGTAAATGAGGCCATTAAAGAAGTTGGCAAAATGTATTTTTTCTTAACTTGAAGTCCACTTTTCCCAGATGTAATGTATTGCATGATTTAGGTCAAAATCTTTTTTGTGCTAACCTTTTAAATCCATGACCATAAGAAGCAGGATCTGTCTGGGTTAAATGACTTACTCGCACTGTAATATCTCCTAACACTCCCTTCCTCAATTCCACTAGTGTACTTTTCCTTCCTTCCTTCAATAACCATACCATCTATGGTAGTTGCAGGATCCTCATTCCTAGCACCATGCAAATTTTACTTGTTTTCCTCCAATTAGTTTTGAGACTTGATCTAATGACTCAGGCTATTGATCACTTTCTGGTTTTCTGAGTCCAAATATTGCTAGGAGGAGCTCCAGCTTTACTCCAACATTTGGCCAGTGGGCTACAATGAGCCAATCAGGAGCTTTGCTTATTCGAATAAACTCAGGATGTCCTTAGTGCTTGCCTTTGTTGAATATTCTTATTTTGCTATGGCTAATTAAATCTTTATTTTTGAAAATTATTCAGTGATTACCTCTGAGTGTATCTTTGCCTTCCAAATTGAAACATAAATTACCAAGGTCTTCCTGAGTAAGGTCCCTCTTTAATGGTAATTTAAATGGGAAGATCTTTCCCTTTCATTAATTGACTCCTGTGACCTGCCTGGGTCCCATGGAAGTCTGAGTCACATGGAGCCTGTGTTGGGAGGAGCTTGATCAACAGGTGGAACAAGAAGGGTGTAACAGGAAGAGGTGGATTTAGAGCAGAGCTGAGAGGAAGTTAGTCATGAGAGCAGTCAGAGCTAGGAAGGATGCAGGCAAGTAGGCAGCTGGCTAGCATGAGTGAAAGAGCTTGTTTGTGATTTTGTTTAAGGGAGCCTGCTTGTGATTAGTTTAAGGTAGCTGGTTTGTGGAAAGCCTAAGAGAAGGAAGACTTGGGGATGGTGTTGTTCTCTGTATTGTTATTTTGTGTATAGATTTTTGTTACTATGATTTGTATTTCTGGTATCTTAATAAATGTTTTGGTTCTGCCTTCCATGTGGAGAGTCTATTGTGTTTCACCATTCAGAACTGCACCAGGATATTCATGACTGCCATAGGAATTCTGAATATTGCATTGGCACTATACCCTCTCATTATATCTATCCTTCCCTTCTCCAACCAATGAGTCATCTTTCTTGCCACAGAAGTGAAATTCTCTTCATATCAAATCAACAATTTTTTGTAGTTCTGTAGAAGCCCGCTACTTCCATCTAAAAATTACCCTTTCTCTTTCATTAGAAATATGCTTCTCAGAACCCTCATTTTTTCTATCCCTTTTCACCAATTTGGTACTCCTGTGACCAGGAGGATGTGGTCTGTCCATTAAAATGAAATCAAAGTGACCATGAGGTAATTCTTAACTTCATGCCCTTTCTCAGTAACTCTTTTTAAAAATTAATTAATCTATTTTTAGTTTTCATCATTCACTTCCACAAGATTCTGAGTTTCAAATTTTCTCCCCATCTCTCCCCTCTGTCTACCCCAAGACAACATGCATTCTGATTATCCCTTCCCTCAATCTCCCCTTCCTTCTATCACATCTCTCCCTTCTCCTTTCCCCATCCCCTCTCTTTTCTTGTAGGGCAAGATAGATTTCTATACCCTATTGCCTGTATGTCTTATTTCTCAGTTTCATGTAAAATAATTTTTAACATTCATTTTAAAAACTTTGAGTTCCAACTTCTCTCCCTTCCTCTCTCCCTACTCATCCCCACTGAGAAGGCAAGGAATTCAATATAGGTCATGTAAAACACTTTCATAACAGTCATGTTGTGAAGGACTAACTATACTTCCCTCTGTCTTATCCTGCTCCCCGTTTATTCTACTTTCTCTTTTGACCCTGCATCTCCTTAAAAGTGTTTACTTCTAATTACCCACTTCTCCCATTTGCCCTCCCTTCTGTCATCCCCCATCCCCTGCTTATCCCGTTTCTCCCTACTCTCCTGTAGTGTAAGATAGATTTTCATACCAAATTGAGTATGTATGTTGTTCCCTCCTTAAGCCAAATGTGAAGGAAGTAAGATTCACTCTTTCCCTCTTACCTCCTCCCTCTTCACCTCTGTAAGGGGCACTGGCTGCCACGCCATCTGGGATGCCACACTGACGGACATCAGGTAAACTGAGTCTAGAGCAGGGAAGGGTGAACAAGATGGCGCTGGACGGAACAGCCCCACCCCTGGTTTGTGTTCATTACTATAGTTTCGGGTTTGTTTGTGTGTGTTGCCATGGTTTGTTGGGCTGACTGGCAGACTATATAATCAGAGTGCTTGCTTGAATAAATTGGAGTTGCTTCATGACCCACTCTCCTGCCTCATTCTTTTACTCGTGAGCTCCACAGGAGGACGAGCAGCCTGCTGGTCAGGCATAAGACTTGTTCCTCTTGGTATGCTATGCCGTCACCATAGCAACTTGGCACCCAAACTGAGGCCATAGGCAGGGGGAAGGAGCAGGGCTGGAGGCTACATATAGCCCAGCCGAGGGAGTCAGGTCCCTCAGGAACCTAGATGGTCAGGATTCACAGAGTCCAGTGTACAGGAGCTATCAGGACAGGGTCAAAAGCGGATACCTGAGTGCGACAGGAGACCGTAGCCTGTCTACCTCACTGAGTGCCTCCGGAGTGCCTCCGAGAAGCAGATGCAGGAGAAGACGCACATCCAGCTCAAGTGAGACGCAGTGTAACCATGAGTAAAATTGAAATGGGGCAAAGCTCACAAAAGTTGAGTCAGGGTCAGTACACATTCTTTTTACATAACATGCTGAAGAATGTGTTCATAGAGGAAGATGGTGGCAAGGCAGTGCAAATGAGAACATTCACCACATCCTCACAGACAGCCCCGTCAGAGAGAGCAGTACAAGAGCAAACAGCCCAGAAAGGCAGCCAGCATCTACATATCCGAATTTACCATTAGAACAAAAGAGATGGCAGAACAGACAGACGGTGCAGGATTTGCAGGACAGTATTAAAGAACTAACTGATAAATTGAGAAACCTACTGAGGAAAGAAAAAAGAGTGAGTTGGAAAGAGGAACTTACTGATAGTGAGAAAAGGGAAAGCATGAAATATGAGAAAAGGGGACTTTTGATAAATCTATTGCAGAATGGGTGTGGAGAATAATGAATAGGGATCTGGGCCATCTGGATCAGATCCCATATATCAGCATCTGGATAGATTTGATTCTCCGTCCTAACCCTAAGGTCTCTCTAAAGCCTCCCCTTCCTGTTAAGATTTAGGCGCTACAGCACAACCATTAGCCAGCATTTTAATTATCTCATGCCTTACCTAAAAGAGAGAAGTTTTTGTATATGGGATACAACCAAAAGGTAGTTATTCTGGTCATATTTAAGTGAAACATGTCACTCCTAATTGGATGTTTAAGACAGGTAAGAATTTGTTGTATTATTTGACACTAAGGCAAATTGGGAAAATGCATAAATCTGAAATGAAAAAAAAAAAGATACCTCAGAGATGAAGTTTTGAAACTCCCAAGTGGAAAGGAGGAGACTAGGTGCCACTGGACTTTGTTCCAGAGCCTCCCTCACTTCCACTTGCAGTTTCACAACTTTTTCTTTCAAAAACATTTTTAAGGAGTGGATACAGATGCGAAATTTTCTTGAGTAAAAGTTAGAACCATCAAGATTTCTATTTTACTCTATAATCCAGAAATGGTGTTAGAGAAAGCAATTTGTAATCTGAATTTTGTTGAAACTAAAAGATGTTGGAAAAGTTGTGTAAAGTCAGTTATGTTATTTAGAAAACCAGGTATTTTTACCTTTGCCTGTTAAAGAAATGACAGCTAAAAAGTTGCTGTTTTAATGCTAAACCTCAAATTGTTAATTGATTACTATGTGTGGAAAGAAATGAATGGAGTAATAATTTATTTAGACTGGTTCTGCCCATTCAGAACAGTCCTCCTGTACCTTTGGGGTTGGCAGGCATGGGATCCATGCTAATTCCTTTTATTTTGTAAAACTGCCAAGGCCCCTTTCATGTGGACAAGGTCATCAGTACTAAGAAAATTGTTTGGCTTATATAATTCATAAACGATGAATGTGACTTGCTCAAAAGTTGTAATATATAGAAAGGATTTTTAATAATTGGCTTTTATATCAGGACAAGTTTTAAATCTGAGAAGGAAGGATCTTAAATGAAATCTCTTATGTATGTGAGTCCTGTTAATCTTCATTGCTTATTTCAACTTCATGGGAATACAAATAACTATATTTGGCTTTAAGTTGGGATTAGTGAAATTTGCTGTTTAAGGTAAAAGCATTTGGGACCATAAATATTTTTGTTTAAGTTTGAATTTGGATATAGTTGTCTGCATTAAATCAGTATCTGAAAGAATATGCCACAAGTTACTCAGAGGGTCTGTGATCCTGCATCCTGTACTGTTATCAGGTGAAATTTGTATCTGGAGAGGAAACACCTAAGGGACAATTCTAGACTCAATCTAGGATGGGATCCTCCTGGTCAGTTTCCCCACTGTGTACTTTTATAAAGGAATGTTTCCCACCTGACTATTCCTGAGTCTGGCTATAATACAGATACTGCATGATTGGAAAATTTCACTCCTATCTGAATTCAAACAGAGTCAAAGATGTTTTATATTTAGGAATTCTGTAATACGTAAGAATTTGGTTTGTTATAATACTTTGGGAAAAGTTTTTTTTTCTTCCAGAGTGAATATAATCAGAAAAAGATAAACAAGCCGATGAAACAATGATGATCATCTATTCAGTTGTGAGAAGATTTATGGTACTTTGCAGAGTACTTGCATAGTGGCTAAATAAAATTTCTCTTCCATAAGGTCACTCTCCTTGGATACCTGAGTTTCAGGTATCCAGGGCTTGTGGATGGTCAGTTGGTTTTCCCCCAGTTACCAGCTACCAGCTTTCTTTGTGAAAGTGCTGTGGGCTGTAGCTGAAACTTGGAAGGTACCCAAAAGTTACTCAAATCTCCCCATTGTTTGTTGTACTGTTGCCACATCAGCACTACCATTTCTTGCTTCTCCCCCTCCCCTCTTTTCTAAAGCCACATGAGCAATTAAGTTAGATATTAGATGAGGTAATTATATTGGGATAGGTGAAGATTTCCCTGGGTTTGCCTAGTTTTTCGTACTTAGATTGTGAGCCCACCTCCGACCCAATGGAGAGATGGGATAGTGGGGAGGTGGGATTCTCTGCGTTAGGGTATAAAAATTGTGCTTCAGTTTCTATAAGTTGCCTCCCTTCACCAGGTTCCCTGACCTGGTGGAGGGACGTCCCTTTCTCCAGAATTGTAATATCACCTATCACCCTCTGAATCGTCTAAGTTCTTCATACTGGTTAAAGATCCAACCCCTCCAATGTTGGGACCCTGTGAGGCAGGGTCAGCTCTACATCCAGTCTCAGCAGGAAGCAGTTTCAGAAGCTGAGAACTTCATCCTTTATCCCAAAATATGTTGGGTCCCATCTGCTTAAAGGGAGACAGGGTGGGGTGCTTAGGTACATGTACTTGGGCCCCAGAATTCAGGCCAGGTAGAAAGGATGAATAGGACCCTGAAGGAGCATATTGCTAAGCTTAAGGTTGAAACTGGCGAGACCAAAGGTGAGATGCTTTCTGTGTGGACAAATAGAACATTACAAGAGGGATTGTAGAAACAACAAAGAGGAGAGAAAGGGATTTCAGGGCCAGGGCAATAGACCAACTTTTAGAAGGAGGCCAACCATACTGTGCCTAAAATGTCAGAAGTACGCTACACACTGGAGAGGCAGTTAAGGACATGTGTAGTCATATGCTTCAATGTTTTGCTGGCCATGGCGTCCCACGACTATTAAAGACAAACAATGGCCCAGCAGACTCTGTTTCGGCCTTCCAAAAATTCCTTTGAGAATCCGGAATCTCTCATGTGACTGGGATCCTCTATAAGCCCACAGGACAAGCCATAGTAGAACGTGCTAACCGCACCATAAAACAATATGTCCAAAAACAAAAAGGGGGAGTTTCGGGACCCAGGTCCATGGCACACAATCACAGGTTCACAGTACACAATCAATTTTTGGAAATTGGCACTGGCACTGTACACATTTAATTTTTTAATCAATTGAAATTAGCACTTTACACAATCAATTTTTAACATTTGATGAGCACAGTCTTACATCTGCCATGAAATACATGGTCAGTTCATACAGACCGCTAGAACATGATGCCATATTAACTTGGGGCAAGGGTTATGCTTGTATCTCTACAGGAGACAAGGAGATTTGGGTACCAGTGAAAAGACTACTGGTCATACAGCACTGGGAAGAAATAACAGAGAGTCTGCCAGAGAAAGAAGAGGAAATTACAACGCCTGAGCCATGAAATGAGTCAGCTGCATCTTACTGCTTCTAACAATGAGCCAGGCTGAGGACCAGTATTGGGCCTTTGGACATTAGTAGACATTTTAACTTTATAGGACTGGTGAAGGGCTATCCTTGGTGTTTGTACAAATAATGTATCAGTGGGATTTAGGGAACAACTGAGAATGGATCATGAATTTTACCAGGCCATTCTAATGTTAAAAATGATGTAATAGCCATTGGAGATGAACTGCAGGCCATAGAAACACAATTGGCTCTAAGGTGTGATTACAGATATCGTCATTTTTGCATGGTGAACAAATTATATAATGATACTGAGTTCAATTGGGAAGAAATAAGAGCTCAGCTGCATGGTTTAACACTTGCCAACGTTTCAAGTGAAATGAAACTGTTGGAGCAATTGGTATTGCATATAAATACTCAGGGAATGAAAAAATGAATACCTGAAAATTTTGTTTCGGACATGATGCAATTTTTTGGTCAGTCCACCTCATTGTTAATGTTTAGGTCCGTTGTTGTCAGGAGGTGTTGTTCTTTTGATTGTTATATGCCTTATACCAGTATGTCTCAAATGTGCCCTACGAACTGTAAAAGCTGCAATGTGGATGCTTACTAAAAATCAATTCAAGATGAGAGATGTATAAACCCGTGAAGATCATTGGGTCTAAAACAAAAAGGGGGAGTTGTAAGGGGTGCTGACTGCCACACCATCTGGGATGCCACACTGATGGACATCAGGTAAACTGAGTCCGGAGCAGGAAAGGGTGAACAAGATGGCGCTGGAAGGGATGGCCCCACCCCTGGTTTGTGTTTGTTACTATAGTTCCAGCTTGTGTTCGTTACTATAGTTTTCGGTTTGTTTGTGTGTGTTGCTATAGTTCGTTGGGCTGAGTGGCAGAGACTATATAATCAGAGTGCTTGCTTGAATAAATTGGAGTTGCTTCATGACCCGCTCTCCTGCCTCATTCTTTTACTCGTGAGCTCCACAGGAGGATGAGCAGCCTGCTGGTCAGGCATAAGACTTGCTCCTCTCAGTGTGCTATGCCGTTACCATAGCACACCTCTGTTGAAAAAGCGTTTTCTTGCCTCTTTTCTGTGAGAGATAACTTACCCCATTCTACTGCTAATTTTCTCCTCCCAATATAGTCCTCCCTTACCCCTTGATTTTATTTTTTTAGATATCATCCCTTCATATTCAACTCATCCTATGTCCTCTGTCTATATGTATATAATCCCTCCAGCTCCCCTAATACTGAGAAAAGTATCAAGAGTTGCAAATATTATCTTTCCATGTAGAAATGTAAAGAGTTCAACTTTAGTAAGTCCCTTATGTTTTCTCTTTCCTGTTTACCTTTTCATGCTTCTCTTGATTCTTGTGTTAGAAAGACTTTCTATTCATCTCTGGTCTTTTCACCAAGAATGCTTGAACATGGAAATCAAGGGGATGCCCATCAATTGGGGAATGGCTGAATAAATTGTGGTGTATGAATGTAATAGAATACTATTGTGCTGTAAGAAATTCTGAACAGGAAGACTTCAGAGAGGCCTGGAAAGACTTATATGATCTGATGCTGAGTTAAAGGAGCAGAACCAGGAGAACTTTGTACACAGCAACCACCACAGTGTGTGAGGAATTTTTCTGGTAGACTACATTGCAATGCAAGGACTTAAATAATTCCCAATGGTCCCTTAAGGCAAAATGCCTTCCACATTCAGAGAAAGAACTATGGAATTCAATTGCAGAATGAAGGAGATAATTTTCTTCTGTATTATGTTTTGGTTAGTTTTATGATTTCTCCCATTCATTTTAATTCTTCTATGCAATATGACTAAGGTGAAAGTGTATTTAATAGGAATGTATGTGTAGAGTCTATATAATATTTTATGTTGTCTCAGGGAGGAAGTAGGGAGGTAGGGGAAGGAGGGGGAGGGAGGGGAAAAATCTAAGATATATGGAAGTGATTGTATAACACTGAAAACCAATAAAATAATAAAAAAAGAATGTTTGAACATTTTCTGTTTCACTGAATGACCATTTCCCCCGTGAAATATCAGTTTTTCTGAGTAGGTAATTCTTGGTTTTAATCCTAGTTCCTTTGACCTCTGGAATATCATATTCCAAGCCCTCAGATCCCTTAATGCAGAAGTTGCTAGATCTTGGGTTATCCTTCTTTTGTTTCCATAATACTTGAATTTGTTCTTTCTGGCTGCTTGCAATATTTTCTCCTTGACCCAGGAACTCTGGAATTTGGATACTATATTCCTAGGAGTTTTATTTTTGAGGATCTCTTTCAGGAAACAATCAGTGGATTCTTTCAATATCTATTTTACCTTCTGGTTCTAGAATATCAGGGCAGTTTTCCTTGATAATTTCTTGAAAGCTGATATCTAGGCTCTTTTCTGATCATGGCTTTCAGATAGTCCAACAATTTTAAAATTGTTTTCTGGATCTGTTTTCCAGGTCAGCTGTTTTTTCAGTGAAATAGTTCACATTTCCTGCTGTTTTTTTCATTCCTTTGGTTTTGTTTTATAATTTCTTGATTTTTCATGAAATCATTAGCTTTCATCTACTCCAGTATAATCTTAAAGGAATTATTTTCTTCAGTGAGCTTTTGGACCTCCTTTGTCATTTGGCCAATTCTGCTTTTTAAGGCATTCTTCATCTCATTGGCTTTCTGGACCACTTTTGCCCTATGGCTTAGTCTATTTTTTAAGGTGTTATTTTCTTCCACATTTTTTGGGTCTCCTTTAGCAAGCAGTTGACTCAATTTTCATGATTTTCTTGCATCACGCTCATTTCTCGTCCCCATTTTTACTCTGCCTCTCTTATTTGGTTTTCAAAATCCTTTTTGAGCTCTTCCATGGCCTGAGACCAATTCATATTTTTCTTGGAGGCTTTGGATGGAGGCGCTTTGACTTTATTGTCTTCTTCTATTTGTATATTTCTGTCTTCCTTGTCACAAAAGTAAGATTCTATAGTCTGATTCTTTTTCCAGTTTTTCCTTATTTCCCCAGGTATTTACTTGACTTTTGAGCTCTCCAGTGGGGGTGGGTAGGTGTACTGTCAGTTGCTTGATATCCCCACAATCTATGGGCCTAGAGCTTCAGAAACAGCCACTGTTACTGCCTCTGCTACTGCTGTGATTGCTGCAGGCTCCTCCACCCTCTCCACTGGCCTGGGGCTGCACCAGTCTCCTCTCTCAAGCTGATCTGAAAGTTTTTCCCACTAACCTTTCAATTTGTCCTTAACATTTTGGGGCTGTGAAGTGTGCAAACCACCACAGGTGCCAGAGATTCAGTCCCCCCCAGGGGCCTGCTCAGATCCCATCTGTGATGGTGTGACCCATCCTGGACTCAGTTCAGCATGATAGATGCTTCCTTTTGACCTTCCAGACTATCTTTGGCTGGAGATTTGCTTCACTCTGTCTTTCTGTGGGTTCTCCAGCTCCAGAATTTGTTTAAGTATTTGACTGGGTTTGGATGGAGAGCTGGAGCAAGTCCCTGCTTTTACTCCTCCATCTTGGCTCTGCTCCCTTCAGTAGCTATATTTTATAACAGGAGGTCAGACATTGTTGGACTGTCTAGAATCAAATGTATTGTCCTTTACCCTATAAGAATTTTTCTGTTCATATAACAACAAGGAAAATGGGATTTTTTTGTTGTTTTCTTTTTGGAGTTCAGTTTTCTAGGCTCAGGCTAAATTGTGAGCACTTGAAGGCTCAATTTGAACCCTGATAGTTCTCAGCTGTACTGAGTCATGTAGGTTTCATGCCTATTGACTCTGGGCCAATCAGGAGCTGAGTCTATGTTATATATACTGGGACGTTGGTATTTTACTTTGCACGCTCCTTTATGAGAAGGACCTTGTGATTCCCTGGTTGAGACTCTGAGTGGCCATATGTTTGAGCTCCCCAATTGCTTAGATGTAAAGGCTCTCTTGATCCAGGGATGTATGTAGTGTGTATAGCAATATTGGTTTGATTCAGGTAGTAGAGCCTTGTCTGTTGGTTTTTCTTTCTCTGCTTATATTTTCTCTGTTGGTGAATGTAATTACAGTAGATTATGGGCCCCCTTTTAAATTGCTTTCCTTAGAAAAGCAGATCTAAGAACCTGTGCCAGCAAAGCATCTTGGGTATGCCAGTGTTGTTGCTATTACAGTTTACTACTTGATATAAGGCACTTTGATCCTTGAAGAAATCATTTGCCACAGCTTGCTCAAGTGAATTTTAGTGTAAAAAAAGCTATGTGCAATCCTTGTGTGAAGAAAGTGGTTTATTTCACATTTCTTTATATGTGCTATATACTATATGCTGGATTAGATGTTTGGGATACAAGCCATTCTCCAATTGATAAGTGGTAAAGGGATATTAACAATCAGTTTTCAGATAAAGAAATTAAAATTATCTATAGTCACATGAAAAAAATTCCCTAAATCACTATTGATTAGAGAAATGCAAATTAAAACAACTCTCCGACCTATCAGATTGGCTAATATGATAGAAAACGAAAATGATAAATGTTGGAGAAAATGTGTGAAAATTGGGACATTAATGTATCATAGGCAGAGTTGTGAACTAATCCAACCATTCTGGAGAGCCATTTGGAACTATGCCCAAAGAGCAATCAAAATGTGCATACCCTTTGATCTGGCAATACCATTACTAGGTCTGTATTCCAGAGATATCATAAAAATGGCAAAGGACCTACATGTACAAAAAATACTTATAATAACTCTTTACGTGGTGGCAAAGAATTGGAAACTGAGAAGATGCCCATCAATTGGGGAATGGCTGATCAAATAGTAATATACGAATGCAGTGGAATACTATTGTGCAAAACAAATGATGAGCAGGCAGACTTCAGAAAAACGTGAAGGACTTACATGAGCTGGTTCTGAGTGAAGTGAGCAGAAGTAGCAGAACATTGTATACAGTGACAGCAATATGGTGCAATGATAAACTATGACTGACGTAACTCTTCTCAGCAATACGATGATTTTAGAAAATTCCAAAAAACTCATGATGGGAAATGCTGTCCACATCCAGAGAAAGAACTATGAAGTCTGAATGTGGGTCAAAGCATACTGCTTTCACTTTTTTTGTTTTTTGTGGCTTTTCTCTTTTGTTCTGTAATGTAGAAATATATTTACCTGATTGCACCTGTATAACCTATATCAGATTGTTTGCTGTGTTGGGGAGGAGGGAGTGGAGAGAGGAAGGGAAAAAATGGAATCAAAATTTTATTAAAAAAAGAATGAAGAAAACTATCTTTACATGTAATTGGGAAAAATGAAATACTATTTACAAAAAATACAGTACTGAAATGGTTCTTATCCTCAAGGAGCTAATACTCTACTTGGTCTACTATTCAAATTGTTCAAAAGGACTGTTATCTTTGAGGGTAAGCAGGGAAAGGAAAACTTTTATTGGGTTTTGCTTGGGTGATGCTTGTAGGATTGGGAGAGGTGTAGATTTATCGAATATATACATATGAGGCCTTTTTCTTTGTTTTTGTATTTTTCAGCACCCCAGAAAGAGATATTGGTTTTTTCTGCACAGGCCCTGTTCCACCAGTCTCTACATAAACTTTCAAAAGCACAAATACCTGAAAATAGAAGGCTCAAGTGTTCTGATTCACTGCTCTAGGGATAGATTTGGATCTATCTTTTCCTTTGTCTACAACCCTCGAAGCAAAAAATCTGTACTGGCAAAATGTTAGAGTGTGACTAGCACTTCTATTGCCAGTTTGAGAAGCAGCAGTCATCTTTAGTCTTGACTGTTTCCTCTGCAGGTCACCTTTTCTTGGCTTTCTTATATCAGTTTATCTCCTGGGCTTCCCAAATTTCAATCTCTTTTTTTGAGTCCCCATTGACACCTCTGAATCATTGTTTGTCTGCCATAATTTATAACTTTCTGATTAAAATTAGCTGGTCAATGGCCACAGTTCTAAAGGACTCATGAAGAAACATGTTCTCCACCTCCAGAGAGAGAACCAATGGACTTAGAGTGTGCATTGAAGCACATTTTCTTCTTTTTTTCTTTTTTGACATGGCCAATGAGGAAATTAGTTTCATATGACTATACATAGATTTTGTTTTTCCTGCCTTCATGGGTGGAGGAAGAAGAGGAGGGAGGGAAAGAATTTGGAAATTAAAATAAAACTTAAAAATTAACTGGTAAGTGGACAGGATAGCATTCGTTCCTGACTTTCATTCTCTGAGGACTAAAATGACATCGCTATATTATGGTCAAATTACAGTATGTCTGGCTATGATTGATCAGACCAATATGAGTTTGGAATGCTCTATTGCAGGTAAGGCCCAGTTAATTCATGTGAACATTTAAGGTAGATTCTTTAAACCTGTGCATCCCATGTTTCTTTTGAGCTACTGCTTTACTCATAGCTCATTCTTTGATGTGGTCATGCTTTGCTGGGAGGTCCTGTGCCAGTGTCTCCCATGTCAACCAATCAATTCCCAGAGCTCTTCAGAGAGAACTTGAGAGTGTCCTTGTCTGACTTATTCTGACCTCCATGTGAGCACTTTCCTTGCATGAGTCCTTCCTAAAATAGTCATTTGGCCTTTGTACAACGTGGCCAGCTCATTGGGGTTGCGTTCTCTATGGCAGAGTTTGAATGCTTGACAGTTTAACTTGAGAAAGGACCTCAGTGTCCTGTACCTTATTTTGTCAGGAGGTAGAAAAAAATAGCCATAACATTATGTAGTCTAAATGGAAGATATTAGCCACATTTTAAATATGAACAACAGTACTTTTTAGATATTGAATTAGAGTTGACTGACATTTGGGCCAAGTATTCTATATGCTCCACCGAGTGCCAGAGGGCTACCTACCTTCATGTCATCTTTAATATATATTGTCTTCTATTGACTTCTACAACTGCCACCCTAGTGAAGACCTTCATTACCTCATGCATGGACTTTAGCAAAAGTCCTATCTATGACTGATCTCACCACTCCAGTCCATGTGCCATTTAGCTGCCAAAGTGTTTTATTCTAAAGTGGAAGTCAGATTATATCACCCTCTGCTCCCAACTCCAAACCCAATAAATAAACTATGATGCTTCCCTAGTGCCTCCAGGACCAAATATAAAATCCTCCATTTGTCATTTAAAGCCCTTCACAGCCTGGCCCCTTCTGACCTTCCTATCTTCCTACATTTTATTCCCCTCACCATATTCTATGATTCATCTATACTGGCAGCTCTCCATCTTGTGATTTGGGGTCTTTTTGGTGGTTATTCTCCATTCCTGATATGTTGGCCCTCCTTATGTCCACATCTTGGCTTCCCCAGCTTCCTTCAGTACTCAGCTCAAATCTCATCTTCTACAGGAGGCCTTTACAAGGTCCATTCCTTTTTTGTCATCATCTCTTTCTTAGTGTCTTCCCTCTTGGATTACTTATCATTTGCACTTCATATAATTAGGGTGGACATGGGTATTTGCATGTTGCCTCCCCCATTAGATTATAAGCGGGCACTCTGTTTTCTTCCTTTCTCTGTTTCCTAGCGCTTGGCACAGTGTTTGGCTGGCTATTGCAAGTGCTTAATAAACACTTGTAGACTTAGTAACCTCATCGTGAAGACCCATGAGCAGGATTTTATCTTGATGGAAACCACCCTGAAAGATATACAATAACCTTTGTTTGGATCCCATGGTTACCAAAGTCCCCTTGATTTATAATTTGGTGTCAAATAAACCTGCTTCCCAGAAACAAATACTCTGTGCAAACAGTAGTTACTCATTTTTTTAGCCAGGTATATCTCACATTGGAAACTAATAAACTGACGTTCCAAGTTTCCAGAGAATTTCTTGTGAATTGAGATTATGTAATTCTTTCCCTTGGACTTTCTTCCCTATAGGAAAGGGTGAAATGCATTCTTTAATGTGAAAGCCTAGAATGTAGATTGGCCAGAAACTGAAACCTCTGAATAATTTCTCAATTTTTATGACTTCCTGTCTTATCTTTTATGACCCAAGTTCTAGTCCCTCCTTTGTCTCAGAGAGTTTTATGGCATTGAATGGTATCACAAATATATTTATTATGGAAGTCATTATCTTCTTTAGGTTTCAGTTCCTTAATCTGTAAAATGAAAGGTGAACCAGATGACTTCCAAGGCCCATTCAGTCTCTATATTTTTAACTTCTGCTCCTAGGATCATGTCTTCTATAAATGCTTTGTGGAAAGAGTAAATGAAGATAGGAAGCGTGGCAGAATAGGGTGAACACTACCCTTGGAGTCAGAAAAGAACTGGGTTCTAATCCTGACACTAATCATAGGACCATTGAAAAATCACTTGATATCACTGAGCTTCCATTTCCTCATGTGTAAGATGAAGCTAATATTACTATTATGGGAGGCTAGCACATGCATAGACCCTTCACTTTGCTCAGGTGATATAACTTTAATGTGGAAGATGATGGGGCAGTGGGAGGGTTGCTTCTTGGTGGAAGTAGTTGTATCAGTCAAGCAAGCTAATGGCATCTGCACATGTACCAGACCCCCATATGCTATCCATGGTGCTTACCTAACAAGTTCCTTTTGGTGACAATTTCCACTTACTTTATTCCTTTTTAAAGAGAAAATGTGACATTTGTGAAAAGCTCGTTGCAGTAGCATTTTTTTTCTTTTTGCCCATTTCAGTGACAAACCCTTTAAATAATATGAAGTTGTGAATTTTTAGTTTTGTTTTTATATTAAAATTTGTCATTCAGAATAAGATTTTGTGATGATTTTTAAATGTCAGAGTAATATAATTTTGTGCAATTAACAAAGCAATAAAATTTAAACTTTTCTTGGTAAATTTTTAAAAAGTTGTTTTTATTATTCCCATTTTACAGTGAGGCAGGCAGATGTTAAACTTTCTCTGTCACATAGCTAGCATCTAAGGCTGGATTTGAACTCTCTGACTCTAGATCAGTGTTCTATCCACAGCATCACTTTTCTGTCTCTGAAGGCAAAAGGAATGTAATGAAAATAGCAAAGAATATTCTCCAACACAGAAAGGAAAACAATCTTCCACAGATTCCCAGATAAATGGTGGAAGAGGGAACAATTCTCAGTCTGTTTATCATTCTAGGGATGTGATCCTACTAGAATGTCTCTTATGGTTCTGGTTTCCAGTACCTGTGTGACTATGTCTCATGCTACAGGCAACCCCCACTCTGTCTCTAAAGGTGCCATTACACACCCTCTTTCTCTCTGTCTGTCTGTCTTTCTCTCGGAAACTTTCATCTGTTGCTTGCCTGCTTCAATCATCTCTTGTTAAATTTCTTCTTTGATGAACTACTGATATCATCTGTTTCTAGATGTCTTATTTTTTTCTAAGATGTTGCCATTTTCTGGAGATGTCTTTGGAAACTGGAGTCATTTCTTTTGTATATTAGAGTTATTTCAGCCCTTTTGATACTGAAGCCCACAGCTCCATCAAGTCAGCATAAAAAATAGTACCCCAGTAAAATAGTTTCTTTTCCAAGTATATCACTCCCTTCAGCAAATATCTCTACCCATCTCACCCCTTCACATGATATTTAGGCGAGGGTATATAAGATCTTTTCACCTCCAGCATCATGCCCCTCTGTCAAATCTTTGGAATTTAGCATCAGGACCTTAAAAGTTATGTTGGAACTTCAACATGTCTCAGTGAAACACTTAACAGTGCTGGAGCTGATAGTCTTTTCCCTGCGTTCTCTTTCCCCCCCTATTTTTCTTCAACTTTTTTTACATTTATAAAGTGCTCTATTTTATTTTTTAATTTTGCTATTTTGATTTTAAACACTCCAAATGATATTTACATACACATATCAAAGCAAAAAAAGAAGATTCTCTATGAAACTGAATTTCCATTTCATACCATTTGTGTTTTTGGAAAGCATATCATAAGTTTTACCCATTACTTTCAAAACTGTCCTGCTTATCTTTCCTCCCCTTTTAATTTCTTTCCATTATCTACTATGCATTAAAAAATGTTATAATGGTCAGCTTTTGGGGGTTTTTGTTTTTGGCATTACTATTACTCAACCCAATTCCCTTTATCAGACACACAGACACAGACACACAGATACACACACACACACAAAACTGAAAGAGAAAAACAAAATTTTTGTTATAAGCATAACCAAACAAAATGAATCCACACAGTGACCATGTGAAAAAAAAGTATGACTTGATTTTACTTGGAAAGAATAAAATGTCAATGACTTGAACTAAGAATTATAGAACATATTTATAAGCAGTAGTCTTATTTTTAAAATTTATTAATTTATTTATTTTTAGATTTCAACATTCACTTCCATAAGTTTTAAATTGTTTCCTCCTCCTTCCCTCCTCCCTCCCTAAAATGACATGCAATCTGATATAGGCTCTACACATACATTCCTATTAAACATATTTTCACATTAGTCATGTTGCATAGAAGAATTATAATGAATGGGAGAAACCATAAGGAAGAAAAGAAAATAAAACAAAAAAGAAAATAGTCTGATTTGTTCTGCATTCAGAGTCCATAATTCTTTCTCTGGATGTGGATGGAATTTTCCATCATGAGTCCTTTGGAATTATTTTGGGTCCTTGCATTGCTGAGAAGGGCTAAGTCTATCAAAATCAGTCATGTCAGACTGTGGCTGTTGCAGTAGTCACATTTTGAAAAATGATGTTAGTTATGTTGCAGGACCAACGATCTTTTAAGGTTGATCCTACAGCAGTAGCTAAATTTAAATTGAATTAAAGTCATGAAAGTAGCCAAGTGAAATGATAATTGTCAGAATGTAAGGGAAAGGATACTTCTGACTATTTTTGTTTTGTGTGGTGATCTCTGCTTAGTCTTTCCCTGGAATCCCCTGGGTTCCTACACTGGCCTCTATCTCCTGGATCTTTTGACCATCCCCAGACCTTTGATGTTCAGAGCACTAGGTCTTCAAGGCCCTCTTTGGCATCTTAGGACAGGGTGCTAAGTATCCTGGAGCCCTAGGTCATAAAATGTAGCAGTTTGAGCACTGCCATACTGCAAATTCTTTATGCCTATTCTCCAGCTCCCTGGTGTGTGGGGCTTTCTGACCACCCTGAGGCTTTCTTTTTTTGAAAAAAATTTATTTATTTATTTTAAGTTTTCAACATTTATTTCCACAAAATTTTCAGTTCCAAATTTTCTCCCCATCTCTTCCCTTCCCCTCAAATGGCCTTGCATTCTGATTGCCTCTTCCACTAATGTGCCCACCCTTATAACACCCCTCCCTTCCTTTATCCCCATCTTCCCTCTTGTCCTGTAGGGCAAGATAAATTTCTATACATCTTTACCTGTATTTCTTATTTCCCATTTGTATGCAAAAACAATTCTCAACATTTGTTCCGAAAACTTTGAGTTCCAACTTCTTTTCCTTCTTCCCTCCCCACCCATCCCCACTGAGAAGGCAATCAATTTAATATAGTTTATATATGTGCAGTTTTGCAAATGACTTCCATAATAGTCATTGTATAAGACTAACTATATGTCCCTCCACCCTATCCTGCCCTCCATTTCTTCTATTTTCTCTTTTGACCTTGGTCCTCCCCAAGAGTGTTTACTTCTAATTGCTCCCTCCTGCCATTGACTTCCCTTCCATCATCCCTCCCACCCTTCTCATTCCCTTCTCCCCTACTCTCCTGATAGATTTTCATACCAAATCGAGTGTGCACATTATTCCTTCCTCAAGCCAAATGTGATAAGCTTCACTTTCCTCCTCTCATCTCTCCCTTTTCCCCCTCCATTGGAAAAGCTTTTTCTTACCTCTTCTATGAGAGATAATTTGCCTCATTCCATTTCTCCCTTTCTTCTCCCAATCTATTCCTCTCTCATCACTTAATGTTATTTTTTTTTGATATGATCCTTTCCTATTCAACTCACCCTGTGCATTCTCTCTCTCTCTCTCTCTCTCTCTCTCTCTCTCTCTCTCTCTCTCTCTCTCTGTGTGTGTGTGTGTGTGTGTGTAATCCCTCCAACTCCCCAGATACTGAGAAAAGTTTCAAGAGTTACAAATATTATCTCTCCATGTAGTAATGTACATAGTTCAACTCTAGTAAGTCCCTTGTGATTTCTCTTTCCTGTTTACCTTTTCATGCTTCTCTTGATTCTTGTGTTTGATAGTCAAATTTTCTTTTCAGTTCTTGTCTTTTCATCGAGAATACTTGAAAGTCCTCTATTTCTTTGAATGACCATTTTTTCCCCTGAAGTATTATAATCAGTTTTGCTGGGTAGGTGATTCTTGGTTTTAACCCTAATTCGTTTGACTTCTGGAATATCATATTCCAGGCCCTTCAGTCCTTTAATGTAGAAGCTGCCAGAATCTGTGTTATCCAGATTGTATTTCCAAAATACTTGAATTCTTTCTTTCTAGATGCTTGCAATATTTTCTCCTTGACCTAGGAACTCTGGAATTTGGCTACAATGTTCCTAGGAGTTTCTCTTTTTGGATCTCTTTCAGGAGGTGATTGGTGGATTCTTTCAATATTTATTTTTGCCCTCTGGTTCTATAACATCAGGGCAGTTTTCCTTGATAATTTCATGAAAGATGATGTCTAGGCTCTTTTTCTGATCATGGCTTTCAGGTAGTCCCATAATTTTAAAATTGTCACTCCTGGGTCTATTTTCCAGGTCAGTTGTTTTTCCAATGAGATATTTCACATTATCTTCCATGTTTTCATTCTTTTGGTTTTGTTTTGTAATTTCTTGGCATCTCATAAAGTCATTAGCTTCCATCTGTTCCATTCCAATTTTTAATTCTTCTTATTAATTGTTTTGATCCTGATTGGCTATTTTCCTTTTCAAATGTATGTTCTTTTGGTATGTTCTGCTAGCTTCGTGGAAATGCAGCTCAGATGATGATAAAAGGGTTCAGTTGGATGAGTTCAGAGGGAAAAGACACTTGAAGTACATTTATTTTTCAAATACCCTACACTGAATTGAGTCATGTGAGGGAATTCCAGAATGGAGTGAAAAGCAAATTACATATATTTGGAGGAGGGTGCCTCATTTCCCACTGTCTTAAGATACAGCAATAGACTTAGCATTGAGTGTGAGCTCAGAACAAACCACAGAGACCAGAGTCATCCTCTGCTGTCCCTTGGGTCTGAAAACAATCAAAGATCTTTAGGGTCCCAGAGACTGGGAGCTCTATGCATGCTCCAAGTGTGAGAAATTTTCTAGACACCTACAATCTTGGGTTGACCATATGGAGCAAGTGTTTCATGTGAGTTCAGTCTGGAACAACACCCACAATCACCACTTCCAACATCCACATGACCAATGCCACCACCACAATGACTTGCTCACTCGCTAGTATTTAGTGGCATAGACACACCGTCAGAACTCCTCCACTTCAGTTAGCCTTAGCCTCCTGTTTTGGGGAAGAAGTCTCATGGAAACTGATGCTGTGATCTCCACACTGATACCCTACTTGGTCAAAAAGTCATTAAGTTATTCCTTAATGGTCAGCTAGTACCTTAGCAGGGATTAGTCCACAGTCATCTAGAAGCAAGAATGAGATACTGAGTAGAGGACTACTTTGTAAGAGGTCTTGAGAAGGAGGAAGAAAAGGAATGATGGGTCACGTCAAATGCATCTACTCTCTATTTTTGCTTAGGCCCTTGTGCACCTTCTCCAATTCATCTCATAGGCCACTTTCTGCACGTATAGCACATAGACAGCTGGGTGATATGGTGGATGGAGCACTGGATCTGAATTTGGAAGACCTGAATTCAAATTCAGCTTCAGATACTTACTAGCAGTGCGATCCTAGGCAAGTAACTTCCCCTCTGAAGGACTCAGTTTTCTCATCCATAAAATGAGAATAATAAAAGCACATACTTTACAGAGTTGTTATTAAGATAAAAAAGCTAATTATTTGTAAAGTGCCTTAAACCTTAAAAATCCAAATTAATGCTAGTTATTAATATTATTTTACCAATTGTTGGCTTAATTAAAACTTAATAAAGGTTTTAGATGACAAACCACACATTTGAAAGCCACACATATGCTGTCAAACCTTACCCTGTGGCCTGTGGCCTAGGAAGAGATAAGCAAGCAGGGAAATGAAACGTAAGCCAGGTGTACTGAAGTAATAATTAATTTTCCTGCTCTGCTTCTCTTCTTTATTGCTTCCCAAGAAAAAATTTTGTGAGTCAATAGGAAATTATTGCCCTGCCATTTATCAGCAGATCATGCTAGCTTATCTTCTCTACTTGTAGGGAAAGGCAAATGAATATCAGCTCCCTTTGTTATCTTTTAGATAATATATTATCCTTCAGAACTATAATTATGTGTTCTAGAAACTTGCATAAATTCTGTTGAGGAATGAAGGAAGGTGTCAACGCTTACCATTTCATGGATCCCACACTCCTTTCTTCCCTTCTCTGTACTAAATGTTATTCAAAAGACAGTATGTCATTCAAAATTTCAGACTGTTTAACCAACAACTGTCTTCCCTTATGAGTACTCCCTGATATCCTATTGCTATCCACTTCAATTCTACCTTTTTTTTCAGTCCCTATCTGTTGGGGTCCCCTAGACCATTACGGGGATCCCTAAACCCGACCCAAGGCTCTTGTCCAGAAAGAGGCCTTGATCTAGTGAGTAATGAAAATGAGGCAGGAGGCAAGGTGGTGAGAGCTCCGTTTATTTGAGCTAGGTCACATGCATATATAGTCTTAATTATGTGAACATTCCTAAGACTATACATTGAACCTATCACCTAACACTTTTCCTTATATGGGTGTCTTCTCCACTGGACATCCGGAGCTGGACAAAGAACTGCCACGTTGCAAACAAAGATGAGACCCTTCGTCCCGAAATCCATCTAGTTCCACCCCTACTGACACGCCCCCAGGTTATCTAGGCAGGCTCTCAGTGTGGCGTCCTACCATGGACAGGGGTCAGCTCTAACTCGTCCCATTACACCTATCCCTTGGTCATCCCTTTCATTGTGCCCTTTGGAACCCTTGTTCCATTGTTAACAAACTTCCTTTTATTTCAGACTACTTCCTCTCCTGTTTCTACCATCTTCTTGTATACTCAGAAATCTAAATACACAACCAGAAGAAAATTGCTGGAATTGGAGTCAGGAAGACCCAAGTTCAAATCCAGCCTCAGACACATGCTTATTGACTGTGTAACCCTGAGCAAGTTGCTTAATTTCTGTCTACTTCAGTTTCCTCATCTGTAAAAGGAGGGTAATAATAGCAACCTACTTCCCAATGTTGTTGCAAGGATAATGAAATATTTGTAAAGGGCTTTGCAAACCTTGAAGCATTATGTGAATTATTGCTCTTATTATTTGTTTAGCTTTTATTACTTTATTTTCCCCCAGGGAAAAGTAAAAAAAATTTTAACATTCATTTTTAAAACTTTGAGTTTCAAATGCTCTCCCTTCCTCCCTTCCTTAAATTCCCCCATTGAGAAGACGAGCAATCCCATTTAGGTTATATATGTGTAGTCAAGCAAAACACATTCATAATAGTCATGTTGTGAAAGCAAACACAGGCAAGAAAAAAGCCTCAAGACAAAGAAAGTTTAAAAAGTATACTTCAGTCTGTATTCAGACACCAACAGTTAGTCTCCTTTAGCAAGCTGTGGAATCGCTTTTCATGAGGAACAGAGGAGAGTGGTATTATAGAATAAGAGCAGAGGGAGATAGGCTTTCTTTATTTTCTTTGTTTTACTTATTTATTCTTCTACTTACTTTCCAAATTCTCTTCCTCCTTCCCTCTCCTCCCCTTTTCTTGAGAAAGGCATGGAATTTGATATCAGTTATATATGTGGTCATGCAAAATATATTTCAATATTAGCCATATTGGAAAAGAAAACATGCCAAAAATCAAACAATAAAAATAAAGAGTAGGAAAAGCATACTTCAATCTGCATTCAAAGTTCATCAGTTACCTCTCTGGAGGTGGATAGCATTTTTCATCATGACTCTTTTGGAGTTGTCTTGGGTCGCTCTCCTGTTCAGAGTAGCTAAGTCTTTGACAGTTGATCATTATTGCAATTTCTGTTACTGTGTACAATACTCTTCTGGTTCGGCTCATTTCATTTTGTATGTTAGTCTTTCCAGGTTTTTCTGAAGGCATCTGGACCATCATTTCTTGCAGTGTAATAGTATTTCATCCCAATCATATGCCACAATTTGTCCAGCCATTCCCTAGTTGGTGGGTATGCCCTTGATTTCAAATTCTTTACCACCACAAAAAGAGCTGCTATTAAATATTTTTGTATAAATAGGGCCTTTTTCCTTTGATTTCTTTGGGATACAGACCTATTACTGGTATTTATCAACTGGGGAATGACTCTTATTTTTTATAAATTTGACCTAGTTTCTTCCATATTTGAGAAATGATGCCTGTACTAGAGAATCCTGCTCTAAAATTCCCCCTGCCCCATTTTCTGTTTTGCTTCTATTTTTGGTTGCTTTTGTTTTATTTATGAAAAAGCTTTTTAAATTTCATGTAATCAAATTATCCATTTTACATCCAATTCTCTCTATCTCTTGTTTGGTCATAAACTCTTTCCTTATCCATAAATCTGACAGGCATACAGTATGGGATGTTGGTCTATGCCCAGTTTCTGCCAAGCTGTTTTCAAGTTCTCCTAGTAATTTTTGTCAAATATTGAGCTCTTACTACAAAAGCTTGGATCTTTTAGTTTATCAAACACTAGATTACTATGGTCACTCTCTACTATATATTATATACCTAATCTATTCCCTTCATGGACAATTCTGTTTCTTAGCCAATACCAGATTGTTTTGATAATCACTGCTTTGTAACATAGTTTGAAATCTGGATCTCCTAAGCTTCCTTCCTTCATATTTTTTTCATAGATTCAGTTGATGTTCTTGACCTTGTTCCTCCAGATGCATCTTGTCACTATTTTTTCTAGCTCTATAAAATAAGTCTTTGATACTTTGATTGGTATGTAAATTTATCTTAGAT
Source organism: Notamacropus eugenii (assembly GCF_028372415.1). Lineage (NCBI taxonomy): Eukaryota > Metazoa > Chordata > Mammalia > Diprotodontia > Macropodidae > Notamacropus > Notamacropus eugenii. Next base: position 67,884,779 of record NC_092874.1, read on the forward strand.
AAATTGTTATTTTTACTATATTTGCTCAGTCTACCCATGAGCAATTAATATTTTTCCAGTTTTTTAGATCTGTCTTTATTTGTGTGAAAATGTTTTTGTCATTGTGTTCATATATATTTCCTGGTTTGTCTTGGAAGGTAGATGACCAATATTTTATATTCTCTGTCATTTTAAATGGAATTTCCCTTTTTATCTCTTCCTGTTGGGCTTTGCTAATAGCATGCATAAATACTGTGGATTATTATGGATTATGTGGATTTATATTATGTCCTGAAACTTTGCTGAATTTTTGATTGTTTCAACTAGTTTTTTTAGTTCATTCTCTAGGGATTTCTAATTATACCACCATATCACCTGCAAAGAGTGATTGTTTTGTTTCCTCATTGCCTATTTTTTTATTCCTTTAATTAATTTTTCTCTTTTTATTGCTTTAGCTAGCATTTCTAGTACAATATTGAATAACGGTAGTGATAATGGACACCCTTGCTTCACTCCTGATCTTATTGAGAAATCTTGAAGTTTATCTGCATTACACATAATACTTGCTCTTGATTTTATATAGATTCCAGCTATCATTGAAAGAAAGATTTCATTGATTCCCAAGTTTTCTAGTGGTTTTTGAAAAATTGGAATGGGTGTTGTATTGGGTTAAATGCTTTTTGTACATCTATTGATTATAATCATATGATTTTTGCTTTTTGTTATTGATATGGTTAATTGCATTGATGATTTTCCTGATAGTGAACCAGCTGCGCATTCCTGGTATAAATCCCATGTGGTCATAGTGTACGATCTTTGTGATATATTGCTATAATCTCCTTACTGTTATTTTATTTAAAATTTTTGCATCAATATTCATTAAGGAAATTGGTCTATAGTTTTCTTTCTCTGTTTTTGCCCTCCCTGATTTGCATATCAAAACCGTATTTGTGTCATAAAAGGAATTTGATAGGATTCTTTCTTTATTCCTTTTCAGATAATTTATATAGTTTTGAGATTAATTGCTCCTTAAATGTTTGGTAGAATTCATTTGCAAATCCATTTGATCCTGGGGTTATTTTACTTACAGAGCTCACTGATCGTTTGTTCAATTTCTTTTTTCTTTTTAAAGATCAGGGCTATTTAATTATTTTATTTATTAAAACTTTATTTTTTAAAGTTTTTCAAACTTCAAAATAGTTTATATTTTTGCTAATATTCATCAATTTCACTTAGATTGTCAGTTTTACTGACCTATAATTGGGCAGGATAACTCCTAATAATTGCTTAATTTCATCTTCACTGATGATGCATTAACCCTTTTTATATTTGACACTGATAATTTTATTTTCTTCTTTCTTTTTAATCAAACTAAACAATGACTTATCTATTTTATTGTTATTATATTTTTGAAACCAGGGAGCTGAATTTTCTTAAGGAATATTCCAATCAAGTTAGATTTCCTTGAGGAATTGCCTATTTCTATTCTCTAAAGGTTTCTATTTAAAAAATTGTTAGTCATCTAGTTTTTGAGATAGTGCTGGAGATACTAGCAAATGCTTCCTGCTCATTTAAACTACCACACTTTAGTTTGCATTTGTCATGGTTTTCTGATTGGGAAACTTCTAAAAATCAAATCCATCAAATCAAATTTATAATATATATATAATGTAATAATAAACATGCCTGTTATTACTCATGCCATGATGCGTCTGTGAACATAGGTTTATCCCTGAACTAGCAGTAAGGATGATCAGAAGAGTACTTCCTGGAACATTCAGCTCTGGACGCATCTGTTACCTAGCTTTGTTATCAAACTGGCCATAAACAAAACTCAAAAGAGTGCTTGCTAGCAGGGTCATTCCAATGACACAGGTGTTTTAATAGGAAAAGGAATTCAATCTAGAAGGGGGCCATGGTATATTATGGAAACTTGAAGTAAATTAAGAGAATCATAGTGACTTAGATTATATAATTCCGAGGGTTACAATACTTTCAGAAAATAGAGGACTTATATGATAGTTTAGGGCTATGAAAAGAAATCACATAGGTAGTGTGGCATAGTGGAAAGAGAACTGTACAAGAATGGACTTGAGTCTCAGCTCTGCTGGTTACCGTCTGTGCGTCCTCTGGGAAATTACTCCATTTCTCTGAAGGTCAATTTTCTCATCTCTAAAATGGAAGTGCTAATGATTTCTGTCTAGCTCACAAGAGCCATTGTGATGATTCACTGTAATGTTTATAAATCATTATATAAATTCTAGTAGTCATAGAGAATGGCCAGAGGAATTGCTTCAAACCTATTAGAATAGGACCGAAAAGAAGGTAGGAAACAGCTTCCAAGTCTAAGGATCTCGAGGGTTAAGACAAGTGAAAGAGCCCTGGATTGAGAGTCAGACGACCTGCCCTTGAATGCTTGTATGACCTTGGACAATTCACCTCATCTCTCTGGACCGGTTTACTCACATGTACATTAAGGAGGATGGACCAGATGACTTCTAAGGTCAAAGCAGCAGAGCACATAGATGGGGCTCTGTGAGTATATAGGGGACTGCCCAGAGACACTTCCCAAGCTGTGGTACCCTGCATTATTAAGGAAGCTAGAGATGTGGGAGGTGGTTAGTATAGGATCTGAAAAGTTTTATAAGATTAATCTCTTCAAAAGCAAGATAAAAAACAAGTAAGAGAGTAAAACCCAACTAAAATGATAAAAATTGGAATTATTTAAATTTCAATAAAATAAAAAATTTAACAAAATAATAACTTCTTACTCTGTAGCTCTTTCTGATCTTTTTCAACTGAGTACTTAAGAATTTTTGTTGTTCCTCATTTCATTGTAGTCAAAATGTGTATTTACATTCTGCTTTCTTTGGTTGGTATCATTTCATGTGTCTATATTTTTTAATGAGTTATTATAAACATATTAAACATAAAACTAATTAAACTTGGTTTTACATTTCTTTACATATAAATGAGTGAATTTTAGGCAATCCATAATGACAGCTCAGTCACTCCACCTCAATCTTTATTAGCTTCCTTTTTCATTTATTCTGACTTTTCCTCTTATGTAATCCAATTGCCATGTGCTCTAATCTGGTTTGACTGTTTTCATTTTTTCATCAGGCTCTATCCAGCTTTATCTTAGGGATTTTAGAGAGGTCAATAAGGATGAGGATTTATAAAAGGTCATTAGATTTGGCAATTAAAAGATCACATGCAAACTATTTGGACTTGCTGTGTCAAATATGTTCTAATGTACTTGTAACATTCAAATATTGATTTTGACCAGTGAATTTTACTGAGGCATTTACACCTCTTACCCATGATTAGGTCAGATCTGGGTTGACTGTGGGGTATTCACTCACCTGACTACCCACTACTGTCCTAATAAAGATCTTCCTGAAGGGTAAACCATGAAAACCAATGAAAAAACTGATATTTGAAAGGACAAACTGATTATTACTACAGTCTTCAGGAAAATGGTAGCCATTTTCTACTGCATCAATCTAGCCTTTATCACCTGGAAAATGAGGATAATGATAGCACCTACCTCATAGAATTGTTTGAGGGCCAGATTATATAATCATTTATATATCATGATATATAGTAGACTAGCTGACTCAACGGATAGAATACGAAGCCTGTAGTCAGGAAGACTCATTTTCCTGAGTTCAAATCTGACATCAGACATTTACTAGCTGTGTGATCCTGGGCAAGTCACTTAATCTCTGTTTTCTTTACTCCATTAGATAAGCAAATGGCAAACCACTCCAGCATGCTTGCCAAAAATTCCCATGGACAATATAGCCCACAGGGTCACAAAGAGTTGGACACAACTGAACGACAAAATTAAGATGTAATCTCACCATCTGCAAACCCATTGAAAGTATACTCATTACAATTTTAAGAGTAGATAAAATGGCAGGATAATGTGTACCTGACTTAGTTCCCATGTAATCTTGATATTTTCTGCCATAGATATTTTGAAAGCTTTTTGTTCCAAATAGATTGGATATTATGAATATTTGGTGTATTGACATCTATTTAAAATATTCCTTAGTTTTTATGGATCATTGTTAAGTCTGGGCGATTGTGGGCAATTGCTTAGTCTGTGATAATAAGCTGGTTCCAGTACAATTTATTGAGTGAGTATTTTGAAATCTTAATCATCAGCTTATGTCTTGCTAGTTATTTTTGGCACCTGTTACCTTTTTTCAGTCTTGGTAAGGTATTGAACAGTTTGTACCATTTCCTTGCATAAGCTCCATTGATCTCCATGTTTGTGTTCCTTAATGATAACTTGTCTATAATTCTGGTAGCAATGATCTGATCTTGAATTTCCATTAGAGACACCTCCATTTCTATGGGCATGATTCAATTGCTTGTTTTATTTATCATTCATATATTCTTGGCTGAACTCATGTGGATGTCATCCACAGAAGTCTTTTTATTTCCTTTCTTTAATCTTCACTGTTTCACAGGGTCCACCTGGAGGCAAAATGCCTTTTATTACATTGAACAAATCTGATGTTATGTAAGTGTTATCAGTCTTTACTGTGGCTTGCTAGAATCTTACCAGGAAATCAAAATCAGGTTGACTGGACTACATAGTTTGCAGACTCCATTCTCATCCCTTTTGGGAAAATTCATGTCATCTTCCTTCCTCCAGTTGGAACGTACCACTCCTACTCTCCATGAATTTTCAGAGATAGTGGCAGTGGCTCAGAAGCCATACCCACCACATCTTTCAGTTTTTCACCAGCACTAGATGTCTAGAAATCATCAAGTATAGACAGATTCCTATCTCATTATGTATGCTAGGTATTAACTCTTTGAAGGTCATTTTTGTTCGACTCTTTCCAACCAGGAGATCATTCTCCTTGGCAGAAAAAATACACATGCAAAAATAATGGAGCAGGTCTCACTGGATTCACCCTTAGCAGCAGCTCTCTCCCTTTAATCCATTGTCATTTCCCCAACCCGACTAGAGAATCCTCTATTTATTGCTCCACTTTCTTCATCAGCCTTGTCTCAGCTCAATCTAAACTTCAGCATTCCCACAAGACCTTGCAACATTTTTGTATTCATTCACTCTTACCATTGTCTATACATGTCTTTTCAACCTACTTATTAGTTACGGAGTTTCCTGTGCACTTACAAAGTTCTTTTTAGATAGATATTCTTTTTTCCTCTTCATGGAACTTGCTTCCTTTGTGCTTAAAAAACTTCATTCTTGACATCTTCCCATCGTCACTGGGGCCACTTACAATTTTTGCCTGTAGTACCTTGTCATTATTTTCTCTGAGCCCTTAGGGATTAGCCTATATCTCTTTTCCTCTTCTCAGCAAAATTTCCGAAAAAAAAAAGCCTCCATTTCCTCCCTAACCACTGTCTTCTAAACCCTGGGCAGGCTGACTTCAGACCTCATCTTTCATCTGAAACTGCTCTCCTCAAAGTTATGATGATGTCTTAGTTGTTTAATCTTTATCCTTTTCTCAATCCCTGCCCTTTCTCCCTCTTTACAATTTTAACACTGTCAATCATTCTCTTCTGGAAATCTCTAGGTTCTCATGATGTTGATCTTCTCCTACCTGTCTGACTTCTCCTTCTCAGTCTCTTTTACTGTGTCTTCTGCCGGGTCATGTCCACTAACCATGGATGTCCACCAAGGATTTGTTCTTATTCCTCTTTTCTTCTCCCTCTATGCTATTTCTCTTGATCTCATCATCTATCATCAACTGGATTCAATGTTTTTCTCAATACAGATGATTAGATTTATTTATCCAGTCCAGCTTTTCTCCTAACCTCCAGTCTTACAACAAAAACTCCCTATTGGACATCTTGAACTGGATGTTCATAGACATCTAAACTCAACAAGTCAAAAAGAGAATTCATTGCATTTTCCCCAAACCTTTCCCTCTCCCAAACTTCTCTCTTACTGTCAAGGGCACCATCCTATGTTTCATCCTCAACTTCTCACTCATACAATCCACACGTCCAATCTGTTTGCAAGTCTTATGTTTATCTTCACAATATCTCATATATAAATTCTCTCCACTCACATAGGCAGCACTTTGGTGCATTTGGTAACTGTATTTCAATATACTGTTCTTTCAATGCAATAGAATGTATATATAATATATACTTAATCTAAAATGCATTGTAGGCATTTAAAAGCATGATTCTGAGAAGGGATCCATCTATCGGTTTCATCATTCTGCCAGAGGGATGAAGAACCCCGACTCTAAATGATCCCTAAGTCTTTTCCTACTCTAACTCTTTGAATTCCCTACCAAATAGCTAATATCAGGGATAAACTACATTTTGCCTGAAATATACCACAAGGTGGTGCCAAATCTCCACCTTGACATTTTGAAGATTTGGTAAATTAAAATGAGAATTCGCATCCCTCAAATTTTCAAGCTGGAAAAGACCCTTGGAAAGTCACCTACTCCAGTACTCTCACTTTATATATGAAAAAACAGGTCCAGAGAGATTAAGTGACCTGTACAAGGTCACAAAAATATGAAGTGGTACAGTAGGGTCCTCCCAGGTCCTCTGATTCCATATCCAGTGTTCTTTCCATGACATCGCTTTTCACTTTATTTGTCCTTGTATTTAGCATTCAAAAGCTAGAGCACAATACCATTTAAAGGCTAGCACTTCTTTGGGAGTGTTCTATGATTTAGTTGGTGTCGAAACCTAGTTCAATGCCATACTGTCTTCTATTTTCAAATCTCTTGTCCCTTTCTCCTGTTGGCACATATGCTTTGCCAAATCTCAGCTCTGGATAACCCTCACCATCTGCTCCTTCCACTCTTGCTCATGTGCTGTTGAATGGCTTTGGGGGAAGTCATGCAACTGTACTGACTGGATTTCCTACCAATTGATGTTACCTAATCTCAATTGGACTGTCACTGCAGCAAGCTGGTGTCTTCCATTCTTTTCTAAGTGACTTGCAATTACATTCCCTACAGAGGCTTTTCCAAACATTCTCTTTTCTCTTTAAACTTTTCACATTTCTCCCTTCTTCCACCTTCTTAACTAAGGACCGTTCCTTATACTTCACTGGAAAAAAGGTTCCCTTTTGCCCTTGTGTTTCCCCTTCTATCTTGCTCTACATTTCAAAACCCCTTGGTATCATTCCACATTCTCTCCTTTGATCCAGCCTCTGATGACGAGGTCACCATCTCCTTATCAAGCAACCTTGCTCTCATCCTCTCTTGTCTCCTTAGACAAAATGCCTCTACAAACATTCCCTATTGATTCCTGCTCTGCTCCCTGAAGGCAAACACACCTAGGTTTCTGCTACCTTTAAAAAAAAGCCTGTACATGCAACCTCTACTTAATTGTGTGCATCTGATTTCTCCTGGAAGAATATATAGTCCTTGATTTTGTATCCCTGATTCTTCTACAATGTCTGGCACATGGTAGATACTTAAGAAATGTCACAGTGATGAATGTCTATTGATGGACTGGACTCCAGCTGTGGATATTGCTTCTATCAACACAGAGAGGTCAACTGCTATGGAACTGATAGTCTTAGAGACTTCCTTGGGGCAATGAGAATTTAAGTGACCTCCCTGTGTCCACAGAGTAAGCACGTATCAGTAGTAGGACTTGAACCCAAGGCTTCTTGACTGTGAGACTAGTTCTCTCTCTACTGGACATACTACTTAAGCAAGTTGATCATTTTTACTGTCTCTAAAATCAGGTCCAACTATGCACATCAACTTGGGAGGTTACAGATGGAGAATACAGATAAGGTGGGTTCATTTATGTGTTATCGTCACATGGAGAAGGTGACTGAGCTAAGCCCTACAAATACATTAGCCGAAATGTTTTGCTTATATGGCCAATAGGAACTAAAGTAGTGGTATTTCCAAGGAAGGTCTTCAAAACAGAGCCACAGGCTCAGTCTCCTGGGCCTCTCCAGCATAATATCATCAAATTTCCTCAGAATGTAAGCCTATGAAAATAAAATTTAAAGAAAGAAAAAAGTAAGCTTGCTACTAAAATTGTTCAATAATCAATCAGAGAAAGCCAGTCAAGTCATCATGTCTATTTCCAAATATAGTATGTACTCCAAAAACTGGTTATGCCTCAACTCCTTGTCCCTAAACTACTAATGTATTTATGAGTTTAGGGAATTAAGAGCAGATCATCACTGCAGACTGTCTTTCATTACTGTCCTGCTGGGTTCTCTTGTTTTTCATTTTTGTATTCTATATAGGAAATTTTCTGGCCAAGTCTCCTGTGATCATATTCTCTATGATGTTAGTTTTAAAGCATTTTGAACTTATGAACCCCATCCAGGCTGGTTTTCATATACTGGGACCTCTAGTGGAGAGACTGAAGGTTGGAAATTGGAGGTGGTAGACAGACACATTAGACAGGGAAGCCTTAACTACACCTTCTTTCTTGAATCCTCTTAAGCCTCCTCCTGAAACCTTCAGGATGATGGATCTAGAAAAATCTTTGTTCTGAGGTATTCCTCATGTCTCTGAAAATGCTATTTGGACAAAAAATTGCATATCAGAGAATCACACAATTGAGAGGGGATCTAGAGAAGGCACAGAACTGTCTCCTTGTGAGTCTCCTTAGCCAAGGCTAGCTCTAGAAAGGTCAAAATAGACAAATCTCCTCATCTAACCTTCCACCCCATGGCATCCTCTTTGTGCCCTCAGGTCAAACCCTGGCTGCTCAGTTCTGTACTTCCTCTATCTCTTACACACATACATTTGGGAAATAGTGTGGCTAATTAATTGGATGGGGGAAGAATGGAAAAATGAGGGAAAATTCCTCACTTCCTCTAAATAGGTTTAATCTGCTGCAAATAGAATTTAAGTGAGTAAGAAAACATAGGCAAGTTCTTCACAGTCTTCAAAGAATCTCTTTATAAAAGAGGTAAAAAGGATTTTCTTTCCTATGAGCTCTGCCTCAGACACTTAATTGTCAGAGATGAATTTAATGCTATTCTCCCCTCCTCCCCTGAACAGGGAAGAGAAAGTAGGGAAGCCCCAAATTGTAGATCGAGTGGGCAGACACCATTTGCCCTTTTTCTTCTTCCACCTTCTCAGTAGAATGTATCTGGGCTCAATCCCCAGCATGCATGTAGAGGATACAAGAGGAAGGGGAATGAAAGAGTGAGTGTGTAAATGAACAGAAGTAAAAGAGATGTGATAGGTGCTGTGAGTTTTTCAAGCAAAGAGGAAGCAAGATGACAATTAGGGGCAAGAAAGTTTTAGATTAAAGTAGGTCTTTCTCAGTTTACTTTGGGTTTTGAAGCAGGAGAAATCAAATTTAAGAACCAGACTTTTTTTTTTACTTTTAAGGAAATAAAAAGAAAGGTAACAAAAATAGCAGGTAAATTTTTAGGGTCATCAAGGACTTGTTGAAATGAGAGATAGACAGACACAGAGAGATAGATGGATATAGAAAGAGATACAGAAAAAGAGCAAAGACAGAGAGACCAAGTGAAAGACAGAGACAGAGAAACAGAGAAAGAGAAAGAAAGAAAGGGAAGAGAGGAAGAATTGAATTGAGAAGTTAAGGGTCATTACTTTGTAATCATGACTTTCATATTTTTGGTAAAGGGTAATGGAAAGAGAGAGAGACACACACATACAAAGTGAGAGAAAGACAGAGAAACAGAGACACATACAGGGAGACAGAGAGAGATACAGAGACACACACAGAAACAGAGAGAGACAGAGAGAGACAGACAAGAGAGAGAGACAGAGAGGATGAAGGAGAGGGAGGGAGGGAGGGACGGAAGGAGACAGAGAGATAGAGAGAGAGACAGAGAGAGACAGAGAGACAGAGAGAGAAACAAAGAGAGAGAGAGAGAGAGAGAGAGAGAGAGAGAGAGAGAGAGAGAGAGAGAGAGAGAGAGAGAGAGAGAGAGAGATGTCTAGAGGAAAACATGAGTTCAATTTTAGAGTTTGAGATATTGATGGGGTATTCAGAAGCAATGCCTCGCAGCCAGTTGGTGATATGGGACTAGAGTTCAAGAGAGAAATCAGGGCTAGATAGGTAAATTTGTATAATATGCACTAGATATGTAGATATGTATGAGATACTTGATATGTAGATATACGGACAGTAACTAAACTCATGGAAACACAAGAGATCACCAAGGGAGATGGTAGAGCTATAGAAAAAGTGAGGCAAAGATAAATCCTTAGGCAAACCCATGCTTAGTGGGTACAAGTTGTATGATGATCCAGCAAAAGTGATTGAGAAATTGTGTTTAAACAGGTTGGAGGAAAACCAAGGGAAAGCAATGCCATGGAAGCAAAAGGAAGTTAAGAGAAGAGGGGTGGTTGACAGTATTTAACACTGCTGAGAGGTCTACTAGGATGATTGAGAAAAGTCTCCTGGCTTTTATATTCTGGTGATAGGCAGTTCTTCCATGCGATACCTTTTTCAGAGGGGCAGCCAGGTGGTGCAGTGGATAGAGCACCAGTGCAGGGGTCAGGAGGACCTGAGTTCCACTCTCACCTCAGACACTTGACACTCACTAGCTGTATGACCTTGGGCAAGTCACTTAACCCCAATTGCCTATCCTGGGTCATCTCCAGTCATCCTGATGAATATCTGGTCACTGGATTCAGATGGCTCTGGAGGAGAAGTGAGGCTGATAACCTGCACAGCCCTCCCTCACTCAAAACAAAGTCAAGTGCAAGTCATGTCATCATTTCTCTGATGGCATGGTCTTCTTCGGCAACAAAGGATGAACACATGTCTCTTATTTATCCTGTATATATCTTATTACAGTGGTTTTCTTCGTCATTAGACTATGAGCTCCTTGTGGATAGGGACTATCTTTTCCTTTTTTTGTATACCTCCCACTCGTATTCCTGGCACATAGTAAGTACTTAATAAATGCTTGTTGATTAATGTTGAGATGAGGAAGGAGTTGTGTTCAGATATGGGGAATATATTATTGCCTATATGAAGACATTAAAACTGTATTTTGGTAAAGAGCTAAGATGGTTAGTTTGACTGGAAAGTTGTGTGTGTGTGTAAAACGAAGTGCTATGAAGTAAATCTGGAAAGGCAGTAGGTGGAAGTAGGTAGTAGAGAGTTATAAATGTCAGGCTGAACAATTTTGTATTTTATTTTATAGGCAAGAGAGAACCTCTTATTAGAATGACATTGTGAACCAGCACTACTAAAGGACCACCAATTGGAACTAGTGATAACTTTCACATTCAAAGGATTTTTTTTTCTAAAAATGAAACAAAGAATTGATAAACTTCTCCCATTCATTGAAATTCCTGCTTTTGGTGGTAAATATTTTTCCTATTGAGCGATTCTGTGGTCCACACTTGGAAGAGAGAAGAGGCCTTTGCACAAAACTGACATATTCAAATAAGACATGTTGAACAATATTCTTTATGGTTTTGGAGACCTTCAGGATGGGCTAGAAATGGTGAAGGTAATGGGTTTGCTACAAATGTCCAAGTGTACCTTCATTACAGTTTGAAGTGCGGATAGAAGCACTTACCCAAAGTTGGCTTCCCAACTTTCTCCATTTGTGCAAGAAAAGTTTCATCACTGACATTTATTAAGTATACCTTCTTACTGCCTAGGGGACTAGGGCAGTGATTGGTGGTGAAGTAAAGTCTGTTGCTCTAATTTGCTCCAGTTCATTTCTGGCCTTTTCTCTTTAGCTCCTTATTCTTTCCAAATGGTTTCTTCTAGACTTAGGGTCTGAGGTGTGGAGGAGAGTCCTGATTTTATACTTTTTTCTGCACAAGGTAGGAAGAAAGTTGACACTGTATACTTGCTTTCTATGAGAGGAGGAAGGATGCATTTTTCCCAGATATTATCTATTAAAAACTAGAAAGTTGGAAGGAGGGTATGCTATTTTTTTGTTCTCATCAATCGAATACTGCCGCTACAAGGATCCAAATGATCCAAGACTAGGGCTTGAGCTCCTTATCAATTTTGAAAGTTTGTCAGAATGCTAGAGAAGTTGTTTGAGCAACATCACGTATGGAGAGCATATGACGTCCCTCCGTTCCTAGGATGGTGGATCCATCGCTAATTTGGGCAGCTAGTATTATTCAGAATTAGTTTAACAAATTTGGGTTGGTCCTGGAGAGCTGGTAGAAATAGCAGTTTGCATCTGCACCTCAAATTGTCAACTATCCATTTATCACCCTTTGCTCACCCCACCCCCATTTTGGTTCAGGACAGAGTCTGGATATAGACTGATTTTTAATGTAAATATTATGATTTTTTTTAAGGAAAGAAAGCCAAACCTAAATATGAACTAAAGTAGATTCTGGGGTCAGGGCATTCTCTAGCCTTCATTTTCCATATCCTTCCTTCTTCATTCTCTAGATGTTTCCCAAATCATATCTTGGAATTAGGGAGAGGGGCTGATTTGGTATGAGGCCATGGAAAGTCTCACCCTCCTGAGAGTTGACTGTAGCTCCCAAAGTCCCTGAGTTCTCCTATTACAGTAAAGCTCAGGCAGTGCCTACGTTTTACTCTGAAGATGGAGAGCTAGGAAATAATTTGCAGATTGAATGACCCATTTTTCCTCATCTTTCTTCAGTTCTTTCAGGACAAAACCCATCCCTTGTGGAATTATGAGTTGGACCTGAACCAACATGAACCTTTAGGGAATAAATTGTATTTCATTGTGGAATGAAGGCTTACTCCCCTTTCATTGATGGGTTCTTTTGTCTTTTTTATTAACAGCAGACTGTGTGGATTTTATTTCCCACATTTTCCCCCACTCCTCAGCTAGGGATATTGTATACTATGTAGCTGATCATGTGTCTTAGGATGTATTTGGGAGGTCTGTACTCCTTCCATGCATTGCTTCTTCCTGTCCCCCTCAGCATCTCTAGGGCCACGTGTCTGACATTAGCTCATTCTACGGCCAATGGGGGATGTCACTGTCCTGAGGTCTTGAAAATTTTATTTTTTCAGTGTGTGGTACTTTCCGTATAGATAGCTAACTTGATAAAATACTTCCCCAGTCTCCCATGGTAGCTGGCATAAATGACATCGTTCTATTTAAAAAACAAACAAGCAAAACCAAAGTAGCCTAATAATAAATGTAGAAATCACCTGCAGAAGGTGATAATTGAGTTAATCTTGAAGAAGCCAGTTTCTAAGAGGCAGAAGTAAGGAGAGAGGGTGTTGCAGGTTTGGGTAACAGCCCATGCAAAGGCACGAAGATGGGAAATACAGTGTCTTACACAAGGAAAAACAAATAATTCAGTATAGCTGGACCATAGGGTGTGTGAAAAAGAGTATTATACAAAAATACTAGAAAACCAGGAAGGGATTAGGTTTTGTGAAGGCTTTTAAATGCCTAACAGAGGAATTTAAACTTATTCCTGAAGGTAATAGGGAGCCCCTGCAGTTTATTGAGTAGGGGGCTGACATGGTCAGATCTATGCTTTAGAAAAATGATTTTGACAGTTAGTTGTTGTAGGGTATGGATGGATAGGAGCGGGAAAATCTTGAGGTAGAGAGACCAGTTAGGAGGCTAGTGAAGTAACCTAGGGAAGAATAAAAAAAGGCCAAAGCTGTGGTCATAGTAGTGTGAGTGGATAGAAAGGGACAGTTAGAGTGAGGTTTGTGGATAATATTAAGGTTGTGAACCTAGGTAACTGACTAGAAGAATGGTAGTGCTCTCAAAAGCAATAGGGAGGTTCTAAAGAGAAGTGGTTTTGGGGGAGAAATAGAGAGTTCTGTTTTGGATAAACTGAATTTGTCATCCCTGGGGAACATCTTAAACAGGTAGGCTGTGTAGTGAATAAAGCACTGAGCTTGGAGTCAGGAAAATCTGGGTTCAGATTTGGCCCCCGAAACTTACTAACTGCATAACCTTGGGCAAGTCACTTAACCTCTGTTTGCTTCAGTTTTCTCACCTGCAAAATGGGCATAATAATAGCACCTACCTTATTGTGAGAATCATATGAGATAATAATTGTGAAGTACTTAGCACAATGTCTGCCACAAAGTAAAGTCTAAGTGTTAATTATACTATTATAATTATTACATCCAATTCAAAACATCTGATAGACAGTTTGTAATGGAAGACTTGTACTCTGGAGAAAGATGAGGGCTGGATTTATATGTCTGGCAATCATCTGTGTAGAGGAGATAATTTGACCTATAAGAGTTAATGAGATCACCAAAAGAGATAATGGAGTAAATAGAGATGAAGACCAAGAACAAAAACTTGGTGTATACAGCTAGTTAGTGGGCATGACATAGATGAAGATTCAGTAAAAGAGATTGAGAAGGAGCAACCAGACTAAGTAGGAGAACCAAAAGAGAACAGTGTTTTGTTTTTTTTTAAAAATATCTTATTTTTTCCAATTACATGTAGAAACAATTTTTAACATTTGCTTTTAAATTTTTTGAGTTCCAAATTCTCTCCCTCCTTCCTCTTCCTCTCATTGAGAAGGCAAACAATTTGATATGTGTTGTACATGTACAGTCATGCAAAACAGACACATTTCCATATTAACCATATTACGAAAGAAAATGTACGCTTCCCCCTTCCCACCCCCTAAATAAAGGAAGAAAAAGAAAGTTTTTGAAAGTATGCTTTGATCTGCATTCAGTTATTTCTGTAGAGGTAAATAGCATTTTCCATCACGAGTCCTTTGGAATTGTCTTGGATCACTGTATTTCTGAGAACAGTTAAGTCATTGTACAATATTGCCGTTACTGTGTACAATGTTCTCCTGGTTCTCCTCACGTCACTTTGCATCAGTTCAAGTAAGTCTTTCAGGTTTTTCTGAAATTATCCTGTTTGTCATTTCTTATAGCACAATAGAGTATTTCACCAAATTCTATGCCACAACTTGTTCATCCATTCTCCAGTTAATGGGCATCACCTCAATTTCCAGTTCTTTGCTAGCACAAAAAGATCTACTCTAAGTATTTTTTCACTTATAGAGCATTTTCCTTTCTTTTCCTTTTCCTTTTCTTTTCTTTCTCTTTGGGATACAGACCTAGTAGTGCTATGTATGGGTCAAAGAGTATGCATAGTTTTATAGTCCTTTGGGTGTAGTTCCAAAGTGCTCAAGAAAGAACAGTGTTAACAAAAACTCTGAGTGAAGAGAGTATCTAGGAGGAGGAGGTATTCAACAGGATCAAATATTACATAGGTCAAGAAAGATGAGGAATAAGAAGAAGCCATTATGTTTGCCAATTAAGAAATCATTGATAGCTTTGGATAGAGCAGTTTTATTTGAATAATAAAGTCAGAAGCCAAATTGGAGAGGGTTTACACTAGTGAATAAAAAGGAAGTCAGGGTAAGGAGTATAGGTGCTTTTTGCTGTTTTTTTTTGTGAACTTAAGAAATAAAACAAGCATTTCCACAACAAAGTAGAATAGAAAAAAAGAGGACTGCACAGAAAACTGAAAATTTATTATGTACCACTTGCTTTTCCTTTAAAATATGTAATAAATATATTATGTAATTTTCTTCTCCTCTACCCCCAGCCCTTGAGATGGCTACTCTTAGATATAGTGTGTGTGTGTGTGTGTGTGTGTGTGTGTGTGTGTGTATAAATCCATACTATACCTACTTCTACTTATCATTTCTTTCTCTGGATGCAGATGGTATCTTTCTTCATCGGTCCTTTGTAGTTAATTTGGGTATTTATAATAGTGCAAATGACTTGGACGTTGAAAATTGTTCTTAAAACAATATTGCTGTTATTGTGTACAAATTCTCTTGGTTCTGCTCATTTTACTCTTTGTTATTTTGTGTAAATCTTTCCATGTGTTTCTAAATCATTGAACTCATTATTTCTTACAGCATAGTAGTGTTCCATCATAATCACGTACCACAACTTGTTTAATCATTCCCCGATTGATGGGCATCCTCACAATTTCCAGTTCTTTGCCACCACAAAGAGAGCTGCTGTTAATATTTTGGAAAATATATATTTGTTCCCTTTTTCCCTAATCATCTGGGGAAACAGACTTAATAATGGTAGTGCTGGGTCAAATAGTAAAAAAAAAGTTTTATAACTCTTTGGACACAATTCCAAATTGCTCTCTAAAATGATTGGACCAGTTCACAGTTCCACCAATAGTGAATTAGTGTCCCAATTTTTCCATATCCCCTCCAACATTTTTCACTTTCCCCTTCTATTGTTTTAGCCAATATGAGAGGTGTAAAATGATATCTCAGGATTGTTTTAATTTGTATTTCTTGAACTAATAATGATTTAGAGTACTCTTCATATGACTATAATTTGTTTTCATTTCTTCATCAGAAAAATGTGTTCATATACTTGACTCTTAGTCCTATAGATTTGACAAAACTGTATATATATATATGTATATATATACACACATATAGATATATTTGTATATTTGAGATATGAGACCTTTATATGGGAAACTGTCTCAATTTTCTGCTTTCCTTAGAATCTTGGTTTTATTTGTACAAAATCTTCTTTAATTAATGTAATCAAAATTATCCACTTTATACATCATGATGCTCTCTATCTCTTGTTTATTCATAATTATTTACCTATCCATATGTCTGATAAATAATATGTTCCATGTTCTTCAAATTTTCTTGTAATATCTCCCTTTATATCCAGGTCATATCCCTATTTTGATCTTATCTTGGTAAATGAGGTATGATTTTACTCTATGCCCAATTTCTGCCAGCCTGCTTTCCAACTTTCCAAACAATTTTTACCAAATAATAAATTCTTATCCTCTCAAATTAAGTCTGTACACCAAACATGATGTTACTATAATCATTTGCTGCTCTCTACTTTAATCCAGTGATCTACCTTTCTATTTCTTAGCTAGTACCATAATTACTGCCTTATAATTTTAAGATTTAGTACTGCTAAATCCTCTTCATTTACATTTTTTTCATTAGTTCCTTTAGTACTCTTGATCTTTTGTTCTTCTAAATGAATTTTGTTATTGTATTTTGTAACTCAGTAAAATAATTTTTTGGTTATTTATTTGGGATAGCATTGAATGTGTAGATTAATTTAGGTAAAAATTTTCATTTCTTTTTACTATATTGGTCCTGCCTACCCATGAACAATTAACATTTCTGTATTTAAATCTTCTTTTATTTGTTTAAATTTTTTAAAAATTTTTTTCATATAGTTCCTGGATTTGTTTTGGCAGGTTTACTACCAGGTATTTTATATTGTCCAGAGTGATTTTAAATGGGGCATCTCTCATTATCTCTTCTTATAGGGTTTTATTGGTGATATATAGGAATGCTGATGATTTATGTGGGTTTATTTTATATCCTGCTACTTTGCTAAAATTATTGTTTCAACCAACATTTTAGTTGAGTCTTTAGGATTTTCAAAGTGTATTATATTGTTTGCAAAAAGAGACAGTTTTATTATCTCACCGATTGATCTGATTCCTTTGACTTCTTTTTCTTCTCTTATTGCTATTGCTGGGATTTCCCAAACAATATTGGATAATACTAGTGACAGTAGGCATCCCTGTTTCACACCTGATCTTACTGAGACTGAGTCTAGCTTTCCCCCATTACAAATAATATTTGCTGATGGTTTTTAGGGAAATGTGGCTCATCTATTTAAGGAAAATCCATTTGAATCTGTAGTTTTGTGTTGTTTTTTTTAAAAGAAATGAGTGTTACACTTTATTAAAAACTTTTTCTGCATCTGTTGATATGATCATATGGTTTTTGTTATTTTTATTATTGATCTAATATATTATTTTTAGTAGTTTTCCTTATATTAAACCACCTCTGCATTCCTGGTATAAATCCTGCTTGATCATAATGTTTAATCTTTGTAATATATTGTTGCAATCTCCTAGTCAGATTCTTATTTAGGATTTTTGCATCCATATTAATTAAGTTGGTCTATAATTTTTTTTCTCTGTTTTTACTCTTCCTGGTTTAGGTATCAATACAATATTTGTTTCATGAAAGGAATTTGGTAAGACACCTTCTTCACCTATTATTCCAAATAATTTATTCAATATTAGAACTAGTTAGTTTTTAAATGTTTGATAGGATTTACTTGTGAATCCATCTAGCCCTGGTGCTTTTTTCTTGGGAAACTCATTTAGGGCCTATTCAATTTCTTTTTTCTGAAATAGGTCTATTTAGATATTCTATTCTCTCTTCTGCAAATCTAGGCAGTTCATATTTTTGTAAATATTCTTCCATTTCACTTAAATTGTTAAATTTGTTGGCAAATAAATAGATAAAATAACTCTATATAATTCCTTTAATTTCATCGTCATTAGTGATACATACACTGTTTTCATTTTCAGTATAGTGATTGATTTTCTTCTTTCTTTTTAAAAATCATATTAACTAATGTTTTATTTGTTTTATTGTTTTTTTTTTCATAAAACTAACTCCTGCTTTTATCAGTTCAATGATTTTCTTACACTCGATTTTGTTACTCACCTTTAGATTTTAGGATTTCCAATTTGGTGTTTAATTGGGAATTTTTAGTTTCTTCCTTTTCCAGTTTTTAAAATTGCACATCCAATTCATTGGTTACTCTTTCTCTATTTTATTGATGTAATCATTTAAATTTTTCTCTGATCACTACTTTTGCGGTATCCCAAAGGTTTTGAAGTGTAGTCTCTTTATTGTCATTCTCTTTAATGAAATTATTGTTTCTATGATTTGTTCTTTAATCCACTAATTCTTTAATGTTAAGCCGTGTAGTCTCTAATTGGATTTCATTCTGTGTTTCCGTGGTCCCTTGTTAAATATAATTTTATTGCATTTTATTTCATTGAAAAGGATGCATTTAGTATTTCTGCTTTTCTGCATTTAACTACAAATTTTTTATGCCCTAATATATCGTAAATCTTTGTAGAAGTACAATATACTATTGATAAAAAAGGTATATTCCTTTCAATTCCTATTCAGTGCTTTCCAGATATTTATTATATCTAACTAATTTAAAATTCTATTTGCTTCCTTGATTTCTTTTTATTTATTTTTTTGGCTAGATTTATCTCATTCTAAGAGGGAAAGACTGAAGTCCCTTATTATTATAGTACTACTGTCTATATCCACTTATAATTCATTTAACTTTTCTTTTAAAAATTTAGATAGTATTTGCTGCATATGTCTAGTATTGATATTGCTTCATTGTCTATCATGTTTTTATTATAGTATAGTTTCCCTATTTATCTCTTTCAATTAAATTCTTTTTATTTAATGTTGTCTGAGATCATGATTGCTACCTCTGCCTTTTTACATCAACCAAAGCATAGTAAATTCTACTCTAGCCCTTTATTTTAACTCTGTGTGTATCTCTCATTTTTAAATGCGTTTATTGTAAACAACATATTGTCAAATTCTGGTTTTTAATCCATTCTGCTATCTATTTCTGTTTTATGGGTGAATTCATCCCATTCACATTCAAAACTAAAATGTTGAAAAAGTATGTGACTTACCAATTTGGATTATCCTGGTCCCACTTTTTGCAAATCTCTAGGAAGACAGAGATGGCACCAGCAAAACAACTAAAAAGTAAGTTTGATGCATATCGACAAATAGCTCGGTTGCCTCAAATACACACTGGACACTACTGCAGGTTTTTGCACCAGCATTTATTAATACTTCAGCAGCAATTTCAGGTTTTTGTTTCCATCAAGCTTCATGAATTTAATAATTGATTTTGTTTCTACCTAATATTTTTATTATGTCATTCCTCATTAGAGTATCTTCTAATTTTGTTGAACCAATTATCCAATTTTTAAAAAGCATCTCCTGATGTCAGAAATGAATGCAATACCTTGTACACCTCTGTAATAGCCAGAAGTTGGTGTTCTGAGTTATCTTTGACCTGCAGTATCATATATTAGCAATTTAGTTTTATTTACATTGATTTACATTAATGTATGATTTTGTTTTCACCTTGAAGATAACACTTACTGTTGTTGCTAAGCTCGGGAAATATGAGATACAGTTGAAATGAGGCTAGTGGCAGATTGGGCAGAACTTTGAATGGCAAACTGAGAAATCCAGATTTTACCTTGTAGACTATTACAAACTTCTGAACAAGGGAATAGTATAGTTAGAATGATATTTCAGGAAAATCTATCAGAAGTGTGTGGGATAGTTGGAGGGAAAATGATAGGGTGCAGAGATTTGATGCAGGAAAAGCAATTAGAAGTCTTTAGGTGATGGCAGCAGGATTAGAATACAACAACAGTAATGGCAGGTGATATTTTTATAAATATGATACTTTATGGCTTTTAGAATATTTTTGTCAAAGCGTTCTGTAAAGTAGGTAGTACAAACATTAATCTCTTAACTCAGAGAAATTGTGATTTGTGCATGGTCCACTAAGCACTGAATAGGAATGGAAAGGAATATACCTTTTTCTCAATAGCATATTGTACTTCTACAAAGATTGACCATATATTAGGAATGTTATCCTAAAAATAAGTGCTTTGATTTCTATCACTGCCTTCGTCATTTACCATTTCCTCTGACTGTCCCTCCAAAAGTGACTGAATGGTCATCAGAGTTGTGTTGGGGTCAAGTAATTTGATAAGAGGAACATCCACATTTTTGTCTTGGAAGAGCTTATTCTGCAGGGTCATAGCTGACATAGAGTCCATGCCCAGTGACATGAGAGAGGTGCTCATTGTAATGTCCTTGAGATCGGTATTACTGAGTTCACTTACTAGAGAATAGATGTAATCTTTAGTTACCATCTGAGATGAGTCTTGATGAGCCATGGTATTAGTTTCACCCAGTGTTTTGTATTCATTTAGTGCAAGATTAGCAAATCGGATTCTGAAAGATGGAAACTGACTAAAGAAATCATTCTTCATAATTTTAAAATCAAATTTAACGATGGCTTGCTGAGGTTTATTTAAAAGTAAGCCTTTTTCAAAATATTCATAAATTTCAGATTTCTGAAGAGTAAGTATTCCCTTGCTTGCTAGAAACTTCTGAAGATTCGTTTTGTTTAGCAATAGTCCAAGATTCAAGGCTCCCCAGTTAATGGATTGACCAGCAAGACCGCAGTTCCTCCGATAATGGCAGAAGAAATCTAGAAAGGAGTTAGCAGCAGCGTAATTAATTTGCATCGCATTGCCAAGGAACGAAGCAACAGATGAATGACAGACAAAATAATCCAGCTTATGCCCTCTAGTAGCACAATGAAGATTTATTACTCCTGCAACTTTGGGACTTAATACTTTCTCAAAGCGAGTGAGGTTCAGAGCTTCAAGATGTCCATCATCCAACACAACTGCGCTGTGAAACACACCTTTGATTGGAGCCTTTGGAAAGATGTTACCAATGGAAGTAATCACCTCGTTTACTTCAGAGTGAACACTCACATCACACTGCAAGCTGATGATCTTGGAGACGTTATTCTGATTTTCCAAAGACTGTATTTCCTGCTGTTGCTCGGCATTTGGACGCTTTCTTGAAAGAATCACCACAGAGCCGCCCCCGTTCTGGACAATAAATCTGACTGTTTCAAAGCCAAGGCCAGAGAGTCCACCTGCCACAATATAAACTGCATTTGGCTGAAAGAATTTCTTTCTTGCTGCATTTTTAGGTATTTCTGAAACTTCAGTTTCTGATAATCTTCTTTTCAATACGACTAGCAAGAGGGCTGGGCAAGTGAAGTAGGAGAGAAAAGACGGCTCTGGGAATGCAAGAGACCCAATGGATTGAAAAATAGAATAGGTGAAGTTTGTGTTCTTTGGAAAAGTCATTGATTTTGCCCACTGGAAGACAGCTCTATTATTGTGTATTAAAGTTGATTTCTGAAAAATTAAACTGACGTTGAGGGTGTGAACCTGGATATGATCAGGATTGTTATGAAATAGCTGCTGCAGAAATTCAGGCTGGTGACTCCCGTGTAGAACCACCAGGTACCTGTGGTTTGAAAGGTCAGACAGAATTTCCTTGGAGGAGCTAGTTAACGAAGGCAGAAGTATGAGTGCCTGACATTGTTTCACAATTTTGTGTAGATCAGGAGAGGGTGAGAGAAGACGGGCTTTCCAGCCCATGTCGTTAGCTGCCAAAGTCAGTACTTGACCTAAAATGGATCCTGGATGAGTACAGATAACAGCTAAAGAGGCAAACTTCTTTGGTCTTGGCAATATCTGAGTGAAAATTTTCCATGCTATTATGAAATATGAAACACAGGGTGTATTTCTAAAAATTGGTAATTTCTTGGTTTTGAAACAGCTCATCTCGGAAATTAAGACCCTTGATGATGCAACAACTGGGAAGCATGTGGCAATGTGATCACCAACCTCTACTTCTTTCACTCCTTTGCCTATCTTGGTTACTGTACCACTGAAGTCCAGGGCTAGCAACTGATGTTTTTCCACAGTGTGCTCTGTCCAATACAGAGTGTTTCCAAAGGTCGAACTAGAGATGCTAACAGGAAAGTAGTCTTCTGAATGGATACATATGCTCTCAACTTGAACTTCAATAGTGTGGTTTTCAAGGTGAATGATTTCAGGTTCTGTTACCTGAGCAGACAGATCTATTGCCTTATATGGATCTGCTGTGTATAAAGTAAACATTCCTGAAGTCTCTGGATCCTTGGGAAGTTGACTGTCAGAAGGCAGTTCAAAGGGAGTGCGCCTGACTTCAGTAATGTACATTCTTCCCTGATCAATCCAGAGTTCAGGATAATCTTCCCCCTTATATTTAATGACAGCTTCTGCTAAACTTGCTATGTTCTGTGTAGTTGTATAGCTGATATCTATCATTTTAAATGTGATTTCTGGAACTTCTACAAAACAGCACCTTGTCATGCCAGACAGAGCAAAGCCAGGATTAATGTGATCAACGATGTTTGAGGTGGTTCTGTAAGTGATTAGTGTCACAGAAGAATGAGTGTTCTGCTCCCTCAAGGCCAAAATAACTTGACGAAATGTCTCACAACACTTAGCTGACTCTTTCATGATTGCTATTCCTGGGGAGTTTTCATTAAATTTTTGGATTCCCCACATGAATAATACATTGTGGAAGCCCTGAATTGTTTTTCTCATTATATCTCTTTCTGATTTTTCAAATTTTTGAATTGTTTCCCACTCTTCAAATATAATATACTTGGACTGACTGTGCAAGTATTTTTTTAGCTGTTGAGCTATTCCAAATTTGTCAGCAAACACCAAGAATTGCGGTGATTCAAGTGAATAGTCAGCTGCTGGAACTGGAGAGATTGGTATCCATTTATTTTCAAACAAGAAGTCATCATTAGCAGATGCTTTTGTCATATATGTGTTCCTAACATGCTTCAATTCTGCCAAAATCTGGCCATGTTTATCTGTAAAAAATCCACAGGTCTCTAAGTAGTTCTCAGTGGACTTGTTGGCTTTCATATATATCTTCATTTCCTCTTCCAGGGATCTGAAGACCACAAGGCTGCCTATGGAAGAAGGAAATGCAGGCTTTCCTCTAGTTTTTGTGGCTCTGCTGGCAATAACAGCTGTCATCTGCAGGAAGCAGTCTAGCACCACGGGGTGAATGTGATAGTCATGCATTTCCCTTCTGGTTGCCTCATTTACTCTAAGGGTTGCGATGCCTTCCTTTAGCTCATCACAGTATGAAATGTCACCTAGTTGTTTAAAAATGGCACCATATTGAAAACCAATAAGAGAAAGAGTTTCATAAACTTCCTCCATGGCTAAGACTGACTTACACCTTTGAAAGATGTTATCAAGAGAGACAAGTTTGCTTTTGTTTACATTTCCTTCTGGTATCTTTGTAACTTGTCCTGTTGCAAAAGCTACAGATGATGAAGAGAGTATTTTGAATTCAGTTGCTGTCTTTTTCAATTCAAGTTTGACCTGCAAGTCAAGGGAATCTTGGTTTACCACACAGGGAGATACAAAATTGATGCTCAGCTGACATGCACTTACTGGTATTTTAGGGCTTGAGTTGATCATTATCGAAGCTAAGCCAACTTCAGCAAAAAGGGCCCCTGGAACCAAAGGCACACCATTGTTTTTGTGCTCATAAACATAGGGTGCTGTATTCTGAGATATTGTGCAGGTGATTTCCAAGTTGTTATTTGCACTGCTAATGAGAGGATGATTGGAACTGGCTCTGCTGTGCTGCTGCTGAATGCTTTTCAGGTATGTGTTGAGATTCTGACGATCAAATTTATATCTTGGATATTCTGTTGGAACTGCCTTCAACCCAATGTAGAAGTGTGGCCAATTGATATTATATCCCGATTCAAATAGATTTTCTACCAGTGCAAAAAGGGTCTCATAATCTTTCTCTGTTTTCAGTGCAGGCAAAACAACACTTTGTTTTCCTAAAGTCTCTTTAATATTCCTTTGTAATACTTGTTTAGGGGCTATTTCAATGAACATTATGTTATCCTTTCCTTCAGCTGAAGCTTTGATGGCCTGTGTGAAAGCAACTGGTTCTCGAATGTTCCTGGCCCAATATTTACCTGTCGCGAAATCCTCTCCAGAAGCTCTTTGTCCTGTCACTGTTGAGATAATTTCCACTTTTGGTTCCTGTTTCACCAAATCCTTTATACTCTCTGTAATGTCCATGATTATTGGGTCCACCATATGACTATGATAAGCAACAGGAACTTCTAACTCAAAGAGAAATATATTCCTTGCCCCAAATTTCTGAAATAGTTCTTCACGAAGTGCATTTATCACAACTGCTTCTCCAGACAACGTACAGGAATTCGGACTATTGAAGGCTGCAACGCATACCTTTCCAGAATGGGGGGCTAAGGATTTTGAGATTTCCTCTGTGGGAATGTTTCCAACTACTAGCATTTTCCCCCCAGTAACTTTTGCCTGGAAGTTACTCCTGAAGTAAATAATCTTCACAGCATCCTCAAGGGTAAGATGCCCTGCACAGTGGGCAGCAGCTATTTCCCCCACTGAGTGTCCCACAATAGTAAGAGGTTCAATGCCCCAGAACTTCAGGAGGGATGCTAAAGCCACCTGGATTAGGAAGAGGAGGGGTTGGGTGATTTCAGGTCTTGAAAAATCATCAAATTCTTCCTCTATTAAATCCAGCAACCTGATAGGTGCATATTGCAGAAACAAATTGGAGACTTCTTGGCATTTTTCTCTGAACACTGGTTCTGACCTAAGCAAGACCTTGCCCATCCCCTTGTAATGGGCCCCATTACCACAGAATACAAATACTAAGTGGGGAGTCCCTTTTGCGTGAGATATTTGGACTTCTGTAGCTGAAATAAGTTGTTGCTCCAGATTTCCTAGGGAAGTTGTCACAAAAGCTTTTCTGTATTTGTAGTTGGCATGGCTTCTTCTACAGGCAGATGTGTAGGCCAGACTCTGTAAAGATACGTGGTCATTCTGATGCATTTGTTGAGCTGTGTCTTCCATTATGAACTTGAGGGACTTACTGGAAGCTGCAGAAAGTACAACTATTTCATAGGGTCTTTTAGAAGGTATATACTGAGACTGCTGTTTAAACTGCTCAACTATAATGTGGGCATTGGTCCCTCCAAATCCAAAGCTGTTTATGCCAGCGACTCTGCCAAATTCTGTGGACTCTTCCCATTTCTCTACTGTTGTTGGAATGGAAAGATTTAATTTTTCTATATTTATGCTACTCCCACTCTCTGAATAGTGGAGAGATGGGACAATCTTTTCATGTTTCATCATCAAAACAACTTTAATTAGGCCTGCTAT
Source organism: Notamacropus eugenii (assembly GCF_028372415.1). NCBI lineage: Eukaryota > Metazoa > Chordata > Mammalia > Diprotodontia > Macropodidae > Notamacropus > Notamacropus eugenii. The sequence continues at coordinate 67,910,418 of NC_092874.1, forward strand.
TCCAGCAGCTGACTCAGTATGACCAATGTTGCCTTTCACTGAACCAATTTTCAGAGGAGGTGCGCTTCTCGATCGTCTCCTGCCAATAATGTTGCCTATGCTTTCTGCCTCAGTACGGTCTCCAACAGCTGTTCCTGTCCCATGAGCTTCGATGTATTGTACAACTGATGGGTTGATATGACTTGAGTAAATGCTCTCTAGGAGTTTCTCCTGTTGCATCTGAGAGGGCCTGGTGATAGGAGTTACTGATCGTCCATCCTGATTCACTGCACTGAAGCTGATAACGCCCCAGATTTTGTTGCAGTCTTCCAGTGCCTATAATAGTAAATTAAATTTAGGTAGCTGCAATGATATTTAGTTAGCAATAATTTCTGAATAAAAGTAATTTCCAAGAAAACCTCCACCTTCCCACCAAATGTCATTTGGCAGTCAACATTTTCATCTTATCTAAGCAATTTAATTTCAAATTTTAATATAAAATTTTTTATGTCAGAGTAATGAATTGAGATGTACCATGGATTAATGAAAAGAATTCAGGAATAGGAGTGATAGTTTATGAGTGATATTCCCAGTTTTACTACTAACTAGTTTTGTGGAGCTAGAGAAGTCATTTATCTTTCCTGTGTCTCAGTTTATTAATTTTGTGGAATACTTAGTGATTCTACATAATATGTTTCAAAACAATTTCATTCAAGATGTAGCTACTATATATTGTTTAATGAGAAGTATGGGATTATTTGTAAATAATGTTACTAGGAAACATATTGGATCAATTAGATTGTACTGTAAGATGCTTGTTGGTTTTCATTTTCCATATTATTGTCCATGTGGATGAGAGGAGAGAAATTTGGCCTTAAAGTTAGGAACCACTGAGTTCAAATCCTGCCTTCAACACAAGCTAGCTTTGTGATCCTGGGCAAGTCACTTATCCTGTCAATTCCCAAGGCAACTTTCTAAGATTAGAAATTGCAGAGAATCTGGCTATTTGCAATGCTAGGGGGTTGTTTTCATTGGTGAGTTTTCTGTATTTTCAGTAAAAGACAAAAGAAGACCTAAGACATTGACCCTGTACTTTATGGGAAGCATATTAATACTTACCTGGTCCATCACTGAGCCAACTTTTAAAAATAGTGGGTATATCCATGTACTTTGAAGTCTATTAAGTATTTTCAGAATGAAAATCAAAGACCTATCTTTTATATCCCTATATAATTTTTCTGATAAGGGATTTTCTTATCAAAATTATATTGTTGGAGATTCAGAGGAAACAGAGTTCTCAACATCTCTTCTAGGAACACAAGAGAAAAGAAAAATTGCTTAGAAAAATAAAGAAAATAAAAACCAACCAAAAAGAGAAAATATAATTTTGGGGAAAAAAGCAATGCTGTGGAGACACTAACCCTCCCTCAATATCACCAGAAGCAAAATGGAAAACATGCAAGGCATTTGGAGAGAGCCTTACACAGATAAACAACAAAAAATTTGTAATTAAGCAGAAGTCATACTGACAAGAATGTCACAAGACCAAATAAAATATCTTATATATATAAATTTTAAAAATCATGGAAGGAACTTAAGTTAGAACTACAAAATGGTTTATAGATCAGGAGATGATAGTGCAGTAAACTAACAAAAATTGACACTAGAATTGAATTCCATTCAGTTCAACATGAATTTTTGAAGTTCTTGCATATCATAAGCACTATTCTAGGTGCTGGCGACCCAAAGGCAAAAATGAAGCAGTACCTGCCTTTAAGGAGCTAATGTTCTTCTAGGAGTCACAAGATAGATTAAAATCTGAAGGGGTCAATAGAATCAATCAAAATGAACTTATACGCAGATACAGCAGAAAGTGGAGTTGCAGAAAGTGGAAAGAAATGGAAAAAAAAACTGACTAAGGTAATTAGTAAATTATCCAAAGAATGGAAAAAACATTCAGAGTTAAAGAACATGTACTGGGGGATAGGTGAATAGTGTAATACATTCTCAATCTACCTCATAGGGTAGTGGTGGAAGGAGTCTAGTGAATTTTAAAATGCTTTCTGATAGATCTATATGTCATGTGGCATCATATAAGCTATTATTAAATAGAAAAAAAATCAATTCTGTGGACGTTGGGCACTACTGAACTTTCATGATGGAAACTTTAGAAAAAAACTCATACCTTCTTTAGTGGCTTCAGTAAGACAATACCACAGCCTTCTCCTCTTCCATAGCCATCTGCGCTTTTAGAAAAGGGTCTACTCATCCCCTCAGGAGATATCATTTTGGCTTTACTTAATACTACATATAGTGTAGGGTCTAAAATACAGCTCACACCTCCACAAAGAGCTGCCTCACAGTCTCCTGCAATGAAATAATAAATAAGGGAATCAATTCTTTGAAATTCTTCATTGTTCTTGCTGATCCCCTTCTCCCATCTTCCCTCACCATGTAACTGGCCTAGGGCCATTACTTCAAATCTAGTCTTATAGCAGCGGTCTTCTGGTTCAACAGGCCCAACTTTTCTCCATTCCAGGTTTGATGTGATCTCTTCCACCTGTCAGCTTCTATGAGGTTTTATGGTATCTCTTATTTTTTTTTCATATTTTTACTTTACTTTATAATATTCATTCTTATTATGCAGATATATTAAGAAACCCTTGCTGTTCTGCACACAGGCCTTAACTTTTCCTCCTTGTCCATATTTCCAATTTCTCACAATTTACAATTAACAGACTCTCTCTCCTTGAGTTCAGCTGATTTTATTACAGTGGTTGCAATAAAATGAGGCATGAGACCTCTCCTCCCTCCCTCCTTCCTTCCCTCCTTCCTTTCTTACATCCTTCCATCCATCCTTCCTTCCTTCCTTCCCTCCCTCCCTAATTGAGTCATGTACCTTTCTACTTATGTATGATATCCCCACTTCTAGATTATAATTTCTATGAAGGCAAGGACTATGTATTATGTTTCTCCCTGAACTCTTAAAAGAAAATCTGCACTAAATAAAAGTTCATTGAAATGAATTGAGAGTGCATCCTCTGTTTATGGACAAAGCAATATGCTTGGCATTGTAACAGGATACAAACATATTTAATTCATAGTCCTTGTTCTCAAGAGGCTTATTATAGTCTCGTAAAGGACATAATACAGCAAAGGTTACATTGCAAAGCAGTTTGTGATCTCTCATACGAATGGCACTAGCAAATACTCAATTCTCTTTCTGCTGTTTCTGCTATTTATGCTGATAGCGTGATCTTGTCCTGGCTGGTTCTCCTTCTTCAGAACCTAATTATTTCTCTATATTCTCAAGGTTCTTACTTGAAAACTCCCATAGGTATTCTCCTACATATTGGCCACTCCTTTCTCTAAACATTAGAGCATTGAGAGTACCCATCTTATTATTTAAAAGTTGGTTATATACTGTCTTTTATTGATATCTACTTGTTTCATGTCTATCAGTCTTACTTTTCCACAGGATTGTAAGCTTCCTGGGGCAGGTGTCATGCTTTTCTCCCAGTTTTTAAAACACTTTTATTTAAAGTTTTGAGTTCAAAATTCTATCCTTATCCGTGGCTGTAACCACTTAATGACTGGCATAGAGTGATTATCAATAGTAAGAGTTTCTGTGTCTCTCCCAGTTTGATTTAGTTATTTTTCCTTTTTCTCATTAAAGGGGCCATTCCCTGACTATTTCTTGAAGAGACCTATTCACTAAATGGGTGTTACCTCCCCCTAAGTGAGTATGTGAAAAGACCTAGCATAAAAAGGCCAAGGTCTCCCATTGCATCCTGGGCCATCTCCAGTCATCCTGATGAATATCTGGTCACTGGATCCAGATGGCTCAGGAGGAGAAAGTGAGGTTGGTAACCTTGCACAGCCCTCCCTCCCTCAAAACAAAGTCACATGCAAGTCATGTCATCATTTCTCTGATATCATGGTCTTCTTCGAAAATGAAGGATGAACCTAATAACAATAACAACCAATCAGATATAGGTTATACATGTGCAATTATGTAAACTATGACTATTGTCTAAGGTTTTCCTCTCCAAAGGTCAAAAATGTAATTTTGTGTATTGTGGTGCCATGATGTGCACATTTGGGTGATTCACTGTGCAATGTTTTGATTGACTGTAAGAGGTTAAACTAAATTTTTAAAATGTTTGTGGCTATGAATATCACTTTTTCACTCTCACCCACTTGTATCTCTACCCCTACTACCACCATGGCTGTAGTCATAATTTCCAAAAATATAAACTCCTATTAGGAGCTGGGGATATAAAAAAGTATAGGACATAGTTTCCCCCTCCAGGTGCTCTTTATCTAGGTGGATAGATATGACATATCCATTAAAATGTAAACAACAGCACAAGGTTAGCATATGACATGATATAGCACAGCAGTGTTTTTTAGGCTGCTCAAGTCCAAAGAATACCTTGTTTAATTGCGAGGGAGGCAAAATGTAGAGCAACAAGAGATGATGAACAGGCAGTATCTATGGAAAGAGATGGTCCAGTTAAGTGAAAAACATATGAGATCCTGTTTGCAGCAATACTTGCTGGAGATCCAGTGACATCATAATGGTTCACAGTATTTGAAAAGTTGTGAGTCATAGTTGCAAAGTCTTGATTCATAAGACCTGTAAAAAATGCAAAATTTAAACCAAAGAGTTATAACAGATTTATGAGAAAGCAAAATAATAAAAATGAACTCTAAGCTTTCATTTACTTTTCAAATTTAATGAAATTTCACTCTTCCTCTCTCCATTTCTTCCTTCCCTTCTTTCTTCCTTCCTCCCTTCCATAAATATTGGCTTAGTTTATATAGGACTCTCTTTCTACCTTATGCATATGTATTATTTCTCTTACTTTGCATTCTAACGTATGTGAGGTAAAGCATTTTACCTTGTATATCTTTCTAGCATCTAATGCAACATTTCTATGTATAGTATGCACCAAAGAAATGTTTTGTTTAAATTATAGTTGAGTTTATTCTATTATATACCAGGTAGTATCCTAGGTGCTGCTCAGAATACAAAGATTTATTAAGACATTTGTTCCTGCACTCAAGAGGTTTATAGTCTAATAAAGAATATTATATAACACAAGTAATACATCACAGGGCAGTAAACAGCATATCATATGAATGATACCATAATGTCCAAAATTCTTTTAGATAGGACCAGTTAACCTCCAGCTTACAGACTGAGTTTCACCCTTATCCCTTGAACAAATAAGGTTTAAATCCTTGGTCAGGGCCCTGAATTATTCTGTCTTGTCATCTCAAGAAGTGAGGCCCTACTTTTGACCCACAACTCCTTTGGTTAAAAGTCTGCCATTGATGACTGAATACTGACTTGCCTGAACATTCCCATACTAGCCAGTACCAGATTTTTCTTTCTTAGATTCCCAAGACTTACCAAAGATAGTCTCAGCTATTCATTTTCTGCTATCCTGTCCTGTAATTATACCCTTCTGCTCTGAATCCTTCTGATGCCCACTTCTAGGACTATCCTGGATGAATCTGTATATTCCAGAAGATCCTTCAGGTTCTATTCACCCTAACATGCAATCCTCCTAATTAGTCTCCCTGTATCAAGTCTCTCCCATCTCTAGTCCATCCTTCAGCTGCCAAAATGATATTCCTAAAAAATATGCCAACTCTTATGTTTGGTTTTGGAAGTCTAGCATCACCCAGTGCGGATCTACCTTTCCAGTATTATTGTACATTACTATTCTTCATATAGACAGACTGGTCTTTGTGCTGTAAAAACTCCATTTCCCACATTCATGACCTTGGATAGCTCCATGCCTGGAATGCATTACCTCCACACCTCTTAACATCCTTAATTTAAAACTCAGTTCAAGTTAAATGAAGACTTTTCCAATTCACTCCTTCCCCTCCCCAGCCAGGAACTAGTGTCTCCCTCAAAAAAACTACCATGTATTCATTTTTATATATTTAATGTATGCTTACTAATGAGCTTGCCATTTTCACAGATAAAATATAAGTTCCTTGAGGGCAAAAGCTTTTACTTTTGTGTCTCTTCACAGGATCTAGCACAGTCCATGGAAGTGCTTACCAAATACACGTACATTGATTGATGAAAGTACTCAAAGAATAGGACCTCAAAGGAAGAAGAGGCAAAATGCTTGGAGAATACACTCCAGAAAAATGAGAGATTATTTCTCATTAGGTTAGGAAAAGTTAATTAAAGACATAATACTTAATCAGGGGGTTGGGAAATGAGTATGAATTAGCTAGTCAGATGTGGCACTGTAACTTGCCACAATGTGGTATATCTTTAAGTATGAGAAATAGCTATCCAAAAATGGAATGGGTTTGGGATGATATCAAAAGGATTCATACTTTGGGTAGGCATCAGCCAGTATTAGATTAAATGACTTATGAGATATTTTTTAGTCTAAATTTCAATGTTTCTAAGTAATAAGGGTCTGCACTAAGGTGGTGGAAATAGAAGTAGAGAGGAAGAAATCAATGTGAAAAAGAAGAATTGACAGAATTTTGTTATTAGCTATGGAGAACAAATGTGAGGGAAGAATGAAAGATTACAATGTTCCCAGCACATTATAAGCACTTAATTAATGCTTGTTGATTGATTTTGTTTTTGTTTTGTTTTGACTGATTGTTTTTAAGACTGGATGACTGAGAGAATGATGATGTCATGTACAGAAATAGGGAAATCAGAAGAAGGGGATTTGGGGGGTGAAGTTAGGGAAGGTAAATGGTTAAGTTCAGTTTTAGTTGTGTTGAATTTGAGGTCCTGGAAGACTATCCAAATGGAAATTCCCAGCAGACAATAAAAAATGTGGACAAGGACTTCAAAAGAGAAGTCAGAGATGGAGCAATAAATTTGAGATGTAATTTTAGAAGTCATGAGAATGGATTAGGTCTCTAAAGGAAAGACTATAGAGAAAAAAAAGAAGGTGGCCAAAGACAACACCTTCAGAAAAATTCACATTTGAGGTGAGGAGAAGGAACACCAACAGGGGAAGATGTCAGAGAAAGACTAGTCAGAGGATTAAGTAAAAAACCAGAGGAATGTTATTGGAGTGAATGGAAAAGAGTACTTCAAGAAAAATGGGGTATTCAGCTATGCCAAATTATACAGAGGTTAAATAGAGGGTGAACTGAAGGAGATCCATTGAATTTGGCAATAAGGTATTAGTGATGTTTAAGAGAGAAATTTCAATAGAGTGATGGGGTCAGAAGCCACATTACAGAGGGATAAGGAGTAAATAGGTGGTAAAGACATGAAGACAGTGACCATCTACTAATCTTCTGAAAAATTTCTTGATTAACATGTAGACTTATTTCTACTAGAAACCAGAGAAATTTGATTTAAGTATCTACATGTGGGTAGGTAGACATTACTCTGGGTTTCCCAAATTCCTGTACCTTTTGAATGGCTTCCCAGAGAAGTGGCAACTTATCTGGCCCAGACTTGTGGTCCTGATTGAAAGCCAAGGAGAAAAAACAGAAAAATGGAAATAAAGAGTACAATAAGGTGAAGAGACTCCTGGAACCCACTCACCCTTACTGTGTTTATTCCTCTTTCGTGGGAGAGTAATCTGGAAGCTCACCTGGGCGAGGTTTTGGTAGAGGTGCAGTATTTCTAGCCTCCTCTCTCTGAAAAAGGGAACTTTTTCGAATTTCCCAATTAATCATTTGCTTCTTACCTCTCCAATCATATCAGAGGTTTTATGTGGGGCAGGGCTTAGAAACATTCAGTTTCTGTCCCTTTTACAGGAACATGCCAAAGCATCTTTTGCAAGCTTTTTTCTTTTACTATTTACTTTCATTCCATATGATTTGAAGCTATTGTTTTTAAAACTCCATGCCTTATCTGTGGATGCACAGAGTAAGCTCGAGAGCAGGAAATCCAATACCCAAGTGGGGAAAGCAAGTTTCAGTTTCTCTTCTAAGTAGGAGAAAGCCAATTAGAATGAGAAAGATTGTCCATATCTAGACTTATTTCCCTTTTCTTTTGAATTCTGGAGCAAATGAACAAATAAAGGACAAACTCCCAGGCTGCCTGGTACTAGGGTTGAAAGCATTTTGCCTAATAGCATTTAGTGTGTTACTATTGCTTTCAGATTTGGAGGAGGGAAGAGGGGGACTGATGGTGTATGCCTGACCTCTAGCAAGGCAGACTGCCCACCTGGATTGACTAGGTGTTCAATTACTACTGACCCTTCTTTCTCCTTCCTTTAAAGACACCTCTCAAACCCAGGTATTACAAAAGGAAGATCTGTTAATAGTTGAAGAGTATAGCAGTGTCTAGATGATATAGGATTTTTTTATCCACATAGAAACATCTGTGTTCTTAGAATTAGTATAAATTGTTAGGATCAACAATAAGGCATTGTGTTAGGTCCTGTAAAGAGAGACAAAAATAAAAGTCTTTGCCCTCAAGGAACTTACATTTTATTTGTGAAAATGACAAGTTCATTAATAAGCATATATTATATTAAATACACAAAAAATGAATATATGGTATATTTTTTTTAAGGGAGACAGTAATATCTGGGAAATCAGGAAAGTCTTCATTCAACTTGAGCTGAGCTTTAAATCAAGGATATTAAGAGGTGAATGTGTGAAGGTGGTGCATTTCAGGCATGGAGCTATCCAAGTTCATGAATATGGCAAATGGAATTCTGTACAGCACAAAGACCAGTTTGTCTATATGAAGGGCATTAAAGTATAGTAAAGCTGGAAAGGGAGATTGGTGCCAGGTTTTCTAGGCTTTCAAGGCCAAACATAGAAGTTTGTATTTGATCTTCGAATTAATTAGGAACCACTGGAGTTTATTTAACAAGCAAATGATATGATAAGTTGTTTAGGAATATGACTTTGGCAGCTAAAGGATGGACTAAAGATGGGAGAGACTTGATAAATGGAGACTAATTAGGAAGGTTGCACGCTAGGGTGAACAGAGCCTGAAGGATCTTCTGGAATAAAATGATCTAAGAAAGTCCTGGAAGTGGGTATCAGAAGGATTCAGAGCAGATGGGTAGAATTATAGGACAGTATTTCAGAAAATGAATGACTGAGGAGGAGCTCACCTGGTGGAGACTTTGGTATGAGTGGAGAAAACTCCTAGAACTTCCTTTTAGGTGAATCATTCTTGCTACCTAGGTGCTAAACTCACTTGCTTCTGAACTATTGCAAGACTGAAAGGGCTTCCAGTTCCCTTTAATTTTAGGAAAAGTGCACTAAGTCCAATTGATTACACTATTTTAGTTTCTTGGTCCTGATGATTTTGCAGAATTTTTTGCTCTCTAAGTTGGAAAGGCTGTGAAAAAAATCACTGCTAGGTTGTTATCTCACCAACAAAAACACCGATTCTGGATCCTGCCACATCCTCTGTTGGGATTCCAGCATCCTCCAGGGCTCTATAGGAACATTCTAGGAGTAATTTTTGTTGTGGATCTATGCGTTCAGCTTCTGAATCACTGATTCCAAATAATTTGTTGTCAAATTCATTAAATCTGTGAAAGAAAAAAGCCTGAAATAACTTCTGATACCACATTTTAAAATTCTTAATACTTCAAAGGTCTTGAAGTATTTTTGAAAGCATATGCTTGGGAGAGGATTCTGGAAAGATAGCAGAGTAGGTTAGAAAATTCCAAGCCCTCCGTATTTCTCCCACAAATGAGATAATAATAGCACTTCAGAGAAAACGTAGAGTAGTAAAAGTAAATAAGAGTAGGGGCATAACAGTAGTCCTTTTGGGACAAAATCCCAGGATGAGGTTTGATCCCTGTGAAGTGTAAAAACCTCCAGGCTAGGTCTGCTTAAACAACAAGCAGCAAGCCTTGGGGTTAGCTGAGTGGGGAGGCTGCTTCAGGCCCAGCCATAGGAACTTTTACCTCAGGACAGTGAAAGGAGCTGGGCATCTGAGCCAGGCAAGATCAAGGGAAACTCAGTTGACAAGGAAAGCCAGACCCAGATGTGCTGTGGACATGTGACTGGGGGCAAGAAGAAACCAGCACATGCCCAGTGAGTACAGTAGTGGTGGGGTATGGACACTGATGGCCATGGGCACTTACTCAAGGCCGGAGTTCTTGGCTTCAGTTCCAGGCCAGAGGTGAGAACTGAAGGAAGACCTGAGACCAGTGCCCATACCCCAGTGCTAGAGGTGATTACAAAAACTAAGCTGCTTCATATTTTTAAAAATGGACAGGCAATGGAGAAAGAATCCAACCATGAGAATTACTATTAAAATAGAGATGACTGGGACTCATCTTTAGAGAAGGATACCAAAGCAAAGAAACCCTCTTCTAACCCAAAGAGTAATGTCAAATGGTCATCTGCCCCAAAAGAATTTGTAGAAGGACTTAAAAATGCTTTAAAAATCAAATGAGAGAGATTGAGGGGGAAAACTTAAAAAAAAATCCAAGAAAAGCAAGTAGATTATGAAAAGAAAGTCAACCAAGCAGAACAGGAAATTGAGAATCTTAAGGAAGAAAACAGCTCCTGGAAAATCAGAATTGAGCTACTGAAGTTATAAGAGATAAAGAAATAACAGAACAAAAAAGAAAGATTGAAAAAATAGAAGAGAATGTGAAACATCTCTGAAGAAAAACAACTGATCTGGAGAACAGATCAAGAAAAGAAAAATGTAAGAATACTTGGACTACCTGAAAGATATATAAAAGAATCTTGATACAATAATACAAGAAATGATTAAAGAAAATTGTCCTGAAGTGTTAGAATAAGAGGGGAAAGTAGAAATAGAAAAAAATCACCAATCACCACCTGAAAGAGATGCTACAAGGAAACTCACAGGAATATTATAGTCAAATTCCAAAAACTCCAGCTCAAGGATAAAATGTTATGAGCAACAAGAAGAAAACCAATTTAAATAGGGTGGTGCCACAAGAGTCATACAAGATCTAGCAGTGGCAACATTAAAAGACTATAGGACTTGGAACACTATGTATTGAAGAGCAAAAAAACTGGGATTCCAACCAAAAATATCATACCTAGCAAAGCTAAGCATAATTCTGAATGAAAAAATTTTTTTAATGAATTGTCAGACTTTCAGAATTTTGTTTAAAAAAACTGAACTTAATAGAAGATTTGACATACAAGAATCAAGGAAAATATAAAATACATACCAAAGATCAATGACAAAGGACTCATAAAGGACAGACTATTTACCTTTTACATATGTAAAATGTGTGTCTAAGATTGTTATCAGCAATTAGGTAGTTCAAAAGAAAGATTGGGATAGACGTGAGTATGACATGGTTTTAAAAACCTGTAGGAACAACTAAAAAGAGTAATTGTCTCATACAAATGAGGTGCAAAAGGGAACCAACACAGAGGAACTGGATGGGGAATGGGGCTGGTAATCCCAGAAACCTACTTGGGTTCAAGAGGTGCAATACATACATACATACATACATACATACATACATACATACATACATACATATATACATATAAAATAGTATAAATAAGTTAAAAGGGGTTATAGAAAGGTGTTTAGATTAATGGGAATGGGAGGATAAGGCAGGGATCCTGGAGGGGGTAGGTTAAATAGTAGGAGGACAAGGTAGTGGGTAGAAGTAAAATAGAGGAGTCAGGAGGGATAGGAAATGAGAGATACACAGAAATATAAAATAAAGATCAGAAGAATTTGTTAGGGTTAAAAGGAGAAAGGGTAGTAACCATGATCTCAGACAAAGTTAAGGCTAAAATAGATTTAATCAAAAGAGAAAAACAGGAAAACTATGCTATGTGTCAGTTGTTTTGGATTATTTAAAACAACTAGATAGTATAAGCTGGGAATATTGCTGTGGAGTAGCAAATGATCAGTTTGTGGACTTGGAAAAACATGGAAAGATTCAGACTAATGAAGGAAGAAATTATTCAGCCTTGAAAAAAACAGGATAAGTAAGTATAGTATGGTCTTACATAGATGCATATATCAATAAAACATATATATTTTTACATGTAACTGAAGAAAAATAAAATACTAAATAAAGAAAAAAATTTAAAAAGAAAAAAGAAAATGTAAATGAAAATGTCAGCGAGTAGAACATTTCAACAGTTGAACATTTTGATACTTTCCTTAGGAAATGAATTTTAGAACATCAGTTTTAAGGAGTCTATAAAGCTATAATTACTAAAGTTATGACTGACAGATACTTTTTCTTACTTCTTTTCCACTGGAAGTTACTGACATGTTTAATGCCAATTTGAAGTAAAAAAAATTAGATCCTAGTGTAGCATCTAAATTTCTAAAGAAGTTAAAAGAGTTACAGGAAGAAATAGTAAAATTATACTATGGAGGCACCTCAGCCTTCCTCTCTCAGAACTAGACAAATCTAATCACAAAGTAAACAAGAAAGAAGTTAAGGAGGTGAATAGAATTTTAGGAAAGGCAGATATGATAGGCCTCTGGAGAAAACTGAATGGGGAGAGAAAGGAATATACCTTTTTCTCAGTAGCATGTCACCCCAAAATTGATCATGTATTAGAGCATTAAAACCTCAAAGTCAAATGCAGAAAGGTAAAATTATTAAATGCATCCTTTTCAGATCATGAGGCAATGACAATTTTGTTTAACAAATAGCTCTAGAAAGATTAAAAATTAGTTGGAAACTAAGTAATCAAGTCCTAAAGAATGAGTGGATCAACAAAAAAATTTAGATCTTATCATTAAATGTATGGAGTGTGAACACAGAAAACAAGTGACAATTACCAGAAGCCAGCATAGTTCTAACTAACAATAGTTTAGCTTAACAATAATTCAAGTTACACTAGCATCGTTTCCTTTTTAAAAATCAGGATATTCAGTGTGTGACTCTGGGCAAGTCACTCAAGCCCGATTGTCTCACCAAAATAAAAGTGGAGAGGAGGTGGCTAGATAGTGTAGATCTTGACAGGAAAGCAGGTTGGGCTGAATATAATAAGGTGAAATTTATTAGGGACAAAAACCAAATTTTACGTTTAAGTTTAAAATATGAACTTCACAGGTGTAAGTTGGTGGCAGTCTACTATTATTACTAATGAAAGCTAGCATTTCTGTAGTGCTTGAAGGTTTATAAAGCACTTGGGAAATATTATTTCATTTGAAGTAGTTGCAATTATTAGTCCCATCTTACAGATGAGGAAACTGACAGACACAGGTGAAATGACTTGCCTAGGATCACACAGTTGATAAGTGTCTAAAGCAGGACATGACATCATGTCTTCTTGACTCCATGTCTAGCAGTCTATGTGCTGTACCACCCTTCTGCCTCAACTAACTATATAGTGGTTCATCTGAGAAGATCTTAGGGTGTTAGTGAGCAGCAAACTCAATATGAGTTCAAAGTGTGATATAGCAGTACAAAAAAATTAAAAACCACTGAATGGAATCTTAAAGAGATACGTATAGAACTAGGGAAGTGATGAGCTCCTTATTGTCTGCCCCATCAGACCAATTCTGGAATATCATATTCTGTTCTGGATTCCATATTTTAGGAGGGACACGGATGAACTGGAGAGCCTCCAGAGGAAGACTTCCAGGATGCTGAAGAGACTCAAAAATCATGGTGAATCATGAGAAAAAAGACTTGGGACAGAGGGCATGATGGCTATCTATAAATGGTAAGGTGTGTCTTGTGCATAGGGATTTGACCTCTACTGCTGGGTACCAGATGGCAGAAGTGGGATGAGCCAGTAAAATCTGCAGAGAGACAGCTTTAAGTTTGATCTAAGGAAAAGTTTCCCCACATTTCAAGCTATTCAAAAGTGTAATGGGCTATCTTGGGAAGTGATGGGTTCCTTCTTACTAGACGTCTTCAAGCAAAGGCAGGATCATTAGCAGGTGAGTATGTTATAGTGGGGATTCTTGCCCAGATATGACTCAGACTATGTGACTTTTCAGGTTTCTTCTAATTCTGAGATTCTCTGATTTTTCTGCTTGGGGAACTAGTTTGAGTTGATGACCAAGAGAGAGCTGGAAGAGATTGAAAAAGAAACGAGTCAGGTCTGGCAACAAATTATCACTAGACTGGTTCCAAGAATGAAGTGCTCGGTTCAAATAGAAAAATTGGTATTTTGAAGTTCCAGCAGTGACCTTACCCTTCAGTAAGAGCTGCTGCTTTTGTCCGACTTTTACCAGGTGTGTTATCATTTGCATCATACCACTGTTCCGTGTTAAACCTTTCAGATGGTATCTCTGTTGTACAGTTTTGGCCTTTCACAAGCACCTGCCAGAAGTTGTCAGTCCCTTCACCTGTTATAAGAATATAATGTTTCAAAGTTAATGAATAGATTGCTAGATGAGATACTACTGGCACCAAGTCAACCAAGTTTTTCCCTCTTTCTAAGCAATAAAGAAACAAGCTAACACTTAAGGCTTTTGTTTGTAAATGCTTGATGGTGGGTTTGGAAAAGGAAGATGAAAAGTTCTTTTCCTGTTTAATTTGGATCCTGATTGATCTTACTCAGATAGGAAGGGAATACACAAAAATAGAGTCAGAATTAACCCATGTTTTAATGATGTAGGAAGTGATGTAGATTTGGGGAGTGAAGGACAAGAAGGATGAATGGTGGTACAAGAAGCGTCTCTCTCAGCCTGGACATGCTCTTGGGTTTGACTCTACTATGCAACTTATGATAATGCAGCAACAAGAAGTAATTGAAGTCTTATATAACCTACGTGATGAACTCCAAGAAGCAGTCTCAGAGGTTCCTCCTGTGATAGAGATGTGAATCGGGAAAAAATAATTTAATTTCCTAATTTGAATTTCCCAACTGACTGTGCATTGACCAACAAAGAAGTGATGAATGGAACAACCTTGAGGGATGCTTGTTGTGTGTGTTTGTCCTTGTTTGCCAAAGAAGACCATGCTATCAGAAATAATGACATGACTTGCACTTGACTTTGTTTTGAGTGAGGGAGGGCTGTGCAGGTCACCAGCCTCACTTCTCCTCCAGAGAAATCTGAATCCAGTGACCAGATATTCATCAGGATGACTGGAGATGACCCAGGATGAGGCAATTGGGGTTAAGTGACTTGCCCAAGGTCACACAGCTAGTGAGTGTCAAGTGTCTGTTTTATTTCTTTCTGAATTTAAGAAGATTTTTATACCTTCCTCTCTCTCTCTCTCTCTCTCTCTCTCTCTCTCTCTCTCTCTATATATATATATATATATATAAAATATATGTGTGTGTATATTTGTGTGTATGTGCGTTTGTACGCATATGTGCATGTGTATAGCTAACTCCTGATGACAGTAGGGTTATAGAACTACCAGCTTTCCTCCCCATCTAATTCCTCTGTGTCAGTTCTTCCTCTTGCACCTTATTTGTATAATTATTTTTTTTACCATTTCCTAAATGGTTTTGCTTTTTAGAATCACATCATACTCAGGTCTAAAGCAATCTTTCTTTTGAATTACCAATTACTAACAACAATCTTGGGGATTGTAATGGGGATTTGCATCTGAGGTGAGATTTGAACTCAGGTCCTCCTGACTTCTGCACTGGTGCTCTATACACTGCACCACCTAGCTGCCCCTGGGGTGCTTGTTAGTTCCTGGTGGAACACCAGATAGGGGGATATGACTCTAAATACTCAAACTATTCCTATTTTGTAGGGAAAGACTGGTTTGGGCTGCCTGGGTCTGGTAGGCACGGTGGGCATCTATGTCCTAAGAGGGTTGTTTTAGCATGTTGGGTTTCATCCTTGTTGCTTCTGTCATCTTGAGAGAAAACATTATACAACTAAACCGTGTTTGACTGATGGAATAATAATAGCATTTCTATAGTGCTTGAAGGTTTGCAAAGTTCTTGATAAATATGAACTCATTTGAGGAAGTTACAGTTTGCAATGGGGATTACCCCATTTTGCAATTCAGAACACTGAGACAGATAGAGGGGGTGTGGTTTGCCCAGGGTCACATATAGTTCATAATGGCTGAGGCTTGATTTGAACTTTGTTTTTCCTGACTTTAGAGGCCCAGGGCTCTAGGCACTGCACCATCTAGAGACCTATATAATATGAATGTATTATGGTATGCTCACTTGACTGAATTCCATTGAAACTACCTCAAAAGGGAAAAGGTGTAGATTTTTCTTACCCGTGCAGAGGGGCAAGAATTGGAAAAATCTTATTTGTTAAAATCTTGAATCCCTCTAGACTGAGGAGATAAACACTGCTATCCTCCAAAGAGGGGTTAGCAAACTCCAAGCCTGAAGGCTAAAACTAAGAATGTGTTTTCATTTTTCAAAACAATAAAACTTTATTTAAAGTCTAGAAAGTAAAGATAGTCAACAGTCTAAAAACCACAGAATGCTTGTTGGTTACTAAGAGTGCCTCCTGGTGCTGTGTTATAACTAAAAGAGTCAAGTGGGGAAGAGAGGTCTGCCCTTATGGCATCCTTAACATTCACCCAAGTCAATCAAATGACCAACACTGAAGTTTCACCTTGTGATAGTGAAAGGAGAAAACAGTGTTTATTTAATTCTCAACAATCTCTTGTCTGTTAATCAGAACAAGGAATTGAAAAGAAGCACTAGAAAGAAGTTTCAGTCAGTTGAACACAATAAATGAATTTATTACCTTCAACTCATCTTGATTTATGGATATTTTTTGCAACTCTATGCCTGTCTGATTGCTCAGTCTCTGACTGCAGGACTCAGATACTAAAGGGATAGTTACCCCCCACTACTGGTTGGACCACCATTACAGCATTTGAAGTGAGGGCTCCTTGAGTCAAAAGGTAGAAAATGAAGTAGAGTTTATTGACTTTTCCTCTTGGAATTCTAAATATGGAATGCTAGATCATATTCCATACATAAGTAAACAAGTCTACTTCACAGCTGTTAGTATCATAGTAGAGTTGTGGTCATCAACAATAATATAGTAATTACTAATTGATCAAGCACAAGGGGAGGGAAGAGAGGAATCCATTAAGATTTTCATTGTGATGAAACAGCGTGGTTGGGTGATTTGGGTCTCCAAGGCATTTTCCCTCCTTTCTGGGTTAATGTCAAATGATACAATTAATGTAAAAGTCTTTGCAAACCTCAAAATTCTTTATAAATGTAGTGATGATGATGGGTTGCCTGTTGGCAAACTGTCATTTCCTAGGAGTCACTCTGGGGACCTGGTATTATGTGTGTTCCTCTAAGAGTATTCTATGAATCTGCAGCTACTCTGTTAAATTTCTTTAAGAAGGGGAAAATACTAGTCATCTATATAGCACCTACTTGTTTCAGGCAAAATGTTATATCATCTCCATCACCCTGCAAAGTAAGTGTTGTTATTATACCCGTCTTACACTTGAGGAAACTGAAGCAAACAGAGGTTAAATTACTTGCCCAGATTCAAACAGCTAGTAATTATCTGAAGTGAGATTTGAACTCAGGTTTTCCTGACTCCAGACCCAGCACTCTATCAACTGCAGCATCTAGCTGCCTCAACCTAGCAAGCCAAGGAGTGTGATTTGTTATTAAATGTATAGCTTCAGGACCAGGGAAAGCTGCATTCCTAGTCAATGTTATATAACTAAGGTCCCTCAAAATAAGGAAAACAGCCCAAGCTGGTATGTGGTACTAAGTCTCTCTGGTAAAGTGGGATTTGGTCCGTTACCATGGAGCAACTTTGTTGCTGTTGTCTGTAGACATTTACAAACCCATGCCCCTCTGTCCTTCAGGGGGCTGCTAGCCACAGGTATATGTGAGCCTTATCTCTAACTTCTGTGCTGAAATTAGGCATATGGAAAAGTAGATGGGTAAACAGGTATCATGATGCTCAAGAAACCTGGACCTTTTCTCTTTCATGCTTCAAAGATCTATCATTTCATTCTTATGGATACCCCCTCTCATGACATTGATTACCACTCTTCTACCACTTAGTAGATGGACTTAGCTGCTATAACTGGTTGGACAGTCTTCAAATACAGTGATATTCTACATTCATTAGAAATGAGATTCTGAACATTTGGACATTAAATGAGAACAATTTGAGCTAATTTAGAAATATTGCTGGCTTTTGTTATTATTATTACCATACTTACCCCCTGGAAAGTTGCAACCAATTCCAACAATTGCAATTCTGTCATCCGTCTCCATCATTCCTCACAGTTGCCTAATAACCGCAAAACCAAACAGACAACATAGTACACCAGAAGCTGTATTTTGAAAACAGTGTGGCATAACTGAGCATTGGACTTGGGGGCAGAAGCTGTGGTTTTCAGTTCTGGCTTTGTTCCTTACTATTTATCACATCTAGAGAAAATACTCTCTAAGATCCTTTAAAGTTCTAATTCCTGTATTCCTATAAATAAGGGGAAATTATCCATCTCAGATAAAAGAGAAATTGTTAGAACTATTTTCTTTACAATTCTCTTAGCATGTTCTATTTCAGAATTGCTTTGAGTGACTTAAATGCCTCCAAGATGTAGAATTGGAATTGTATGGTTATTTGGGTAATACACATATACATAGATACATACACCTACATAACACATACATAGATACCTATAGTCATGCTCATATATAGGCATATACATTCATATGCATTTATGTAAGACCATACTCTACTTTGTCTTTTTCTGAAGGTGGATAACATCTTCCTTGATAAGTCAAAGTCTTTCCATATTTTTCTAAGTCCACCAACTATCATTTCCTATACCACAGCAATATTCCAACCCTATTCCTTCTAGTTATTGTAAATAGCCTAAAGCAATATTGCTTAATATGGCTGATACATAGTATAATTTCCCAATTTTTCTCTTTTGATTAAATCTATTTTTGCTTTAACTTTGCCTGAGATCCTGCTTTTTTTTTTGGTAATGAATTCTACTTCTGATCTTTATTTTATGTTTGTATGTATCTCTTATTTTCTATACCTCCTGACTCCTCTATTTTGCTTCTACCTGTTACCTTGCCCTTCTGTTACTTAACCTGCAAAGATATCTCCCTTATTCTCTCCCAGCTTTCTCCTTACTCTTGTTTCTATCTGAATTTAAAAGACTTTTATAGACTTCCAAATATATGTTATTCCTTCTTTATCCCATTCTCACTGATCTAGACACCATTATATACAGTCCTCCATCCTATTCCCTCACACTCTTATTTCATTATAAATTTAGGAGACTTTTATTCCCTTCTAAATGTATATATTGTTTTTCTCTTTAACCCAGATCTGATGTGAGTAGGGTTCCCTCTAAATATCCTTCCCTCTCCCCTTAGACTTTTATCTCTTTCTGAATTTAGAAGATTTTTATACTTTCCTATATATGTATATGTATATATATATACACACACATATTTGTGTGTGTGTGTGTGTGTGTGTGTATACACATACGTGTGTGTATACCTAACTCCTGATGACAGTAGGGTTCTGGAACTACCAGCTCTCCTTCCCATCTAATTCCTCTGTGTCAGTTCTTCCTCTTGCACCTCATTTGTATAATTACTCTTTTTACCTTTTCCTAAATGGTTTTGCTTTTTAGAATCACATCATACTCAGGTCTAAAGCAATCTTTGTTTTGAATTACCAATTACTAACAACAATCTTAGACATATGTTTTACATTTCTTCATATAAAAAGTAAACAGTCTGTTCTTATTGAGTCCCTTGTAATTAATTAGTCTTCGTTGTGTACCTTATATTTCTCTTTGATTTTATATGTCAAATTTTCTATTAAGGTCAGGTTTTTTTGCAACAATATCCTGAAAGTAATTCATTGAATGTCTACTTTTTCATTCAAGATTATGCTTAACTTTGCTAGGTATGATGCTTTTGGATGGTACCTCAGTTCTTTTGAATTCTGATATATAGTATTCCAAGTCTGTAGTCTTTTAGTGTTACAGATGGTAGGTCTTATGTGATTCTAATTGTGTCTCCTCCTTATTCGAATTGTTTTTTTTCTTGTTGCTTGTAATATTTTCTCATTGATCTAGAGCTTTCAGAATTTAACTAGGATAGTCTTGTCGCTTTTCCTCAGGTAGTGATCAATGAATTTTTCTCTTTTTCTAATTTCCCCTCTTACTCTAATGCTTCAGGACAATTTGCTTTAATTATTTCTTGTATTATTCTATCAAGATTCGTTTTTTGATCGTAGTTTTCAGGTAGTTCAATTATTCCTATGTTTTCTCTTCTTGATCTATTCTCCAAATCATTTGATTTCCTTATGATATAACTCACATTCTTTTCTATTTTTTCACTCTTTATATTTTATTTTATTATTTCTTGGTTTCTTATAACTGCTGGCTGCCTCCTGCCTAATTCTGATTTTCAAGGAGTTGTTTTCTTCCTTAAGATTCTGGATCTCCTTTTTCAGTTGTTTGACTTTCTTTTCAAAATCTAATTGTTTTTCTTGAATTGTTTTTATTTTTGAAATTTTTTTCCTTAATTTTTCTCATTTGATTCTTAAAGTCTTATTTAAGTTCTATGAATTCTTTTTGGGCAGATGACCCATCTGATATTCCTCTTTGGGATAGGAGAGGTTTTTTTTTTCTTTTTTTTTCTTGCTTCAGTAACCCCCTCTGATGATAGATCCTGGTCTTTTCCATTCCCATGGTAACTTTTTTTTTTCGTCTTTCTGAAAAATTTTGGAATCAAACATCAAAATTCAAATACACAATAGAAAAATGAAAAAGAAACATAAGCTTAAATATTGAAACAAATTCAAAGAAAAGAAAAAAAGCAGGACATGTGCACACTAAAGAAAAGAGAGTATTCAAAATATGTAGCAATAAATTTCCATATCAAGAAAACATGTATTACACATTGTGTTGAGAGCTCTCCATCTCTTCATTGCTTCCTCTTAAGTTTTATTTTTGCTCTCTGATGTGCATTTTTTTCTTTGTTCTTTCAAGGTTACAACTGAGTGCAGATATATTTATATATAGATATATACATTCACATATACATATACACACATACATGAATGCATATATGCTCATACACTTTCCCTAACAAATTCTATTCCTTATCTTTTTAATTTTATATCTGTGCATATCTCTTATTTTCTATCCTTCCTGACTCCTTTTCTCTACTTCTACCCACTAACTCGCCCTCCGATTACTAAGCCTAGCCTCCCTCCAAAGATCCCTCTCTTATCCTCCCATGCCCATAAATCTAAACAACCTTCTGTATCCTCCCTTTAACCTATTCCCTCACTCTCCTCTCTTGACGTCTTCCCCTTATCCACTCTCTCTTCCCTATCCCCTTCCCATTTTACTTCTTCTGAATCTTTTTTAGGATTTAAAAAAATTATTTTAGACTCAAACACCACAACACAAATGCCGAAGAGAGAAAGGAAAAAAAATATCATAAACTTAAATTTTGGAACTTGAAAGGAAAAAAAAGCATGTTATGTAAATAGCAGAACATAAGAGAGGATTCAAAATATGTAGCAACAAATTTTCATTTCAAGAAAGTCTGCATGATAAATACTACACATTGTGTTGAGAGCTGTGCATCTTTTCTTTGCTTCCTTGTAAGTTTTCTTTTGTTCTCTGCTGTGCACTTTTTACTTTGTTCTTTTTTCGCTCTTCCCCCCCCAAAGGTTATAATTAAGTGCAGATGTTTCTATATATAGGTAGATAGATATACATACATATATAGACATATACTTTTCCTAATAAAGTCTACTCCTGATCTTTGTTTTTATTTTTGTCCACATTTCTTGTTTTCTATCCCTCTGACTCCTCTACTTTACTTCTACCTCCTACCTTGCCCTTCTTTTACTTAACCTACCCTCCTTCAAGAATCCCTCCCATGTCTTCCCATTCCCAGAAATCTAAACACCCTTCTGTAGCTCCCTATAACCTATTCCCTCCCCCTCCCCCTAGAGATCCCTCTTCTCCCTCCCATTCTCTCCGTACCATTTTATTTCTTCTGAAGTTAGAAGACCTTTATACTTTTCTAGATACATATGTATCCTCTGTATCAATTTTTCCTCTTGCACCTCATTTGTATAAAATAATTACTCTTTTTAGCTGTTCCTAAATGGTTTTGCTTTTTAAAGCCATATCATACTCAGGTCTACCCCAATCTTCCTTATGAATTACTCCATTACTAATGACAAAATTAGACATACATTTTACATTTTACACTGTCTGGAGGTGAAAATTCCTGTGACTGGGACTGAGGCTACCTCCCAACCCAGCTAGCCCTAGCACTTGCTGCTTGCTGTTTCAACAGAACTAGCCTGGAGGTGTTCACTGTTCACAGGGACCAAACTTCCTAAGATTTTTCTTTGGATCTTTTCCAATTGTCCCAGTATGACAACGGTTCTGTTCTAACTCTAGTTTATTTTTACCTCTGTGCATTCACCCTGAGGAGTTATTTTATCTTGTTTGTGGGGGAAATCTAGAGAGCTTGGAATTTTCTGGACAACTCCACCATCTTCCCAGAATCCTCTTCCCCCAGTCATCTTTTTAAGAAAGGCTGAGCTTTTTAACGACAAAGTCTATCATTTGCTTCTTTTTATATCTGCAGTGCTTACCACAATGCTCCCCACAGTGATAAAATCAGAGATACAGTTTAAAAAACAGTCTCATGTATGCAAATTTTTTTAACTATTCAAAGGTTTAGAATATGTATAACATATTATATATACTATGTTATATGTGTATAATATATTATGACATAATATAGTGTATTATATTTTATAACATTATAACAATGTTATTGCATGATTATATGTTACATATAGACATATTATGTTTTTATAATTTAATATATTATTACTATATTATTTTAATTATTAACATATTACATATCTTTGTATATATAAAATCAATATGTGCAAGTATATATATACATACACACAAACATACTGATTTTTGGTACAGCTTAGAGCTTATCACAATTTGAAATAAAATAAAAACTTGACTTCTAAATAATGATTTGTAAAAATAAAATATGTAAAAATAGAATGATGATATGTAAAAATAAAAAATAAAATGAAGTGTAAAAAATAAATAAAAATATGTAAAAATTAAAAAATGTAAAAATGTAAAAAGATGTAAAAATAAAAATAAAATTAAAAAACTCATAAATATAAGCTCCTTGAGAGCAAGAACTCTATTTTTTGCTTTTGCTTTCTATGCTCAATGCCTAGCTTAGTGCTAACAGAAGTTTAATAATGTTTGTTGAATTTCATTGAATTGAAAGGACATAGGAATCTTACTATAACACAATTTCATGTAGCACTGAATTTGGCATTAAATAGGACTCAGCTTGGATTCCATTCAAAGAGACTTAGCCACTAAGAATGCTGAAATTGTATCTTGTATCATTGTCCATGTTATGGACAAAGAGTGCTACAATCAGTCTTCTATGTCCAGATTTTTGTCAATTATAAAGAGATGGTTGGTTCTTACCTTTAGTATTTATTCCTCTCTTCATCAGAGATGAAAGTTTTAGACTCTGTCTCACATTCTCCTTATATAGGCTGATGGGATTTAAAATGATTGTGTCATGGTTTCTTTTTTAAACATTTTATAGAGGGGAGACAAATTAACTGTAAGGACCTTGAGTAAAGTTCAGAAAAGAAATCTCAGTATTTCCTGCATTCCAGTAATGCCCGCGATTCTTCAGGGTTGCTAAGAGATCCCTTGTTATTTATCAAAACTATGGGGTAATTTTAATGGTCTTGGCACTAGCTGGAAGGGAGTACATGGAAAATGGAAGGAATTCAATTGCTCCTCCTGTTTAACAAACAACTATCCAACACTCACATTTTTAGCAATTGTATGAGAATCTTGAGAACACCTCACATTTTTTAAACATTTTCTGTCCCTGAAAAATGATTCCAAGCCTTAACTCCTGCTGGTGGAACCTGATTCTGTAGGATCTATTTGCATGTTTTGTCCATTCATAATTCCTCTGTATCTAGTAAGAACCCGAGAAAGGCTTTCTGTCTCTGGGAAAGATACATTTTGGGAACTTCTAATAAAAAACATGGCAAAGCAACCAGAGAAACACTTGTTGAATTAGTGCAATATCTTCTTGTTTATGTAGTGAGAATAGTAAGGTTTGTGTTAGGTAAAATGTATATGTGTGTGTGTGTGTGTGTGTGTGTGCATGTGTGTATGTATGTATGTGAAATTGTGCACCCTGCCTTCTTCATCCAGTTTTTGCTGTGGCCATTAGCTTCATTCTCATGCTAATCTAAGATGATTTTGGAAGTGAGGGGGGTAGCATCACCTCAAACCCTCCCTATAAAGGTCCTGTGGAATTTTGGATGGCAGAGTCCCCAATTTGGATTTTGGAGGTGCAAATTCACCAGCAGGAATTTAACAGCAGTTAAAAGAAATTTTTGAATCCCAAGACCCTTGAGCTTACACTGGGAAAAACATAGTCAGAATAACACTCTAAATTTTAGTCTATGGCATACTACTGGATTCTGTTAAATTTCTTTCGTGTGGTGATACAGAGCTGTAGAACTGTAGCTTTCCTTGCTATATGGAGGCTTTCTAACTGCTACAACCCAGTATCGAATTGCCTTGAAGAGACTGGATACCTAAGCCCCAACAGATGGTAGTATAGATTATCTTGACATAAGACCAGCAAAGACATTAATTACTCAATCTGAAATCATAAAAAAATATTCATAATAATTGAATAGTTAGTTTCTAGGTCACTGTCCACTCTTATTCCTGGAACTAACGATAAGGAGTCATTACAAGATTGGAGGGGCAGTCATATTGACCCCAAGAGGTAGATTTTCCTTTAAAACTTCCCTTACCAGTATCCCTAACAATTCATGCATCTCTTCCATGGGCTGGTGAGCAATCTACACCAGGCTGTCTAGTGAGAGAGGAGAGGCAATATGGTGTAGTAAAAAACGCATTGGATTTGGAGTTTGAAGGACTGTGTTCAAACCTTGTCTCTAACAATTGCTGGAAGTCATTTAACTACTCTGAACCTTAATCTCACGAGTAAAACAGTAATATTCATAGTTGATTTGTTTCCCATATACAGTTGCTATGGAGGAAGGTGTGCTGCATGTTGTAATGGACTTTATAAATGTGATTTTTCAGAATTAACCGGGAAGGTCAAAGGCCCCTAAATACTCAGCCAATATATAATTTCCCAACCATGGTTCAGGGACCTTATATCCTGGTTCTCATCTCATTTTATTAACTATTACTTTCATTTTACCATGACATTGTAATGTTCACTTTGATATACCAACCCTTAATGCTACTTGATTGGCAATGTGTTAATGCTCCCATAATTTAAAAAGTTGTTGGATTTATGGTTTCTCCAAATCAATATCAGCATAGTACTAGATTAACCTTGTGCATATCCGATCAACAGTTTCAGCCATGCAACTTGTCCAGAGAAGATTTCGTTCCTCACTATCTTATTTTTGGTCATAAGGTCTTTTTCCCTCTTCCATAGATCTGAAAGGTAAAGTTTTTCCATGCTCCCCTAATTTGATTATGATTTTGTGTCTACACCTATTTTGATCTTGGTCAAAATGGTATTCCATGTGAGATGTTGATCTGTGCCTAGTTTCTTCCAAAAATACTTTATAGTTTTCCCCCAAATTTTTGTCAGATGATGAGTTTTTACCCCCAAAACTGGAATCTTAGGATTTATTAAATGCTAGACTAGTATAGTTATATGCTACTGTGTACCTAATCTATTCCCCTGACCCACTATTCTTTTTCTTAGCCACGATCAGATTATTTTGGTGATTAATGCTTTGTAATAGCCTCTTTACTTCACATTTTTAAATTGATTCTCTTGATATTGATCTTCTGTTCTGCCAAATAAATTTTATTATTTTTCCTAGCTGCCATGGCAGCTAGGTGGTGCAGTGGATAGAGCACCAGTGCAGGAGTCAGGAGGACCTGAGTTCCAATCTCACCTCAGACACTTGACACTCACTAGCTGTGTGACCTTGGGCAAGTCACTTGACCCTAATTGCCTCATCCTGGGTCATCTCCAGTCATCCTGATGAATATCTGGTCACTGAATTCAGATTACTCTGGAGGAGAAGTGAGGCTGGTGACCTGCACAGCCCTCTCTCACTCAAAACAAAGTCAAGTGCAAGTCATGTCATCATTTCTCTGATGGCATGGTCTTCTTCAGCTACGAAGGATGAACACCCACACCCACACACACCCACACCCACACCCACACCCACACCCACACAAACACACACACACACACGTGATCATAGTGTATGATCTTTGTGATATATTACTGTAATCTTTTTGTTAGCATTTTATTTAAAATTTTTTTTATCAATATTTACTAGAGAAATTAACTTATGGTTTTCTTTTTCTGTTTTGCTCTTCCTCATTTAGGAATCAAAACTATATTTGCATCATAAAAAGAATTTGGTAGGACTTGTTTTTCACCTATTTTTAAAAACAGTTTATTTAGTATTGAGATTAATTGTTCCTTAAATGTTTGGCAAAATTCACTTGTAAATCCTTTTGGTCCTTGGGATTTTTTTTGTCTTAAGCAGCTAATTTATAGCTTGTTTAATTTCTTTTGCTAAACTAAGGTTATTTAAGTATTCTATTTCCTTTTCTGTTAATGTGGGCAATTGGTATTTTTATAAATATGCATCCATTTCACTTAAATTGTAAATGCTTTAATTTCATCTTCATTGGTGGCACATTCACTCTTTTCATTTTTAATGCTACTAATTTTTTTGAATCAAAGTAACCAGTGGTTTATCTATTGTATTGTTGTTGGGTTTTTCTTCCCATAAAACCACTCTTAGTCTTATTTATTAGTTTAATGGTTTTCTCACTTTCAATTTATTAATCTTTCCTTTGAGATTTAGGATTTCCATTTTGGTGTTTAATTAGGGGTTTTAAATTTGTTCTTTTTCTAAGTTTTTAAAAAAAGATTTACATGTCCAATTCATTGACCTAGTCTTTCTGTCTTTTATTAATGTATGCTTTTAGAGATATAAATTTTCCCCTAAGCACTGCTTTGACTGCATCTCACAAATTTTGCTATGTTGTCTCATTTTCGACATTCTTTTTAATGAAATTATTGATTGTTTCTGTGATTTGTTGTTCTTTCACCTATTCAATTTTTAGGGTTAGATTATTAGTTCCTAATCAATTTTTAATCTATGCCTTCTTGGCCCTTAAATAAATGTGATTTTTACTGCCTTATAGTCTGAAAAGGGTGCATTTAATATTTCTGCTTTTCTGGTCTTGTTTGTGAGATTTTTAATGCCCTAATACATGGTCAATTTTTGTGATTATGCCATGTACAGGTAAGAAAAAGTTTCTTTCTATTCCCATTCAATTTTTTTGCAAAGGTCCATTATACCTAACTTTATTAAAATTCTATTAATTTGCTTAATATTTTTCTCATTTATTTTACGGTTAGATTTATCTAGCTCTGTAAGGGGAAAGTTGATATCTCCCACTTGCACAATTTTACTGTCTACTTTCTTTTATAACTCATTTAACTTTTCCTTTAAGAATTTGGATGCTATGCCATTTGGTGCATATGTTTAATATTGATATTACTTAAATATCTATGGTGCCTTTTAGCAAGGTATAGATTTCTTGCCTATCTCTTTTAATTAGGTCATTTTTTGCTTTTGCTTTTCTGAGATCATAATTGCTACCCCTGCCTTTATTTTTTACTTCGGATAACACACAATAGATTCTGCTCCAGTCCCTATTTTAACTCTGTGTATTCTTCTGTTTCAAGTGTATTTCTTGTATATTGTTGAATTCTGATATTGTTGATTCTGGTATTGAATCAATTCTGCTATCCACTTCCATTTTACTCCCATTCACAATTATGATTACTATGTTTCATTTCCCCCTCTCTGATTTTCTTCTGTTTATCCTCCTCCTCCTCCTCTCTCTATCCTGTTACCCACCTAAAGTCTGGTTTGCTTCTGACTACTGCCCTCTTTTTTTTTTTTTTATCACTCCCCGCACTTTTCTCTTATCCCCTTCTCCTACTTCCTTGTTGGGTAAGATAGATTTCTATATCCAATTGAATGTATGTGTATATACATATATGTATATGTGTGTATATATGTATATGTATGTGTACTTATATATAAGTATATTAAATGTACTTATATATAAATACATATATTTATATATACACATATATGTATATACACACATATTTCTCTCTTTGAGCCTATTCAGATGAGAATGAAGTTTAAGTGTTACCTATCTCTCCTACTTTCCCCTCCATTATAAAAATTCTTCCATGTATGTTTCTTTTATGTGAGAGAATTTCCCTCATTCTTCCTATCCCTTTCCCCTTGTCCTATTGCATCCCTCTTTCCTGCTCATCCACCTTTAAAAGATCATTCCAACACGATCAACTTACTCTCATGCCCTCTTTTCTATGTAGACTCTTTTAAACTGCCCTAATAATGATAAGATTCTTAGAAGTTACATGTGTCATCTTTCTCTATAGAAATGTAAGCAGTTTAACTTTATTGAATCACTTATGATTTCTCTTTCATGTTTACCTTGATATGCATCTCTTGAGTCTTGTATTTGAACCTCAGGTTTTCTGTTCATCTCCAGTCTTTTCATTATGTCCATTTTTCCTCTGAAACATTATACTCAGTTTTGCTGGGTAGGTTATTCTTGACTGTAATCCTAGTTCCTTTGTCTTTTGGAACATCATATTCCAAGCCCCCTGTTTTCTTAATATGGTAGTTGCTAACTCTTGTGAGATCCTGACCAGCTCTGCAGTATTATTTTTTGACTGCTTGCAATAGTTTCTCTTTGAAAAATATATATAAAATGTTCTGCAGCTCTTAACATACTCTGTAAATATTAGCTATCATTGTTATCATTGCTATTGTTGTCATTAAGAAGTTGTTGCTGCCTTCTCTTAATATAAAATTGGGTTCTGGAAACTTTTTTTTTTTTTTACAAGAAATTGGCACTGTTCATTCAACAACACTGAGTCTCCCAATTCTACAAGAACTTGATATTTTCTGAAATATTTCCCCTTTTCTCATAGATTCAATTACCATCTCTATGTTGATGATGCTCAGAACTATAGCAACACATATTCTGTAAAGCTTTGCCCTAGGCTGGAGACTGAGGAAGAAGAGTTTTTGTTTCCATCATGGAAACTACCTAGCAGAGGACTGAGATATGAAGCCATATAATTATATTGCCTAATATCATGTGGCAAGTGCATTGCCCAGGATCCCACAACAAAGAAGCAGAATCATATAACCTGTAAAGTGGTGTAAATGGAATCTGCCTTTGAATGCAGTCTTGGATTTTTTTTAAGCTATGTGATGTGTGGACTAGTAATAGAATTTTCGGAAACCTAGTTTACTCATCTGTAAAATGAAGATGAAATGTTTGCAGTATCTCATAGGATTATTGCAAGGAAAGTATTTGAAAAACCTCAAAAATGTGAATTATTCTTATTACAACTCTCTCAGGCATTATTTAAATCCCAGAGAAGTGGAATTTACAAAATTAAAACTTCCATGGTGCTAACAAACCCAGATCAAAGGCCAGTGAGATTGCAAGACTGAATGAAAGAAGCCTTCACTGCAGGGGTGAGGAACCTGTTACCCTCAGGCTACAAGGCCTTCTAG
Source organism: Notamacropus eugenii (assembly GCF_028372415.1). Classification (NCBI taxonomy): domain Eukaryota; kingdom Metazoa; phylum Chordata; class Mammalia; order Diprotodontia; family Macropodidae; genus Notamacropus; species Notamacropus eugenii. The sequence goes on from NC_092874.1 coordinate 67,939,969, forward strand.
GTCCTTGGGCACTGCCTTTTGACTGAATCCAAGCTTTACAAAACAGTTTGTTCTGTGAAGTTTGGATTCAGCCAAAGGGCCTCACTTGAGGACCTAGAGGACCACATGTGACCTTGAGGCAGCAGGTTCTCCACTTCTGCCAGAGACTTTACCTCTCCAAATTCAATTCCGTCAATTTTGTATCAAAACTACAGAAGGAACTCTGAATTTTGTCCACCTGAGAACTAACGTACTTGTCCTTTGTACATCCACAGCATATTTTTCATCCTAAATGGGCTTCTTCCTACAATCCATCCTGATCATTCCCCGTTAGCCCACTTCAAAGAGGAGAAAATAAATGTGATGGGGAAACCCATAACGCCATGCCATTAAAAAAATCTTTCTTTCATTAGTTTGAGTGATTCAGAGCTGGCTATATTGTTATCCTTCATATCCTTAGGAAATCCTACAGATGGTGGCACCTATGTGCAAAACTGGGTGGGCCTTAAAAGCCCCTTTAGTGACCAGTTGGCTTTTCTGCATTGCTAGAGCATTAATCTCTACATACACCTGAAAGCCTCTGCTGGCACTGCCGTTTAGCCTCTGGGTGCGGACTCTTTTGCTTAGAGTTCCACATCGAAGTGGAGAGAATCTCCCAGCAAGGTTGTCTCACTCTCTGAGATTGCCCCTCTTCCCCTCCCAAGTATCCCTCCAGAAATAATGTTTCAATCAGTCCAAGGTTGTGCAAGGGTCAAACTGAGAGCAGGCAAAAGTCCTCCGAGTCTCACTTCCCCGCCTCTCTCACGTCTGTCTGAAGGCTGGGTTTGGATGCGATGCCCACGGAACCCGCAGGGCGTGGAGGGGTTGCGTGTAGAGCCGTTAAACGGGACGCTGAGCGCGTGACTGGAGGGGTCTGGACAGCTCCGCCAGGTAGCGCTACCGTTGATTTCTCCCGGGAACAGCCGGTGGAGGCTGCCGCCCGCCCGCTCTCTTAGGGCTCAGCTGTACACAGCTCATCCGATTCCTAGGATGATCCCGAATAACGCCGAGTTACCGCCCGACAGTCGTCCGCGCTCTCCGCCGCCGGAGCCTAAATCTCTTTTATCGAAAGAGGTAGACAAGTCGGTGGCTGGCAGCCAGAGCCAAGACCGCGCCACCCAGGTCACGGCACCCCGGTGCCACACCAGCTGTATTGAGGCGCCCCTGTCGCGGCTGTTCCGCAGGCTGGGCCGTGTGGTGGCCAAGTACCCCTGGGTCTTCCTGCTGCTGCCTGTGCTGCTGTCGGCCGGCCTGGGGAGTGGCTTTATGTTCCTGGAACAACGCAAGACGAACGACATCGAGGAGCAGTTCACACCCGTGGGGGGCCCTGCGAAGGGAGATAGGAGCCTGGTCCAGGCCTATTTTCCCACCAATGACTCGTGGCGCTTTTCGAAGTCCAGGCTCACCACGGAGGGCGCGTTCGTCTCGCTCCTGGTGGTCAGCACCTCGGACTTGCTGACACCATCGGCTTGGGAGCAGATCAGATTGCTGGACACCAGCGTGAACAATCTGAGTATAAAGGACGCAGAAGGGGTCCCCTTCACCTACGCAAAGCTGTGCGCACACACGCTCTCTGGGTGCAGTCTCCCTAATCCTCTTCTGCAATTTCAGACTATACCCACGACTGTTACTTTCCCCTTCCTGAGGGTAAATAGATCCTCCGCGGCCTTTCTGGGCAACGTGGTCGGGGGCGTGGAGCTCGGGTCCGGGATAAACCCCTACTGGAGGCTGAAGACGGCTAAGGCTGTGAAGCTGGTGTATTACCTTCGTGAAGACGCAGCGCCCGACCGCGAAATGAGCCACGCGTGGCTGAACGCTTTCCTCAAGGACTTCCCGTTGGTGCTGCAGAAACTGCGGCTGGAGAACTTGGAGGTACCCGCAGGAACCTGCGGCTGGAGATGGGGAGGCAAGGCTAGGGATGGAACGTGGGACTTCCCTGTTCTAGGGTGTCACAGAGGCGCCCAGGGCACTGAGAGATGTTAGATGACTTGTTTAAGGTCATACAACCAACATGTGTCAGAGGCAATTCTTGAATCCAGATCTTTCTGGATTCCAGTCCAGTCCACTCTCCACTTAAATGAGAGTTCCAGTCTGATGGAGTCAATGACTTCGTGAGGGCTGGGTTTTTCTCCGAGTTCCCTACGGTACTTTGAAACCATCAGGGTGGAAGCTACCTAAAGACTATCTAGGCTCATCACCAGAGTGAAATAGGGGCTCTAGGCCCTAGTGTTTGTCACACTGAGAGGGTATGGAAGCATTTAGAACTGGGTACAAGAAGCTGCCCCCATCATTGATATTAGATTGGTCATGTTGGAAACACCCATTTACCTCATTTTTCTTGGTTCAAAATTGACTCTGGAAATGCTCTCCTAAGATAATAGACAATTTTTTTTTTAAGCAAAGAAGGTTGTGACTCAATGGGGAATGTGGGAGAAGAGGATGGTGCTAGCAAATTTGCATTTTACTGTAGTAACAAATAGCATCCGTATATTTATATTTCTCCTAGAATTTTTACGTTCTAAAATATAAATTGTTGTATTTCACCCTTTAAAATTTATGAACAAATAAAAATGTAATTTTCCTGATTCTATTTTACCTCAGGTGTCCTATTTCACATCACTATCCAGACAGAAGGAATTCGAAGGAATTGTGAAGGAAGTAATTCCATTGTTTTCTGTCTGCTACTTTCTCATCATATTCTTTTCAGTGATCTCCTGTTATAGGTAACTGTGATTCTTATTGTTTAAATTCTTAATTGAATATTACCTTTTCTTTTGTTTCCATCACCACTTGCTTATGAGTGAGCTTAGAAGCAACAGAAACTGGCACGAGTTAGAACTGGCACATCATATTTATCTCATTCACTGCCTTAATGGTCCTATTTTTTTCATTTGTATTGAATATAATCTTATATTGAGAGAGAAATGGAACCTTGAAGCAACTCTTTGATTTTATGTTAAATTTAAAACATTATAGCAGGAATCACTGATAAACTACATAGCCTAATTGTAACGGAAATGAGAGTTTATTCTTCCACTGTGACAGTCTTTGTTTTTCTGGTTATAAATTGTTCTCTGACTATATTGATAAAACAGAAGTTAGAGCTCTGAATTCAAAGATAAAGACCCTTATTTATTCTTGGGGGGAGGTTGTCAAAAATTATCATGGCATTTTCATCATTTTTACAAGTATATAGGTTGTGCACAAAAAATGTTTGAATGAATTTAATTTAAAAAATAATGATTAAGCTGAGCAAAACAACTATATTTAGCCCTATTTCGGTGACGTCCAAAATTAGTTTGATTTAATTTTTTCCATTCAACCAGTTATTTTAGCATCCTATATTAATTCAATAAATGTTTATCAAGCATCTATTTTTATCAAAGCATATTAAAGATTTTGAAGGAGATACAAAAAGAAAATTAATCCCTCCCCTCAGAAAGCTTACAGTCTGACAGAAGAAATTTTTCTACGCAGTTGTTATCGTAATTTACTTTTTTAACAGTTAAATAATAAAAGTAATGCAATAAAAGTGCTATGAGAGTGTAGAAGGCAGAGGGTTAGGAAGAGGACTAAGTCAAGGTGATTCTTTGAATGGCAAACCTGAGTGTCTGGAAGGATAGTACTGTCGTCAGGAGAAAGAGGGAATGCAGGGAGAAGTTGGCTTTTAGAGGAAAGATACCAAATACTATTTTAGACCCATTCAATCTAAAATGTCTACAAAACATCCCTATGGAAATGTCCAGTATGTAGTTGATATTGAGGGATAAAAGCTGAGGAAAGTGAGAGTTGGATATATAGATGTGAGAGTCATTTGCATAGAGATGATAATTGAATCTATGGAAGTTCATGAGGTCACCTTGAGAGGAAGTGTAGAAGAGGACCCAGGACAGAGCCTTGCACTACACCTGTTTAGGAATATGGAAGATTTTGATGTCTTGGCTATCCATTACCTCCAGCATCCATTCCTCTGTTTTGCTTTTAAAACCCTTCATAAACTGCCCCCCAACCTACCTTTTCCAGTATTATTCACTTCCCATACTCTTTAATTCATTCTCCAGCCAAAGTGGACTTCTTATCGTCCCTCATGCCTGACTCCACATTCCATCTCTGAACCTCTGTAATGACAATCTCCCGTGTCTAAAATGCACTCTTGCCTCACCTTGAACTCTTAAAATCTCCATTTCCTTCAAAATTTGCCTCATGTGCCACCTTCTCCATGAAACTTTCTTTATTTCCACTCTCTGCTGGTGCCCACCCCCAGAATTGCCTCATATTTGTTTTTTTATTAACTTGTACATGTTGTAGCCTCTAATAGATTGCAGAGTCTTTGAGGGTTGTTTTTGTTTTTTTACTTTGCATCCCCAGCCCATAGCACAGCCCTTGACACATAGTAGGTACTTATGCTATGGAGATGGAAAAGGAACAGCCTGATAGGAAGGAGGAAAATCAAAATAGAGTGATGTCCCAAAATTGTGGAGAGGAGCAAATGTCCAAGAAGACTGGGGTGGTCAGTAGTGTCAGATGCTACAGAAAGGTTATAAAGAATGAACATTGAAAAAAGGCCACTCAACATGATTAAGATCATTGGTAACTTTGGAACAAGCTGTTTCAGTTGAGCAATGAGGTTGGAAGTCAGGTTGTAAAGGACTGAGCATTAGGTGAGCTGAGAGAAAATGAGGACACTGACTGTAGAAAGTTTGGTGGTATATGGACTAGAAAGGTAAATTTAGAGTCAGGAAGACCTGAGTTTGAGTCTTGCTTCACATGCTAACTGCATGTCCCTAGGAAAGCCACTTAAAACTCTCTCTGCCTTAATGGGATAATGGTAACATCTACTTTGTAGGATTGGTGTGCAGATCAAATGAGATAAGATTATAGTAAGTGTTTTGCAAACAATAAAGTGTTATATAAATGTTAATTAGCCTTTTTCTAGGAGTTTGGTTATGAAATGGAGGAAAGAGCTATAGTTAATAGGGTTAAGAAGTTGTCTTTTCTTGCTGTTGTTTTTAAGGATGGGGAAACCTGTCTGTATGTGTAGGCAGCAGGGAAGGAATTAGAGATTGATTTGAGCAGCTTAGAATGTATTTGTTAGAGAATATAGAACTGCTGACAGTTTTGAGCATGTGAATGACTTTGAAACCACGTGAAAGCTCACCATCAGATCAGCACTCCTGTGCCTCATCCCTACCTAGAACTTAGAAGCAAAGGCTAAGTGGAGACCTTTCAGATGCTGACACAACTAATTCAGTTTTGTACTTGGAGGCAGATTAATTCTGTAAATTCTCCATCGCTGGTGCCTGTTACCTCAATCTTCCTCTAGCTGTCCTGGTACCTCAAGTCTGGTCATCTGGTCTCACTACCTTGAGTACAAATGGCATTCCCATAAGACCTCCTCCTTAACCCGTATCCCTATTCTGGTCAAATGTCTCCCCACATAGCATTTGACCTAGACTCCTACTTCATTGAGAAGACTGAGGCCATCCCTCAGCATTCCAACAAAACTCTATGTTACCAACTGTCTTTTGCTTACCGCAGATCACAGAAGAGTTGTCTCTGCTCCTTTCTACCTATGCCCATGATTTCATTTCTCTATGCATCTTCTGAGAATTTTCTTTCTCATTTCACCATCAATCTTTCCCTCACCTTAGGGTCATACTTCTCTGCCTTTGAACATGTCCAGGTCTCTCCAATTTTTTTTAAGTCCTTTCTTTCACCTCTGTATCTCATTCAACTACCATCCGTCCACATCCTTCCTTTCACAATTAAATGTCATGACAAAAGTTGTCTACATTCTATCTCTACTTCCTCAGTATCTGTCCTTTCCTTAACCTGTGGCCTTCAATTTTCATTACTGTATTGAAATTTCTCTCTTTAAGGCCACCAGCCATTTAGTTATAGATCAAATGACTTCCCCTCCATCGGTTTCTTCCTCCTTGATCTCTCTGGATAATTCTCTACTATTTATCATCTCCCTCATACCATATGAATTGGCCTCAGAAACACCATACTCTTGTAATTTTTTCTCTTTCTTCTCTAATTGTGTCTTCTCTGGATCCTATGCTGATATATGAACCCTTCCTCCATACTTTACTATTGGTATTTTCCAAGGTTCTCAATCTTTTTTTGTTTCTCTTGACAATCTCATTCACTTCCTCAATGGTCCAAGTCATGCTGCATTTAGCGAAAGACATTTTGAATAGACCACACAAGTGATCTTCAAGCAAAGACTGGTATATCACAGAGGGAATTGGGTTGAACTAGGTGGTTAATGGAATCCCTCCCTACTTTGAAATTCTGTGTTTCTGTGATTTAGTTTAAAACTTTGGAATTTACACTCTGGAGAATTTCAGAGAATGCCTATGCCATTTATTGACCACAAAATAAACCTAAATAGCTTTCTACTGAAAGAAGATGTGGGCCATGTTTATGCCTACACCTAGAAAAAAAGCGTCTTGCATTGCCTTTTGTATATGTCTTTGCAGATCAGTGTTGAGGGAGGCATTAACCTTCAAAAGCTAGAATGTTTGAGTTTTTGAAAGTGGGGACTTCTATAAGTTAATAAGTGTAGTTAAAGTCAGTGCTCTGAATAAATTCACTGTTTAGTGGTGTCATAAATTTCTAAGAAAACTTATTTGAATTAGCTGAAGTTAAATAGATGGGTCACTATCTCAGTAACGTTTCTTTTCAAATTTTTCAGGACGAACCATATAATCAGCAAAATGTGGGTGGCAGCGTTTGGAGTCGTTTCAGCTGGTTTAGCAGTGTTGAGCAGCTTTGGCCTCTTGCTGCATTGTGGGATGCCATTTGTTGTCACAGTTTCCAATGCACCATTTCTTATTCTAGGTGAGAAAAGAGAACTAGGATTATAAATCTGTTTCAATTAAGTTAAAAGATCTGGGAAGAAAAAAATTCCTTGAGTGAATGATTCCTCTAGGCTTTTCTCATCTACTTCTGAATTTGTGCACCAGGCCTACACAATACAATATTATTTACTTTTTTTTCTTACCAGTAAATATAGACATACAAACAAAATAAAGGAACTTCAAGCACGCAGTTATTTATGTTGCTAAGCTGTCTTCATTTAATAAACATTTATTGAGGACTTTCTATGCATCTATATATATGTATGTTTATTTCTATCTATCTCTATCATCTATCTACTGATCTCTCTCTCTCTCTGCCTCTGTGTCTATTGATCTATCTTTCTATTCTATCCACATATTTATTGATGTATCTCTATATGTGTCTGTCTTTTTCTCTATCTACTGAATTTTCTGTCTACTGATTTATCCATCTGTTTATCTATCTCAATGTTTTTGGCACTAGGGCTACAAAGACTGAAATGGAGCAGTCCCTGTACTCAAGGTGCTTACATTTTACTGAGGGTGGGAAGGATAACGTGAATAGTCAATACAAAATAGTTATCAAGTAATTTTGGTAGAGAGAGTACCAACAACTTGATGATTGGACAAGGCAACATGGCAACTGAGCTGAACTGCTAGGCATTCTTTGAGACTTAACTTTTAGTTTTAGATATCTACTTTTATTATATTTTTAAAAAAATCTTCTTCTATGCCTATTCTTTGTAGGGTTGACATAAACGGTTTTTAATGAAGACATCCTGGCTTTTTGTGATCATCCCATATTTTCCTAGATGTTCACTAACAATCCCTTTAAAAATATGTTATTAAATTTTGCCAGAGATCAATGCTAAGCTTGCTGCCTAATATTTTGATGAGCTACTTTCTTCTCTGTTGGTGATCACTGGGACAGCACTTGCCTTACTTCTGTCCCAAAGCTCTTCTCCTTAGCTCCATGTTCTCATAAAGATCAGTGATAGGGGCGCAGTAATCACAGTCCCTAGTTCTTAGAATTTAGTTAATGTTGGCCTAATGAAACGTGCTTGGCAAAGACAGGTAGGTGACCTTTTATAATCTTCCATCTTATGTTGGGTTTCAAGACCTTCTTACCTAGTTTTGTTCTGTCCTTTCCAACCCAAGGATTACTGAAACAAAATAAGAATGGAATTCAATCTTGCTTCAACTCTAACTTAGTGTGTACTCATCCATCCCATCAAAGCAGTTATGTAGCCTTTGCTAGCTTTTCATCTTCCTCATTTCCCTTGATATAAATTTTTTTTAAATTCTCCCTTTTGTGTTTTTTTCACAGCTTTGGTTATTCTGTGTTTTAGTGTTCCTTATAAGATGATATCATTTTATATTTGCCATCAGTTATCTGTCTTTGTCTTTTTTCTCTGTATGTCCTTTAAGAAATCCATGTTTGTTGATGAGTTTCTTGTGCATTCACATCAGAATCTTTTAGGCTACTTCCCTGTTCTTTCCTTGAGGACACCAAAAGTTATCTTCAGAATTTCATTCTTGACAGTTTTCCATCTCTGCTGGGCTGACTGACTTTCCCTGTAGATTTTTTGTCTAGTGGAGGTTCTGTGAACCCTTAGAAATCTGGTCAGGTTTTTTCCTTCAGAATTTAGGATCCATATTATACTATAATTATCTTTCATGGCATTCTCCTTTCTAGGGTAAGAGTTACTGATTTAAGCTATATCTATCGCAAGCAGAGTTATAAGAGATTGGTATATGTTTTTATCCTTTCATACAAGAAAAGGATATGAACTTATGGTCCCATGTAATTCTATGTTCTACATATAAAGAGCATAGTGTTTAAATAGATGGTATAGTCCTCAGTGTTTGAGTAGCAGAAGTCCAGGTTTTATTTACTCACTGTAATACCCAGATGGGAGAATACAGACATCATGATGATGATGATAATAATAGCGAATATTCATAAAGTGCTTTTAAGTTTTTCGAAAATGCTTTATATATGTTATTTAATGCTCACGAGAACCCTATGAAAGTAGGTACTGTTATTGCCCCCATGATTACCATTTTTTTTGTGTCAAGGTTCCCCTTGACAGTTTAGTGAAGCCTATGAAGTCCTCTCAGAATGTGTTTATTGCCTACATTCAGAATTGAAGGAAATGCTAAATTTCAATTAAAAGTGAGTGAAAATAAAGATGTAATTTTTCCAGTCCAAGATCATAGACCTCCTGAAATAAATCCATAGATCCCTTGGCGAGTGAAGACTCCAGGTGAAGAACTTTGCCTCTTCGGAAAGAGTGTCACACTTTTATGTTCCAAAGCTTCCACTTTTCTTCATACATTCCTTCTTCTTCCCACTTTTAATCCCCTGACAAAGGTTAGGATTTCCCTCTGCATTTTCATATAAATTTTATTTTTTTTTTGTTTTTCTTCTTGTAGCAGAGCACTGAGGATTTGTTTCTCCTGGCAGAAGGAAAGGGCCCATCCCTGACTTCATGAGTGTCTTACTGTCTACCATAATGCCTTGAAGCATTAGCCAGTTAGGGAAAGATTTCAAGGCAAAGTGTCTTTCTAGTCTGCCCAAATTACACCAGAGAATGAACTTCTTTTTCATATCTATATAAGTCCTATTAGAAATATAAGCAAACAGACAGATTTTCTGTTATGTAGTCCATTTATTTTAAGCATTCAAGTATTATAACTGTCCTACCTATCTTTAGTACAATACACGTATGTCCTGTTTATCTGACAGACAAGGGAACAGGGCCATTTAGGTTGGAGAAGAGAAGGTATAAAAGAGAAAGGAAAGGTGTTTTAAAGTATTTTAAGGACAGTAATGTGAAGGAGTCATTGGATTTGTTTTAGTTGATCCCAGCTGGTAGAATTAGGAAGTGGTTGGAAACTGTAGTCTTGGTACAACAAGAAACTTTCTGATGATTAGGATAATCTAAAAGTGGAATTATCTGCATCTAGGGGTGGTGAGTTTTTCCCTACTTTAGATCTTCAAATGACAACTGAATGACTACTTGGAAATGTTATAAAGAAGTTTCTCTACCAAGACAGGCTGGACTAGATAAATTTAGCATTCCTTCCAGCTGAATTTCAATGATTCTTCTTTGGCCATATATCACAGCTAGGTCAGATACTAATAGGTCAGATCCTATGGTAGTGGTGTGAGCTACTCTGCTATTGGTCCTCGGATGCCTTTGAAGGTTGGAAGCTCATGGCAGAATACCTTCATACATTTTCACAGTTTGATGGGACTCACAATGTGTATTAATCACCCTCTAAGGTTAAGAGACTCATGGGACTAGTAGTATCTCAAACACACCTGCCATATGGCTTACACAATCATGTTCTAATGTCTTTTTAATGAGATTTTAGGGTTGTGACTCAAGCACTATGAGGAGACTCATACATTCCATATAAGGTAGGAGCAAAAATCCTTTTTTTTTAGGATATTATGATGACATCAGTTTAAATTGTAAAATTCCAATTCAGTTTGTCATAAAGGATACAACTTGTCATTGTTAAAAATGATATTACTTTTCCAAAATTGCATTTGAATTTCTTTTACATTATCTTAATTTCCAAATGTATCTTTTCCCCTTGCTTTACCCAAAGAGGCAGTCTTTATTACCAAGAATGAAGAAGGAAGAGCAAAAAGCATTGAGTAGAACTAACCAGGAAATCAAACAAGTCCAATAGTTATGTGTAATGTACAAATATACAATCTGTACCTCTGCAAAGAAGAGGGAATTGTATAGATTGTCATTAAGAAATAGATAAAAATTTGGATCAATCTGTTTAATTTTGAATGAGCTGTTATAAACTGCAGTTCTTTCCCCCTACTTTATAGGAGTTGGTGTGGATGACATGTTTATCATGGTTTCTGCATGGCAGCGGACCAAATTCATCCATAGCCTTGAAGACAGGCTGGCTGATACGTACGCAGAGGCAGCTGTGTCCATTACAATCACCACGCTGACTGATGTCCTCGCCTTCTATGTTGGGATTATGACCTCTTTCAAATCTGTGCAGGCCTTTTGTATCTATACGGGAACAGCTCTTCTTTTTTGTTTTTTATATAACATTACCTGTTTTGGAGCATTTCTTGCCCTCAACGGTAAAGTCGAAGTCTATCTGAGCCAATTTGTCTTTCAAGAGGATTATGGCAGATGTTCATCTGTCAAAAAGTTTCTCTGTAGAAAAGGCCTTTGTCTCTCACCAAATGGTGAAGAAGAAACCCATGCAATGAATACATTCTTTAGGAAGTATTATGGTCCCTTGATCACCAACATCTGGTCTAAGTTATTTGTGGTGCTGCTTTATGCTGGATACTTGGCTGCTAGTATTTATGGGTGTTTCCAAATCCAGGAAGGTATAGACCTTCGAAACCTGGCCAATGATAATTCCTATATCGTTCCTTATTATTCAATGGATAAGAAATATTTTTCAGAATTTGGTCCTAGGATCATGGTTTTTGTCACTAAATCTGTACCATTTTGGGATGAAATCACTCGGAACAATTTGGACAATTGTATTCAATCGTTAGAAAAAAATCATTATGTGAGTGAAACATTCTCAGATTCCTGGTTAAGGGCATATGAGAAATTTTTCGAAGCTATACACCAAAATATAAATAATAGGACTGTTTTTTTCAGACACTTAGATCAGTTTTTACAATTCGTTCCACAGTATGAGTGGGATATGCAAGTTAATAGAACTGCAAGAGAAATATTGTCTTCACGGTTCTTCATTCAGTCAGTAAATGTCAGTACTGCAGTAAGTGAAAAGATGATGTTAAACCAGCTAAGAAGTACTGCTGCACAGTGTGACATTCCCCTTACTGTGTATCACCCTGCATTTATCTATTTTGATCAGTATTCTGTGATCGTAGAGAACACTATTCAAAATACACTTGTTGCAGCTGCTGCCATGTTGGTAGTTTCCTTATTGTTCATTCCCAATCCACTATGTTCTTTGTGGGTGACCTTTGCTATTTCATCTGTGATTGTGGGTGTGGCAGGTTTCATGTCATATTGGAATGTCAATCTTGATTCCATATCCATGATCAACCTTATCATTTGTATTGGGTTTTCAGTAGACTTTTCTGCTCATATTTCCTATGCATTTGTTTCTAGTGACAGTACCAGTGCAAACCAAAAAATAATTGGGGCATTGGATCTTATGGGCTACCCAGTTGTACAAGGTGCTGCTTCTACAATAATAGGGGTGGTTGCCTTAGCTGCGGCAAAAGCTTACATCTTCAGAACTTTTTTCAAGATTATGTTTCTGGTTATTTTGTTTGGGGCTGCTCATGGCCTCATCTTTATTCCAGTGTTTTTAACCTTTTTTGGAATTTGTAGCAGAGCCCATGAAGAGACTCCTTGCAGAGATCCTGACTGTCCTTAATCACTATGCTCTTTTGTAAATGAGGCCATTAAAGAAGTTGGCAAAATGTATTTTTTCTTAACTTGAAGTCCACTTTTCCCAGATGTAATGTATTGCATGATTTAGGTCAAAATCTTTTTTGTGCTAACCTTTTAAATCCATGACCATAAGAAGCAGGATCTGTCTGGGTTAAATGACTTACTCGCACCGTAATATCTCCTAACACTCCCTTCCTCAATTCCACTAGTGTACTTTTCCTTCCTTCCTTCAGTAACCATACCATCTATGGTAGTTGCAGGATCCTCATTCTCAGCACCATGCCAATTTTACTTGTTTTCCTCCAATTAGTTTTGAGACTTGATCTAATGACTCAGGCTATTGATCACTTTCTGGTTTTCTGAGTCCAAATATTGCTAGGAGGAGCTCCAGCTTTACTCTAACATTTGGCCAGTGGGCTACAATGAGCCAATCAGGAGCTTTGCTTATTCGAATAAACTCAGGATGTCCTTAGTGCTTGCCTTTGTTGAATATTCTTATTTTGCCATGGCTAATTAAATCTTCATTTTTAAAAATTATTCAGTGATTACCTCTGAGTGTATCTTTGCCTTCCAAATTGAAACATAAATTACCAAGGTCTTCCTGAGTAAGGTCCCTCTTTAATGGTAATTTAAATGGGAAGATCTTTCCCTTTCATTAATTGACTCCTGTGACCTGCCTGGGTCCCATGGAAGTCTGAGTTACATGGAGCCTGTGCTGGGAGTAGCTTGATCAACAGGTGGAACAAGAAGGGTGTAACAGGAAGAGGTGGATTTAGAGCAGAGCTGAGAGGAAGTTAGTCATGAGAGCAGTCAGAGCTAGGAAGGATGCAGGCAAGTAGGCAGCTGGCTAGCATGAGTGAAAGAGCTTGATTGTGATTTTGTTTAAGGGAGCCTGGTTGTGATTAGTTTAAGGTAGCTGGTTTGTGGAAAGCTTAAGAGAAGGAATACTTGGGGGTGGTGTTATTCTCTGTATTGTTATTTTGTGTATAGATTTTTGTTACTGTGATTTGGATTTCTGGTGTCTGAATAAATGTTTTGGTTCTGCCTTCCATGTGGAGAGTCTGTTGTGTTTCACCATTCAGAATTCCACCAGGATATTCATGACTGCCATAGGCATTCTGAATATTGCATTGGCACTACACCCTCTCATAACATCTATCCTTCCCTGCTCCAACCAATGAGTCATCTTTCTTGCCAGAGAAGTGAAATTCTCTTCATATCCAATCAACAAGCATTTTTTTTAGTTCTTTAGAAGCCAGGTACTTCCTTCTAAAAATTACCCATTCTCTTTTATTAGAAATATGCTTCTCAGAACCCTCATTTTTACTATCCCTTTTCACCAATTGGGTACTTCTGTGACCAGTAAGATGTTGTCTGTCTATTAAAATGAAATCAAAGTGACCATGAGATAATTATTAACTTCATGCCCCTTCTCAGTAACTCTTTTTAAAAATTAATTAATCTATTTTTAGTTTTCATCATTCACTTCCACAAGATTTTGAGTTTCAAATTTTCTCCCCATCTCTCCCCTCTGTCCATCCCAAGACAACATGCATTCTGATTATCCCTTCCCTTAATTTCCCCTCCCTTCTATCACATCCCTCCCTTCTCCTATCCCCATCCCCTCTCTTTTCTTGTAGGGCAAGATAGATTTCTATACCCTATTGCCTGTATGTCTTATTTCTCAGGTTCATGTAAAATAATTTTTAACATTCATTTTAAAAACTTTGAATTCCAACCTTTCTCCCTTCTTCTCTCCCTACTCATCCCCGCTGAAAAGGCAAGCAATTCAATATAGGTTATTCATGTGTGGTCATGTAAAACACTTTCATAACAGTCATGTTGTGAAGGACTAACTATACTTCCCTGTATCTTATCCTGCTCCCCATTTATTCTACTTTCTCCTTTGAACCTGCATCTCCTCAAAAGTGTTTACTTCTAATTACACTTCTCCCATTTGCCCTCCCTTCTGTCATCCCCCATCCCCTGCTTATCCCTTTTCTCCCTACTCTCCTGTAGTGTAAGATAGATTTTCATACCAAATTGAGTGTGTATGTTGTTCCCTCCTTAAGCCAAATGTGATGAGAGTAAGGTTCACTCTTTACCTCTTACCTCTTCCCTCTTCACCTCTGTAAGGGGTGCTGACTGCCATGCCATCTGGGATGCCACACTGATGGACATCAGGTAAACTGAGTCTGGAGCAGGGAAGGGTGAACAAGATGGCGCTGGAAGGGACAGCCCCATCCCTGGTTTGTGTTCTTTACTATAGTTTCGCGTTTGTTTGTGTGTGTTGCCATGGTTTGTTGGGCTGACTGGCAGACTATATAATCAGAGTGCTTGCTTGAATAAATTGGAGTTGCTTCATGACCCACTCTCCTGCCTCATTCTTTTACTCGCGAGCTCCACAGGAGGACGAGCAGCCTGCTGGTCAGGCATAAGACTTGTTCCTCTTGGTATGCTATGCTGTCACCATAGCAACTTGGCACCCAAACTGAGGCCATAGGCAGGGGGAAGGAGCAGGGCTGGAGGCTACATATAGCCCAGCCGAGGGAGTCAGGTCCCTCAGGAACCTAGATGGTCAGGATTCACAGAGTCCAGTGTACAGGAGCTATCAGGACAGGGTCAAAAGCGGATACCTGAGTGCGACAGGAGACCGTAGCCTGTCTACCTCACTGAGTGCCTCCGGAGTGCCTCCGAGAAGCAGATGCAGGAGAAGACGCACATCCAGCTCCAGTGAGACGCAGTGTAACCATGAGTAAAATTGAAATGGGGCAAAGCTCACAAAAGTTGAGTCAGGGTCAGTACACATTCTTTTTATATAACATGCTGAAGAATGTGTTCATAGAGGAAGATGGTGGCAAGGCAGTGCAAATGAGAACATTCACCACATCCTCACAGACAGCCCCGTCAGAGAGAGCAGTACAAGAGCAAACAGCCCAGAAAGGCAGCCAGCATCTACATATCCGAATTTACCATTAGAACAAAAGAGATGGCAGAACAGACAGACGGTGCAGGATTTGCAGGACAGTATTAAAGAACTAACTGATAAATTGAGAAACCTACTGAGGAAAGAAAAAAGAGTGAGTTGGAAAGAGGAACTTACTGATAGTGAGAAAAGAGAAAGCATGAAATATGAGAAAAGGGGACTTTTGATAAATCTATTGCAGAATGGGTGTGGAGAATAATGAATAGGGATCTGGGCCATCTGGATCAGATCCCATATATCAGCATCTGGATAGATTTGATTCTCCGTCCTAACCCTAAGGTCTCTCTAAAGCCTCCCCTTCCTGTTAAGATTTAGGCGCTACAGCACAACCATTAGCCAGCATTTTAATTATCTCATGCCTTACCTAAAAGAGAGAAGTTTTTGTATATGGGATACAACCAAAAGGTAGTTATTCTGGTCATATTTAAGTGAAACGTCACTCCTAATTGGATGTTTAAGACAGGTCAGAATTTGTTGTATTATTTGACACTAAGGCAAATTGGGAAAATGCATAAATCTGAAAATGAAAAAAAAAAAGGTACCTCAGAGATGAAGTTTTGAAACTCCCAAGTGGAAAGGAGGAGACTAGGTGCCACTGGACTTTGTTCCAGAGCCTCCCTCACTTCCACTTGCAGTTTCACAACTTTTTCTTTCAAAAACATTTTTAAGGAGTGGATACAGATGCGAAATATTCTTGAGTAAAAGTTAGAACCATCAAGATTTCTATTTTACTCTATAATCCAGAAATGGTGTTAGAGAAAGCAATTTGTAATCTGAATTTTGTTGAAACTAAAAGATGTTGGAAAAGTTGTGTAAAGTCAGTTATGTTATTTAGAAAACCAGGTATTTTTACCTTTGCCTGTTAAAGAAATGACAGCTAAAAAGTTGCTGTTTTAATGCTAAACCTCAAATTGTTAATTGATTACTATGTGTGGAAAGAAACGAATGGAGTAATAATTTATTTAGACTGGTTCTGCCCATTCAGAACAGTCCTCCTGTACCTTTGGGGTTGGCAGGCATGGGATCCATGCTAATTCCTTTTATTTTGTAAAACTGCCAAGGCCGCTTTCATGTGGACAAGGTCATCAGTACTAAGAAAATTGTTTGGCTTATATAATTCATAAACGATGAATGTGACTTGCTCAAAAGTTGTAATATATAGAAAGGATTTTTAATAATTGGCTTTTATATCAGGACAAGTTTTAAATCTGAGAAGGAAGGATCTTAAATGAAATCTCTTATGTATGTGAGTCCTGTTAATCTTCATTGCTTATTTCAACTTCATGGGAATACAAATAACTATATCTGGCTTTAAGTTGGGATTAGTGAAATTTGCTGTTTAAGGTAAAAGCATTTGGGACCATAAATATTTTTGTTTAAGTTTGAATTTGGATATAGTTGTCTGCATTAAATCAGTATCTGAAAGAATATGCCACAAGTTACTCAGAGGGTCTGTGATCCTGCATCCTGTACTGTTATCAGGTGAAATTTGTATCTGGAGAGGAAACACCTAAGGGACAATTCTAGACTCAATCTAGGATGGGATCCTCCTGGTCAGTTTCCCCACTGTGTACTTTTATAAAGGAATGTTTCCCACCTGACTATTCCTGAGTCTGGCTATAATACAGATACTGCATGATTGGAAAATTTCACTCCTATCTGAATTCAAACAGAGTCAAAGATGTTTTATATTTAGGAATTCTGTAATACGTAAGAATTTGGTTTGTTATAATACTTTGGGAAAAGTTTTTTTTTCTTCCAGAGTGAATATAATCAGAAAAAGATAAACAAGCCGATGAAACAATGATGATCATCTATTCAGTTGTGAGAAGATTTATGGTACTTTGCAGAGTACTTGCATAGTGGCTAAATAAAATTTCTCTTCCATAAGGTCACTCTCCTTGGATACCTGAGTTTCAGGTATCCAGGGCTTGTGGATGGTCAGTTGGTTTTCCCCCCCTTACCAGCTACCAGCTTTCTTTGTGAAAGTGCTGTGGGCTGTAGCTGAAACTTGGAAGGTACCCAAAAGTTACTCAAATCTCCCCATTGTTTGTTGTACTGTTGCCACATCAGCACTACCATTTCTTGCTTCTCCCCCTCCCCTCTTTTCTAAAGCCACATGAGCAATTAAGTTAGGTATTAGATGAGGTAATTGTATTGGGATAGGTGAAGATTTCCCTGGGTTTGCCTAGTTTTTCGTACTTAGATTGTGAGCCCACCTCCGACCCAATGGAGAGATGGGTTAGTGGGGAGGTGGGATTCTCTGTGTTAGGGTATAAAAATTGTGCTTCAGTTTCTATAAGTTGCCTCCCTTCACCAGGTTCCCTGACCTGGTGGAGGGATGTCCCTTTCTCCAGAATTGTAATATCACCTATCACCCTCTGAATCGTCTAAGTTCTTCATACTGGTTAAAGATCCAACCCCTCCAATGTTGGGACCCTGTGAGGCAGGGCCAGCTCTACATCCAGTCTCAGCAGGAAGCAGTTTCAGAAGCTGAGAACTTCATCCTTTATCCCAAAATATGTTGGGTCCCATCTGCTTAAAGGGAGACAGGGTGGGGTGCTTAGGTACATGTACTTGGGCCCCAGAATTCAGGCCAGGTAGAAAGGATGAATAGGACCCTGAAGGAGCATATTGCTAAGCTTAAGGTTGAAACTGGTGAGACCAAAGGTGAGATGCTTTCTGTGTGGACAAATAGAACATTACAAGAGGGATTGTAGAAACAACAAAGAGGAGAGAAAGGGATTTCAGGGCCAGGGCAATAGACCAACTTTTAGAAGGAGGCCAACCATACTGTGCCTAAAATGTCAGAAGTACGCTACACACTGGAGAGGCAGTTAAGGACATGTGTAGTCATATGCTTCAATGTTTTGCTGGCCATGGCGTCCCACGACTATTAAAGACAAACAATGGCCCAGCAGACTCTGTTTCGGCCTTCCAAAAATTCCTTTGAGAATCCGGAATCTCTCATGTGACTGGGATCCTCTATAAGCCCACAGGACAAGCCATAGTAGAACGTGCTAACCGCACCATAAAACAATATGTCCAAAAACAAAAAGGGGGAGTTTCGGGACCCAGGTCCATGGCACACAATCACAGGTTCACAGTACACAATCAATTTTTGGAAATTGGCACTGGCACTGTACACATTTAATTTTTTAATCAATTGAAATTAGCACTTTACACAATCAATTTTTAACATTCGATGAGCACAGTCTTACATCTGCCATGAAATACATGGTCAGTTCATACAGACCGCTAGAACATGATGCCATATTAACTTGGGGCAAGGGTTATGCTTGTATCCCTACAGGAGACAAGGAGATTTGGGTACCAGTGAAAAGACTACTGGTCATACAGCACTGGGAAGAAATAACAGAGAGTCTGCCAGAGAAAGAAGAGGAAATTACAACGCCTGAGCCATGAAATGAGTCAGCTGCATCTTACTGCTTCTAACAATGAGCCAGGCTGAGGACCAGTATTGGGCCTTTGGACATTAGTAGACATTTTAACTTTACAGGACTGGTGAAGGGCTATCCTTGGTGTTTGTACAAATAATGTATCAGTGGGATTTAGGGAACAACTGAGAATGGATCATGAATTTTACCAGGCCATTCCAATGTTAAAAATGATGTAATAGCCATTGGAGATGAACTGCAGGCCATAGAAACACAATTGGCTCTAAGATGTGATTACAGATATCGTCATTTTTGCATGGTGAACAAATTATATAATGATACTGAGTTCAATTGGGAAGAAATAAGAGCTCAGCTGCATGGTTTAACACTCGCCAACGTTTCAAGAGAAATGAAACTGTTGGAGCAATTGGTATTGCATATAAATACTCAGGGAACGAAAAAATGAATACCTGAAAATTTTGTTTCGGACATGATGCAATTTTTTGGTCAGTCCACCTCATTGTTAATGTTTAGGTCCGTTGTTGTCAGGAGGTGTTGTTCTTTTGATTGTTATATGCCTTATACCAGTATGTCTCAAATGTGCCCTACAAACTGTAAAAGCTGCAATGTGGATGCTTACTAAAAATCAATTCAAGATGAGAGATGTATAAACCTGTGAAGATCATTGGGTCTAAAACAAAAAGGGGGAGTTGTAAGGGGTGCTGACTGCCACACCATCTGGGATGCCACACTGATGGACATCAGGTAAACTGAGTCCGGAGCAGGATAGGGTGAACAAGATGGCGCTGGAAGGGATGGCCCCACCCCTGGTTTGTGTTTGTTACTATAGTTCCAGCTTGTGTTCGTTACTATAGTTTTCGGTTTGTTTGTGTGTGTTGCTATAGTTCGTTGGGCTGAGTGGCAGAGACTATATAATCAGAGTGCTTGCTTGAATAAATTGGAGTTGCTTCATGACCCGCTCTCCTGCCTCATTCTTTTACTCGTGAGCTCCACAGGAGGATGAGCAGCCTGCTGGTCAGGCATAAGCCTTGCTCCTCTCAGTGTGCTATGCCGTTACCATAGCACACCTCTGTTGAAAAAGCGTTTTCTTGCCTCTTTTCTGTGAGAGATAACTTACCCCATTCTACTGCTAATTTTCTCCTCCCAATATAGTCCTCCCTTACCCCTTGATTTTATTTTTTTAGATATCATCCCTTCATATTCAACTCATCCTATGTCCTCTGTCTATGTATATAATCCCTCCAGCTACCCTAATACTGAGAAAAGTATCAAGAGTTGCAAATATTATCTTTCCATGTAGAAATGTAAAGAGTTCAACTTTAGTAAGTCCCTTATGTTTTCTCTTTCCTGTTTACCTTTTCATGCTTCTCTTGATTCTTGTGTTAGAAAGACTTTCTATTCATCTCTGGTCTTTTCACCAAGAATGCTTGAACATGGAAATCAAGGGGATGCCCATCAATTGGGGAATGGCTGAATAAATTGTGGTGTATGAATGTAATAGAATACTATTGTGCTGTAAGAAATTCTGAACAGGAAGACTTCAGAGAGGCCTGGAAAGACTTATATGAACTGATGCTGAGTTAAAGGAGCAGAACCAGGAGAACTTTGTACACAGCAACCACCACAGTGTGTGAGGAATTTTTCTGGTAGACTACATTGCAATGCAAGGACTTAAATAATTCCCAATGGTCCCTTAAGGCAAAATGCCTTCCACATTCAGAGAAAGAACTATGGAATTCAATTGCAGAATGAAGGAGATAATTTTCTTCTGTATTATGTTTTGGTTAGTTTTATGATTTCTCCCATTCATTTTAATTCTTCTATGCAATATGACTAAGGTGAAAGTGTATTTAATAGGAATGTATGTGTAGAGTCTATATAATATTTTATGTTGTCTCAGGGAGGAAGTAGGGAGGTAGGGGAAGGAGGGGGAGGGAGGGGAAAAATCTAAGATATATGGAAGTGATTGTATAACACTGAAAACCAATAAAATAATAAAAAAAGAATGTTTGAACATTTTCTGTTTCACTGAATGACCATTTCCCCCGTGAAATATCAGTTTTTCTGAGTAGGTAATTCTTGGTTTTAATCCTAGTTCCTTTGACCTCTGGAATATCATATTCCAAGCCCTCAGATCCCTTAATGCAGAAGTTGCTAGATCTTGGGTTATCCTTCTTTTGTTTCCATAATACTTGAATTTGTTCTTTCTGGCTGCTTGCAATATTTTCTCCTTGACCCAGGAACTCTGGAATTTGGATACTATATTCCTAGGAGTTTTATTTTTGAGGATCTCTTTCAGGAAACAATCAGTGGATTCTTTCAATATCTATTTTACCTTCTGGTTCTAGAATATCAGGGCAGTTTTCCTTGATAATTTCTTGAAAGCTGATATCTAGGCTCTTTTCTGATCATGGCTTTCAGATAGTCCAACAATTTTAAAATTGTTTTCTGGATCTGTTTTCCAGGTCAGCTGTTTTTTCAGTGAGATAGTTCACATTTCCTGCTGTTTTTTTCATTCCTTTGGTTTTGTTTTATAATTTCTTGATTTTTCATGAAGCCATTAGCTTTCATCTACTCCAGTATAATCTTAAAGGAATTATTTTCTTCAGTGAGCTTTTGGACCTCCTTTGTCATTTGGCCAATTCTGCTTTTTAAGGCATTCTTCTCCTCATTGGCTTTCTGGATCACTTTTGCCCTATGGGTTAATCTATTTTTTAAGGTGTTATTTTCTTCCACATTTTTTGGGTCTCCTTTAGCAAGTAGTTGACTCAATTTTCATGATTTTCTTGCATCACGCTCATTTCTCTTCCCCATTTTTGCTCTGCCTCTCTTATTTGGTTTTCAAAATCCTTTTTGAGCTCTTCCATGGCCTGAGACCAATTCATATTTTTCTTGGAGGCTTTGGATGGAGGCGCTTTGACTTTATTGTCTTCTTCTATTTGTATATTTTTGTCTTGCTTGATATCCCCACAATCTATGGGCCTAGAGCTTCAGAAACAGCCACTGTCACTGCCTCTGCTACTGCTGTGGTTGCTGCAGGCTCCTCCACCCTCTCTACTGGCCTGGGGCTGCACCAGTCTCCTCTCTCAAACTGATCTGACAGTTTTTCCCACTATCCTTTCAATTTGTCCTTAACATTTTGGGGCTGTGAAGTCTGCAAACCACCACAGGTGCCAGAGATTCAGTCCCCGCCCCCCCCCCCCCCACCGGGGGCTGCTCAGATCCTGTCTGTGATGGACTATGCTCTGCCCTCAGTGCAGCATGATAGATGCTTCCCTTTGACCTTCCAGACTATCTTTGGCTGGAGATTTGCTTCACTCTGTCTTTCTGTGGGTTCTCCAGCTCCAGAATTTGTTTAGGTATTTGACTGGGTTTGGAGGGAGAGCTGGAGCAAGTCCCTGCTTTTACTCCTCCATCTTGGCTCTGCTCCCTTCAGTAGCTATATTTTATAACAGGAGGTCAGACATTGTTGGACTGTCTAGAATCAAATGTATTGTCCTTTACCCTATAAGAATTTTTCTGTTCATATAACAGCAAGGAAAATGGGATTTTTTTGTTGTTTTCTTTTTGGAGTTCAGTTTTCTAGGCTCAGGCTAAATTGTGAGCACCTGAAGGCTCAATCTGAACCTGATAGCTCTCAGCTGTACTGAGTCATGTAGGTTTCATGCCTATTGACTCTGGGCCAATCAGGAGCTGAGTCTATGTTATATATATGCTGGGAGGTTGGTATTTTACTTTGCAGGCTCCTTTATGAGAAGAACCTTGTGATTCCCTAGTTGAGACTCTGAGTGGCCATATGTTTGAGCCCCCCAATTGCTCAGATGTAAAGGCTCTCTTGATCCAGGGATGCATGTAGTGTGTATAGCAATATTGGTTTGATTCAGGTAGTAGAGCCCTGTCTGTTGGTTTTTCTTTCTCTGCTTATATTTTCTTTGTTGGTGAATATAATTAAAGTAGATTATGGGCCCCCTTTTAAATTGATTTCCTTAGAAAAGCAGATCTAAGAACCTGTGCCAGCAAAGTATCTTGGGTATGCCAGTGTGGTTGCTATTACAGTTTACTACTTGATGTAAGGCACTTTGATCCTTGAAGAAATCATTTGCCACAGCTTGCTCAAGTGAATTTTAGTGTAAAAATGCTATGCGCAATCCTTGTGTGAATAAAATAGTTTATTTCACATTTCCTTATATGTGCTATATGCTATATGCTGGATTAGATGTTTGGGATACAAGTCATTCCCCAATTGATAAGTGGTAAAGTGATATTAACAATCAGTTTTCAGATAAAGAAATTAAAGTTATCTATGGTCACATGAAAAAAATGCTCTAAATCACTATTGATTAGAGAAATGCAAATTAAAACAACTCTCCCACTTATCAGATTGGCTAATATGACAGAAAAATGAAAATGATAAATGTTGGAGAAAATGTGTGAAAATTGGGACATTAATGTATCATAGGCAGAGTTGTGAACTAATCCAACCATTCTGGAGAGCCATTTGGAACTATGCCCAAAGGGCAATCAAAATGTGCATAGCCTTTGATCTGGCAATACCATTACTAGGTCTGTATCCCAGAGATATCATAAAAATGGCAAAGGACCTACATGTACAAAAAATACTTATAGTAGCTCTTTATGTGGTGGCAAAGAATTGGAAACTGAGAAGATGCCCATCAATTGGGGAATGGCTGATCAAATAGTAATATACGAATGCAGTGGAATACTATTGTGCAAAACAAATGATGAGCAGGCAGACTTCAGAAAAACCTGAAAGACTTACATGAGCTGGTTCTGAGTGAAGTGAGCAGAACTAGCAGAACATTGTATACAGTGACGGCAATATTGTGTGATGATAAACTATGACTGACGTAACTCTTCTCAGCAATACGATGATCTTAGAAAATTCCAAAAAACTCATGATGGGAAATGCTGTCCACATCCAGAGAAAGAACTATGAAGTCTGAATGTGGGTCAAAGCATACTGCTTTCACTTTTTTTGTTTTTTGTGGCTTTTCTCTTTTGTTCTGTTATGTAGAAATATATTTACCTGATTGCACCTGTATAACCTATATCAGATTGTTTGCTGTGTTGGGGAGGAGGGAGTGGAGAGAGGAAGGGAAAAAATGGAATCAAAATTTTATTAAAAAAAGAATGAAGAATTCTTGATGAAAAGACCAGAGCTGAAAAGAAAATTTGACTTTCAAACACAAGAATGAAGAGAAGCATGAAAAGGTGAACAGCAAAGAGAAGTCATAAAGGACTTACTAAAGTTGAACTGTTTCCATTCCTACATGGAAAGACAATATTTGTAACTCTTGAAACTTGTCGGTATCTGGGTACTCGGTGGGATTACACACACACACACACACATGCACACACACATGTACACACACATAGAGACAGAGCGCACAGAGTGAATTGAAGAGGATGGGAACATATCTTAAAAAAATGAAATCAAGCAGTGAGAGAGAAATATATTGGGAGGAGAAACGGAGAAATGGAATGGGGCAAATTATCTCTCATAAAAGAGGCAAGCAAAATACTATTAGTGGAGGGATAAAGAGGGGAGGTGAGAGAAAAACATGAAGGTTACTCTCATCACATTCCACTAAAGGAAGGAATAAAATGCACACTCATTTTGGTATGAAAACCTATCTTACAATACAGGAAAGTGGGGGATAAGGGGATAAGCAGGGTGGGGGGGATAATGGAAGGAAGGGCATGGGGAGGACGGGGCAATTTGAGGTCAACCCTCATGGGGAGGGACAGGATCAAAAGAGAGAATAGAAGTAATGGATAGGATGGAGGGAAATATAGTTAGTCTTATACAACATGACTATTATGGAAGTCATTTGCAAAACTACACAAATTTGGCCTATATTGAATTGCTTGCCTTCCAAGGGGAAGGGATGGGGAGGGAGGGAGGTGGAGAAGTTGGAACTCAAAGTTTTAGGAACAGCTGTCGAGTACTGTTCTTGCCACTAGGATATAAGAATTACAGGTAAAGGGGTATAGAAAGTTATTTGGCCCTACAGGACAAAAGAGAAGATGGAGACAAGGGCAGAGAGGGATGATAGAAGAGAGAGCAGATTGGTAATAGGGGCAATTAGAATGCTCGGTGTTTTGGGGGGGAGGGGACAAAAGGGGAGAAAATTTGGAACCCAAAATTTTGTTAAAATGAATGTTAAAAGTTAAATAAATTAATTAATTAAAAAAAAAGAATGAAGAAAACTATCTTTACAAGTAATTGGGAAAAATGAAATACTATTTACAAAAAATACAGTACTGAAATGGTTCCTATCCTCAAGGAGCTAATACTCTACTTGGTCTACTATACAAATTGTTCAAAAGGACTGTTATCTTTGAGGGTAAGCAGGAAAAGGAAAACTTTTATTGGGTTGTGCTTGGGTGATGCTTGTAGGATTGGGAAAGGTGTAGATTTATCGAATATATACATATGAGGCCTTTTTCTTTGTTTTTGTATTTTTCAGCACCCCAGAAAGAGATATTGGTTTTTTCTGCACAGGCCCTGTTTCACCAGTCTCTACATAAGCTTTCAAAAGCACAAATACCTGAAAATAGAAGGCTCAAGTGTTCTGATTCACTGCTCTAGGGATAGATTTGGATCTATCTTTTCCTTTGTCTACAACCCTCGAAGCAAAAAATCTGTACTGGCGAAATGTTAGAGTGTGACTAGCACTTCTATTGCCAGTTTGAGAAGCAGCAGTCATCTTTAGTCTTGACTGTTTCCTCTGCAGGTCACCTTTTCTTGGCATTCTTATACCAGTTTATCTCCTGGGCTTCCCAAATCTCAGTCTCTTTTCTTGAGTCCACATTGCCACCTCTGAATCATTGTTTGTCTGTCATAATTTATAACTTTCTGATTAAAATTAGCTGGTCAATGGCCACAGTTCTAAAGGACTCATGAAGAAACATGTTCTCCACCTCCAGAGAGAGAACCAATGGACTTAAAGTGTGTATTGAAGCATATCTTCTTCTTTTTTTCTTTTTTGACATGGCCAATGAGGAAATTAGTTTCATATGACTATACATAGATTTTGTTTTTCCTGCCTTCGTGGATGGAGGAAGAAGAGGAGGGAGGGAAAGAATTTGGAAATTAAAATAAAATTTAAAAATTAACTGGTAAGTGGACAGGATAACATTGGTTCCCGACTTTCATTCTCTAAGAGGACTAAAATGACATCACTATATTAGGGCCAAATTACAGTATGTCTGGCTATGACTGATCAGACCAATATGAGTTTGGAATGCTCTATTGCAGGTCAGGCACAGTTAATTCATGTGAACACTTAAGGTAGATTCTTTAAACTTGTGCATCCCATGTTTCTTTTGAGCTACTGCTTTACTCATAGCTCATTCTTCGATATGGTCATGCTTTGCTGGGAGGTCCTGTGCCAGTGTCTCCCATGTCAACCAATCAATTCCCAGAGCTCTTCAGAGAGAACTTGAGAGTGTCCTTGTCTGACTTATTCTGACCTCCATGTGAGCACTTTCCTTGCATGAGTCCTTCCTAAAATAGTCATTTGGCCTTTGAACAATGTGGCCAGCCCATTGGGGTTGCGTTCTCTATGGCATAGTTTGAATGCTTTAACAGTTTAACTTGAGAAAGGACCTCAGTGTCCTATACCTTATTTTGTCAGGTAATCTTCAGAATCTTCATAAGACAATTCAGATGGAAGTGATTCAATTTCCCAGCATGGCACTTGTGTACTGTCCATGTTTCACAGGCATATTACAATGGGATCTGTAGATCTTCAGTTCAGTAGGCAGTTTAATATCTTTTTTCTCCCACACTCCTTTGGAGCCTCCCAAAGACTGAGCTAACTCTTATTGTCTGGCTAAATATTCTCAAAATTTTGCTTTTTTAAAGATTTTTTCCTCAGCCCTAAGAAAATATTGCCCTTAAAATACCTTTCCCTTTCTGTAGCCCCTTTCTTCATATCTCGAGGAAGATGAAAGGGCTCCAGAAGGATTATAATTTGTTAAACACTACAGAATTACAGAATGTCAAAGACTGAAGGGACTTTAGAAGTCATCTTGCTTCTAGCTCCTTAATCAAAGATGCATGGTCTTGGTGTCTGTGGATAGCTGGTTAGGGGTTGTGGGGGAGTGGGAGATTAGTCTGTTAACTTGGAAGGGGCAAAATAAATCTTAATTTCAATATATGGGGTGTTTTATTTGGCAGAATTTTGTATTCTAACCCGGTGTTGCATTTGGCAGTCATCTCTCTCAATTTAACTAGTAAATAAGATGCTTACTAAGACAGATTGGGGGCTCTTTTGTATCTCTAGCACTTAGCACAATGCCTGGCACACAGTAGGTACTTAGTAAATTCTTACTGGTTTACTGATTGCAAAGAACAACCAAAAAAAAAAGCAATTAATGAAGCCTGACCAAAACCTCCAAATTTGACAGCATATATGTAATGTTTAACACTCAGAGTATTTCACCTCTTCTCACTGAGTCCATGCTCACTTGTTCGAATTAGTTTTGGATTTCATTTTTTTTAGGCAGCTAGGTGATGCAGTGAATAAAGCTTTGGGTTTAGAGTCAGGAAGACTTGAATTTAAGTCTCTCCTCAGACACTTACTGGCTGTTTACTTGAGCAAGTCACTAAACTTCTCTCTGCTTCCTTATCTGTAAAATGGAAATAACCATAGCACCTATCTCTGGGTAAGTTGTGAGGATAAAATGAGATCATAATTATTGTAAATTATTATCCAAAGGGAGCCAGAAAATAAAGATACAGTTGAAAGAGGGCAGACTGTGTGAAGTGTAAGTAAAAACAACATCCTATCTTATGCCTATAATGGGTGAACATATGGTATGGACCCCTTTGGCAGTCTCATGAAGTCTCTCTTAATATTTTTAAATGTATAAAATATAATACATAGGATTACAAAGGAAACCAAAGAATGATGTAAATAGATATATTTTTTCCCTTTGAAGCTCATAGACGCTCTGAAATTGATTGATGGATTGCCACCAGTGCCTTTAGTTATTGCATAGGAATTATGGTCTCTTCCAAATTTAATCAGGAATAGCTCCACTTTTTTGGTTATTTTTACAACAGTAGTAGCTTTGGAGTATTTCCTGTCCTCTTATTCTTCCTAACCTGCCTAGATTGACTTTTTCAGCTACTATGTGACATAACATGTAAAACATGAGTAAACCAATTATATCGAGAGACTTCAGCTCCTATGTGACAACATGTAAAACACGAGTAAGCCAATTATATCGAGAGAGAACAGTAATTTCTAAACATTACCATTGCTGGAGATGGAAAAAATAGCCATAACATTATGTAGTCTAAATGGAAGACATTAGCCACATTTTAAATATGAACAACAGTACTTTTTAGATATTGAATTAGAGTTGACTGACATTTGGGCCAAGCATTCTATATGCTCCACCGAGTGCCAGAGGGCTACCTACCTTCACGTCATCTTTAATATATATTGTCTTCTATCCACTTCTACAACTGCCACCCTAGTGAAGACCTTCATTACCTTATGCATGGACTTTAGCAAAAGTCCTATCTATGACTGATCTCACCACTCCAGTCCATGTGCCATTTAGCTGCCAAAGTGTTTTATTCTAAAGTGGAAGTCAGATTATATCACCCTCTGCTCCCAACTCCAAACCCAATAAATAAACTATGATGCTTCCCTAGTGCCTCCAGGACCAAATATAAAATCCTCCGTTTGTCATTTAAAGCCCTTCACAGCCTGGCCTCTTCTGACCTTCCTATCTTCCTACATTTTATTCCCCTCACCATATTCTATGATTCATCTATACTGGCAGCCCTCCATCTTGTGATTTGGGGTCTTTTTGGTGGTTATTCTCCATTCCTGATATGTTGGCCCTCCTTATGCCCACATCTTAGCTTCCCCAGCTTCCTTCATTACTCATCTCAAATCTCATCTTCTACAGGAGGCTTTTACAAGGTCCATTCCTTTTTTGTCATCATCTCTTTCTTAGTGTCTTCCCTCTTGGATTACTTATCATTTGCACTTCATATAATTAGGGTGGACATGGGTATTTGCATGTTGTCTCCCCCATTAGATTATAAGCGGGCACTCAGTTTTCTTCCTTTCTCTGTTTCCTAGTGCTTGGCACAGTGTTTGGCTGGCTATTGCAAGTGCTTAATAAACACTTGTAGACTTAGTAACCTCATCGTGAAGACCCATGAGCAGGATTTTATCTTGATGGAAATCACCCTGAAAGATATACAATAACCTTTGTTTGGATCCCATGGTCACCAAAGTCCCCTTGATTTATAATTTGGTCTCTTAAATAAACCTGCTTCCCAGAAACAAATACTCTGTGCAAACAGTAGTTACTCATTTTTTAGCCAGGTGTATCTCACATTGGAAACTAATAAACTGACGTTCTAAGTTTCCAGAGAATTTCTTGTGAATTGAGATTATGTAAATTCTTTCCCTTGGACTTTCTTCCCTATAGGAAAGGGTGAAATGCATTCTTTAATGTGAAAGCCTAGAAATGTAGATTGGCCAGAAACTGAAACCTCTGAATAATTTCTCAATTTTTATGACTTCCCATCTTATTTTTTATGACCCAAGTTCTAGTCCCTCCTTTGTCTCAGAGAGTTTTATGGCATTGAATGGCATCACAAAAATATTTATTATGGAAGTCATTATCTTCTTTAGGTTTTAGTTCCTTTCTCTGTAAAATGAAAGGTGAACCAGGTGACTTCTAAGGCCCATTCAGTCTCTGATTTTTAACTTCTGCTCCTAGGATTATGTCTTCCATAAATGCTTTGTGGAAAGAGTAAATGAAGATAGGAAGCATGGCAGAATAGGGTGAACACTACCCTTGGAGTCAGAAAAGAACTGGGTTCTAATCCTGACACTAATCGTAGGACCATTGAAAAATCACTTGATATCACTGAGCTTCCATTTCCTCATGTGTAAGATGAAGCTAATATTACTATTATGGGAGGCTAGCACATGCATAGACCCTTCACTTTGCTCAGGTGATATAACTTTCATGTGGAAGATGATGGGGGCAGTGGGAGGGTTGCTTCTTGGTGGAAATAGTTGTATCAGTCAAGCAAGATAATGACATCTGCACATGTACCAGACCCCCATATGCTATCCATGGTGCTTACCTAACAAGTTCCTTTTGGTGACAATTTCCACTTATTTTATTCCTTTTTAAAGAGAAAATGTGACATTTGTGAAAAGCTCGTAATAGCCTTTTTTTTCCTTTTTGCCCATTTCAGTGACAAACCCTTTAAATAATATGAAATTGTGAATTTTTAGTTTTGTTTTTATATTAAAATTTGTCATTCAGAATAAGGTTGTGTGATGATTTTTAAATGTAAGAGTAATATAATTTTGTGCAATTAACAAAGCAATGAAAATTAAACTTTTCTTGGTAAATTTTTAAAAAGTTGCTTTTATTATTCCCATTTTACAGTGAGGCAGGCAGATGTTAAACTTTCTCTGTCGCATAACTAGCATCTAAGGCTGGATTTGAACTCTCTGACTCTAGATCAGTGTTCTACCCACAGCATCATTTTTCTGTCTCTGAAGGCAAAAGGAATGTAATGAAAATAGCAAAGAATATTCTCCAACACAGAAAGGAAAACAATCTTCCACAGATTCCCAGATAACTGGTGGAAGAGGGAGCAATTCTCAGTCTGTTTATCATTCTAGGGATGTGATCCTACTAGAATGTCTCTTATGGTTCTGGTTTCCAGTACCTATGTGACTATGTCTCATGCTACAGGCAACCCCCACTCTGTCTCCAAAGGTGCCATTACACACCCTCTCTTTCTCTCTGTCTGTCTGTCTCTCTCTCAGAAACTTTCATCTGTTGCTTGCCTGCTGCAATCATTTATTGCTAAATTTCTTCTTTGATGAACTACTGATATCATCTATTTCTAGATGTCTTATTTTTTTCTAAGATGTTGCCATTTTCTGGAGATGTCTTTGGAAACTGGAGTCAAGAGTTATTTCAACCCTTTTGATACTCAAGCCCACAGCCCCATCTAGTCAGCATAGAAAATAGTTTCTTTTCCAAGTATATCACTCCCTTCAGCAAATATCTCTACCCATCTCACCCCTCCACATGATATTTAGGCGAGGGGTATATAAGCTCTTTTTACCTCCAGCATCATGCCCCTCTGTCAAATCTTTGGAATTTAGCATCAGGACCTTAAAAGTTATGTTGGAACTTCAACATGTCTCAGTGAAACACTTAGCAGTGCTGGAGCTGATAGTCTTTTCCCTGCGTTCTCTTTCCCCCCCTATTTTTCTTCAACTTTTTTTACATTTATAAAGTGCTCTATTTTATTTTTTAGTTTTGCTATTTTGATTTTAAACACTCCAAATGATATTTACATACACATATCAAAGCAAAGAAAGAAGATTCTCTATGAAACTGAATTTCCATTTCATACCATTTGTGTTTTTAGAAAGCATATCATAAATTTTACCCATTACTTTCAAAACTGTCCTGCTTATCTTTCCTCCCCTTTTAATTTCTTTCCATTATCTACTGTGCATTAAAAAAATGTTATAATGTCCAGCTTTTGGGGGTTTTTGTTTTTGGCATTACTATTACCAAACCCAATTCCTTTTATCAGATACACAGACACAGACACATAGATACACACACACACACACACACACGCACACACACACACAAAACTGAAAGAGAAAAACAAAATTTTTGTTATAAGCATAACCAAACAAAATGAATCCACACAGTGACCATGTGAAAAAAAAGTATGACTTGATTTTACTTGGAAAGAATAAAATGTCAATGACTTGAACTAGGAATTATAGAACATATTTATAAGCAGTAGTCTTATTTTTAAAATTTATTAATTTATTTATTTTTAGATTTCAACATTCACTTCCATAAGTTTTAAATTGTTTCCTCCTCCTTCCCTCCTCCCTCCCTAAAATGACATGCAATCTGATATAGGCTCTACACATACATTCCTATTAAACATATTTTCACATTAGTCATGTTGCATAGAAGAATTATAATGAATGGGAGAAACCATAAGGAAGAAAAGAAAATAAAACAAAAAAGAAAATAGTCTGATTTGTTCTGCATTCAGAGTCCATAATTCTTTCTCTGGATGTGGATGGAATTTTCCATCATGAGTCCTTTGGAATTATTTTGGGTCCTTGCATTGCTGAGAAGGGCTAAGTCTATGAAAATCAGTCATGTCAGACTGTGGCTGTTGCAGTAGTCACATTTTGAAAAATGATGTTAGTTATGTTGCAGGACCAACGATCTTTTAAGGTTGATCCTACAGCAGTAGCTAAATTTAAATTGAATTAAAGTCATGAAAGTAGCCAAGTGAAATGATAATTGTCAGAATGTAAGGGAAAGGATACTTCTGACTATTTTTGTTTTGTGTGGTGATCTCTGTTTAGTCTTTCCCTGGAATCCCCTGGGTTCCTACACTGGCCTCCATCTCCTGGATCTTTTGACCATTCCCTAGACCTTTGATGATCAGAGCACTAGGTCTTCAAGGCTCTCTTTGGCATCTTAGGACAGGGTGCTAAGTACCCTGGAGCCCTAGGTCATAGAATGTAGCAGTTTGAGCACTGCCATACTGCAAATTCTTTATGCCTATTCTCCAGCTCCCTGGTGTGTGGGGCTTTCTGACCACCCTGAGGCTTTCTTTTTTTTTTTTTTAATTTATTTATTTATTTTAAGCTTTCAACATTCCTTTCCACAAAATTTTCAGTTCCAAATTTTCTCCCCATCTCTTCCCTTCCCCTCAAAGGGCCTTGCATTCTGATTGCCCCTTCCACTAATGTGCCCACCCTTATAACACCCCTCCCTTCCCTTATCCCCATCTTCCATCTTGTCCTGTAGGCAAGATAAATTTCTATACCTCTTTACCTGTATTTCTTATTTCCCAGTTGTATGCAAAAACGATACTCAACATTTGTTCCTAAAACTTTGAGTTCCAACTTCTTTTCCTTCCTCCCTCCCCACACATCCCCACTGAGAAGGCAATCAATTCAATATAGTTTATACATGTGTAGTTTTGCAAATTACTTCTATAATAGTCACGTTGTATAAGACTAACTATATTTCCCTCCACCCTATCCTGCCTTCCATTTCTTCTATTTTCTCTTTTGACCTTGTTCCTCCCCAAGAGTGTTTACTTCTAATTGCTCCCTCCTGTCATTGCCTTCCCTTCCATCATCCCTCCCACCCTTCTCATCCCCTTCTCCCCTACTTTCCTGATAGATTTTCATACCAAATTGAGTGTGCACGTTATTCCTTCCTCAAGCCAAATGTGATAAGCTTTACTTTTTCCCTCTCACCTCTCCCTTTCCCCCCTCCATTGGAAAAGCTTTTTCTTACCTCTTCTATGAGAGATAATTTGCCTCATTCTATTTCTCCCTTTCTTCTCCCAATCTATTCCTCTCTCATCCCATAATTTTATTTTTTTTGAAATGATCCTTTCCTATTCAACTCACCCTGTGCATTCTGTGTGTGTGTGTGTGTGTGTGTGTGTGTGTAATCCCTCCAACTCCCCAGATACTGAGAGAAATTTCAAGAGTTACAAATATTATCTCTCCATGTAGGAATGTACATAGTTCAACTCTAGTAAGTCCCTTGTGATTTCTCTTTCCTGTTTACCTTTTCATGCTTCTCTTGATTCTTGTGTTTGAAAGTCAAATTTTCTTTTCAGTTCTGGTCTTTTCATCTAGAATGCTTGAAAGTCCTCTATTTCATTGAATGACCTTTTTTTTCCCCTGAAGTATTATACTCAGTTTTGCTGGGTAGGTGATTCTTGGTTTTAACCCTAATTGCTTTGACTTCTGGAATATCATATTCCAGGCCCTTCAATCCCTTAATGTAGAAGCTGCAAGATCCTGTGTTATCCTGATTGTATTTCTGCAATACTTGAATTGTTTCTTTCTAGCTGCTTGCAATATTTTCTCCTTGACCTAGGAACTCTGGAATTTGGCTACAATGTTCCTAGGAGTTTCTCTTTTTGGATCTCTTTCAGGAGGTGATTGGTGGATTCTTTCAATATTTATTTTTGCCCTCTGGATCTAGAACATCAGGGCAGTTTTCCTTGATAATTTCATGAAAGATGATGTCTAGGCTCTTTTCTGATCGTGTCTTTCAGGTAGTCCCATAATTTTTAAATTGTCTCTCCTGGATCTATTTTCCAGGTCAGTTGTTTTTCCAATGAGATATTTCACATTATCTTCCATTTTTTCATTCTTTTGGTTTTGTTTTGTAATTTCTTGGCTTCTTATAAAGTCATTAGCTTCCATCTGTTCCATTCTAATTTTTAAATCTATTTATTAATTGTTTTGATCCTGATTGGCTATTTTC
The DNA here is from genome assembly GCF_028372415.1 of Notamacropus eugenii. Lineage (NCBI taxonomy): Eukaryota > Metazoa > Chordata > Mammalia > Diprotodontia > Macropodidae > Notamacropus > Notamacropus eugenii. The sequence goes on from NC_092874.1 coordinate 67,974,038, forward strand.
CTTTTCAAATGTATGTTCTTTTGGTATGTTCTGCTAGCTTCGTGGAAATGCAGCTCAGAGGATGAAAAAAGGGTTCAGTTGAATGAGTTCAGAGGGACAAGACACTTGAAGTACATTTATTTTTCAAATACCCTACACTGAATTGAGTTATGTGAGGGAATTCCAGAATGGAGTGAAAAACAAATTACATATATTTTGAAGAGGTTGCCTCATTTCCTACTGTCTTAAGATACAGCAATAGACTTAGCATTAAATGTGAGCTCAGAACAAACCACAGAGACCAGAGTCATCCTCTGCTGTCCCTTGGGTCTGAAAACAATCAAAGATCTTTAGGGTCCTAGAGACTGGGAGCTCTATGCATGCTCCAAGTGTGAGAAATTTTCTAGACACCTACAATCTTGGGTTGACCATATGGAGCAAGTGTTTCATGTGAGTTCAGTCTGGAACAACACCCACAATCACCACTGCCAACATCCACATGACCAATGCCACCACCACAATGACTTGCTCACTCACTAGTATTGAGTGGCTTAGACACACAGTCAGAACTCCTCCACTTCAGTTAGCCTTAGCCTCCTGTTTTGGGGAAGAAGTCTCATGGAAACTGATGCTGTGATCTCCACACTGATACCCTACGTGGTCAAAAAGTCATGAAGTTACTCCTTAATGGTCAGCTAGTACCTTAGCAGGGATTAGTCCACAGTCATCTAGAAGCAAGAATGAGATACTGAGTAGAGGACTACTTTGTAAGAGGTCTTGAGAAGGAGGAAGAAAAGGAATGATGGATCACATCAAATGTGTCTACTCCCTGTTTTTGCTTAGGCCCTTGTCCACCTTCTCCAATTCATCTCATAGGCCATTTTCTGCATGTATAGCCCATAGACAGCTGGGTGATATGGTGGATAGAGCACTGGATCTAAATTTGGAAGACCTGAATTCAAATTCAGCTTCAGACACTTACTAGCAGTGCGATCCTAGGCAAGTAACTTTACCTCTGACTGACTCAGTTTTCTCATCCTTAAAATGAGTGTAATAATAGCATATACTTTACAGAGTTGTTATTAAGATAAAAAAAGCTAATTATTTGTAAAGTGCCTTACAAACCTTAAAAATCCAAATTAATGCTAGTTATTAATATTATGTTTACCAATTGTTGGCTTAATAAAAACTTGATAAAGGTTTTAGATGACAAACCAAGCATTTGAAAGCGACACATATGCTGTCAAACCTTACCCTGTGGCCTGTAGCCTAGGAAGAAATCAATAAGCAGGGAAATGAAACGTAAGCCAGGTGTACTGAAGTAGTAATTAATTTTCCTGCTCTGCTTCTCTTCTTTATTGCTTCCCGAGAAATGATTTTATGAGTCAATTAATAGGAAATTATTGCCCTGCAATTTATCAGCAGATCATGCTAGCTTATCTTCTCTACTTGTAGAGGAAGGCAAATGAATATCATCTTCCTTTGTTATCTTTTAGAAAATATACTATCCTTCAGATCTATAATTATATATTCTAGAAACTTGCATAAATTCTGTTGAGGAATGACGGAAGGTGTCAACGCTTACCATTTCATGGATCCCACACTCCTTTCTTCCCTTCCCTGTACTAAATGTTATTCAAAAGACAGTATGTCATTCAAAATTTCAGACTGTTTAGCCAACAACTGTCTTCCCTTATGAGTACTCCCTGATCTCCTATTACTATCCACTTCAATTCTGCCTTTTTTTCAGTCCTTATCTGTTGGGGTCCCCTAGACCATTACAGGGATCCCTAAACCCGACCCAAGGCTCTTGTCCAGCAAGAGGCCTTGATCTAGTGAGTAATGAAAATGAGGCAGGAAGCAAGGTGGTGAGAGCTCCATTTATTCCAGCTAGCTCACATGCATATATAGTCTTAATTATGTGAACATTCCTAAGCCTATACATTGAACCTATCACCTAACACTTTTCCTTATATGGGTGTCTTCTCCACTGGACATCCGGAGCTGGACAAAGAACTGCCACGTTGCAAACAAAGATGAGACCCTTCGTCCCGAAATCCATCTAGTTCCACCCCTACTGACATGCCCCCAGGTTATCTAGGCAGGCTCTCAGTGTGGCGTCCTACCATGGACAGGGGTCAGCTCTAACTCGTCCCATTACACTTATCCCTTGGTCATCCCTTTCATTGTGCCCTTTGGAACCCTTGTTCCATTGTTAACAAACTTCCTTTTATTTCAGACTACTTCCTCTCCTGTTTCTACCATCTTCTTGTATACTCAGAAATCTAAATACACAACCAGAAGAAAATTGCTGGAATTGGAGTCAGGAAGACCCAAGTTCAAATCCAGCCTCAGACACATGCTTATTGACTGTGTAACCCTGAGCAAGTTGCTTAATTTCTGTCTACTTCAGTTTCCTCATCTGTAAAAAGAGGATAATAATAGCAACCTACTTCCCAATGTTGTTGCAAGGATAATGAAATATTTGTAAAGGGCTTTGCAAACCTTGAAGCATTATGTGAATTATTGCTCTTATTATTTGTTTAGCTTTTATTACTTTATTTTCCCCCAGGGAAAAGTAAAAAAAATTTTAACATTCATTTTTAAAACTTTGAGTTTCAAATGCTCTCCCTTCCTCCCTTCCTTAAATTCCCCCATTGAGAAGACGAGCAATCCCATTTAGGTTATATATGTGTAGTCAAGCAAAACACATTCATAATAGTCATGTTGTGAAAGCAAACACAGGCAAGAAAAAAGCCTCAAGACAAAGAAAGTTTAAAAAGTATACTTCAGTCTGTATTCAGACACCAACAGTTTGTCTCCTTTAGCAAGCTGTGGAATCGCTTTTCATGAGGAACAGAGGAGAGTGGTATTATAGAATAAGAGCAGAGGGAGATAGGCTTTCTTTATTTTCTTTGTTTTACTTATTTATTCTTCTACTTACTTTCCAAATTCTCTTCCTCCTTCCCTCTCCTCCCCTTTTCTTGAGAAAGGCATGGAATTTGATATCAGTTATATATGTGGTCATGCAAAATATATTTCAATATTAGCCATATTGGAAAAGAAAACATGCCAAAAATCAAACAATAAAAATAAAGAGTAGGAAAAGCATACTTCAATCTGCATTCAAAGTTCATCAGTTACCTCTCTGGAGGTGGATAGCATTTTTCATCATGACTCTTTTGGAGTTGTCTTGGGTCACTCTCCTGTTCAGAGTAGCTAAGTCTTTGACAGTTGATCATTATTGCAATTTCTGTTACTGTGTACAATACTCTTCTGGTTCTGCTCATTTCATTTTGTATGTTAGTCTTTCCAGGTTTTTCTGAAGGCATCTGGACCATCATTTCTTGCAGTGTAATAGTATTTCATCCCAATCATATGCCACAATTTGTCCAGCCATTCCCTAGTTGGTGGGTATGCCCTTGATTTCAAATTCTTTACCACCACAAAAAGAGCTGCTATTAAATATTTTTGTATAAATAGGACCTTTTTTCTTTGATTTCTTTGGGATACAGACCTATTAGTGGTATTTATCAACTGGGGAATGACTCTTATTTTTTATAAATTTGACCTAGTTTCTTCCATATTTGAGAAATGATGCCTGTACTAGAGAATCCTGCTCTAAAATTCCCCCTGCCCCATTTTCTGTTTTGCTTCTATTTTTGGTTGCTTTTGTTTTATTTATGAAAAAGCTTTTTAAATTTCATGTAATCAAATTATCCATTTTACATCCAATTCTCTCTATCTCTTGTTTGGTCATAAACTCTTTCCTTATCCATAAATCTGACAGGCATACAGTATGGGATGTTGGTCTATGCCCAGTTTCTGCCAAGCTGTTTTCAAGATCTCCTAGTAATTTTTGTCAAATATTGAGCTCTTACTACAAAAGCTTGGATCTTTTAGTTTATCAAACACTAGATTACTATGGTCACTCTCTACTATATATTATATACCTAATCTATTCCCTTCATCGACAATTCTGTTTCTTAGCCAATACCAGATTGTTTTGATAATCACTGCTTTGTAACATAGTTTGAAATCTGGATCTCCTAAGCTTCCTTCCTTCATATTTTTTTCATAGATTCAGTTGATGTTCTTGACCTTGTTCCTCCAGATGCATCTTGTCACTATTTTTTCTAGCTCTATAAAATAAGTCTATGATACTTTGATTGGTATGTAAATTTATCTTAGATAAATTGTTATTTTTACTATATTTGCTCAGTCTACCCATGAGCAATTAATATTTTTCCAGTTTTTTAGATCTGTATTTATTTATGTGAAAATGTTTTTGTCATTGTGTTCATATATATTTCCTGGTTTGTCTTGGCAGGTAGATGACCAATATTTTATATTCTCTGTCATTTTAAATGGAATTTCCCTTTTTATCTCTTCCTGTTGGGCTTTGCTAATAGCATGCAGAAATACTGAGGATTATTATGGATTATGTGGATTTATATTATGTCCTGAAACTTTGCTGAATTTTTGATTGTTTCAACTAGTTTTTTTAGTTCATTCTCTAGGGATTTCTAATTATACCACCATATCACCTGAAAAGAGTGATTGTTTTGTTTCCTCATTGCCTATTTTTTTATTCTTTTAATTAATTTTTCTCTTTTTATTGCTTTAGCTAGCATTTCTAGTACAATATTGAATAACGGTAGTGATAATGGACACCCTTGCTTCACTCCTGATCTTATTGAGAAATCTTGAAGTTTATCTGCATTACACATAATACTTGCTCTTGATTTTATATAGATTCCAGCTATCATTGAAAGAAAGATTTCATTGATTCCCAAGTTTTCTAGTGGTTTTTGAAAAATTGGAATGGGTGTTGTATTGGGTTAAATGCTTTTTGTACATCTATTGATTATAATCATATGATTTTTGCCTTTTGTTATTGATATGGTTAATTACATCGATGATTTTCCTGATAGTGAACCAGCTGCGCATTCCTGGTATAAATCCCATGTGGTCATAGTGTACGATCTTTGTGATATATTGCTATAATCTCCTTACTGTTATTTTATTTAAAATTTTTGCATCAATATTCATTAAGGAAATTGGTCTATAGTTTTCTTTCTCTGTTTTTGCCCTCCCTGATTTGCATATCAAAACTGTATTTGTGTCATAAAAGGAATTTGATAGGATTCTTTCTTTATTCCTTTTCAGATAATTTATATAGTTTTGAGATTAATTGCTCCTTAAATGTTTGGTAGAATTCATTTGCAAATCCATTTGATCCTGGGGTTATTTTACTTACAGAGCTCACTGATCGTTTGTTCAATTTCTTTTTTCTTTTCAAAGATCAGGGCTATTTAATTATTTTATTTATTAAAACTTTATTTTTTAAAGTTTTTCAAACTTCAAAATAGTTTATATTTTTGCTAATATTCATCAATTTCACTTAGATTGTCAGTTTTACTGACCTATAATTGGGCAGGATAACTCCTAATAATTGCTTAATTTCATCTTCACTGATGATGCATTAACCCTTTTTATATTTGACACTGATAATTTTATTTTCTTCTTTCTTTTTAATCAAACTAAACAATGACTTATCTATTTTATTGTTATTATATTTTTGAAACCAGGGAGCTGAATTTTCTTAAGGAATATTCCAATCAAGTTAGATTTCCTTGAGGAATTGCCTATTTCTATTCTCTAAAGGTTTCTATTTAAAAAATTGTTAGTCATCTAGTTTTTGAGATAGTGCTGGAGATACTAGCAAATACTTCCTGCTCATTTAAACCACCACACTTTAGTTTGCATTTGTCATGGTTTTCTGATTGGGAAACTTCTAAAAATCAAATCCATCAAATCAAATTTATAATATATATATAATGTAATAATAAACGTGCCTGTTATTACTCATGCCATGATGCGTCTGTGAACATAGGTTTATCCCTGAACTAGCAGTAAGGATGATCAGAAGAGTACTTCCTGGAACATTCAGCTCTGGACGCATCTGTTACCTAGCTTTGTTATCAAACTGGCCATAAACAAAACTCAAAAGAGTGCTTGCTAGCAGGGTCATTCCAATGACACAGGTGTTTTAATAGGAAAAGGAATTCAATCTAGAAGGGGGCCATGGTACATTATGGAAACTTGAAGTAAATTAAGAGAATCATAGTGACTTAGATTATATAATTCCGAGGGTTACAATACTTTCAGAAAATAGAGGACTTATATGATAGTTTAGGGCTATGAAAAGAAATCACATAGGTAGTGTGGCATAGTGGAAAGAGAACTGTACAAGAATGGACTTGAGTCTCAGCTCTGCTGGTTACCGTCTGTGCGTCCTCTGGGAAATTACTCCATTTCTCTGAAGGTCAATTTTCTCATCTCTAAAATGGAAGTGCTAATGATTTCTGTCTAGCTCACAAGAGCCATTGTGATGATTCACTGTAATGTTTATAAATCATTATATAAATTCTAGTAGTCATAGAGAATGGCCAGAGGAATTGCTTCAAACCTATTAGAATAGGACCGAAAAGAAGGTAGGAAACAGCTTCCAAGTCTAAGGATCTCGAGGGTTAAGACAAGTGAAAGAGCCCTGGACTGAGAGTCAGACGACCTGCTCCTGAATGCTTGTATGACCTTGGACAATTCACCTCATCTCTCTGGACCGGTTTACTCACATGTACATTAAGGAGGATGGACCAGATGACTTCTAAGGTCAAAGCAGCAGAGCACATAGATGGGGCTCTGTGAGTATATAGGGGACTGCCCAGAGACACTTCCCAAGCTGTGGTACCCTGCATTATTAAGGAAGCTAGAGATGTGGGAGGTGGTTAGTATAGGATTTGAAAAGTTTTATAAGATTAATCTCTTCAAAAGCAAGATAAAAAACAAGTAAGAGAGTAAAACCCAACTAAAATGATAAAAATTGGAATTATTTAAATTTCAATAAAATAAAAAATTTAACAAAATAATAACTTCTTACTCTGTAGCTCTTTCTGATCTTTTTCAACTGAGTACTTAAGAATTTTTGTTGTTCCTCATTTCATTGTAGTCAAAATGTGTATTTACATTCTGCTTTCTTTGGTTGGTATCATTTCATGTGTCTATATTTTTTAATGAGTTATTATAAACATATTAAACATAAAACTAATTAAACTTGGTTTTACATTTCTTTACATATAAATGAGTGAATTTTAGGCAATCCATAATGACAGCTCAGTCACTCCACCTCAATCTTTATTAGCTTCCTTTTTCATTTATTCTGACTTTTCCTCTTATGTAATCCAATTGCCATGTGCTCTAATCTGGTTTGACTGTTTTCATTTTTTCATCAGGCTCTATCCAGCTTTATCTTAGGGATTTTAGAGAGGTCAATAAGGATGAGGATTTATAAAAGGTCATTAGATTTGGCCATTAAAAGATCACATGCAAACTATTTGGACTTGCTGTGTCAAATATGTTCTAATGTACTTGTAACATTCAAATATTGATTTTGACCAGTGAATTTTACTGAGGCATTTACACCTCTTACCCATGATTAGGTCAGATCTGGGTTGACTGTGGGGTATTCACTCACCTGACTACCCACTACTGTCCTAATAAAGATCTTCCTGAAGGGTAAACCATGAAAACCAATGAAAAAACTGATATTTGAAAGGACAAACTGATTATTACTACAGTCTTCAGGAAAATGGTAGCCATTTTCTACTGCATCAATCTAGCCTTTATCACCTGGAAAATGAGGATAATGATAGCACCTACCTCATAGAATTGTTTGAGGGCCAGATTATATAATCATTTATATATCATGATATATAGTAGACTAGCTGACTCAACGGATAGAATACGAAGCCTGTAGTCAGGAAGACTCATTTTCCTGAGTTCAAATCTGGCATCAGACATTTACTAGCTGTGTGATCCTGGGCAAGTCACTTAATCTCTGTTTTCTTTACTCCATTAGATAAGCAAATGGCAAACCACTCCAGCATGCTTGCCAAAAATTCCCATGGACAATATAGCCCACAGGGTCACAAAGAGTTGGACACAACTGAACGACAAAATTAAGATGTAATCTCACCATCTGCAAACCCATTGAAAGTATACTCATTACAATTTTAAGAGTAGATAAAATGGCAGGATAATGTGTACCTGACTTAGTTCCCATGTAATCTTGATATTTTCTGCCATAGATATTTTGAAAGCTTTTTGTTCCAAATAGATTGGATATTATGAATATTTGGTGTATTGACATCTATTTAAAATATTCCTTAGTTTTTATGGATCATTGTTAAGTCTGGGCGATTGTGGGCAATTGTTTAGTCTGTGATAATAAGCTGGTTCCAGTACAATTTATTGAGTGAGTATTTTGAAATCTTAATCATCAGCTTATGTCTTGCTAGTTATTTTTGGCACCTGTTACCTTTTTTCAGTCTTGGTAAGGTATTGAACAGTTTGTACCATTTCCTTGCATAAGCTCCATTGATCTCCATGTTTGTGTTCCTTAATGATAACTTGTCTATAATTCTGGTAGCAATGATCTGATCTTGAATTTCCATTAGAGACACCTCCATTTCTATGGGCATGATTCAATTGCTTGTTTTATTTATCATTCATATATTCTTGGCTGAACTCATGTGGATGTCATCCACAGAAGTCTTTTTATTTCCTTTCTTTAATCTTCACTGTTTCACAGGGTCCACCTGGAGGCAAAATGCCTTTTATTACATTGAACAAATCTGATGTTATGTAAGTGTTATCAGTCTTTACTGTGGCTTGCTAGAATCTTACCAGGAAATCAAAATCAGGTTGACTGGACTACATAGTTTGCATACTCCATTCTCATCCCTTTTTGGAAAATTCATGTCATCTTCCTTCCTCCAGTTGGAACGTACCCACTCCTACTCTCCATGAATTTTCAGAGATAGTGGCAGTGGCTCAGAAGCCATACCCACCACATCTTTCAGTTTTTCACCAGCACTAGATGTCTAGAAATCATCAAGTATAGACAGATTCCTATCTCATTATGTATGCTAGGTATTAACTCTTTGAAGGTCATTTTTGTTCGACTCTTTCCAACCAGGAGATCATTCTCCTTGGCAGAAAAAATACACATGCAAAAATAATGGAGCAGGTCTCACTGGATTCACCCTTAGCAGCAGCTCTCTCCCTTTAATCCATTGTCATTTCCCCAACCCGACTAGAGAATCCTCTATTTATTGCTCCACTTTCTTCATCAGCCTTGTCTCAGCTCAATCTAAACTTCAGCATTCCCACAAGACCTTGCAACATTTTTGTATTCATTCACTCTTACCATTGTCTATACATGTCTTTTCAACCTACTTATTAGTTACGGAGTTTCCTGTGCACTTACAAAGTTCTTTTTAGATAGATATTCTTTTTTCCTCTTCATGGAACTTGCTTCCTTTGTGCTTAAAAAACTTCATTCTTGACATCTTCCCATCGTCACTGGGGCCACTTACAATTTTTGCCTGTAGTACCTTGTCATTATTTTCTCTGAGCCCTTAGGGATTAGCCTATATCTCTTTTCCTCTTCTCAGCAAAATTTCCGAAAAAAAAAAGCCTCCATTTCCTCCCTAACCACTGTCTTCTAAACCCTGGGCAGGCTGACTTCAGACCTCATCTTTCATCTGAAACTGCTCTCCTCAAAGTTATGATGATGTCTTAGTTGTTTAATCTTTATCCTTTTCTCAATCCCTGCCCTTTCTCCCTCTTTACAATTTTAACACTGTCAATCATTCTCTTCTGGAAATCTCTAGGTTCTCATGATGTTGATCTTCTCCTACCTGTCTGACTTCTCCTTCTCAGTCTCTTTTACTGTGTCTTCTGCCGGGTCATGTCCACTAACCATGGATGTCCACCAAGGATCTGTTCTTATTCCTCTTTTCTTCTCCCTCTATGCTATTTCTCTTGATCTCATCATCTATCATCAACTGGATTCAATGTTTTTCTCAATACAGATGATTAGATTTATTTATCCAGTCCAGCTTTTCTCCTAACCTCCAGTCTTACAACAAAAACTCCCTATTGGACATCTTGAACTGGATGTTCATAGACATCTAAACTCAACAAGTCAAAAAGAGAATTCATTGCATTTTCCCCAAACCTTTCCCTCTCCCAAACTTCTCTCTTACTGTCAAGGGCACCATCCTATGTTTCATCCTCAACTTCTCACTCATACAATCCACACGTCCAATCTGTTTGCAAGTCTTATGTTTATCTTCACAATATCTCATATATAAATTCTCTCCACTCACATAGGCAGCACTTTGGTGCATTTGGTAACTGTATTTCAATATACTGTTCTTTCAATGCAATAGAATGTATATATAATATATACTTAATCTAAAATGCATTGTAGGCATTTAAAAGCATGATTCTGAGAAGGGATCCATCTATCGGTTTCATCATTCTGCCAGAGGGATGAAGAACCCCGACTCTAAATGATCCCTAAGTCTTTTCCTACTCTAACTCTTTGAATTCCCTACCAAATAGCTAATATCAGGGATAAACTACATTTTGCCTGAAATATACCACAAGGTGGTGCCAAATCTCCACCTTGACATTTTGAAGATTTGGTAAATTAAAATGAGAATTCGCATCCCTCAAATTTTCAAGCTGGAAAAGACCCTTGGAAAGTCACCTACTCCAGTACTCTCACTTTATATATGAAAAAACAGGTCCAGAGAGATTAAGTGACCTGTACAAGGTCACAAAAATATGAAGTGGTACAGTAGGGTCCTCCCAGGTCCTCTGATTCCATATCCAGTGTTCTTTCCATGACATCGCTTTTCACTTTATTTGTCCTTGTATTTAGCATTCAAAAGCTAGAGCACAATACCATTTAAAGGCTAGCACTTCTTTGGGAGTGTTCTATGATTTAGTTGGTGTCGAAACCTAGTTCAATGCCATACTGTCTTCTATTTTCAAATCTCTTGTCCCTTTCTCCTGTTGGCACATATGCTTTGCCAAATCTCAGCTCTGGATAACCCTCACCATCTGCTCCTTCCACTCTTGCTCATGTGCTGTTGAATGGCTTTGGGGGAAGTCATGCAACTGTACTGACTGGATTTCCTACCAATTGATGTTACCTAATCTCAATTGGACTGTCACTGCAGCAAGCTGGTGTCTTCCATTCTTTTCTAAGTGACTTGCAATTACATTCCCTACAGAGGCTTTTCCAAACATTCTCTTTTCTCTTTAAACTTTTCACATTTCTCCCTTCTTCCACCTTCTTAACTAAGGACCGTTCCTTATACTTCACTGGAAAAAAGGTTCCCTTTTGCCCTTGTGTTTCCCCTTCTATCTTGCTCTACATTTCAAAACCCCTTGGTATCATTCCACATTCTCTCCTTTGATCCAGCCTCTGATGACGAGGTCACCATCTCCTTATCAAGCAACCTTGCTCTCATCCTCTCTTGTCTCCTTAGACAAAATGCCTCTACAAACATTCCCTATTGATTCCTGCTCTGCTCCCTGAAGGCAAACACACCTAGGTTTCTGCTACCTTTAAAAAAAAGCCTGTACATGCAACCTCTACTTAATTGTGTGCATCTGATTTCTCCTGGAAGAATATATAGTCCTTGATTTTGCATCCCTGATTCTTCTACAATGTCTGGCACATGGTAGATACTTAAGAAATGTCACAGTGATGAATGTCTATTGATGGACTGGACTCCAGCTGTGGATATTGCTTCTATCAACACAGAGAGGTCAACTGCTATGGAACTGATAGTCTTAGAGACTTCCTTGGGGCAATGAGAATTTAAGTGACCTCCCTGTGTCCACAGAGTAAGCACGTATCAGTAGTAGGACTTGAACCCAAGGCTTCTTGACTGTGAGACTAGTTCTCTCTCTACTGGACATACTACTTAAGCAAGTTGATCATTTTTACTGTCTCTAAAATCAGGTCCAACTATGCACATCAACTTGGGAGGTTACAGATGGAGAATACAGATAAGGTGGGTTCATTTATGTGTTATCGTCACATGGAGAAGGTGACTGAGCTAAGCCCTACAAATACATTAGCCGAAATGTTTTGCTTATATGGCCAATAGGAACTAAAGTAGTGGTATTTCCAAGGAAGGTCTTCAAAACAGAGCCACAGGCTCAGTCTCCTGGGCCTCTCCAGCATAATATCATCAAATTTCCTCAGAATGTAAGCCTATGAAAATAAAATTTAAAGAAAGAAAAAAGTAAGCTTGCTACTAAAATTGTTCAATAATCAATCAGAGAAAGCCAGTCAAGTCATCATGTCTATTTCCAAATATAGTATGTACTCCAAAAACTGGTTATGCCTCAACTCCTTGTCCCTAAACTACTAATGTATTTATGAGTTTAGGGAATTAAGAGCAGATCATCACTGCAGACTGTCTTTCATTACTGTCCTGCTGGGTTCTCTTGTTTTTCATTTTTGTATTCTATATAGGAAATTTTCTGGCCAAGTCTCCTGTGATCATATTCTCTATGATGTTAGTTTTAAAGCATTTTGAACTTATGAACCCCATCCAGGCTGGTTTTCATATACTGGGACCTCTAGTGGAGAGACTGAAGGTTGGAAATTGGAGGTGGTAGACAGACACATTAGACAGGGAAGCCTTAACTACACCTTCTTTCTTGAATCCTCTTAAGCCTCCTCCTGAAACCTTCAGGATGATGGATCTAGAAAAATCTTTGTTCTGAGGTATTCCTCATGTCTCTGAAAATGCTATTTGGACAAAAAATTGCATATCAGAGAATCACACAATTGAGAGGGGATCTAGAGAAGGCACAGAACTGTCTCCTTGTGAGTCTCCTTAGCCAAGGCTAGCTCTAGAAAGGTCAAAATAGACAAATCTCCTCATCTAACCTTCCACCCCATGGCATCCTCTTTGTGCCCTCAGGTCAAACCCTGGCTGCTCAGTTCTGTACTTCCTCTATCTCTTACACACATACATTTGGGAAATAGTGTGGCTAATTAATTGGATGGGGGAAGAATGGAAAAATGAGGGAAAATTCCTCACTTCCTCTAAATAGGTTTAATCTGCTGCAAATAGAATTTAAGTGAGTAAGAAAACATAGGCAAGTTCTTCACAGTCTTCAAAGAATCTCTTTATAAAAGAGGTAAAAAGGATTTTCTTTCCTATGAGCTCTGCCTCAGACACTTAATTGTCAGAGATGAATTTAATGCTATTCTCCCCTCCTCCCCTGAACAGGGAAGAGAAAGTAGGGAAGTCCCAAATTGTAGATCGAGTGGGCAGACACCATTTGCCCTTTTTCTTCTTCCGCCTTCTCAGTAGAATGTATCTGGGCTCAATCCCCAGCATGCATGTAGAGGATACAAGAGGAAGGGGAATGAAAGAGTGAGTGTGTAAATGAACAGAAGTAAAAGAGATGTGATAGGTGCTGTGAGTGTTTCAAGCAAAGAGGAAGGAAGATGACAATTAGGGGGAAGAAAGTTTTAGATTAAAGTAGGTCTTTCTCAGTTTACTTTGGGTTTTGAAGCAGGAGAAATCAAATTTAAGAACCAGACTTTTTTTTTACTTTTAAGGAAATAAAAACAAAGGTAACAAAAATAGCAGGTAAATTTTTAGGGTCATCAAGGACTTGTTGAAATGAGAGATAGACAGACACAGAGAGATAGATGGATATAGAAAGAGATACAGAAAAAGAGCAAAGACAGAGAGACCAAGTGAAAGACAGAGACAGAGAAACAGAGAAAGAGAAAGAAAGAAAGGGAAGAGAGCAAGAATTGAATTGAGAAGTCAAGGGTCATGACTTTGTAACCATATCTGTGGTAAAGGGTAATGGAAAGAGAGAGAGACACACACATACAAAGGACAGAAAGAAAGAGAAACAGAGACACATACAGGGAGACTGAGAGAGATACAGAGATACACACAGAAACAGAAAGAGATAGAGACAGAGAGAGACAGACAAGAGAGAGAGAAAGAGAGGATGAACCAGAGGGCGGGAAGGAGGGAGGGAGAGAGAGACAGAGACAGAGACAGAGACAGAGAGACAGAGAGAGAGATAAAGAGAGAGAGATAGAGAGAGAGAGAGAGAGAGAGAGAGAGAGAGAGAGAGAGAGAGAGAGAGAGAGAGAGAGAGAGAGAGAGAAATGGATGGAAGGAAAAACCAGACTGAGAATCCATGGGTTATTACCCACTTCTTTGGTATCTGTGGTGTAGGGTAAAAGGAGATGCCATGGAAGTAGAAAATCCTGAAAGTGTAATTGTGTAAAGCAAACTTTGTCTACTTCCAGAGCCATCAGTAGGGGTAGCAGGGGGGGCTACTGGGTCTTTAACCCAGAGTCCAAAGGAAGGAGCATTCCTTACAGATGGTGAAGTCTTCCATAGCCTTCTGTTTGTGGATGACATTATGTTGATTGCATCCAGCAGCAGAATGCTATAAAGAATAATTCATGACCACTCCAAAGAACTTCACCTAAGAATCCCCCACATTACAAACCAAGTGGATGAGCATTGCTTGTTGCCCAGACAATAATACACAATTGCATAGGCAACCTATTGAGAATTTACTCTAGAATCTGCTTGGTTCACATAGTACATACACTTTGCTTAGATTTGGAGCTTACTTTCTGATAATTTTGTTTACTTTACCCTGCAAAAAATTATTCCTTTTTCTTCCTGGACACCATGCCTTTCTCATCTTCCTGCTGATTTTTCATATTTAAATGTTTCCCTTGGTTTCTGTTCTGTTCTGTTTTCCACAGACAGGTACTTCAGATGGGCAATACACTGGGTCCAAAATTGAACATACAGTTCAACTGAAGAAAGCAAAATATATATGAATGTAGAGATAGATGGATGGATGGATGGATGTGTGGGTGGGTGGGTGGATAAATAAGTAGATAGATAGATTGAAAAATAAAAGCAGAAAAACAGAAGTGAGCTGGATTGCTTTTGGGAAATAACACAATGCTTTCAACAATCTCAAGACAGTCTTTGGTACAGAAATCAGTCTTTAAAATTCAAAGGTTTTGCTCGATATAATTTCCAAAGAATCAAAGTTATGGGTTAACCGAAGGGTAATGGAGAAATGCATTGTAGCTGCAAGTCAGTTGCAATGTATTTCCCAAGAAGTTCTATGTTTAAGAGGTGACATAAGGGATATCACTGAGAAAACAGAAGTTTGGAAAAGGAATTGGATCAATCACAGAGCAAAAGTTAGCTGTGGACAGGCAAAAGGCTACAGTGAATCCAACAGAATGTAAGACATAAGGGAATGCCTCCAATATGTTCATTTGATCCTCCATGAAAGACTCATGAAAGAATACCAATAGGAACTGAATGGGAGAACAAAGTATAGATGGATTGTAGACTGTGTTATTGAAGGACTACTCACATTAATGGAATCACAACCTTATTACAGTATTAATAACAATTAGATTATATTTCAGTGTTTAAGAGATCTGAAATTTCATTAATATGAATCCTGGGTACGTCCTCTACCAATGAAAATCACAACTTCTTTAATGACTAGATGGTCTTCATAAATTGCTGTGAATGAAAAGTTTATTATCCTGCCGCTAATGTACCTGGTGATCATTGGCAATCAATCAATTAACCAATAAGCATTTTAATAGTACCTACTGTAGTTAACAATGTCATAAGCTGCCATGTCAAGAAGTCAAGAAATATGAGAAATGGAAAAAAACAAAACCAAACCCTCAAACCATTGGATTTGGCAATAAAGAGAGAATTATTGACCTTGGAAAGAGCAGTTTTACTTGAGCAGTGAGGATAGAAATCAGATTGCAAGGTACTGAGAAGTGAGAAAAAACAGGCAAGGAGTGCTGATAGCTTTTTCTGGGGGTTTAGTTTTGAAAGTAAGGAGAGACATAAGACAGTATCCCTAGTTATCAGGGAAGAGTAGGGTTAAAGGATTTTTTTTAAGATCAGGGAGATCCAATATGTTTGTACATGGCTGGGAAGGGTCCAGGAAAATCAGAGATTGAAAATTAGAATGAGAAAGGTCCTGGATGAAGGGACAAACTCTAGGAGGAGAAAGGAGTACATATGATCAAGGGCTTAAGTAGAGGTGTTGGAACTGGCAAGAAGAAGGGCTACTTTTTTCTTCCTTCAGTATCTCTGATTCCTATGTTCTGTTATCCCAGATTCTATAGGACATGTGATCCATTAGGCTGGTGGTGATTATTGACAGGGTTATAGTTACATACCTATTGTATCCTTGGTTTTTACCCATCATTGCCAGAATTCTAGAGACAGCCAAGCTGTGAAGAATGATTGTCATTATCATTTCAATTCTTCAGCTGACTCTCATCCCCTCTACACATGAAGTGTGGCCTTCCATAAAACCATTAATCAAATAATTCCATTCAAGGGAGAAGAATCAGGGAGTGAATTTTCAGAAAACTTTGTTGGATGTTAAGAATAGTATAATTTACCCCCATAAAATAAAATTAAAATAACCATGATTATTAAAATGTCCTGTGGAGGTGTTAATGTTGAGTAACTATTCTCTCTAAAAATGCAAATGTCCATAAAGCCACCCAGAGAGTCCAATTTTATTTTCAAAAGGACCTTTTCAAAATTATTTTCCCTCCAATTTCTGCCACAAAATAGAAGTGTCATACTTTAACGAGGCAAATGCTTTGGCCAATTCAATGTCCTGTGTCAATAAGAAGGGTTCTTAGAAAATGTTGTTTATATGTTACTTTGTTCTTTCCCCTGAAGTTTTCCTCATATTCTGCAAAAAACCATTTTATATCATCTCTTGGCTATAAATTCCTTTTAAAAAACAAAAATTTATGACTTTTATTCTTTCAACTACTGTAAAAGTCTCTAGTAACTAGAAAGACATGTCAGCCTTGGCTTCCTGTCTGACTTTGCAGCCCAAGATTCCTCCCTCGCCCTTTCTTCCTCTTCTATTCTCTCTTTTCCTTGGCCTCCTTTATCCTTCCTTATCCATCCTGTCTCCATTTTTTCCTTGTTTGTTTGTTTTTTTTACAGTCGTTGATATAGTATTCTATACTGCTTAAGCACCTAGATAGAGAGTAAGGATTATGTCTAGGGTTTGTGTTTCAGTTGTAAAAATCTGATGACAACACTTTGAGCAATCAGATACTTTAGGAAAATCATTTTGCATCTCAGGTCCTCAATTTCTTCATTTACCAAATGAGAGACTTGCGTTAGATGGTCTCTTATATATCCCTTACAATTCTGACATTCTATTCTATTCGGGTCGATCTTTAAATCCTAAGATCTTGTGGGCAATGATTCTTGATCCTAGAGAGGAGTCTCTAATGTAGTACCATAAGATTCTCTGGCTTCAGTTTTGTTTGTTTACCATTTTTATTAATAGTGTGATAAAATCATAGATGCTGTATTTACCAAATTTGCATATTACCCAAAGCTAAGCAGTATAGGTAGCCTGTTGCATAACTGAACTAGCGTCCAAAATCCTCTTGACCAACTACAACTGGGCTAGATTTAAAAAGGCAAAATTTAATGGAGTTAAACATAAAGTCCTATATTTGGATTTTTTAAAAAAGCAAGTACAAAAGGAAAAGAGGTACTAAGAAAATAGTTCATTGTGGAAAAGACCTGGAGATTTTCACAGACTGGAAATTCAATGATGGTGTGACTTGATAGCCAGTCAAACTAATTCATCTCTTATAATTTTTAAAGATCAGATTTATAGAAGGAGGGAATTTCAATAATGGAATTCTTTCTACTGATGCAGATATGTAACTGTTCTGCAACCTATAGTCTTAGAAAGTTGCCAGAGGGCACTGAGAGGTTCAGTAACTTGTTCAAGATCTCATAGCCAGTATGAATCAAGGGCAGGACTTGAAGCAGCTCTCTCCTTATTCGGAGGTCAGTTCTCCAACTGCTGTAGAATGTCACATTTCATTTTAGTCTTGGATTAAATAAATAAAAGTATGGTGGCCACATTGAAGGAGAATTCTAGGCTTTCTGTATTCTGTCCTGGCAAAACCACAGCAGGACTTGAATGGTGTTATATTCTGGGCACCATTTTGAAGAAGGATATTTACAAGTTAGATTGCAATCAGACCAGCAGGTTGAGGGGTTTTGAAATGATTTATGCCATATGAGAATCAGGGACATTTAGAATGAAGAACAGAAGATTTAAGAGAGACATGATAGTTGTCTTTAAATATTAGGGAGCTATTACCTCTTATCTATGCTATCACTAATTGGTTTCCTGCCTCCATTCTCTTCCTTCAATCTATTACCCATCGAACTGCCAAATTAATCTTGTTAAGGCACTGGACTGATGACGGAAATCCTCTGCTCAAATGCTTGAATAGCTCCATATTGCCTAAACTTTTTAGGATGGTATTCAAGACCTTTCATAATCTGTTTCCTACATACTTTACCTGTTTTATTCCACACAACTCCCCTTCATGGACATTATTTTCAAGGCAAGCAGTATTGCTAGTTGTCCTCTGGACTCTACTTCATCTCTCAACTCCGTGCATCCTTATGGGCAATGAAATATGTTTCTTCCTCATCTGTGCTTCTTAGAATATGTCTTCTTTCAAGGCTCTAGTTGGGTGCCACTTCTTCCATAAAGATAGATTCTTCTCCACTTGTTAAAGTCCTCTCCTTCATTTTTCTTTGTGCTTTACTTATTTGTGTTACTTGCTACACTTATAATGTGTTTATATATATAATTATATTTGTATATATGTATTTATATTTGTATGTATATTTATACATCTTGTGTGTCCCCCTCTGTAAGGTTAATGGGATATAGAGCCAATTAGGTGCAGAGTCAATTAGGTTCTGGGCCACGGGAATTCCCATACCTTTGCAATTAAATGCTGATTTCAAAGCTTCTCAGCACTAAACCAATAAAGTGCCCAGTCTTTGACTGGAAACAGTATATATTGTATTGCTTGGAGGGAAAGGTGTGGTTGGAGAAAGAAGCTGGCAGAGAGAGAAGCTGTGGGAAGGAGAAATAGGTAGAGGGAAGAACTTGCCTAAGAGAACTTGCTTGCAGGGGGAGGCTCTACAGAGAGAAATGTCAATGATCCCTAGATTGGTAATGAGTACCTTATTAAATCTTACCTTCTGGTATCCCAATAGGGATGTTTCAAATATCTGTTTTGGTTTTGTCTTGGAGGAAGAATGTTTGTTATATTTTGTGAACCAACCATGGAGAAACGCATGTACATTCATAGCAGCTGCTATGGGTATCACATTGGCATTATACTCTCCCCATCCCTGGTAGAAAGAAAGGTAGATAAGCTGATAAATCTCCTCAAGGGGAGGGATTATTTAATATTTGCATCAGTATTCTTAGTGTCTTGCACATAGCAGGCACTTACTGTTTGTTGTTGAATTTACTTAGCATAAAGAAAAGGCATCACATTTATTTTTCTTAGGCCCTTTCTCCACTCCCCCCAATTAGGGAATAAGTAGGAGGGACATGTAGAAAAGAAGTAGATTTAGACTGGCTCTCAAAAAAAATGCATTTAGAGTTGCCCAAAATCAGAGAACCTCAAATCAGAAAGAATTCTCTATAATTGGAGGTCTTCAAATAGAGGATGGAAAATCACTTCCCTGAAATGCAGCAGAAGTGATTCCTACTCAGGCATAGATTGGACTAGACCAGGGTTTCTTAAACTTTTTCCACTTGGGACCCCTTCAGCACTTCTTAAACTGTGGGTTGCAACCTTATTAAGAAAGGCTAGACTAGACAACAATTGAAATTCTTTCTGATTCTAAGAGTCTCTGACTTGCTACAGAATCATGGTGTGTTTCAGCTAGAAGGAACCTTATCAATCTCTCCCATCCTGTCCTGTTCTCTCTATCCTTGTTTTATCCTGCTCTATCCTCTACTAGCCTCTCCTACCCTTTCCTTTTTGGCTTCTCTTCTTTATTCTGATTTTTTTAAAGATGAAAATAGTTAGGCTCCTAAGATATGGCCATAGGGGAGGGAGAATAAAGAATATAAATCAGTAAATGCATTGTTGCCACCTCGCTTTCCACAAATATCTGACATCTTTGATGTTGTTTCCTCTTCAGTCTCCCTCCCTCCCATTAGTTGAAGACTTCCTAAGTCCTGGATCCAAAGTTCACCTAAAAAATGAGACTATATGAAACTTCTTATTTCCTCCAACTTCAATGTCCTGGGTTCCAAGTTAGTAGCCACTAATGAGATGCTTCCCATCTCATTCATCAGCCTTGCATGGAACTTGTGGGTCAACTTCAGAAAACTATTTAACTGAAAATTTCTGACCCAAGAGTAATAATGCATGAATCCATCATTACATTTGCTAGAATTAAGTTATTAGATTAGCAGAGAAGAGAAAAAATGAGATACAGGTTGTGGGCAAGGACAGAGCAAGAGTCCATGAAGTGAAAGCCATGATTAGGAAATGTGGGCCACAGAACGAGAGTGCACAATTATCAGAGGTCAGGAATCTAGGTAGTAAAGAGAAGAAAAAATCCAATAAGCATGTAGTTAATGGGCAAGAGGTCAGCAAAGCAGGTTCAGAAGCCTCCAGAGAAGAGGCATAGTCAGAGGTCTTGGAAGATAAGAGGTTTTACATCCACATACTTTTTGTTGTTGATTATCCTTCCTTCTCAAAGATGACCATGACATCAGGAAGATGCTGCCATGGCTAGCAAGTGAATTGGATTGAAGTGAGGCAGGGCTGTGCAAAGTCGCCAGCCTCACTTTCTCCTCTGGAGCCATCTGGGTCCAGTGGCCAGAAATAGATCAGGGAAGATGGCCCCACACAGACAATGGCAAGTCAGGGTGTAGCACCAACAATCAGAAAATGAGACATGAACCTAAGGGTGAGGTAAAGTTGGTTATGGTCAGGGACTCTCTATTGCCCCCCTGATCGAATGAAAACTGCTTCCAGGACTTGAATGTGTCCAAGATTATAGGTAGTAGTGGTCAAATAGCTACACCTGGCTCTGGGGTAAAAGAAGTTAAAGGAGGCACATAAGTGTATAAAGTAAAGAGAGTTTTAATGGGAACGGTAGCTATAGCTTCTGATATTGACCACCTAAGCAGTGACCTTAGACAGTCTTCAGGATTGTTAATAAGTTAGCATCAAAATCAACAAGCATTGAGCCAAGATGGAGGGGTAGAAAGACACACATATGCAGGCTCTCCCCACACAGCCCATAAAATTCCTGTAGAGAGAGACTCTCAAAAAATTTTGGAGAAGCAGAAGTGAAGAACAACAGAGTGGAGGAGATTTCCAGCCCAGGGTGACCTGAAAGGCCCATGGGGAATGTCTGTTGCATGGGATGAGGAGAGGAGCCCAGCCCATCCTTGGCCATGCAGCATGGCTTGCGAACAGCCCTTGGGGCTGTTCATGGAATCATGGAATCCTCAGTCCCAGTAGCAGTGGGTTCTCAGATCCCTCAAACCACAGATGCCAAAGTTCAGTGACAGGGTTTTTTCAGCTGACTGGGAAGGGAGAAGGTCCTTCCCATAGCTCTGGCCTCAGGCAGTGGCCCCAGAGGCCACATCGGGCAGGCAGCAGCAGTTCCCACAACAGCTCCTACAGCAGCCTGCATCCATTGTTGGATCGTAAAACCCCTGGGGGCACTCAGCAGCCTATTCTTACCTCAGCCCTGTGTAGAGGCCCTGAGGGAGCTGATCTTTATTTCACAATGAATGCCTGCCCTGCCCATGCAGTTTATCTGAAAATCAACCCCCAGTGCTGGCTTGGTGGAACTGGAGGCCAAGTGGCTATGGAGAAGAAACTGCTAAGATTCTGGGCACAAAAATCCCTACCTGCTCCCAGACCAGTGTACATGCTTAATTGTGCCACCTTGGAGGAA
The DNA here is from genome assembly GCF_028372415.1 of Notamacropus eugenii. Classification (NCBI taxonomy): domain Eukaryota; kingdom Metazoa; phylum Chordata; class Mammalia; order Diprotodontia; family Macropodidae; genus Notamacropus; species Notamacropus eugenii. Next base: position 67,995,793 of record NC_092874.1, read on the forward strand.
CTGAGATCTTAGATTCCCAGAGTATACCCTACTCTTGACAAAGGACCCAAAAGTCAAGTAACTGGTTGGGAAAATGCCCAAAAAAGGAAAAAAAAATAAGACTATAGAAGGTTACTTTCTTGGTGAACAGATATCTTCTCCCATCCTTTCAGATGAGGAAGAACAATGCTTACCATCACAGAAACACATAAAAGTCAAGGTTTCTGTATCCCAAACATCCAAAATAAATATTCAGTGGGCTCAGGCCATGGAAGAACTCAAAAAGGATTTTGAAAATTAAGTAAGAGAGGTGGAGGAAAAACTGGGAAGAGAAATGAGAGAGATGCAAGAAAAGCATGAAAAGTGGGTCAACACCTTGCTAAAGGAGACCCCAAAAATGCTGAAGAAAATAACACCTTAAAAAATAGGCTAACTCAATTGGCAAAAGAGGTTCAAAAAGCCAATGAGGAGAAGAATGCTTTCAAAAGCAGAATTAGCCAAATGGAAAAGGAGATTGAAAAGCTCACTGAAGACAATAGTTCTTTAAAAATTAGAATGGAACAGATGGAGGCTAATGACTTTATGAGAAACCAAGAAATCACAAAACAAAACCAAAAGAATGAAAAAATGGAAGATAACGTGAAATATCTCATTGGAAAAACAACTGACCTGGAAAATAGATCCAGGAGAGACAATTTAAAAATTATGGGACTACCTGAAAGCCATGATCAAAAAAAGAGCCTAGACATCATCTTTCATGAAATTATCAAGGAAAACTACCCTGATATTCTAGAACCAGGGGGCAAAATAAATATTGAAAGAATCCACCAATCACCTCCTGAAAGAGATCCAAAAAGAGAAACTCCTAGGAACATTGTGGCCAAATTCCAGAGTTCCCAGGTCAAGGAGAAAATATTGCAAGCAGCTAGAAAGAAACGATTCAAGTGTTGTGGAAATACAATCAGGATAACACAAGATTTAGCAGCTTCTACATTAAGGGATCGAGGGGTGTGGAATATTATATTCCAGAAGTCAGAGGAACTAGGACTAAAACCAAGACTCACCTACCCAGCAAAACTGAGTATAATACTTCAGGGGAAAAAATGGTCTCTCAATGAAATAAAGGACTTTCAAGCATTCTTGATGAAAAGACCAGACCTGAAAAGAAAATTTGACTTTCAAACACAAGAATCAAGAGAAGCAAGAAAAGGTAAACAGCAAAGAGAAATCATAAGGATCTTACTAAAATTGAACTATTTGCATTCTTACATGGAAAGACAATATTTGTAACTTTTGAAAACTTTTTTCAGTGTCTGGGTAGTTGGTGGGATTACACACACACACACATGCACACACGCACACTCACACAGAGACAGAGAGCACAGGGTGAATTGAATAGGATGGGATCATACCTTAAAAAAATGAAATTAAGCAATGAGAGAGAAATATATTGGGAGAAGAAAGGGAGAAATGGAATGGGGCAAATTATCTCTCATAAAAGAGGCAAGTAAAAGACTTTTCAGTAGAGGGAAAAAGTGGGGATGTAAGAGAAAAAACATGAAGCTTACTCTCATCATATTCGACTAAAGGAAGGAATAAAATGCACACTCATTTTGGTATTAAAACCTATCTTACAATACAGGAAAGTGGGAGAGAAGGGGATAAGCAGGGCGGAGGGGATGATGGAAGGGAGGGAAATGGGAGGAGGGAGCAATTAGAAGTCACCACTCTTGGAGAGGGATAAGATCAAAAAAGAAAACAGAAGAAATGGGGGGGAGGATAGGATGGAGGGAAATATAGTTAGTCTTACACAACACGACTAATATGGAAGTCATTTGCAAAACTACACAGATATGGCCTATATTGAATTGCTTGCCTTCCCAAAGGGAATGGGTGGGGAGAAGTTGGAACTCAAAGTTTTAGGAACAACTGTTGAGTGTTGTTCTTGCAACTAGGACATAACTAGGAAATAAGAAATACAGGTAATGGAGTATAGAAAGTTATCTTGCCCTACAGGACAAAAGAGAAGATGTGGATAAGAGAAGGGAGGGATGTTAGAAGGGAGGGAGGATTGCTGATAGGGATAATTAGAATGCTTGGCATTTTGGGGTGGGGGGAGGGGAGAAATGGGGAGAAAATTAGGAACCCAAAATTTTGTGGAAATGAATGTTGAAAACTTAAATAAATTTAAATAAAAAAAGAGAATGCTATCTACCTATAAAGTGAGAACTGATGAAAAAAATCAACAAGCATTTACCAAAATCTTAGTATATTCAAAGCACTATTAATAGAAATACAAGCAGAAAGAAAGACACTGATCTAAAGGCCCCGAAAGTAGATGCTTAGAATGACCCTGTTGAATATTATCCCACTTTTATAGCTGAGGAAACTAAGCAGACAGAGGATAAATGACTTTCCCAGGGTCACAGAGCTTTGGAATTGAATACAGGTCTTTCTGATTTCAGGCCCAGTGCTCTATCCATTAAGCCAATAGCTTTCTAAGTTTCTAACTAAAGGAAGCTGAAAAGACTAGGGGAAGGGGGAGAGGGAACAGAAGTACCCTAGAGCATGGTAGAAGACGTCTAGAGTGCAGTCTGGAGAGGAATGAGACATGATGGATCTGGTCATCATCCTTAAATGGAAGTTCTGGGAGAGTCGTCCAATCAGAGGGAGTGACTGAAGGAGCCAAGGGCATTTCCATGTTGTGAATTCCAGGGTTGGAGTGAGCTTCCAGGAGAAAAGAAAGTCCAGAGTGCACCCTGGAGAAGAAGAAATGGTGAGGCACAGTCATCTGTTTCTGTCTGGGCCTCACCTGTAAAGTAAGGGAATGGAAAAGTCACCTCCAAGGTCATTTATTTCTGAATAGAAGCCTCTGCCTCCACCTCCCCTCTCCTCTGGGATGGGCAGGGCAGGTTAGAGGCCGAAAGTGAAAGCTATAGAAGCAGTGCTTTTATCCCCGACCTTCATTTTGTCCCTGCTTCTGAAATTCAGTGACCTCTTTTCCTGTTCTTTGGAGAGTTTCTGCAAAGATGGCTCCTTTCAAATAAAGCAGAACAGCTTTGAGGAGTATTGTTCCATTGTGTAAATAATACTCAAAGACTGATTTTTGGAAGTGGCTATAAAGTGTACCAGCATGGCAGAAAATTTCCTAGTCAGCCCACACTTTCCAGTACAACTCATTAGAATTGTCCAGAGCCACTAATTCTTGGCATCTGCCCTGGTGTTCTTCTGAGAAAAAAGCTGGGTTCAGACAGACTGCTTAGTATTTGGGTTCTCTCTCTCTCTCTCTCTCTCTCTCTCTCTCTCTCTCTCTCTCTCTCTCACACACACACACACACACACACACACACACACATATGGTATGACAGAGATCAGAGTCCTACATTTTAACAATGGGAAAATTCAGTCATGGTTTCAACAGTCCCTTTGTCACTGTCTCCCCCAATTGGGACAGTTCCTCAATGTTCTTTTCCTTATTTTACAGTCCAGTTAGGTAATGGGAACAAAAGGAAGAAAGAATTTTCTCAACCTGGACTTAGGGAGAAGGCCATGATTTTTGCCACTCCAGACCTTCCAAGGCAGTATCCCAAGACCCTTTGAGAGCTGAAGAGACAAGAAGCACATTTGTCATTTAACTGGGGTAGAGATAGGGAGCTTGCTGCTGTCCCTAAACCAGTGGAGTGTGTATTCCCTATTCCCATAGTTAGAGGAAGCAATCAATTGATCAGTCAATCAATAAACATTTATTAAGCACTCACTTTGGGCTTAATATGGCTGTGTCTCATGCCTGGAATGGTCTCCCTTCTCCGCTCTGACTTCCTTTAAGTCCCAATTAAAATCCCACCTTCCCCAAACCATTTAAATTCCAGTGCCTTCCCTCTGGTAACCATGTATTTATTTTGTACATAGCTCACTTTATATATTATGTGTGTGTGTGTGTGTGTGTGTGTGTGTGTGTGTGTATTTATGTGTATATATATATATATATATATATATATATATATATATATATATATATATATATATGTGTGTATGTGTGTGTGTGTGTGTGTGTGTGTGTGTGTGTGTGTATACGGACATATATTTGTTGGTATATTGTCTTCCCCCTTACATTATAACCTCATTGAGAGAAAGGTAGGACAGGGCCTAGCACATGATAGGTGCTTAATAGAGATTGATTGATTGCTAGGCCCTGTTCTGAGCACTGGTGATACAAAAAAAAAGCCAAAAAGAACAGTTCCTGCCCTTGTGAAACATGTATTTCAGTGGGGAGGCAATATATATATACACATATATATGTGTGTGTGTGTGTGTGTGTGTCTGTGTGTCTGTGTCTGTGTGTCTGTGTATGTATATATGTCTGTATATTTGTATGTATATATGTCTATGTGTATATATATGTATGTATGTATACATACATATATATACATACACATACACATAGATGCACACAAGGTAGCAAAAAATAGGAACTCTTGATCCTCTAAAAGCTTCTTCAGTTGGAAAACAGCTGTTAGGTGACATAAGGCTAGAGTGCTAGATTTGGAGTTAAGAGCCCCTGAGGCAGGTACCTCTGAGCTGTATGACCTTGGGTGAGTCACCAACCTTAAAATGGGGATAATAATACACCAACTGGACAGGGTTGTTGTGAGGATTAAAAGAGTAAATATTTGTAAAGCTCATTCTAAACTTTGAGCTACTATATGCATGTTAACTGCTACTACTAATAATAATTATATTTATACTATGCAAAAAATTTTGTGATTGAGTATTGGTAAAAGTATTAGGTATATTGTTTTCCAATCCATTTTCCCTTAAATTGTTTCATTTGAACTGTTCATACTCACTTTGAAGCTTTGATGTTCAGTTGTTTTCAGTTGTGTCTGATTCTTTGTAACCCTGTTTGGGGTTTTCTTGGCAAGGATACTGGAGTGGTTTGCCATTTCCTTTTTCTGCTCATTTTACAGATGAGGAAACTGAGGCAAACAGGGTTAAATGACTTGTTCAGGGTCTCATAGCTAGTAAGTGTCTGAGGCCAGATTTGAACTCAGGAAGATGAGTCTTCCTGACTTTAGGCCTGGCACTCGATCCACTGTGCCACCTACTTGCCTTTCAGATATTCTAATGTAGTACAAAGAAGTTGAGGTAGCAGGCCATTGTAGACATATAACTGCTTGATTTCTCTAAAGAAATGAGCTGTTATTCCTATCTTCTTTCTCTAGGAAAACCAAGTCCAGATTCAGAGTAGCTAACAGCATCGGGATGAGTTAGGAGGAGATACCCCTGCTGACCTTGGGACTTACATCTAAAAGAATAGCTTTGCAGAAGGTCTCAAACTGACTTGAATTGGCCAAGCATGAAAGGAGGTTATCTCGCTCCCTATACACCGTTGAGGATGGGCGGTTATATGAAGTGCTAAAGAGAAAAAGAGTATCATTGCTTCCAAACTAGTTTCTAGTCTCTTAAAGTCACTACTGTCTTGACCCATGGAGACTAAAATTCACAGGAGGTTCCATAGTTCTAATGGCATTATCAGACACAAAATATCTACCACAACCATAAACAATTGAGAGAAAAGGCAAATTTACTCCAAAACTCCCAGAAGACCTCCCTATTTATCTTTTTTCCTTTGTAGAAAGACAAGCATTAAATATTAAAGAATGTCCCTGACCTTAATTGCTTTACCACAAATGTATTAAATATCAATCATAGCTCAAAGAAATCACAAATTTGGCACCATTAAGGCAGATTTGAGAAGCCATTTCCCTATAAACAAAGCATGAATAACAGATAAAATTATAAAATCATAGAGCTGGAAGAGTCCTTAGAAATCCTCTAACCCAACCACTTCATTTTATAGATAAGGAAACTGAGCCCCAGAGAGTGCTTTATCCAACATCATTAAGGTAGCAAGTCAGGGCTCTAACCACCAAATCAAGCTTGGTGGCATGGTGCCTGGAGCACTAGACCTGGAGTCAGGAAGACTTGAGTTTGAATCCTGCTTCAGTCACTTAGTAACCCATTACCCTGGGAAAATCATTTAACCTCTCTGTGCCTCAGTTTCCTTACAGAAATTATAGTAGAATCTACAACTTAGGGATGTTATGAAGATAAGATCATATATGTAAAGGATTTTGCCAACCTTAAAACACTATATAAATGGACTTTGAGTGATGATCCATCCCTTTCTGTTAAAGGAAATGTGTGAGCAGCTAAAGATCCATGGCATTAGCATTTAGCATCAGACAATCAGTGTATGCTCGAAGAGGCAGCTGTGGTGACAGTTGCACTGGGTACCAAGAGCTAACAGTAGTGGAAGAATCTTGTTCCAGCGATATTTTGGGAGTTTTAGTAGACTACTACTTGCTAGTCTCAACTACCAAGTATGACATGGTGGCCAAAAATAATGATAGCTAATGTTTATATAGCACTTACTATGTGTCAGGCACTGGTGCTAAGCCCTTTGTAATAATTATCTTATGTGATTTTCACAACAACCCTGGGAGGTAAGTGCTATTATTATCCCCATTTCATAGATGAGAAAACTGAGGTTAAGTGACTTGCCCAGGGCCACATAGCTGGTAAGTTTCTGAGGTAGTATTTGAATTCAGGTCTCGCTGACTCCAGGGCTAGTATACTATTCATGCACCACCTAGCTTTCCTAGTAGCTAATGCGAAGCAAAGTATCTCTACAAAAGAGGTATCTCCCACTATCTTCTGTAGTTGTAGGTCACAATCTAGAGAACTGTTTTTATATGATCTTAGTATAGTGCCTGGGAAATATAGCCACTGGAGATGGACACTTGCTTGTTAGGACAGAAATCCCCCAGTGTTCCCCTCATTGACCTCTAGGGTTTGGGTTGACCCTGGACTGATATGACTGGACTTTGATAAGCTATCCCCTCTTGCTTAAGGGAGTGTGTGAGCAGCTAAAGCCCCACGGCATTAACAGCAAACATGAGGGGAACAAGGTACCCTTGGAGAGGCAGCTGTGTGACAGATAGCTGTACCCATAACTAAGAGGAGCACCCTGGCTAACAATGGGGGAGGGTGCCAGTCAAGAGATCATCTGTACCAGACCTCCAAATAGGGTCTGTGTAATGATCATGTACAGGAGACTTGGAACAAACACTAGGTTGCTGGAACCTTTCAGACTTCTCCCTTCTCTCCATCTGTCCCAAGAAGACATGTGCCTCTTTCTGGAACCTTTCTCAATCCCTCTTAATGCTCATGTCTTCCTTCTGAGATTACCTGCCATCCACCTTGTATGTATCTTATAAATACATCTTTACATCCTGTCTCTCTTCTTAGTATGTGAGTTCCTTCAAGGCAGGGGCCATGTTTTTGCCTTTTTTTGTATCCCCAGCACTGGGCACCAGGCCTGGAACATAGTAAATGTTTAATAAACTCTTGTTGATCAGTACCTGTTTCCTTAGAGTTTTTTTAATTTTCATATTTGCCTTGCCTTTAAAACCAATTTAAAACCAATAAGGTAAATATGGTCAATCATTGCATTGCTAATTTATGTGTTTCATTAATGAGCTCGAAAATAAGAATCCTCTCCTTCTTCATAGGGGAAGGATCAAGAGCATTGTTCTTCAGCTCTTTTCCTCAGCCCCTTTCTTTTCATGGACCAACTGGTCCCAGGTAAGGTAATCTAATTCCATCCTATTTACAGGAATGTTGAATTATCTTTTTTTTCTAGAGTTACTCAAACACTTGAATGGTTCCACACAGAGTCTCAGTTTGAAGGAGGAAGCCTAGGCTAGCCCCATCTTCATTCCTGTCTAAGTGGCACTTGTGACTCTCCATGGGACTTTGTCATTCTCCCTTGGTGAGGAGGGATAAGGAGTGTACCTTCATCTCTTTCTTCTTGCCCCTTTTCAGTTTCCCTTTATGTGTGTCGTCTTCTATTAGAATTTGACCTCCTTGAGGGCAGGCAGGGTCTCGCTTTCTCTGTGCTATTATTTGTATCCCTAGCACTTAGTACAGTGTCAAGAACATAGCATGCCCTTGATAAATGCTTGTTGACTTGTTATCTTGACTTGACACTTCGTAAACAAATTTGGAGTGGCCAAGTGAATTAATTGGTAAATCATAATATCCTAGAGTTGGAAAGGACATCAGTGATCATCTAGTCCAATCCTTACCTGAAGCACGAAGTAAACATTGCTTGGACCATTATTAGCAAAAATCCTCCTTATTCCCTAATGGTTGGTATGGCCTGAAAAATAAGGAAAATCCACTGTGTGATACTCGGTAGCTGACCCCTGGAAAAAACATTTCCCTAAAAGCTTTCAGGTTCCAGAATTGACTCCAAAGGCAGATTGATTGTGAACGGAATAAATATGAGAGAAATGTTGTGGAGATTTTTCTTAGGGATCCAAAAAGTAAAGATGACTTTTCCAGCCTTATCCAACATTCTTGACATTGACCCTAAACTGTGCTCATTTAATGGCATTTCAGTAAGGAATCTCCAAAGTGTAGTTGGAAAATGGTTAAGTCTTGAAAACATTTTGGCTGGGGTATGGATGAATTAGACTGTCAGTTGTGTTGGTTAAATGATTTGAAAGGGTGAGGACATTATTGAAATGGGCATCAAAATTGATGGATTATACTTATTCACTACTTACTGGCAAAGAAACCTGGTCATGCATTAACTTCTTTCTTTTTATTTCTAGATTGTTGGCAAGAACTCTGCAGCAGTGCAATTAAAAAAATCTCAAACTGATGCCATGTACTCAGTCTCAGCAGCCTGTCTCTCTCTTTAACACACACACACACACACACACACACACACACGTCTCTCATAGAAAGCATACCTTCTATTGTCCATTATTTTGGTAATTAATGACCTGAACTATATTCTTTGGTCAGCAACTTGACAGATTCAAAACACCTATCCACTCCTTGAGTGTCGAACCTAACGGGAGAGGTGTCCTTGCACGTAATTCACATTAAGGCTGATGAAAGTTGCAGGTGCACTTCCAAAGGAGACAATATCTGGTGGCCTGTTATTTTGAGTAATGCTATGAAAGACTGCTTGAAGGAAATGATTCAGAATGGGTGTGGGACAGAGGCCGACGTAAGGGGAAAAAAGTTTTTTTTTTTCAATTAGACTGCCTAATTAGGAGAAATATAATATCTGAATGGAAGATGAGGATTGCAAAACTCCTTTTAGAGAAAAGAAAGAAAAATGGAAAGTAAAGCCTCAAAGTATTTACTAATTCTGGGGATTTAGTTTGAGGTCATAATATTCTTTTTCTTTCATTCCTTTTTTTAAGAATGACAGAATTGCACTTTTTGCTGCTATCTTCTCTGGTAATGGAACATGGTTTTTAAAAAAAGTATGCAGGTTTGCTTGGGTTGAACTTTTAAAGTTGAGTAGGAACTGAATTTTCTTGGGCTTGAAGAGTCCTATTTCAATGTCTGTTTTTACAATGAAGGATAAAAAAAGGCATGCCTCCACAGCTTAATCATGATCTTCAAGAGATTCTTGGCTCAAATGGAGTTGGCTCTGGGTTCTTGTTGATGATCTGTATGTTTTTCCAATTGACCACTAGTTTTTATGGATTCTACTAACAGTCTAACACCTGGAATATGGTTTGTGTGTGTATGTGTGTGTGTGTGTGTGTGTGTTGGAGGAGGAGAGAATTTTTTTGCCTTCTATTTCTATTCTCTTTTCAGTTATGCTGTTGGCAAGTTCCCTGCATGTGCTAACTGGACTATTTATTTTTGGGGACCTGGATTGTCACCTAGGTTTGCCCTATCTTAAGCTTAAAGCCTGTGGGTTTGGAATCATGAGCATGCCATTTGGAATTTCCCTAGGGTGAATAAAACCCAAATCTTGTATTTCCAGTAAATTTCCCTAAGAAGGTTTTAGGACAATTGGATGCCTCTGGAAGGAGGATGTCTCTCAGTTTCTTGAGTGAATGAGTACTGTTTTGTGAGTTTTGCTTTTGTGTCCCCAGCACTGAGCCCAGGGCCAGAGCAGGCACATGCCTGCTTGGTTGTATTGGAGTGGAGTGCACACCTCTGTTCTCCTAAAATGTCTTCATTTGCCTTATTTCAAATTCTGAATTAAAAGCCTGTCTAATATTATATTTTTTGAATGTCTGGCATGTCACTGATGCTGTCAAACTTTGAGAGAACATTTGGGGTCAAGTATTATGGTGAGGCTTGGAAAACCTTTCCATGTATAGGCAGATTTAGCTAGTGTCTTATCATGGAATTTTTTCTTTCTCTCTCCTACCCATGAGTTGGAAAAGGGAAGTTTCACTAAAATGGGGCCAACAACTGCTAAAAACCCCATGTTGAGATCCTTCAAACATCCTGAAGCCTGCTGACAGGCATGGTTTACTGGAGTAGAGCACTCCTGATGTTTGGAGACTTTTGCCAAGACAAAGCAAAGAAGAAGGAACCAGTTGTTGAGAAATTTCCCTTGGATAGCTATTCTGTGTGCAGTTAGCTTGAGTTCTGAAAAAGTGGATTTTGTTTTTTTGAATGAACACAACAAGATGAAAGTCCTTCAGGAGCCTTTGAAGCAACTAGAAAGCAGACTTCCTTCCCACAGCTCCCCACCATTGTCCAAATTTTTATTACCAGACCATTTGGGCACTCATCACCTTTCACCTGAAATAAAGGGTGTTTCCAAAGTCTTACTGAAGTTTTAACCTTAACATTTGTAAAAAGCTGCCAGAGATTTTCCTAAAGTACAGGTTTGATTATGTCACACCCCAACACCACTCAATAAGCTCCAATGGCTCCCTATTACCTCCAGAATAAGTCAGTCAGTAAATAAGACTTTTTAAAAAGTGCTTATGGGTTCATCATGCTAAGTCACATATAAAATTATCTATTTGATATTTAAAGCCCTCTACAACCTGGTAGTGCAATGGATAGAGTGCCAGGCCTGAGTTCAAATCTGTCTTCAGACACTTACTAGCTGAGTGACTGGGCAAGTCACAATCCTGTTTGCCTCACTTTACTTGTCAGTAAAATGAGTTGGAGAAGGAAACAGCAAAACACTCCAGTATCTGTGCCAAGAAAATCCCAAATGGGGTCACACAGTGTTGGACATGACTAAAAAGACTTAACAACAACACAATCTGGCTATCTCCTATCTTTCTGGTCTTAAATTTTATTCTCTTCCATTCACTTATGGTTCAGTAAGCTGTTTACTTGCTGCTTCTTATACACTGTACTCCATCTTCTAACTCCATGCATTTGCACTGGCTGTACTCCATGCCTGGAATGCTCTACCTTCTTATGTCCAATGTGTAGGTTCCCAAAGCTTACTTCAAGAGCTCAAATCTCACTTTCTGCAGGAGTCTTTTCTCAGTTCCTCAGGCACCCCTAACCCTCATGGTGAGTCCCTTGCATCTGAGATTCCCTCTCATTTACACTGTGTGTATCTTTCCAGTTGTCTCTCCCATTAGAACAGAAGAGCCTTGATGAGAGGTAACTGGTTTTTTTCCTTTTTATATCTCTGTTTAGTACAATGCCTGGCATATAGTAAGAGCTTCAAAATGTTTGCTAACTGACTGATATAAAATTAATATGACAAGATTAGAAAAGTGTTTCAGTACATTCCCTCTCTGATCCTTTTCTCCCCTCTAGTTCTCAGCCTCATATAGGGGCATTCCTATATCTTTTTTTTTTAATGGTTATTAAGCATTTTGTTTAATTTAATTTAATTTTTTGTTTCATTTTAAGTTCTGAGCTGTCTTCCTTTCTTCCTCCCCATCCCAGACTAGAGAAAGCCACCATTTCATACACATACATGCACACATGTGTACATGCACGCACATGTGCATGCATGTATGTCTGTATAAAACCCTTCTATGTGTATTTGTATTTATCAGTTCTTTCTCTGGAGGTGGATAGCATCTTCCTTCATATAAGTCCTTTGTAGTTAACTTGAATATTTATAATGCTTTGAATAGCCTAGTCATTCACAGTTATTCTTCCAACAGGATTGCTGTCACTGTATGTAAAATGTTCTCTTGGTTTTGCTCATTTCACTCTTATAATTTCATTCAGATTTTTTCTGTGCTTTTCTAAAATCAATCTGCTCATCATTTCTTAATTATTTTATTAAAAATATTGACCATCACAATGAGCTAAACTTGTTATTTATGTTTCAATGAACATATTTCAATGCAAAAGGAATCATGGTGGTTTTTCAGTCACTCCCATGAAATACTCTTCAGAATTCTTTATTTGCCCACTCATTCTCATTCCTTAGAAAACAGCATTTGCAATTTGGAGAAATACTGTCTATAAAGAGTCACAGAAGGTGATACTGATTCTAAGGACATTTGCATAATAGAGAAAAACAGGAAAAATCATTGGGAATATGTAGGTGTATGGCACTTCCTCTACCATGATCTCTTTTCCATAGGAATATGTGTAAATGTACTTTTGTGAGTAACCTTCGCTTTCCCCCAATTTGATCACATCTTATATTAACAGCTTCCTGTTCTTTTCCACCCACTCTCCCAGGTTGATGAGACTTCAAGGAATTTATTGTTAGATGGCAGAAAGGTTTTGTTTTCTGTGATTGGGTATCCTATGACCAGTCTGATGCATTGACATGTGGGCTACATTTTAGTAACAACATCTGGTACAGCATAATGGATAAAGGGTCAGCTTTGGAGCCAGTAAGGTCTAGATTCAATTTCTGCCTCAGACACATATTAGTTATGTTGTGGTGAGCAAGCCATTTAAGCAAAAAGTGTACCCTGAGCAACTCCCTAAGACTATAAATTAAAGGCTAGAGGTTCAAGGGGGGTCTCCACAATGATGAAATCACAGGTTTTGTAATCCACCCAAGAAAGAATTCTTGCTACCATAATGATTTTCAATATGCAATTCAAATATCTGAGTATCTTGTACAATCACATGTTTCACACACACATGTAGACGTAAGATAGATCATGATGTCAGAGAAAGGACAGTAGAGTAGGAAGCTAAAGATCTTAGTTCTAATCCTGACTTTCTTTCTGACTTCTTTATGTGATCTTGGGAAACTCATTGATCTCTCTAGGTGTGTTTCAGGAATGTACTGGAGCCAGCTCAAACCTGCTTTCCAGAGATGATGATTGTTCAACTTTCAGCGTGAGCGTTTACACTTCAGAAATCAGCAAATGCAAGAAGTCAGGGCTTGATTTGTTGAATTGCTGATTGTCTAGACTTAAATAATGGAGAAAATGTCAACATTGATTAAATTTAAAAATATGTCATACATACATTTTCCCTTTCAGAAATCTGGCTGTTAAATATTTAGTAGTATGTCCTTGGCTTGCTTCCTTATCTGTAAAGTCAGCAGGTTGATCTAGAGGACCTCTGAGGTTTCTTACAGTTCTAAATATTAGTATCCCATTAAACCAAAGAAATAAGTTATTAAACTAAATTCTCTGCCCTTCCCTCCTCCATCACCAATAAAAATCATATTAGGATAAACCTTCAGTGGTTATGGGAAAAGTACTTTCTCAGAAGTGTTAGGAGTTTTCCTTTCTGATCTTCCAGCTAATAAACTCCCACCCCTCCTTCCAGAGAGCTGTCCTATATAATAAATATTTTTTTTTAAAGAGGGAAAAGAGAAAAAAATCAGCAAACCCAATCAATATGTTGAAAAACTCTGAAAATAGATCTAATATTCCACACCTGTGAACCTCTCTCCTCTTTAAAGTTGTGTGTGGAGGGAGGAAGGGTCATTCTCTTCTTTGGAGCCATGCTTATTCTTTACAGGTTTCAGCAAGTATTGTTGGTAAAAGTATTAACCTTTTTTGGCCAATTCAATTTTCCTCTTCTTCTCAGAATTTTAGATTCCATTTTTTTCCTAAAATGTGTCATTGTAAAACTCCATCTCAGACTTACATTAAATCTGTCACTTTTAAAAACATTAATGCGTTAAAAAAAAAACAACTTTTTTTTAATCCTCTCAATTTATACTTGATGGGATATCTTACTTAATTTTAAAGAAATCCGCTTTGAATTCTCATTACATGGAACTGCACAGTACCTCACCTCTTGTTCAGGGACCAGTGGTTTGATTGTCTATGCATAGACCTTGCACCAGCAGAGACCACCATTCTTCTATAGCTTGGAAGATGTAGAAGATGATCTTCCAGAGTTCCTGTGACTGAAAAATGTGTCACCTGTGACCATCCTGGTGATTAGTTTTTAGTACATGCACAGTTTGAAAAAAAGATCCATGAAGATTCTTAAAAACCATCAATGTACAGAGAACTAAAATTTAGATTTAGAGTTAGAAGAGATACTAGAGATCATTTAGTTCAATCACTTTATTTTAAAAATAAAATAATGGAAAGCACAAAAGCTAAATGATCAGCCTGATATCAGTCACCCTTTGCAACACTGGAATTTTAACCCGGACCTTCTGGTCCCACACCCAGGGCTCATTCCACTGCACCATGATGCCACTACTCATCCTTATATGTGTGCTGCAGGTACTGCATCCTAAGCCATGTAACTAAGTGGAAAAGGATATAGAAAATTGGGGTTGTTTAGAAGAAAAAAATGTAACAGCATGGAAGTACTATCATAGGTAATCAGAATTTGAAAGGTAATCTTCAAGTTGTCCTTTTTAAAATCTGAAAACAAAAAATTTAATGTTTCAGATTTTGAAATAAAAGTGCCTTGAATTTTCGTTAGCTTTTCCAAAAAAAAAAAAAAAACCCAAACAAATCCAAACTACTGAAATTTTGCTATCCATATTTTATGACCTTCATACTCAAGCTCAATAGCTTTGACTACAAGAGGCCATTCCCTTCTGTTCTTTCTTGGACCATGTAAGTGGGAAGGGACAGGATGCTAGGAGGCTCTTATGTCCATCCTGTTAATCACTGGATTGTCTCTCTCTTGGACTTTTGGTATGGTCCTACTTGCCTGTAGGCAGGATACAGTTTAGTTATGGCTTATGTAGCTATAATCAAGGGAGTATGCTGTTGATTTTATTCAGGCTGAGGTAAAGAGACTCAAAATTTCAGTTGGAAGTGTCTCTTATTTATGGCAACAGCTTCCCACAGACATAGTAGCCTGAATTTTAAGTTACACGATGTTCTTTGACATTGACTTTCTAGAAAAATAAGTCACTGCATCAAATAATCTAGGAGTTGATTGGCCATCTTGACAACCCAAATCTAACAGAGAATCCCCTTCAATTTATCATTGAGAAATATTCATCCAGTCACTGCTTCAGGACATCCAATGACAGCGAAACTTCTACCTCCCAAAGCAAGCCATTCCACTTTTCATCAGCCTTGATTGTCGGAAACTTCTTTACATCAAACCAAAGTTTCCCTCTTTGCAAATATCACCCCCATTTTCTCTCTACCTGCTGGAGCTAAACAAAAAGGTTGAATCACTTTACCAATCAGCAAATCTTCTAAGACATAATGACAGCTATCATGTTCCCCCTAAGTCTTTTCATCTCTGGACTAAATGTTCCTACATCCATCTTTCAGTTTTGTGTGGCAAATTCTCGTCTTTGCCTGTCACGGTTATCATCTTCTGCATGCACCTTAAAAGTGACAGATTTAATGTAAGTCTGAGATGGAGTTTTACAATGACACATTTTAGGAAAAAAATGGAATCTAAAATTCTGAGAAGAAGAGGAAAATTGAATTGGCCAAAAAAGGTTAATACTTTTACCAACAATACTTGCTGAAACCTGTAAAGAATAAGCATGGCTCCAAAGAAGAGAATGACCCTTCCTCCCTCCACACACAACTTTAAAGAGGAGAGAGGTTCACAGGTGTGGAATATAAGATCTATTTTCAGAGTTTTTCAACATATTGAGACCTGGAAACACTCACTGAGTGTGGTCTGATAAGGGCAATGCACAGCATTGTTTTAGCTGTCATGGCTTTTGATGTAGCTTAGGGTAGCATCAGCTTTTCAGATGACATGTCACGTTGCTGAGTACAACAAACCAAAAAGGAATTTCCACCTGAATCATTGACTTCTATACATTAGGGGAAACTTTGGGTTTCCAACATTAATCTTATTTAATTAAAATTTTTTACAAATTCCATTTACCAAAGTCAGTAGTTGAACATTCACACATTTTATTCCAGTGGCAACATGTTTTCTGCCAACAGATAAAAATACACCATTATTTCCACTGAAACATGAAGTCTTGAATATGAAGTGAAATCCCTGGAAATGACAGAATGTAAACACATGGTGACATTAATTACAGCAATAATTAGCCTACAGAGCATATGGTAGCATTTTCTAAAATGTGTAAGCAATGATCAGAATGAATTAATTAGGCATCTACATGTATTTGTCATGTCCTCATAAAGGTGCTCCCCTCTGCTCTGTTAAAGGCTAATGGCTCTTTTCATGAAGTATTACCCCACAGATGGAAGACATTATTAACTACTGTTTTCCTTACTTGTCAAAAATGTTTTGTCCAATCATCACCCTAATTACATATACACAGTGCAGTAAATCAGAGTAAAGAAAACATTCATAATAATGTCAGCCATTAGGGTGAAATGCAAAATAGATTAGACTTTTAAAAAAAATGAATTCGAGTTGGCTTATTTGCTAAAGAATAAAATTCTGCATTCAAGGTCAGACAGAAAGAAAACTTTGGGGTTTTGGCTTAGTTTTCTTGGATCTGCATAGTGTGCATACACACACAGACACATTCACACACACATGTATGCATGTATATATATGTATACAAACATATAATCACAAGCAATTTAAAAGTAAGGCTCATGTTTTCTATTTCTCCTGGGTCTCCCTAAGAACCTAATATAGTGACAGGACCTCAATAATATTCATTGATTCACTGCTAAATACTATTCTAGAGTGTTGCCTCTACTATCTGCTATTTAGTCTCCAATCAGTCCTAATGTATCCATTCTTTTTAATATATTCGCTAATTTGTTAATAACCTTCATTGCATCTGCAAGATTTCTGTACTCTAGGTGAGTTCGTGTTAATGTTTCACTGTTGTTTCCATGTCTCTCCTCGTCCTGTTTTGCTCATCTCAAAAGCAGTCCTGAAAGACTATTAGCTATTTCATGACTAATACAAAATAATACCTTGTTTGACACATGTACATTTTCCCTTGGCAGTCCAACAAAAATGCTTGTCCTGTGACTATTGCCCATTAAATGCTGTGTCACTGTTAAATAAATTTACAATTAGTGTTGGCCAGGCTTTGATTTCCTTGTTATTTTTAAGAGCATCACCTGTTGATCATGGGATCAAACCAAAGATCTATTTTCCATAGAATGCTTAGCTCCATTTACCCATGTCGTTATTTAGAAGGTGTTTCAAAAAATTTTTCAAAAAATTTATTTTATGTAAGAGATTGTTTCTGTTTCCTTTTTTTTTGATATATGAGAATGGAGTATGACTGAAGGTGACAAATAAACAAATAAACAAATGTGCCATAATCAATGAGTTAATTAGCAAGCATTTATTAAGGTACTTGGCAAAAGGGAAATAATTCCAGAGTTTAGGGAGCTTACATATGATTAGAGAAGACATGTATACATATATGTGTCCACTTTATGTATTTGTAGATATGTATTTATAGATACGTATATAGTTGGTTGGTTGTTGTCCTTCATTTTCAAAGAGAACCAAAATGACATCACCATGATAAAGTGAAGTTTCAAGAGATAAGTATATACATGTATATCATACATACATATATATCATATATACACATATGTGAGTACTTATATATACATATATGAGTACTTAAGGAAACATGACAAACATGATGTTTGACATGTAATGCTTTTGGGTGGTGTAGGGAAGTTGCCAACTTCCTCCCTTGCCCACCTGGCTGATGCCTGCATTTCTTTTAAATCAAAAGAATAATAACCATTGAAGGGTGGAGCCAAGATGGTGGAGTAGAAAGATGCACATACTCTAGTTCTTACCCCACAGCCCATAAAATACCTGTAAAAAATGACTCTCAACAAATTCTAGAGCAGCAGAAGCCACAGAACCACAGAGTGAAAGAGATTTCCAGGCCAAGTTAAACTGGAAGGCTGACAGGAAAGGTCTATCTCATGGGGCACAGAGTAGAGTGCAGCCCAGCCTTGACTGCACAGCACTGGGAGGAACAGGACCAGAACAGGCATTGGGGGCAGATTCCCTAGCAGCAGTAGTGGAGGTTCTCAAATCCCTCAACCCACAAATGCCAAAGACAACTTCAAAGGTCAGTGAGAAGGCTCTCCCAACTGGGCAAGAAGGGAGCAGGGTCCTCCCATAGGCTCGATTGGAGCTGTGGCAGTGGCAGCAGCAGTGTCCATTTGTGGAGACCTCTGCCTAAAGCCCCTGGGGGAATTGAGCAGCTGATCTGGCCCTGAGCACAGTGCACAGTCCTGGGGCATTGCAGAGCTAGAGATAACTGTGGAGAGGGAATTCTACTACTTACAGATTCTGGGCAGAAAAGTTTTTGGTTGCTCCCAGACCAGTGCACAGGTCAGAAGAGGAGAAAACTCCTCTCCCTTGATTGTGCTACCTTGGAGAAATGGAGAACTTACAGCTCCCCAGAGTATACCCTCCTCTTGACAAAGGACTGAAAATTCAAATAACTGGCTGGGAAAATGCCCAAAAAAGGGGAAAAAATAAGACTATAGAAGGTTACTTTCTTTGGGAACAGGTATTTTCTTCCATCCTTTCAGATGAGGAAGAATAATGCTTACCATCAGAGGCCTCCAAAATAAATATGCAATGGTCTCAGGCCATGGAAGAGCTCAAAAAGGATTTTGAAAATCAAGTAAGAGAGGTGGAGGAAAAATTGGGAAGAGAAATGAGAGCAATGCAAGAAAATTATGAAAAATAAGTCAACAGCTTGATAAAGGAGATCCAAAAAATGCTGAAGAAAATGCCACCTTTAAAAGTAGGTTAATTCAATTGACAAAAGAGGTCCAAAAGCCAGTGAGGAGAAGAGTGCTTTAAAAAGCAGAATTAGCCAAATGGAAAAGGAAGTTCAAAAACTCACTGAAAAAAATAGTTCTTTAAAAATGAGAATAGAGCAGATGGAAGCTAATGACTTTATGAGAAACCAAGAAATTGCAAAATTACAAAAGAATGAAAAAATGGAAGATAATGTGAAATATCTCATTGGAAAAACAACTGACCTGGAAAATAGATCCAAGAGAGAAAATTTAAAAATTATGGGACTACCTGAAAGCCACGATCAAAAAAAGAGCCTAGACATCATCAGAGCCTAGACATCGTCTTTCATGACATTATCAAGGAAAAATTGCCCTGAATATTCTAGAACCAGAGGGCAAAATAAATATTAAAAGAATCCACTGATCACCTCCTGAAAGAGACCTGAAAAGAGAAACTCTTAGCAATGTTGTAGCCAAATTTCAGAGTTCCCAGGTCAAGGAGAAAATATTGCAAGCGGTTAGAAAGAAACAATTTGAGTATTGTGGAAATACAATCAGGATAACACAGGATTTGGCAACTTCTACATTAAGGAATCAAAGGGCTTGGAATAGGATATTCCAGAGGCCAAAGGAGCTGGGATTAAAACCAAGAATCACCTACCCAGCAAAATTGAGTACAATACTTCAGGGGAAAAAATGGTCATTCAATGATATAGAGGACTTTCAAGCATTCTTGATGAAAAGACCAGAACTGGATAGAAAATTTGACTTTCAAACACAGGAATCAAGAGAAGCATGAAAAGGTAAACAGGAAAGAGAAATCATAAAGGACTTTCTAAAGTTGAACTGTTTATATTCCTACATGGAAAGATAATATTTGTAACTCTTGAGATTTTTCTCAGCATTTGGTTAATTGGAGGGATTATACATACACACACACACACACACACACACACACACACATGCACTCACACACACATATAGACAGAGCACAGATTGAATTGAATAAGAAGGGATGATATCTAAAAAAATAAAATTAAGGGGTGAGAGAGGAATATATTGGGAGGAGAAAGGGAGAAATGGAATGGTGCAAATTATCTCTTATAAAACAGGCAAGAGAAAGCTTTTTCAATAAAGGAGAAAATGGAGGAGGTGAGAGGGTAAAAGGGAAGCCTATTCTCTTCACATTTGGCTTAAGGAGGGAATAACATGCTCACTCAATTTGGTATGAAAATCTATCTTACACTACAGGAAAATAGGGGAGAAGGGGACAAGTGGGGGAGGGGAGATGCTAGAAGGGAGGGCAAATGGGAGAAGGGAGTAATTAGAAGTAAACACTTTTGGGAAAGGGACAAGGTCAGATGAGAGAATATAATAAATGCAGGGCAGGATAGCATAGAGGGAAATATAGTTAATCTTACACAACATGACTATTATGAAAGTCTTTTGCAAAACTACACATATATAGCCTATTTTGAATTGCCTGCCTTCTCAGTGGGGATGGGTGGGGAGGAAGGAAGGGAAAGAAGTTGGATTTCAAAGTATTAGAAATGAATGTTGAGAATTATTTTTTCATGCAACTGGGAAATAAGAAACACGGGTAATGGGGTATAGAAATCTATCTTGCCCTACAAGAAAAGAGAGAAGATGGGGATAAGGGAAGGGAGGGGTGTGATAGAAGGGAGTGCATATTGAGGGAAGAGGTAATCAGAATGCAAGGTGTTATAGGGTGGGGGGAGGGGAGAGATGGAGAGAAAATTTAGAATTCAAAATTTTGTGGAAATGAATGTCAAAAACTACAAATAAATAAATAAACATTAAAAAAGAATAATATCCATAATGTTGCTATAATAAAATCTGATCCCTGACTAGCTACTTATTTTAAATTCTTGTTTTCTATACTATCCATACCAGGAAATTTCCCCAAAGTAGCATCAGGGTTATGTTATAGACACAAGATGACGGGGAAATGTGTTTATGACATTTAAGATAGCTACCATATTCTACACTGACCCATCAGATCTCTTCCCCCTTAGTTGCCAGTAATGATCATTTATTGAATGCCTACAACTAATCAGCAGATGTTTATTATGCACTTAAAATGCACCAGGCTGTATACACAGTGATACTAGGGATGTATGTAACAAATAATGGAACAATTCCCATTTGCAAAGAGCCTATTTTCTAATTAAGATGGCAAATACATATATAAATACAAAGTGAATAAATAGAAATATCTACAAAGTAGTAAATATAGACTGGTTTGGGACAGGGGGCCCTAGGGACCGAGGGTATCAAGAAAGATTTCTTTTGGAGGATGAATCTTGAGCTGCCTCTTAAAGGAATAAAACTCTTTGAGGTAGAGGTAAGGATGGAGTGCATTCCAGGCATGTGAGACAGATACAAAATCATGAAGATAGGAGATAGTTTATGTGAGTGTATAAGTAACAGAGAGAAGGGCTAGCTTAGCTGGTTAGGTAGGAAGAGTAATATAAGAAAAGTGGAAAAATATGTTGGAACATGTTTGAATAGGATTTAAAAAGTTGAACAGAAGAGTTAATATTTCCTCTGAGGCAATAGGAAGCCACTGGAATAGATTTAACATGGAAGTCCAACTCTTTCACTTTACAGACAAGGAATCTCAGGCTCCAGGAGATTAAGTGACTTGCCTAAAGTCACAAAAATAGTATCAGTCAGAATTTGAATGCAGGACCTCTGACTCCAGACCCATTGCTCTTTCTATTGTATCATGCTGATAATTTGAGGAGGAAGAAAACACTAACAAATTAAGGAGATGGGGAAATACTTCCTATCATACCTAAGTTGAATCTTGAAGGAAGACAGAGATTTAAGAGGCCAACGCAAATAAGGATTGCGTTACAGGAATGGGGGATGGCTCGAACAAAGGTATGTAGACAAGAGATGGAATGTTGAGTTCTGGGAACAACAAGTAGTCCAATTTGTTTAACACTTTATACCATACAGAACTGATTCTATCATAGCGTGTAGTGATAAGTATGTATGAGGAAGAATAGTTTGAAATGGACTCTGTGGATCTGCAGAAAAGAAATCTGTACTATCTTTGAAATGAGAACGTTCTCTACAGAGAACAAACTATTCCAACTGGCCACTGCATGGCACTGCTGCTTCACATAATGGTAGCTCATCTGTGCTAGATTTGTTCATGGGCAAAATAAAAAAACTACCACATAAAGTAGATTCAGAAACCAAAGGGAAGATGCATGATCAGATTTTCAAAACATGATTAGGAAGGCCTTTTTTGAACAAAGTTAAACTGGCAAATCTGGTTTAAAAATAAATCTGAAGATTTCAGGCTATTGGGAAATTAGGATATTCTATCTTTGCAGAAGTGAATCTGCCATTTGAAAGGTAGAAAAGGAGGAGGAAGTCAGGAAGACCCCAACCCACACACTTATTTTAGGTAGAGCATATTGTGGAAAGTCCAAACAAAAGATAGGTATGATCCTAGGTTTTAAAATTCTACAAGCAAAAGTTAATTCAAGAAGAATGAAATGATTTCATAAGAGTGAATACTGAAAACTAAAACTAAATTAATTAATTTTAAAAAGAAGAATGGAATGTTCTCAAGTTCTGACAACACACACAAATGATTTGATGGAGAAGGGAAAGGCAAAATGTCTAAAGAGAACTATATGGGTGAATAGAGATTGAACCAAACCATCTCCAAGGAAGATTTTCAGCTTAAAATCTATGATTTTATTATTTGATTTTTTTTCTTTTACCTATGTCTGGAGAAGAAAGGTGAGATTTAAAAGGTGGGGCGCAGAACTGTCTCAGTATGGTGGATGAAATGAGGACTATGTAAGGCTGAGAGACACTTATGTAAAGTGCTTTTCAAAGTTTAAAGGGCTATAGAAATATAGGTCCTACTATGACTAAATCCCTTGTTTGGTTTGTTTTTTCTACTTGGTCTGGCACTTTATCCACTATTGCTACAGGGTAAAAACATTGGTGTAACAAACTATCATGAATCCTACATTACATATTTTGGAGCTATTTTGTAAAGAAATAATTTCATAATAAGTCTTGGATCATAGTCAGTGAAAACCACATGCATTAGTGTATATGCAATCAAATGCCCCCTTTAATGTTATGAGACACCTGTATCCTTTGCTTGAATTTCAGTAACTGCAAGTCAAGGACCTATTGATAACTTGGAAAAATGTCTTTCCTTTCATCACTATGGGTAACACTAAAATTCAGTGCTACTATAAATACTCAAAAATGTAATGAGAATTTAATAGAGTCTTATTAAAGGCTGGAACACCATCTCATTCTATCCTTTCACCATATGGAACCAAGAGGCGATCCATATGACAAGCCCGGTGAGGGCTTTGAAGGCAATGTTTTATGATCAGAAGGCTCCCCTGTAGACCACAATGTTTTAGTGGGGAGCCTGTCCCCAGAGGTTAGCTCCTCTGTGAGTGGGCACTGAGCCATTCCATCCTTCAAACGTGTTATAAAAAATAGGCCTCTTTAACCTTCTCTAGCAAAGGTCAAAGAATCACTCACATTATAATGTAAGAACTAAAAGTACCATCAGTGCACGGATAAAAGATTGCCCTAGTTGTCCTAAGAAACATTTTCTTTTCAAATGGAAATAATTTTCTAGAGTCTTACACTAGAGGTTGGCTAAGCACACTGGGCTTCACTTTGAAAAATAATGAACTCAAATGTTACAAAAGCAATAAAACTTTCCCTGAGGGGCCAAAGTTCTGTTTTGTGTCATATCCACTTATTTTTCATTTCTTTGGAACTCACAGTGCTGCTAGGTGTCTTGTGAGCTCTTAGGGAAAATTCATTAGTGGATTTCTTAAATTTAGGACTGCTGTAACCATACTATGAAAAACATTCAAGTGGTGGCTGTGTGAGTAGATTCTGGGTGTCTTTTTTAAAAAAGTGACTACTGTTCTAATTCGCCATTAGTGAATTCTGTTCAGCTCACAACTTCTAAGTGCCTACTATGTACAAGGCACTATGCTAGGCACTAGGAATTCAAGGGTTGGGGGAAGCTAAACAATGTTGCTTTCACTCTGGCTATACAATGTGTTCACAAGTAAGTAAATACAAATTAATTTCAGAAGGAAGAAGGAAGGCCAGATTTATTGAATACCCACTATATGCCTGGCATTGGGCTGTGTTTTTCGATCTTTTTTCAAATAATTTTCTTTCTACCATATCATGTTAAATATTAACATGTAACATGATACATATTAATATTATCAATATTGAATATTAATAAATACTAAGTAATATTTATTAAGTAACATTTCAAATAATTTTTCAAAATTATCCTCATATTTGATCCTCATCATCATCCTGGGATATCAATGTTATTATTTAGCCTCATTTTACAGTTGAGGAAATTGAGGCTGAGAGAGGTTACATGACTTAAATAGTAAGTTTCCAAGGCTAGATTTTAAGTCAGGAAAGCCTGGCTCCAGGCATAGTGCTCTATCCATTGGGCCACCTGCTGCCTAACTAACTCCTGGGGGCTCAGGGAAGGTTTTGGATAAAATGATAAGATCACAGATTTTAAATAGTCCAACATTCCAGTTTTACAGATGAAGAAACTGAGGCCTAGGAGGTCAATGAACTTGTCTTCTGTCCTAAAGTTAGAAACTGATTCTGGATTTGAATCCATGTCCTTTAATTCCAAATAAGTCCTTGTTCCATTTAACCATGTCTACTCTCAAGATAAGTACATAGTAGTTGATTGGGAAAAAAAATTAACCTGGGGATAGACAAAAAGAGGAAGCACCTAATCTAACAAGGAAGTCCTTTGAAGAAAGGAAGCTGAGGATTCTTAAGAGGTAGAATATATCTGCTCAAAGGCCCAGTGGAATGGAAAGTTCAGGGCCAGGAATATGGAGTTTGGGTGGGTGGGAGCAATATGAAATAAATGTGGAAAGATTAAATGGCAGATTAAGAAATCTGTATTTTATCCTAATGGTAAAAGGGCATCACTGAAGTATTTGGTTGGGGGGATATGACATGATCAGGTCTGAAGCAACAAATAAATATTAAGTATGCTTGTTGAGCGATTGATTTAGGAGTGGGGTGGGAAAGGGAAAAAACATTTATTGGGCACCGCGTATGTGCCAGATACTCTGCTACCCACTTTACAATGATTATTTCTCATTTGGTCCTTACAACAACCCTGGGAGGTAGGTGCTATTATCATCATCATCTTACAGAAAAGGAAACTGAGGTTAAGTGACTTGCCCAGGATCGCACACACCTTATAAGTGTCTGAGGCCATATCTGAACTAAGGTCTTCCTCACTCCAGGCCCAGTGCTCTGTTCTCTGTGCCATCTAGCAGAGTGAGGAAGAATGTGTCTTATTTCCACTTGACTGTAAATTTCTTGAATCTAGACCTCGTGACTTACTTTCATTTCTTTTAGTACCAGCAGCTCATGAAGAATCCTTAATATACTCCTTTCACTTTTTTAGAACATGAAATACTTGTTAAATACCTTTAGTTAAATAGTTGACTTCTTCCGTTCTGGCTCCTTTGGCCGTTGGAGAAGACAGACAATTCTCTCCCCATCAATTCTGTGTGAGTTGAGGCACATTCTCCAACCCTTAGTTTCAACCACTGAATGACTTCCCTTTGTGGATTTGGCATCTCTAACTCTGTCTCATGGTAGAGTATGCTTCTTGAATGAATGAATGAGCCTGTGTTATCGAAGACATGGAGATTGCTTGATGGAAGGCAAGGAAGACTGTTAAAAAAAGAAAAAAACCTAACCAATGAGTTAGCTGCAGTGATGGACAAGGTCTGGGAAGAACATTTGGAACTAATAATAGCTTGCATTTATATAGCATTTTATGGTTTCCTAAGAGCTATTCTCACAACAACCTGTGAGGGCACTAATAAGAACTGACATTTATATAATGTTTTATGTATGGCATCTCATTTAATCCTCACAACAGCTCTGTGAGGCAAGTTCTCCTTGCCAAGAGATTGGGCTAGTCTCAATCAAGTGTTATTGTCTCATTTTACAGATGTGGGAACTGAGGTTTAGGGAGATTCAGTGATTTGTCCATGGTTCGACAATGAGTAAATGTCAGAGGTGACACTTGAAAACTAGTCTCCTGATATCAAAATCAGTGTTCTTTACACTGTACCACATTACTTTTCTCTGAGTCAGTTACCTAGAGGTGTTCAACAATCAAACTACCATTTCTCACACAAGCTATTCCCCTCTTTGCATTCCATGGCTGTCTCCCCTGCTTGGCATGCATCTCCTCCTTACCTCCACTTCTTAGCATCCCTTGTCCCCTTTGAGGCTCAGCCCAAGACAAAACATGAAAGTTTTCTTGATCCCTAGTGGTACGAAAATGGCCTTACATTTATTTTGTATAAATTCTGCATTTATTTCTATGTGTACCTGTTGTCTTTCCTTGAGGGAAGGAATTGGTTTCCTTTTGTCTTTGTATCCCCAACACCTAGAATAATGCCTGGCATCTAGCACGTTTAATAACTGCTTGTTGATTAGTTGATACTTAAAACCCAATGAATGGATGAGGTCACCATGTGAAAGAGTATAAGATATTCTCTGCTGTTCTTACTTTAGCAACTAATCAGCTGCTACCCTCCTCTTTGCTGGCTGTCATAGGTACAAAGCATAATAACTTACAAAGTCCTCACAGTGCCTCTAAATCCTACAGACACAGATGAGAAAATGGAATGTCTTTGGCATCCACAAATGGCCCTCATACTTCCAATAAATAGAATTAACCAGTCTGTACCTGATAAGTAAGCTTCTTTAAGACTATAGTCACGGGTATAACTAACACCTCACAAATTCTACAAGGCAGCTGGTTGGAAACGATGTGGACTCTCCAGAGAGATATGTATATGAGGGAGTGGAGAGGGTAGAGTAGGAGTGTCAATAGTCCCATCAATGAAAATTTCCAAATGGCAGTCACTGATGACTCCCCAAACTCACTTCTCAGCTTCATGACTCCTTCCAAGTTAAATTTGCACCACCATCTCCCTCTCTCCAACTTTTCAGAAAGGCCTATGAATGTTTTAGGTAACTATGTACTCTGTAATAAATCACCAAAAGCAACAATAAATAGAATCCTAGTGACCTAAGAAAAGTAAATGGTGTTTATGTCAAGGGAAATTCTTCTGACTTACACTGTTTTCTCACTGACCCAGTGGAGCAGGGGAACTGGTGAAATTTCCAATTGGCCACCATAGCTGCCTTCCAGCTTCCTAGAAGCCAATTGTAAAAGGGATTCCACTTTCTGGAGTGCTGTAAAAACCCAGCTTGGAGGGGACCTCTAGGGGCAAAGAATAGTTCAACAACTCATTTTTCCAACACATAAAAGGGTAATTACTTGAGCATTTCTTTACAATTTTAGATATTGTAAAATTTCATAATAGCAAAATGCGGTTTTGTCTCAGGCCTTGGGCTCCTCCAGTTGGACATTACCTGCCAGGAAAAGCCTTGCCCTGAAGGCATGTTTAGCTAAAGAGCCTTCAGTGAGTTCTGGCAACAGAATTGGAATTCAATCATGAACAATCTTGTTCTTTCTCAAACTGTTCCAGTCTGATGTCTTTTCCACATACTACTTGCCAAGAGGTTGGGTTATTCTCAACCAGCTGTCTTCCAGAATTCACCTCCAGTCAGGATTGACTATATCACCACTCCTGAGTGATCTCAGTTATACACACCTGAATACCGGATGGCTTGGGAGGTCGATAACACACTTAGGCAGTTTTTTCCCTTTAGATTGCCAGCTTGAATCGGACCCAGGCGGGTGGTGATTCAAAAGTTGTTACTATCTTTGGTCCAATTCAAGTTGTTGGGTTTGATCTGTAGGGAAACGTCTTTGTAATGTGTGCCAGGGAAACTCAATTTAAAAAATAATAATATGTGGAGAATTGTTATATAAGAGTAATATTGCTTTATGGGTCCTTGACTAGGTCTTTTGAAACTAAACATTATGAGAGGGAAAACATTAAATGGGGGAACACTACCATCAAGGGTAGCTATATAAAACATCCTTGCATGAATAAATTCTGAGTTTTTAAGCCTCCCTTCAAAGGGCTTTGAAATCATCCTTTGGCTTTGTTGGGAGGTCAGCTCACTTGCTCTTTTTCCAAGACATCCAAATATTGGAGATCTTTGGAATCCAAGGGATGGTTGGGATCAGAGACTCTTTCCTTCTCCTTGCCTTCAGACAGACACACATTAAACCATCCAAGGAAAGGATATTCAAGGTCTATTTTTATAAATCTCTAGACAAGGGGATTCCTTAAGTGCCAAGATTGACTTATAACCCAGGTGCACTTTTTACTCAGAACAGAGCTGGAAATATAGATCCTGACTAAAGAAGAGGTCACCTTTTTTCTTCCCCTTTGGCCTGCTGTCTGTCCCTGCCCAGAAACAGCTATGTCTTCCACTGGAAATGCTGGTGGGTAGCTGGGAGCTATCCATGGCTAAAATTTAGTCAAAGCAACAAGAGAGGCAGAGTAATCACTATAAGCCAGTAGACATGGTACGCTGTGTTGAGTGAGTCCAATTTATCTCAACTCTTTGTACAAGTCCAAACCTCTTTGGACAGCAGGTTTCTTGAACTCATGCCTGATATTGGACCACATTTTCCAGTTTGCACTTAGGATCACATTTTTGTTGCATTGCCAATCTTTTCTTCTCAGCTCCAGGCATGGTCCCTGCCTCTGGTCCTGGTTTGCTCTGATACTGACCCATTTTCACCAATAGAATGTATGTTCCTTGAGGGTAGAGACTTTATTTTTTGATTTTATGTCCCTAGAGCTCAGAGTTTAGCGTAGTGTTTTACACATAGTAGGCCCTCAGTTAATGAATTGAATGATCAACCTCTTGCTTCTGACCAGAGGCTCTTAGATCATAGGATCACAGATGCAGACTTTGCAGTTGAAGAGAGGTGAAGCGATTTGCCCAAAGTCAAAGAGGCAGTGAAGGTCAGGGCCAGAATTCAAAATTAGGCCTCATGACCCTCCATTCCTTCCACTGCATACTGCCTCTGGCTCCTCTTCAACTGAGATGTTACCCTTAGAGACCTCCCTGATGGCAGTGCATTGCCAAGGCATTGAGAGTGGGCTCACTCTGGGGCTCCTGCCCCTGAGACTATACAAATACTAGAAAATGAGAAGAGAATTTTATTTCATATTGAAAAGTTATTTAAACCCCAAAGTTCTTTTTTACCTGAAATAGTCAACTAACTGAAGAAAAAGCTCTTTGAGGAAGTCTGAAATTATCAAAATAATTGCCTTTACTTTTCATTTCATTGCGCTAATGTGATCCACTTTATGTTATATATTTATATATATTTATGACTGTATACTTATACATGCATGTATGTGTAGATGTGTGTTTATGTGTGTGTATATATGTCTTGGGCCTTGTACACAGGCATAGTGATAGGAGTCAACAATAAAATTAAAATGCACACCAAAGGTGCCTAAAAATGAAAAGTCTTGATTAAAGAGAAGGAAACTAGATCATGAGTTAGCAAATAAATGAAGAGCATTTATTAAGTACTTACTATGTAAGTACTTACTATTACTATGTAATAATAATGATAATTACAATAATGATAATTAACATTTATATAATGTTTACTATGTGCCATGTACTCTGTGCTACATATTACTAGAGATAAAAGTATGAAAGAGACTCCCTGTGCTTAAGGAACTTGCACATGGAAGACAATATATCTATGTGTGTGTATGTGTATAAGTATATATAGTATGTATACATACTTATACATAATGCACACATATATACATACATATATCATACATATACACACATATGAGTGGAGACCAGGGATGGCTGTTTAAAACTGAGAAGTCACAGAGATGATGAGTGAAGTCATAAGGAACTGATTGTCATATCCTTTCTAGGAATTGTAGTGCTCCTTTGGTTATTATTTCTAGAACCAGAAGTAAAAAACAAAATGGGAGAGGGGGACGAATAACAGAAAACCAGCCTCTCAAAATCCACTTTGAAACATTTTCTGTGTACCTGAAAACTGAGATTATTTTATACCTAAGAGGGAAGAAGAGTTTGATAAATAGATGAAATATACTTTTGAATGTTGTTTGGTCATGTTCAGTTGTGTCCAACTCTTCATGACCTCACTCCAATTTTTTTGGCAAGATACTGGAGTAGTTTGCCATTTTCTTCTCCAGCTCATTTGACAGATGAAAAAACTGGGGCAGAGTTAAGTGACTTGCCCAGGGTCACACAGTTACTAAGTGTCTGAGGCCAGATTTGAACTCAGGAAGATGAGTCTTCCTGACTCCAGGCCTGGTACTCTGTCCACTGTGCCTATAGCGGCCCCCTACACTCAGCATTTAGCACAGTGCTTTATACTGGGCAGGCACTCAGTCAACATTTGCTGCTTGATTGTATGAAGTTTTGTAAAACAACTTTGATTATACAAAACTCCCTCTAGGAGCCTGTGAACTAAGTAAGAAAAGACAAAATAAACACAGCAGTATTGTGCAAGTTGTGTTGTTCAGATGCAAACAGAGTGATCTCTGCCTTGAGGTAACCTTTTACCAACTAGTAGATTCCCATAGCATGGAGTGAAACTGAGCAAGGAGGCAAACACTTGATTTAGTGCCTCCTTGTCATTCCACTCAAGAGCCTAAAGCTCAAATTCCCCTGTTCAGTCATGTCTGACTCTCTGTGATCCCATACGGGCTTTTCTTGGCAAAGAGACTGGAATGACTTTCCATTTCCTTCTCCAGTGGATTAAGACAAGGTGATGTGACTTGCTCAGGGTCACACAGGTAGTAAAGTGTTTGACTCTTCCTGACTCTAGGCCCCAGCACTCTCTCTACTGCTCCACCTAGCAGCTTCTATTGCTAGAAGCACCTATGGTGCCGTAGCTAAAATGCTGGGTCTAGACTCAGTTCAAATGTGAACTCAAAAGACTGTGTAACCCTGGACTAGTCACTTAACCTCTGTCTGCCTCAGTTTCCTGAACTGTAAAATGTGGATAATAACAGCACCTGCCTCCCAGGGCTGTTGTGATGATAAAATAAGATAATATTGGTAAAGCATTTAGTACAGTGCCTGGCCCATAGCAGGTATTGAATACATACTTATTTCCTTCTGGGAGCAAACTTTAGATCATTATTCTTTAAAACCTAGAACATGAACCCCAGAGTGGCCCTCATCAAAGAGAGGAGTAAGGTGAGAAGATGCAGAGACCTCAAAAGAGTCTTTGGTTCAGCCCTTTTGTTACAATGAAAAAGAGCTGCATAGCCTGGAGTCCTCTCCTTTGCTGTATTTCGAATTTGTCCTTTTTGCTCCGCTCTGATTATTTTAGGGGGTCCAGTTCTCCTCCTAAAGCAGTCATCTCCTTGCT
Organism: Notamacropus eugenii; assembly: GCF_028372415.1. NCBI lineage: Eukaryota > Metazoa > Chordata > Mammalia > Diprotodontia > Macropodidae > Notamacropus > Notamacropus eugenii. The sequence goes on from NC_092874.1 coordinate 68,027,101, forward strand.
CCGTTAATCAATCAATAAACATTTATTACCACTGTTATTTTCATTTTTAAAACAAATTATACATTTATTTGTTTAATTAGGTAGTATATGATCAAGTATACATTTATTACTATCTGGAAGCAGGAAGCCAAGGAGCAGAAGTATAGATATTTCAGAGGTCAGGAAGACTGGACTGACATTAACTAGCTGTGAGACTCTGTTGTTAATTTATTTGCCTCGGTTTCCTCATCTGTGGTTGTGATGGATCTATGGATGGTTGTGAGACTCAAATGAGCTGGTGAAAGGAAAGTGTTTTTTAAGTTTTAAAGCACTTTGTAAATATTAGTAAGAATTAGCAACCTGAATAGATCACACTAGTCATGGAATCAGTAACAGCCAGGTTCAAATCCTACTTCTGATATCCAGCTGTGGGACCTTCTGAAGCTCACTGAATGCCTCAGTGCCTTAGGTAAATCTCTGGAACTATAAGATAACGGAGCTGCATGCAGGGTGGAGAAGGAAATGGCAAACTGCTCCAGCATCTTTGCCAAGAAAACCCGAAATGGGGTCATGAAGAATTGGACACCACTGAAAACAACTGAATAGCCACAAAATTCCATAAAGGGAGTTTCCATTTCCAAATTCCACCAGAAGTTGTCTGAAAACATTCAAGAAAAATTTATTAGGCACCTTTAATACAATAGGCATTGTGCTAGATGTCAGGTGTACAACGACAAATCCATTTGTAGATAAAGAAACTGAGGCAAAGAGAAGTGATTTGCTCATGATCACACAGCTAGAAAGTGTCTAAGGGAGAATTTTAAAAAACTGTTCTGCCTTCAACGACCTTACATTCTAGGCACGGGAAACACTGTGCACGTATATAGGGATATGATAAAAACTGATACAAAATAGATACCAAGTGATTTAGAGGGAAGGCACTAATAGGTGGGGAAGAGAGGACTGGAATCAGGAGAGGCTTCATGTGGAAGGTGATGCTTGAGCTGAGTATTGAAAGAAACAAGGGATCTGAAAACAGAGGGGAAGAGTGAGTACATTCCAGGCACAGGGAACAGCCTGAAGAAAAGTAAAGAGGTAGGAAATGGAGTGCTATGTGTGAGAAGTATTAAGTTCAGTTTGGCTACCCCTTTGGGTATTTGAAGGAGAGTAATGTGGAATTAGGTTGGAAAAATGAATTGGAACCAGGTTATTCAGGACTGTAAATGCCAGTCAAAGGAAGTGATCCTAAGGGCACTAGGGAGCCACTGGAGCAGACTGAATAGAGAAATGACATGGTGAGGTCTGTCCTGTAGGACAATCACATTGGCAGCTGTGTAGAACAGAGGTGACCCACAAGGGCTGAACCAGATAAATATGTAATTGGGAAATATTTAACAAAATAAGTAAAAATTCAACAGAATATAGATAATGTTAAAATGTGGTTTTCTGAGTCAATATGTTCCTACACTTAGAGTCATAACGGATGGTTTAATGGCCTCATTTCTATTTGGGTTTGACACTACTAGTGTAAAAGATGGATTTAACAGGATATAAAATCACAGGTTCAACACCCCTCATCTCCACTTCTGCATATCAGTTATCATTATCTCTGGTTGTTCAGCACAAACCTCCTTCCTTATGCAAACTCTATTCTGTGGGCATTGTAGAATAGAAGAGAATTTTTAAGTGGAAATGAATCGTGGAAGTTCTCTAGTCCAAGGTCCTCACCTTACAGATGAGAAAACTGAGACATAGAGCAGATATCTGACTTTCCCAAGGTCTCCTTGCTAATAAAAGAAGGAGAACTAGGATCCAGATTCCTAACCTCTAATTCAGGGCCCTTTTTAGTACTCTAGTCTGCTTCCTACTTCCAAGAGGATTCACATTCATTCACTAAAGCATATTGCTTTTTCTCTGAATTGGATATGATTTTTCCAAGTAAGATGGTAGAAAATAGAATGAATTGTGGGTTGTATTTGAAGGATTTGGAATGGCATGGTTGTTCTTTATTCAGTGCTTGGTTCTGATTTCAAAGGATGTGCTGTGGAACTTCTCAGTGGGTATGTTCGTTGTTGTTTTGCCTGTGTACGATTTACTGAAGGATCCATGGAGACATGGGGAAATTAAAAATCTATATGGTCCCTCAATAGTCATAGCTACTTTGAATAGTATTCCTGACATTCTGTTAAGTCCCAAATCCCTGGGATGCAATGATTGGCCCTGGAAGTTTGTTTTTATAGCCAGGAATTCTTAAGCTGTGGACCATGAACCTGTTTTTAAAAAATATTTTGCTAACTGTATTTCACTATAATAGGTTTCCTTTGTAATCCTATGTATTTAAAGGCAGCTAGATGGCACACTGAATAAAGTGCAGTCAGGTAGACCTGAATTCAAAATTTGGCCTCAAATGCTTTCTTAGCCATGTGACCCTAGGCAAGTCATTTAACTCTCACAGCTTTGGTTTTCTCAACTGCAAAATGGGGATAATATAGCACCTACCTTTCTGTGTCATATTGAGGATCAAATGAGATAATAACTGTAAAATATTTAACCCAGTGCCTGACACATAGTAGGTGTTTAATAAATGCATGCTCCTTTCCCCTTTGCCCCTGATTTTATGCATTTAAAAACATGATTCTGAGAAGTGATCCATAAGTTTTGTCATACTGCCAAAGGGGTGTATGACACAAAAATGGTTAGGAACTTCTGTTTATGCCAGGGGTGGAGAACCTGTGGCCTCAAGGTCACATGTGACCCTCTAGGTCCTCAGCTGTGGCCCTTTGACTGAATCCACTTCACAGAACAAATCCACTTAATAACAAATCTCCTTAATAAGAGGATTTGTTTGTAAAACTTGGACTCAGTCAAAAGGCTGCACCCAAGAACGTAGAAGGCCATAGATTCCCCACCCCTGGTTTATTCAGTTTATATTTCTGCTAGAACTTAGTGACCTGGGGTTGGAGAGATGGGAATGGCATGTGGTGAGGGTAATATGTTTAGGCAAAAGATCAGCTGAAAAGAGAACTTGACTTCAACTCTGCCTAGCCTGGGTGGTTGATCTTTATTCAGAAGAATATTGTTTTATCCACCTTGGGATCCAATAGTGGCATCATCTCAATCTGACAGACAAGAAAGCTATAATGACTCCCAGGCTGTACCACTGCTGTCCTAATACAGAGAAATTACAAGAATACACTTGCAGGCTTAGGCACTTGGCTTGCCATAAAGGGACTCTGTAATTTCATAGCTATGTATAAAATGTCTATGCTTGTGTCTATCCGTCTAGAGCATTAAGTTCTTAAACATAGCTTGAGCCTTTGTCCCATTTCTCTTTAAAAAAAAAGCCTACCACCAAACTCAAGAGATATGGCCTCATATATTTTTTTTATGCTCAGAAAATAGATGTGCTATAAATCCAGGATTAAAATATATTAATATTCAGCAAAGAAGAAATTCAGAGAACTGAAAGAACACTTACAGGGAAGAGCAAGTAGCTAAAAGAAACACTGGAAGGACTAAATAGACAAAGCCAGGCCATGTCACAACTAATGGGAAAGAAGGGATCATAGCTGTCTTCAAAGGCTTCCATATTATAAACATGAAAGGAAGTATGCTATTTAGAATGGCACTAGAAGTTATAAATCAAAGTAATGGGATGAAATTAGGCAAGGACAAATCTAGGCTAAATATCAAGGGAAAAAATCCTTACAATAGCAGCTCTATTAAAATATGGAAACGTCTTTTGAGAAAAGTAGAGGTTGCATAAACCTTTGAGACTTTCAAAATTTCCAGTGCCATGGCTAAGGTCGATCTGGATTGGTGTATATCCTCTCTCTTCTTTCCATGTCCCCATTTCCCCTCTACCCACAATCCCTGGATAGTCTCAAGTTCCATAATTAGAGCAAGACCAAAGGTGAAACTAGAGTACTCTGTCTCTTTCTTTTCTCATATACCTTTCGATCCTTTGCCCTTTTACAAATTTAACTTACCTGTTTATTAGGAGTCCTCTCTGTTGACATGTCTGCCTTTAATACGAATTCAAGGTAGGATGGGCATGGTAATTATGTAGAAGATGGGAGTCAAGATGTTAGGGAGGGTAAAAGAAGGAAAGGAGAGATTGTCTTTCCTGTAGGGTAAAAGCTCCTTGTGGGCAGAGACTGTTTCATTTTTGTCTCTATATTCTCTTAACACAATGCTAGAAAAAATAGATATTTAATATTTGTTGATTGATTGAATAATCCTGGAAACGGAGGAGGATATAGAGGTGGATAGAGGAAATATACCTGTAGATGACGCATTCTCACTACATTCTCTGTTGGACACACATGGAGGAAGAACATTTCCAAGAACTCCCATGCAAAGAAAGAAAATTGGACTGACATCAGATTTCCTCCCACCCCCGACAACTGATTTCTCTAGTTCTAATCAAAGAATAAAGGCTCAGGTTGACATAAAAAAAGACTCTGAAGCTGAAAATAGTCATGAATCTGCTGTTAAAATAACCATCAGCCTCAGTGTTTGATGAATCATCAAACAAGTTTAGGGAGTACAACCCAGTCGAGGCTTACTAATTATTGCATGTAGCAAAAGCAAGATGATACAGGAATTAAATTCAGGTAGTTGTTTTTTCTTCCGTCTCAAATACAATGCCTCTTTTAATGAGTATAGGGCAGAGGAGACTAGGCAACAATCTGCTCTTGACTGATCTGAGGGATGGTGTCTAAAACTTTTCATTCAACATTAAAAGCTCACTTACAGTGATCTCACAGTTTTATTGAGAGATTAATTTTCCTAAAACATATTTTCTTGAGCTGAGTATTTCTGCCTCCATAGTCACTGGAGTCTCATAGTATTTAGAGTTTGAAAGGACATTAGAAGTCAACTAGTCTGAACCTCTTCATTTTGCTTTTATAATCACAAGAGATTCATGGAATCTAGTCTGAAAGGGACCTCAGACGTCAACTAGCCCACACCTGTTTTTACAAATGAGGAAACCAAAGCCAGACTGGTTAAGAGATTTGCACAAAGTCACCAAGGTAGAAAATATCAGATGCAGGATTAAAATCCAAGTCTTGAACCCTATGGTCATTGATTTTGCCACAGTGCCATATTGTATCCTAATAGGAAGACATTTTCTGGTTCATATTGTTAAAATTTTCCAAGAGTAGAGAGAATCTATTTCCTGGTAAATATACAGGAGCACTAGACATGGAATGTTACGGCATGTGTAGGCATAGAGCATTATTAAAAACCAAGACTAACCAGACTGGCTGCTCAGGCCACAAAAATGAATAGAATTTTCTGTGCCTCTACATGACAGAGATGAGCCTCTGTATAATGACTAGTTTCAGAAATCACTGTTATGTTTGGATATAATGATGAGTAACCAATAACATGGCACTTTTCTTTTTCATTGAAAGGTTTAAAAAAATAAGCTATTCTTTCTTATCTGAAGGCTATGTTTTTCCACAGACATCTAAAATGTACCAAATACTTTTTGCATCTGTCAAATAGGTATGGGGATATAGAAGGATCTGGTGGTCATATTGGGTATCAGGTAAGGATGGTGTACTGAGAAAGTCAGACCAGGTATTGACCCTGAGAATGAACTGGCAGAATTAGTGTAAAACCTTGTTTATGTGATATTTGGGAACCAAAAGCTAGGAGGGCCTAGTAATCCTCTTCCTTTTTTTAAAGGTGAGAAATGGTGAACATATCCCGTAACGAAATTATCCTTACCTTGCAGTTTATGGAAATTATATTCTACTATTACCTCATCTATAAGGTATTTTGTGGATTATAAAAATTATAAAGTGAATTTTTGATGAGCTCATTCCCTAAAGGCAAGTGACTAATCATCTTTATGAAGTGGGAAGTGAATGATGCCATCATCTAGGATGCTAACTGAACCCACTAGAATCTATCTTCCCAGATCTGAAAATAGACCAATAATTAAGGTGCTTTGGAAGCACATAGAAGTCAGAAAGTAGAAGGAAGTACAGCCTACATACCAATTTTGAAGTGAAATAAGAATAAGAGATGGATACATTTTAGATTCTGTTATATGCTAGCTAGGACTTGTCCAAGGAATCATGGGGGCCAGATGCATATATGGTGGTGGGTTCTAGTTCATCATAAAGGGGAATTCTTAAAGCACATCTGACCCCTCACTTTACTCCTCACCCCATCTTAATAAACACTAGTAGCTCCCTATCACCTCCAGGATCAAATATAAAATCCTTTGTTTGATATTCAAAGCCCTTGATAGCCTGCCCCCTACTGCTTGCTGCACATTAGAAATTCTTCCTTGATTGACGATCTGACCTCTCTTAACATTTGCTCTAAAACTTCTCTTGTCAAACCACCTCCACTGCCCAGTCCTGTCTCTGTCCACAATATAGTTCACACCTGCTCTTCTCCACCTTAGCCCTTCTAAACTCGCATTATCTCTCACCCTTCTTTGGATGATCACAACAGCCAGCTCAACGGTGTCACATTTATAAGTCTCTCCCTCTCCAATCTGTTCTCTATACAGCTGCTGGAGCATTATTCCAAATACGTAAGTCATAGAGTGTCACTTCTTTACTCAAGAAATTCCAGTGTCTTCTTTTTCCTCTAGGATAAAATATACACTCTTTTGGATGGCTTTGAAAGTTCTTCACAGTCTGGCTCTAGAAGACCTTTCCAGGCTTATCATGCATCACTTATCTTCATGAACTTTACATTCTAACCAAACCTGGCTTAATGGCTATTCCCTGGACAGGATGTTCCAGTCTTTATAGAAGCTGCATGCCTGGAATTCCCTCCATTTTTACCGATGCCTTGTAGATTATCTAGTTTACTTCAAAGTTCAGGTGCCATCCCTTACAGGAAACTTGTGCTGATTCCCTTCACTAAATTTGCTGTTGCCTTCCCCAGGGCATGCTTTGTATGTATCTTTTATTTAATTTTCTACATGCATTTTGTTCTCCTCCCCAGTTCCTCAATAAAATGTAGGCTCACAGGTTGGAACTTTTTTGGTTTGGGCTTTGTCTTGTTTTGCTTTTTGGTCTTTGTATCAAAAGGCTAACCTAGTGCCTGACATATAGTAGATATTTAATAAATATTTGTTGAATGACTAGGAACCCCTTATCTCTGAACCCCATTTTCAAACTGTGCTTGAAGGAGAAATAATAGCCTTGTCCTATTTCCTCTTTTCACTCTCCTCTCTCACTTCTTTGACACCTATGGTGATGGCCCTGGTAAAACTCTAAGGTCAGTAAAATTGATCTTCTGTGTCTCCTCTCGATGTCCTTTTTTTCCTACCAACTTCTTCCTATATTGTTCATGTGTCCTGATGTCTGATTGCCATGCCCCTATGATACTGTGTCAAATTTTGTATTTATTTTTAAAATTAAGGGATACATTTTAGAGATTTATAGTTACATATGTAACCCTCTTTTGTCTTCCTCAGTGGTATCCTATGATAATTGATCCTGTTCTCCTCTATCTAATCAAAATTTATCTATGCGGTAAATCCTACCATTTTTGAGGTTCTCTCTCCCTCCCTCCCTCCCTCTTTCCCTCCCTCCCTCTCTCTCTCTCTCTCTCTCTCTCTCTCTCTCTCTCTCTCTCTCTCTCTCTCTCTCTCTCTCTCTCTCTCTCTCTCTCTCTCTCTCATTATCTATTTTAATATCCTAATCCTGGCTATTATAGTGGTGGCTGCTAATCAGCTAATCCCTCCTTCCAAGGTAACACTTGCCTTGTAGCTGGTGCCTTTTATACACAATGGGACTTAAGTTGCAATTTGACAAGCTGGTGGGGGAGATATTTGAGGGGGGTCTTGTTTGTGTGCATGTGTAAAACCATATTATGCAAACTTCTATTTATCAGTTCTTTTTCTGGAGGTGGATAGCATTTGTACAACCCTTAAAATTACCCTGTGTTCAATCACTGTCTATTTTGCCTATCTGCGTAAATTTGCAGTCAATTCTTTCTCTACCCCCAATCAGAATTCTTCTCTTCTGAGTTGAGCCCTTCGGTAAACTGTATGTGCATCAGATCTTTGGCCTAAAGGGAAAACTGATTTTGTAAGATCAGTATCTCAGCTAAAGAGTTTCACTTGAATATTGAGGTCACCTTTTTGATGCCTTTTTCTATGTATTTGGAAGTGGAATGTTCAGAATAAAAGAGTAGACAAGTAAGTAAAGGAAGAAATGTAGACTTTTCAGGGAATAGGGAGATCATTTGACACTTCAGAACTGGATCTGAGTGTTATAAGTCAAAACCACTCAGCTCAGGTCTCCTTCAGTCAATAAAAATATATTAAGGGCCTGCTATGTGGGGGCCACTGTGCTAAGTTCTGGGGGTAGAAAGAAAGGTAAAAGACAGCTTCTGCTCTGGAAGTTCTCACAATCTAATGGGGAAGACAATATGCAAACAACTGTGCAAGCAAACTACGTGCAGGATAAATTGAAATAATCTACAGAGAAAAGACACTAGAATTAAGAAGGATTAGGATAATTTTCCTACAGAAAGTTGAATTTTAACTAGAGTTTGAAGAAAGTCAAGGAAACCAGGAGGTAGAGAAGAGGAGGAAGAATATTCCTTTTGAGAAACAAGTTTTCTTTTTATTGTTTTTGTATGAACTTAAACACCAGCAAATGTAAATATTTCCATTTATAAATAAAAACCTAAAAGGATTATTTATAATAACTGTGAATCTCTATTAATGTACACCTTGATTTTAAAGTTATTGTTCACTCATGTCTGACTTTTCATGACTCCATTTGGGGTTGGGTTTTTTTTTTAGTTATTTAGCATTTTATTTTCCTCCAGTTACATATAAAAACAATTTTTAACATTTGTTTTTAAAACTTTGAGTTCCAAATTCTCTCCCTTCCTTCTCTCTCCTCTCCATTGAGAAGGCGAACAATTCAATATAGGTTATACATGTGTAGTCATGCAAAACATTTCCAAATTAGTCATATTGTGAAAGCAAACATAGAACAAAAAAATAGCCTCAAGAGGAATAAAGGAAAAAAAGTATGTTTCAATCTGTATTCAGACATCATCAGTTCTTTTTCTGGGATTGGATAGCATTTTTCATGATAAGTCCTTCAGAGTTCTCTTGGACCATTTTATTGCTGAGAATAGCTAAGCTATTCACAACTGATCTCCTTACAATACTGCTGCTACTTTGTATATGGTACATTTCACTTTGCATCAGCTCATGTAAGTCTTTCCAGGTTTTCCTGAGAGCATCCTGCTCATCATTTCTTATAACACAATTTCTCATAGCATTATAGTCACATACCACAATTTGTTCAGCCATTCCCCAATTGATGGGTATCCCCTCAATTTCTAATTCTTTGCCACCAGAAAAAAGCTGCTACAAATGTTTTTGCGCATATCGGTCCTTTCCCTTTTTTTAAATCTCTTTTGGGATACAGTCTTAGTAGTGGTATTGCCAAGTCAAAGAGTATGCAAGTTTATATAGCCTCTTGAGCATAGTTCCAAATTGTTCTACAGAATAGTTGAATCAGTTCACAACTCCACCAACAATGCATTAGTGTCTCATTTATCCCTCCTCTAACATTTCCCATTTTCTTTTTCTATCCCATTAGCCAATCTAATAGGTATGAGGTAGTATATCTCAGAATTGTTCTAATTTGCATTTCTCCAGTCAACAGTGAGAACATTTTTTTTTAAATAAGGCTATACATAGCTTTGATTACATCATCTAATAACTGTTCATATTTTTTGATCATTGATCAACTGGGGAATGGCTATTATTTTATAAATTTGGCTCAGTTCTCTCTATATTTGAGAAATGAGGCCTTTATCAGAGAAACTTGCTTCAAAATTTTTTCTCACAGTTATAATTGCTAACTATATTTCCCTTAATCCTATTTCCCCCTCTGTTTATTCTATCCTCTCTCTCCTTTCACCCTATCCCTCCTCAAAAGTGTTTTACTTCTCACAACCCCCAATCAATCTGCCATCCCTTCTATAACATGCCCCCCTTTTCTTATTCCCTTCCACTCCTTTCCTGTAGGGTAAGATAAATTTTTATACCCAATTGAATAAATATATTACTCACTCTTTGAGCCAATTCTGATGAGAATAAGGTTCATTCATTTCCCCTAGCTCCCCCCTCTTCTCCTCCTCTATAAAAGTTTTTTCTTGCCTCTTCTATGTGAGATAATTTACCCCATTCTACCTTCTGCCCTTCCCTTCCTCCCAGTACATTCTTCTCTGACCCTTTAATTTTATTTTTAGATATCATTTCTTCATATTCAACCCACACCTGTGCCCTCTGACTATACATATTCCTTGTAATTGCCCTAATAATGAGAAAGTTCTTATGAGTTATAAGTATCATTTTCCCATGTAGTAAGGTAAACAGTTTGACCTTATTAAGTCCCTTATGATATCCCTTTTCTGTTTACTATTTTATGATTCTCTTAAGTCTTGTATTTGAAAGTGAAATTTTCTATTCAACTCTGGTCTTTTCATCAAGAATGCTTGAAAGTCCTCCATTTCACTGAATGTCAACTTTTTTCCCCGTGAAGGATTATTCTCAGTTTTGCTGGGTAGGTGATTCTTGGTTGTAGTTCTAACTTCTCTGTCCTCTAGAATATCATATTCTAAGCTCTCCAGTTCTTTAATTTAGAAGCTGCTAAATCTTGTGTTATCCTGACTATGGCTCCACAATAGTTGAATTGCTTCTTTCTGGATGCTTGCTATATTTTTCTCCTTGACCTGGGAGCTCTGAAATTTGGCTATCACCTTCCTGGGGGGCTTTTATTTTGGGATCTCTTTTAGGAGGTGATCACTGGATTCTTTCAATTTCTATTTTACCTTCTGGTTCTGGAACAGGCCTACACAGCATATGACTAGCAGGCTGTATGTGTGTAGGCCTGTTCTAGAATATCATAACAGTTTTCCCTGATAATTTCTTGAAAGATGATGTCAAAGTCCCTTTTTTTGATCATGGCTTTCAGGCATTCCAATAATTTGCAAATTATCTCTCCTGGATCTATTTTCCAGATCAATTTTTTTTCCAGTGAGACATTTCACATTGTCTTCTATTTTTTCATTCTTTTGGTTTTGTTTTATTGTTTCTCACTTTCTCATAAAGTAATAAATTCCCACTTGCTCAATTCTTATTTTTAAGGAATTATTTTCTTCAGTGAGCTTCTTGCCTTCTTTTTCCATTTAGCCAATTCTACTTTTTAAGGAGTTCTTTGGAATTTTTGTGCTTCTTTTTCCATTTGCCCAACTCTGCTTTTTAAGGCATTCTTCTCTTTATTGGCTTTTTGTATCTCTTTTGCCATTTGGCCTAGTCTGCTTTTTAAGGTGTTATTTTCTTCAGTGTTTTTTGTGTCTTCTTTACCAAGATGTTGACTTGTTTTTCATAATTTTCTTGTGTCACTCTCATTTCTCTTTCCAATTTTCTTTTCCTTCTTTTACTTGATTTTCAAAATCCTTTTTGAACTCTTCCATGGTCTGAGTCTAATTCATATTTTTCTTAGAGGCTTTTGATGTAGGAGCTTTGATTTCATTATCTTCTTCTGAGTATATGTTTTGATCTTCTTTGTCACTATAGTAATTTTCTGTAGTCATAATTTTTTTCTGTTATTTGCTCATTTTCCCAACCTCTTTCTTGACTTTTCACTCTTTGTTAAAGTAAGGCTCTGCTTCCAGGGTAGAGGGCACACAGTCCCAAGTTTCAGGGGTTTTGTGTAGCTGGTTTTTTATATTTGTAAAAGCTATTTTTCTAAATATATAATTCATTTGTTTTTTCAGTTCTCAACATTCACTTCCACAAGAATTTGAATTCAAAATTTTCTTCCCATCTCTCCCCACCCCCACCCCAGGACATCATGCACCCCATCCATCCCTTCCTTCAGTATGTCCTCTCTTCTATTACTCACCCTTCTTCCATCCCCCTTCCCCTCTATTTTCTTGTAGGGCAAAATAAATTTCTATACCCCATTGCCTGTACATCTTATTTCAGTTGCATGCTAAAATAATTTTTAACATTCATTATTAAAACTTTGAGTTCCATATTCTCTCCCTTCTTCCCTCCCCACCCATCCTCATTGAACAAACAAGCAATTCAATATAGGTCATACATGTGTGGCCATGCAAAACACTTCCATAAGAGTTATACTGCAAAAGACTAACCACATTTCCCTCTGTCCTATCCTGCCCTCCATTTATTCCATTCTCTCTCTTCACCTGTCCTTTCACAATAGTGTTTGCTCCTGATTATCCCTTTACCCAATTTGCTGTCCCTTCTATTATCTTCCCTATCCTATCTCCTTCCTCCCTGTCTTCCTGCAGGGTAAAAGAGATTTCCATATCCAATTGAGTGTGTGCTATTCCCTCCTTAAGCCAAATTCCATGAGAGTAAGGCTCACTTATTTCCTTTCATCTCCTCCCTCTTCCCCTCCATTGTAAAAGCTCTTTCTTTTCTCTTTTATTTGAATGCTTCATTCTGCCTCTCCATTACTCTTACTCCTAGGACATTACACTCAACAGTAAATTTTATTTTTTAGGTATTCTCCCTTCATATTCAGCTTACCCTGTGTCCTCTGTCTATTGTATGTGTATATATACACATGTACATATACATACCTACACGTATATAAGATACACATACATACCTACATATATGTGTGTGTGTATGTGTTTCCTCTAAGTACCCTAATACTGAAAAAGGTCTCATGAGTTACAAATAGCATCTTTCCATGTAGAAATATAAACGGTTCAACTTTAATGAGTTCCTTAAGGCATTTCTTTCCAGTCTACCTTTTCATGTTTCTCTTGGTTCTTGTATTTGAAAGTCAAATTTTCTACTCAGCTCTGGTCTTTTCTACAAGAATGCTTGGAAGTCCTTTGTTTCATTGAAATTCCATTTTTTTCTCTGAAGTATTTTACTCAGTTTTGCTGGGTAGGTGATTCTTGGTTTTAATCCTACCTCCTTTGACCTCTAGAATATCATATTCCAAGTCTTTTGATCCCTTAGTGTAGAAGCTGCTAAATCCTGTGTTATCCTGGTTGAATTTCCACAGTACCTGAATTATTTCTTTTTGACTGCTTGTAATATTTTTTCCTTGATATTGGAACTCTGGAATTTCACTACAATATTCCTAGGAGTTTTCCTTTTGGGATTTCTTTCAGGAGGTGATTGGTGAATTCTTTCCATTTCTATTTTACCCCCCAGTTCTAGAATATCAAGGCAGTTTTCCTTGATAATTTCTTGGAAGATAATGTCTAGGCTCTTTTTTTTTTGATCATGGTTTTCAAGAAGACCATTACCTTTAAAATTATCTCTCCTGGATCTATTTTCCAGGTCAGTTGTTTTTCCAATGAGATATTTTATATTGTTTTCTATTTTTTCATTATTTTGGCTTTGTTTTATAATTTCTTGATTTCTCATAAAGTCATTAGCTTTCATCTTCTCCATTCTAATTTTTAAAGAATTCTTTTCTTCAGTGAACTTTTGAACCTCCTTTTCCATTTGGCCAATTCTCTTTTTAAAGTGTTCTTCTCCTCATTGACATTTTGGACCTCTTCTACCATTTGGGTTAGTCTATTTTTTAAGGTGTCCTTTTCTTTTCTTTTTTTTTTAAAGGTGTTATTTTCTTCAGCATTTTTTGGGTCTTGTTTGCAAGCTGTTGGCTCACTTTTCATGATTTTCTTGCATTGTTCTCATTTATCTTCCCAATTTTTCCTCCACCTCTTTTACTTGATTTTCAAAATCCTTTTTGAACTTTTCCATGGCCAGAGACCATTGCATATTTTTTTTGGAAGCCTTGACCTTGCTGTCTTCCTCTGATTGTGTACTTTGCTCTTCCTCCTCCAAAAGATGGAAGAAAATACCTTTTCACCAAGTAAGTAACCTCCTATAGTCTTATTTTTCCCCTTTTTGAGCATTTTCCTAGCCAGTTACTTGACTTTTGAGTCCTTTGTCAAGTGGAGGGTATACTACCTTAGGCTTCAGAGGTTTTGTGCACCTGTTCTCTGAGATGTCTCTAGGGACCTGTCTCAGTTCCTCCAAGGTGACACAGTCAAGGGAGAGAAGTATACTTCTCTCCTGGCTTTTGGTCTTGTCTGTGAGCAACCAAAAGCACTCTTTTCTGCCCTGTAACTGCAAGTAGGATTCCCTCTCCACAGCCACCATCAGCTCCACCAAGCCAGCACTCCCCCCATCCCAGGGCTGCCTCTGAGGACTGAGACCCAGATCAGCTGCCCAATTCCCCAGGGTTTTTAAGCCAGGGCTCCAAAGGTGGACACTGCTGCCATAGTGGCTGATGCTGCCCTGGGGCCTCTTAGGGCTGGACCACACTCCCCTCTCACCCAGATGAAAGAGCTTTATTACTTATTTTTGAAGCTGTCTTTGATGCTTGTGGGTTGAGAAATCTGTGAACTGCAGCAGCAGCCTGTGATTCCTTGCCCTGAAGCTTGCTCTAGTCCTGTCTGTGCCACAGGGCCCATGTTTGGCTGGACTCTGCTCCGAGCCTGGTCTGATAGACCTTTCCTGTTGGCCTTCCAGGCTACCTTGGGCTAGAAATCTTTTTCACTCTGTCATTTTGTGGCTTTTGCTGTTCTAGAATTTGTTTAGAGTCATTTTTTGCAGGTATTTTAAGGGCTATGGGGGAGAGCTAGAGCAGGTCCATCCTTCTACTCCACCATCTTGGCTCTGCTCCTTGTGAAGCTGTTTTTAGAGATATTTCCAGGGATCTGTAAGTTTTTAGTTCTTCCAAGGTGATATGACCTAAGAAGAGGTGTGTTCACTACTCTTCTTGTGTGTGCTCTGGTCTGTGAGTGACCACAAGCACTCTTTTCTGCCCTGGAACTATGAAGAGGGTCCCCACTTCACTGAGACTTCAATCTCTGGTGTTCTAGTGCTCCTCCTTGCCTTTGAGACTGTGACCTGGAGCCAAGTATGGGCAAAGCAACTGAGTCCTACCTCAGTGAAGGCAAAGAGACTGCTGCAATCTCCTTCTGACCAGTTGTCTGACTCCCTTATTGTCTATGGCCTGAAAGCTCTGGAAGCAGCTGCTGCCACTGCTGATTCAGTGGGCCCCAAGGCTTACTCCTGGTTTCTGGAGTGTGCTGGGTCTATGCTGGCAAGGCCTGTGCTGGACTGTGCTCCATTCTCACCTCAGTGCAATAGTCCTTTCCTACTGACCTTCTAAATTGTCTTTGGCTAGAAAATTATTTCACCCTATTCTTTTGTGGGTTGTGCTGTTCCAAGAATTTTTTTATGGTATTATTTAAAAGTGTTTGTAGGGGTTTTCAGGAGAAGTCAAGTGAGTTGCTGCCTTTTCTCCACCATCTTGGCTCCACCCCCATTTAGGATTTTCTTGGCAAAAATACTGGAGTGATTTGCCATTTCCTTCTTCAGCTCATTTTAAAGATGAGGAAACTGAGGCAAACAGGGTGAGGTGACTTCACCAGGGTCACATAGCTAGTAAGTATCTGAGGCTAGATTTGAACTCATGTAGATGAGTCTTCCTGATTCCAAGCCCAATGCTCTATCCACTGTGTTATCTGGTTGCATAATTTTAAAGTAGATATTGAATTTAACACAGTACCAAAACTGCCCTGCTTGTCTGTATCCCCCTTTGAATTTCCTTCTATTCATATATTCTATATATACCTATATATATACTCATATTTATCATATATATTATATATATAAATGTTGCATTGATATTCACTTATTTCTTTTCTTCTAGTTTTTCTGTATTAGTATATAATTTCCCTGCCACTCTGCCTTATAATTTGCTACCCTCTATCTCCAACAACCCCACCCCAACACACACACACACACACACACACACACACACACACACACACACACACACATCCTTATAACAAAAAAGTATAATTAAGCAAAACAAAATCACACACTGACCACAAGTGCCTTATTCCATCACCCTTTTGGCAGTTTACCTGGGAATTTACATTCTACTAGCTTTTAAGAGACAGTTTCTGAATAATGAAGAGCCTGTCTGGGTGTTTCTACATCTAAAGTTACCTTCCCTTTTGGGAACAGTTCACATTCATTAAAAAAAGATTATTGTACTCAATTCTACAATGAAATGATTCTATCTTACTTATCGGACAAATTTGAATGATTTGGCAGTTTCTAACTTCTTTAGAGGGTCAACTTTACAACTTTTGTTTCTCCCTTCATTTCACTTGTTTCTTCTTTCACTTTTCTCTTTTCAATATTACAGTACCTTACAATCATATATGCAGCCTTCCTCTCCTAAATTAGGGGTAAATTAGGGTAAAAAATGACACAATTAGGTAAATAATGAATGGTTTTATTTGTCTTTTGTGAACTGGAAAATCCACATGTACAAAGGAATTATGGAATCTCAGAAACTCCAGGGGCCCTCCAGGCCCACTTAAACCTTAAAAAGATGGCCCTCTCCAACAAATTGGAATCCTGTGACTACTTGAAGTCCTACCTCTAATGAGGAAGAGCTCACTCAGTGGGGAATTTCTTCCCCACTGAGTAAGGTATTAGTCAAAGTCTGGTAATTGCTATTTTTTTTTTGGTCTAATTGCTAAAGATTCTATATTTCTAGAAGTCAGATTTCTAGTGTCTCACAATGTTTTGAGCACTGGCATAACTTCCCACTTAACTAAATGAATGAATCAATGCATCAAGAAACATTTATTAAACTTTTACTTCATGGCAAGTAATGTGCTAAGTGCTGCAGACACCAGTATAATCAAACAAAATAGATTCTGCCCTCAAGATGCTTACCTTCTAATAGGAAAAAGCAAAACATTTAGGAACAAAATGGAATAGTACAGTTGGGGCCATCATGGACATTTATAGCACCAGCATGTCATAGAAATGGTCTTCAGAAAGACGGGTGGAAGGTCTGAGACCAGACGAGATGATATTCACCAATTAGAGCCCAGTCACAGGTAAAGGGTCTTTCATTTCTGACCTGGGGGGAGGGCAGAACCCAGGCAGCTTGGACTGGAGAGATGACCAGAGAATTCCTCTTGGTCTCCTCTGTAGACAGGCATTTAACTCTATTTGATGGATAACTGAGTGACTTTGGGTTTTGGAGGGAATGGCTTGTTTCTCTGATTTAATGTATCTTTCAATTTTGAGGAAAAATTGAAAGGAAGTAGAGAAAGGTAAATTTCATTACCATTCAGAAAGATCTGTAGCAGATAAGAATCTGGTTTTAGTCCTGCATCTGGCATATTTACTAACAATATGGGCAAATCATGAGCAGATGACCTAAATTCTCTGAGCTTCTCTTTCCTCATCTGTAAAATGGATAGAATAATGCTAGTGGTACCTATCTCAGAGGGATGTTTTTACCTCTTTTACTCTTAGCCAATTGAAGCAGTGGGGCAGCTATTAGAAGGTAAGCATCTTGAGGGAAGAGACTATTTTGTTTGATTATACTGGTATAGCTGTAGTGGATTGAACAGAAAAGTCTGGAGGCAGGAAGATGCATCTTCAGGAGTTAAAATCTGGCTTCAGATAATTACTAGCTGTGTGACCCTGGGTAAGTCACTTAATCCTTCTTGTCTCCATATCCTCTTCTGTAAAATGAGCTGGAGAAAGAAATGGCAAAGCACTCCCAGTATCTTTTATTTTTTAATTTATTTTTTTTAATGCTCTACAATCACTACCACAAAACTTAGATTCCCCCCACACACACCTACCTCCCACCACCCCTCTACCTCCCCAAGATGGCATACAATTCTATATAGAATCTATATACACTTTCTGATTGAATACGTTTTCACTATAGTCATGCTATGTAGATGAACTAAAATAAATGGAAATCATATAACAAATCAAAACATAATACACACACACACACACACACACACACACACACACACACACAAACATGATCTACTACATTCTGTGAATGAATTCCATAGTTCTTTCTCTGTGTGTGGAAGGCATTTTGCCTTAGAAAACCATTTGGAATTTTTTTTTTTTTAAGTTCTTGCGTTATTATGAAGTTCCAAGTCTGTCAGAAAAAACTCTCGCACACTGTGGTCGTAGCTGTGCACAAAGTTCTCCTGATTCTGCTCCTTTCACTCAGCATCAGACCATGTAAGTCCTTCCAGGCCTCCTTGAAGTCTTCTTA
Source organism: Notamacropus eugenii (assembly GCF_028372415.1). Lineage (NCBI taxonomy): Eukaryota > Metazoa > Chordata > Mammalia > Diprotodontia > Macropodidae > Notamacropus > Notamacropus eugenii. Next base: position 68,045,220 of record NC_092874.1, read on the forward strand.
TTCATCATTTCTTATGGTGCAATAATACTCCATTACGTTCATATACCATAATTTATTCATCCATTCCCCAATTGATGGGCATCCCCTTGATTTCCAGTTTTTGGCAACTACAAAGAGTGCTGCTATAAATATTTTTGTACATGTGGGACCCTTTCCCATTTTTATGATCTCTTGGGGATACAGTTCTAGAAGCGATATTGCTGGGTCAAAGGGTATGCACATTTTTGTGGCCCTTTGGGCATAGTTCCCCCAGTATCTTTTCTAAGAAAACCCCAAATAGGGCAATGAAGAGTTGGACATGACTGAACAGCCACAATTGAAGCAGTCTTCATAACATGATGACATAACATGACACAGGCTAATTTAGAGTAAAATATTGCTTGAATAAATTACCTCTAGGTTTATAGTTTGTTTTTTAAAAGTTTAACTTTCATTTATATAGCATTTTACAGTTACAAACACTTCTGAGTCTCACAACAACCTTGTGAAGTAGGCAATAGTACCCTTTAAGGAGAAAGGTTTACAAAGTGCTTTTTCCCCACAATAGTTCTAATAATTGAATAGTTAAATGTAATTGGACCTATTTGAGAGACAGGCAATTGAGACTCATAAAGTGTTTGTCTAAAGTCTCATGCAGGAGTTAGTAAGTGATGGGGATGGGCTTCTAGATGCTCTGACTCTAAAACTATTGCTTTAGAATTATTAAACTTATAGCAGCCAGATTAAAAGGTCATTGGCAAATATTTAATAAAATATAGGAAAATCTAAAGCAACATAGATAATGTTAGTTTATGGTTTTTAAATTCAATATATCTCTGCAGATATGTCTCTATTTGTGGCTGTTAAATCATTTCGTGTCTTACTCTTTTGTGACTCTATTTTGATTCTTTTTTTGGCAAAGATACTGGAGTAGTTTTGCCATTCCTTTTTCCAGCTCATTTTCCAGATGAGGAACTGAAGCAAACAGGGTTAAGTCACTTGCCCTGGGTCACACAGTTAAGTATCTTATTCTGGATTTGAACTCATGAAGATGAGTCTCCCTGATTCCAAACCCAGTACTCTATCCACTGAGCCACCTAGCAGACCCATTTCTATTTGAGTCTGACACTATCGACTTGATGCAAATAAATCTTGGCTTATTGGGTCTTGCTCTTAGGGCCTGATGTTAAGTGTGACCCCCTCCAGTTTCCCCTCAGTCCCATCTTTCCAGTCTTCTTACACCTTACTTATTCCCACATACTCTTTGTTCCAATGAGACTGGCCTCCTTGGTTGTCCCTTGCACCAGATTCCCCATCTTCAGATTCTGGACTTTTTCACTAACTGTTGCCCAGACCTTCCCTTCCTCATCTCTGCCTCCTGACCTCCCTGGCTTCCTTCAAGTGTCAACCTTCTCCAAGAAGCTTTTCCTGAGTCCCTTAATTCTAATGCTTTGCCTTTGTTGATTATCTTCCGTTTATCCTGTATCCAAGTGTATCTTGAACACACCTGTTTGCATGTCGTTTCCCTCGTTAGACTGTGACCTCCTTGAGGGCAGGGACTTTCTTTCATCTTTCTTTGCATGCACTTAGCATAGTACCTGGCGTATGGTAAGTACTTAAAAAATGTTTATCGACTGATTGACCTCTCTTTGTGATTGATACATATTCCTATTATTCCTTCCATACTTTGTCTTTTTCTTTCTCAAAATGCAGAATACAAAGCTCGTGACTTTTTTTTTAGCTTTTTTTTTTTAGCAGCAAGACTTGAATTTCATGGAGCCATAGACTGTCTTTTTTTTTTTATTTTCCCCATAGTACCCTGTGCTTAGAGTTCAATGTACTATGCAGGAAACAACTCAGAGTTCAAAATATTTTTCATAACAATGAAAAAAAATTTTAATCTTTTTTGAGACACTTCAAAAAAAGACCAGAAAAAAGACAGCATTAATAATCATAGTTCTTGCTAAATTTTAAATAAAATTGAATTATTTGATTTTTTAACACAAATTTTTCTCTATTCCACTTTTATCCCCTCATTTCCTTGAAAAATTGGCCTGCTGGTTTTCAAATTTGGTACTTTTATGTGATATGTACAAAAAGTTATGAGCATAAACAGCATATATATCAACATTTTATGAGAACTGTTGGATATTTCTGGCAAGATAGGCCAAGTAGTCTTCTGGAATTTTGAGAGCAAAGAGCATGGTAACACTGCTCTCTTTACATTCATGTAAAACCTTTTCCTTCCTTTCTAATAGGTCAATTTTCCCATCATTTATCTAAACAGATTGCTGAGAATTTTGGAGCATTCTCAAGTCTGGCTTTAATCCCTGATGTGGTTGGGACTACATAATTCATTTACACAGCACATTATTGAAGTATTTTAGGGCAATTTTAGGGGGTTGACCAGGAGAAACTAGTTGACTTGATGAGTTTAAAGGATGAAGCCACTGTTTTAAGACTTTAATTATGTTTCCTTGATATTTCTAAAATTTCTCATTGATTTATTGAGTCCTGGTATTTGATTGTGATTTTTTAAAATTGGGTCAGCCTATTGTTTGTTTGAGATCTTCCTTTGTACTCAGGCTATTTAAAGGGTCAAAGAGGTCTTTCACAGGGTCAGAGAGGGATCTCTTTTCCTCCAAAAAACTCTGTAGTCCTCCAGACATAATATTATCTTGGGATTGAGGATCCCCCCTTCTCAGCAGGGATCTCAGGTCAGCAACTGGAATATTAGAATGGACTGTTTTAGTTGGGAGTGGATTTACCCTCCCTGGAGGTCTTCAAGCAAAGACCAAATAATTTATTTTGTTAGGTAGGTTTTAGAGAGGATTCTTGTTTGCTTATGGATTGAACTAGGTAGCTTCTGAGGTCTCTTCCAACTCTAAGATTACAAAAAGGCAAGTGCTTTCCTTCAGTTAAAACAATTACAATAATGATAGCAGAAAAGTGTTTTATGTACACTATTTCTTTTGAGGTTTTTCTAATACCTCATTCCATGGTATTTTAGAGACCAGAAGCTGTGCTTTTTTATGCTAGATCTTTTTATATTAATCATGGAGCTCAGACTTTAAAAGGGAACCTTTGAAGTCATCTAGTCCAGTCCATACTTAGAACAAAAATCTCTTCCCATATTCTTGACAAGAGACCTCCCTTGACAACCTCTATTGATGGAGACTTTACAACCTCTGGGGACAGGTCATTCTGTTTTTGAGTAGCTATAATTACTACGAATGTTTTTCCCTATATAGAGATTAAATATATTTCCCTGCAAAGTCTATCCTAGTTATTCCCTCTGGGGTCCAGCAAAACTGTTCTAATCATTCACACAGCAGCCTTTCAAATGCTGGAAGGCAATAATTGTGGCTTCTTCAATGAGTGTTCACTTCTAGGGGGTCAATATCCTTACTTCTTTTAACCAATCTTCATAAGCGATGTTTTGAATGCCTTTGCTCTGTTTGTCAATATCTTACCTAAACTGTGATTCCCAGAATTGAACACAATACGCTAGCTGTGGTCTGACCACAGCTGAGTGGTCTAAGACCTTCCCTTTCCTTGTTCTGGACACTGTACCTCTATTAATGGAATTTCAAAGCCCATTAGCTTTTTTTGGCTGCCTTGTCACACTGTTGGCTTACATTAAGGTTTGCAGTTCTCTAAAACCACCTGCTTTCCCCCTTTACCCAAACAGTTGTCTAGACATACCACTCTCTCCTATATTTGCGTAATCGATTTTTTTGAATCCCAAAGTAGGAATTTACAATTATCCTAAATAACTTTCATCTTAGAATCACAGATTTAAAGCTGCAAGGAACCTTAAACACTATCTGATGAAACTTCCTCATTTTACAGATGATGAAACTAAGACCAAAGGAAGTAATCTGACCTGCATAAAGTCAGACAATAAGTAACAGAGAAGAGGGTTCGAGCCCAGAGAATTGTGCCTCTAAATCCAGTTTTTTTTCTACTTCAGCACATTGTCTCTGGTGTGGCCCTTAATTCTAGACTGTCGCACTCTTTGTTAGTTGCAGTTGTCTTTATACTTAAAAATCAAACTGAAATTCTCATTTTCACAATTCATTAAGTTCAGTTTCATTTTTTTACATGACTTTATTACACTTAGTTTTTGTTCTTTGAAAATTTCTATTCCATTTTGGGAGACTACCTTTCTCAAAACCATTCATTCTCTTCCCCAAAGTATGTCATGGCAGAGTAGTTGAAAATCATTGGCTAAGAGAGTGTAGTAATAGTGAACAGCTGAACGAGGCACACAGAGACATGGACAAATGAAATTCTAAAATACTGTAGCTTGGAATGTTCTTGGCATGTGGTATGATTTCTAAGAATAGATGTCAATAAAATACTGGAAACTGAAAAAGCACATAACTAATTAATCCATTATCAATGGAGGTTACCTATTTCTGGTCCATTCTCTTTGCTAGGTCAATCTAAGGAAACAGCTGCTTTCTCCCCCCTAAATTCTTTTACTCTGCTACTGAAGGCTAGTTTCTCTCTTGGCAGATTAACATTTTGGGCAATACTCTATGTACTTACTGGCTTATTTCCAAGTCAGAAAAAAAATAAACAATATTAACGAAAAGCAAAGTAGACTAGGCAATGTGAAATGCCTCCAAAATAGGTTGGCTTTTTTTCCCTCCCATGTGGCTCCAAATAGCAATTGCATTAACTGAGCCCAAAAGCTTACATATCACAGTGGATAAGACCCTACATTATAAAATAATAGCACTAAGGATGCTTCTTTTTCAATTGTCTTGTATTGGAAATGCTAAAGCCACCATCACCACATAATAACAAATGAAAACTCACTGACGTCCACAAAGTACAATCTTCTGAGAAGATATTCGAAGCTATGCCAAGAAAAACAATCAATAAAATGTGTTTGGGCTTTCACCATAGCCTAAAACTGAACCAGGTTCTGTATTTTGGGCAAGAAATTGACTTTAAGGGTGGATACTATTAACAATGTAATAAGGAACACTGAAAGGCAGAGCAAAACTATGTAATATATGTTGCTAAAATGGAAGAAAGAATAAAAGATTATTCCAAATAAAATGCAAAAAGGATGCCATTGGAATGTATGAGAATATGAACTCATACTCAAGGGAAGAGAAGACAGATGAAGTAGGGCTTTTAGAAAGAATGAGAAAGGCTTAGGATATTTTGTACCTTATAAGTCTGTGAATTCCCTGAAGATACTGATATTATAGGTGGAAATTTTTTGGGATACTTCAGTGGTATCTAGAGGTAGGGAATTTGATTTTATGACCTCATTTCAGTCACCAGAATATATTAAGTAAGGAAATATTTAATGAAATGGAGATTCATGATTTCATATGCAATCTTGTTTGGGTGTCCTGCTTTGTTTCTGGAATGACTGTTTCCACATGACATTTTATAATAGATTGAATTACCTGGACATAGGATTATAGATTTAGAGCTAGAAGGGAATTTAGAAACTCTCAAGTCAAATCCCTTCATTTTACAGATGAAGCTCAAAGAGATTAGTTAATGACTAGACAAGGTTTGTTGTTGCTTGTCCTTCCTTTTTAAAGAGGACCAATGACATGACGGGTGATGTCTTGACTTGTGCATGAATTGGATTTAAGTGAGGTGGAGTTGACAAAGTTGTCAGCCTTACCCTCTCTTCCGTAGTCATCACAGCCCAGTAGTAAGACAAAAGTCAGTATTATTGGCACTGGCCCAGGATGCAGTGGATGACCTTCGTGCTCCTGATGCCTGACCAAGCTCTAAGTTCTTCCCAGCACCTGCTTCAGCTGCCATCATAACTGTTGGAACAAATTGTTTGCATTCGCCGATTCCACTTGGGAGAGGGAGAAGTCTTCACATGCTTAGGGTAGACACACCCCTACGTCACCAATGGGTGTGAGGCCTTTTGGTTACCTTCAACCTGGTTTAGCCCATCTGCTGAGATGGTTTATCAGAAGGTGGCTACTGTACATGCCATAGCTTCTTGGAACCACAGGTAAGAGCTGGGTGACAGATGGGCACCAAAGGTGGATGAACAGCCCTGAAAAGGGCTCTGCAAGCCCTCACTCCAGAGGTTCTAGTCCTCCCTGAACACCCCATTTATGTAATCCATAAGGATTACATAGCTAGTAAAAATCTGAAGTAAAAATCAAACTGAAGTTTTTCTGATTCCACATTCAACACTCTATCCCTGGTTCCTGCATGGTAGGGGCTTACAATGAAGTAATGATAACAATTCACTTTTTAAAAATCTCCTTTTTCTTACTATCTTGATTTTCTATTATCTTCATTTCTGCATGTGTTCCTCTGCCATCCCCAGTTTATAAAGCACTTTGGTACAAAGGAAAGATCATGGGTGCTAGAGTCAGAGGACCTATTTTTGCTGCATATTACCAGTGTGACTTTGGAAAAGCAATACAAACTCTCTGGTCCTCAGTTTTCTCATATATAAAATAAAAGGTTTGGGCTAGATGGCCTCTGAGGTCCCTTCCTAGCTCTATGAGCCTATGATACCTATGAGGAAGGCAGTGTAAGTGCTATTACTCTGACTTTAGAGAGGAGATTTAGGGCTGAGTGACTTGTCCTAGACTATACAACTTGGAAGTGATAGAGTTGGGATTTGAATCACTGAAGGCATCTGATGGGACTGATAGCTGTTCCCTTCCCCCACCATCCCTTCCCATCTCCTCCTCCACTCCAACCCCCTCCACCTATGGCTCCATCCTCTACTTCCAGACTTTTTTGATGTCTATTCAGTAGTATGGTATAGTGGAAAACCTACTGGATTCAGAGTCTGAAAAACTAGGTTCAAATCCTCACTCTGCCATTGACTACCCATGTGACTTTGGGCAACCTCTTTGGTTTATTGTGTTTACTCATCTGTGAAATTAGGATGTTAGACTAGACAATCTTTAATGTCCCATCCAAAAATCCCAAATTGATAACCATGTGTAATATAGTGCAAAGGAAGAAGAACAGTGAAATTTGTTTTCCTTCTGCCTCTCCAAACATTCTTTTATTTCCTTCACTATCTTCCTTCTTACAATGGCAATGTTGGGAGTGATTAGCCTAGAGAAGTCACAATAACTTCAAGTATTCAAAAGGTTGTCATGTGGAGGCTAATTCTATTTGCTTTGTTTGGCCCTAGGATGCAGAACACTACTGAAGTTGCAAAATGGTCATTTTAAGCTTGATGTTAGTCAGCCAACAGGTATTTATTAGCACCATGTGCCCTGCACCGTGATACATGTTGTGAAAAAAAGACAAAAATGTGAACTCTGCCTTCAAGAAACTCATATTCTGGTGGGGGAGATCATGTCCGTACAAGCTATATTAAGTGTAAATGGGAAGTTATCTTAGAAGGAAGTCACCAACCATGGAGTGGAAGCTGAGTGAGAGTGAGAGGAGGCTTTGTGGATAGGGAAAGTGGGCTTTGAGCTGAAGGAAGCCATGGAAGCCAAAACTTCCTACAATTAGAACTCCCTTAAGGGATTGTGGCTTCCTTCTCCTTTGAAATCCTCATGCTTATGCTGGATGACAAATCACTGGGTTTGTTAGTGGGGGGGATTCAATTTGTATACTGCTCAGACAACAGCCAATGAGGTTCTTCACAGCTTTCAAATTCTGTGATTCTGTTTCTTGAAACAAATACGAGAGACCCACAATACAATTTTCTGTGGTAGGCATTGAACAAATACAGTATGTAAATAGATAGAATAAAATAATTACATAGAACCCAGACTATTGGAACTGGAGGTGATCTTAGAAGTTAGATGACTAGACTTAGCCTGCTTATTTTACATATGTAGAAAATACAGAGAAGTTAAGGGGCTGATCCAAAGTTATACCTATGCTAAGTGGAAGGTCTAGGCCTCCTTGGGGGCAGGAATTGTTTTATTTTTATCTTTGTATCACCAGCACGTAGTACAGTGTCTAGAACACAGTAACTACTTAACAAATGTTTGTTAAATTAAATTGAATTGAAGTGAGGGTCAGGAGAAGTGGTGTGTGTGTGTGTGTGTGTGTGTGTGTGTGTGTGTGTGTGTGTGTAAGTAGTGGAGCGAAAGACAACCAGGATGTCCTCCATTTTCAGCTGTTTGGATGCTTACTCAGCAGCATGGTGTGGTGGAAAATCTACTGGATTCAGAGTCTGAAAAACTAGGTTCAAATCCTGACTCGGCCAATGGCTTTCTTTGTTTGTGGTTCTTCAGTCATTTAATTGTGTCTCGTGCTTTGGGACTCTGTTTACTCATCTGCAAAATGAGGATGAATACTACATATTCCTAAAATGGCAGCCATATGTAAAGTAGCACAAAGGAAGACAATGACATTTGCTTTCCTCCTACCTCTTCAAACACTTCTTTATTCCCCTCATTACCTCCTCTTCCTTCTTCCAACTTTATCCAGGCAGGGATCATGTCCTGTTCATCTCTTCCTCATCATGTTTCTGTCATCTATCCCTTTCTATCCATTTCAGCTATCACTGACCTAGCGTAGGTTTGTATCATGTCACATTTTGACAATTGTAGTTGTCAAATCTTCTCATATTTGGCATTATCTTTCCTCCCCAACACATTTCCCTTTTTCTCTTGAATGCGCCACCATATTTCCAGTTATCTATGTTCTCCACTCCAACTCCTCACTCCCCATACCCAATAATCTAGTCTGTTGCCAAGTCTTGTCAGTTATATTTCTATCTCCTCTCTTGTATCTGTCCTCTTTCTACATACACATATAGTCACTACTCTAGACCCGGCCCCCATCACCTCTTTTTTTTTGTCCATTTTTTTGTCCAATTTGTCCATTCATAAAACTTTTATTCCACTTATATCAACTTAATACACATGTTTTTAACAATTATGCTTGGATTATTCAAGAGAGTTTCATAAGACACTATGAAGTCATCATCTCAAGTTATTTCCCTTTTAACTGTTTTTACAGGTCATGCATGTTAGGCAAGTATCAAAAAAATCACAAGAGCAGAAAACCTAAAAAAATTTAATCCATGGGTTTTTTGTTTTACTGCTGTGCTTGATATACAGTGACTTTATGAATATCAAGCAATTTTTATTGCATCTTTATTTGTACATTTGATCTTTGGTTGCCTAAACTATTTAAATGCAAACAAAATGAGTGTAGCAAAAATAGTGAAAGCAAACAGCAAGTCATTTTGCAAATGATGGAATGTGAAACATTTCTGCCCTTTGGAGTAATTGACTGGGTTAAATCTTTGTCTTAAGGAACACTTTTGCAATTGCAGTCATAAAGGTGTACATGTTGAAATCAAGTATTCCACAGGTACACATAGAATGACATGTATTATCTATGGGACATCTGTTTTTACCATGGCCATGAGTGCTCCAACCCTAAAGTACCCACAATAACTATATCTATGGCTGGAACCGATTATTTCTTTATCCCTCCACCATGACAGACTAATATATAGGCAGTTTTCTTTGCTTAGATATGGAAGCTGTTTTAACACTGGCATTGTGAAATCACAATGCACCAAAAATACTACGCCAAACATGTAGAATGTGTATCAAAATTCCATACTGGACACCTCAGATAAAAACAGATAACTCCCCAAATGCTAACTAGCTCTATTCCTCTATTATTAAACTTAAAAAGCAAATGGGAAATGTAGAAATCCAAATAGAAGTAACATAAACTAGTCATAAATTGTAAACAAAAACTATTTGTGGGATACCAAGGATGATCTACTATGTAAATTTTAGAGTGAGGCAGACAAAAGTTGGAATGCTGGTTAATTCTCAACCTCCTCCTGCTTCAGCTTCATCTTCTTGAGTGTCCAACATCTGCTTCAAGTTGTCTCTCAGTAATTTCATTATTAGCAATAATCAATAAAGCAATAATTGGCTAATTAGCAAATTGGCATATAGCATGCTGTCTTTGCATTTATCAAGTTCAGCAGTGGCTTCATCAAAAGCTGCCTTTGTAGGCTTTCTCTGGAGAGTTCAGGATCTCCTAATAGAACACAGAAAAGTTCAAGGCCAGATGCAATCTTGTAGGATGTGTTAGTTGTGCCTCCTTTTCGCTGGTTTCAAATGCTTCTTGATATGTTTATTGTGATTGATCCTTCATGCTTTTCTTATCCATCAATAGCAATCGCAGCCAAATAACAGTAGTATTTTCCTTTCATTTGCAAATAGAAAACTTTGTTTTCTGCTTGTGAAGCATTAGGAATTGAGAACTTGTCCAACAGAGACTGTACCTCATCACAGATATCGCTTAGTTTAGTCTCACTTTTCTCTCTGTATTCTCAGGCTATCTGCTGCTTTTTCTCAGCACCTTCCATTTTTCATTCAATACTTGAAACAAGATGATCTTTGGGCCCCACAACAAACGACAGAGAGAAAATTCCTCTCCTCACTGGGTAATTGAACTCCTTTCTCTGTTACAGACCACGCAAGATGCCATGTCATTATATCTCTCAGCCTGCTCAGCCAATTTGACCTTCTGCACCAGCTCATTTTTATCCATGACTGAATGTTCTGCCCTGGAGTGAGTGGTGGTGGTGGCTGGCTGGCTGCAGGGGGTTCAGTGGTCTCTGGGTAGCAGCAGTGGCAGCAATGGGACTAAGACTCTCTATATATCTTAGCTCACCCCCCATCACCTTAGCTCAACCCCCATCATTCCCCATCTCTTAGCTCCAACCCCCCCATCACCTCTTGCTTGGACCATTGCAAATGTCTCCTAATTGTCCTCCCCACTTCATCTCTCTCCTCTTTAGTCTAATTCCACAAGGTTGCCAGATACTTCTAAAGCACAGTTTACTCCTCTTCTCAATAATCTGCAGAGACTCGTTATTACTTCTAGGACCAAATACAAAATTCCTCTTTTTCATGTTAAAATCCTTCACAGTCTGGCTGGAACCTACCTTTTCAGCCTTAGTATATGTTACTCTCTTTCATGTACTCTGTAGTCTAGACAAATTGACCTTCCTGCTTTTCCTTACACATAATACTGTCAACTAAAGTGCCTTCACATAGACTATTCCCCATGTCTGGAATGTATTCCTTCCTCATCTCTGTGCCTTAGAATTCCCAGGTGCTTTCAGGGCTAGGTTCAAGTGCTAAGTCTTACATGAGACCTTTCCTGATCCTCCTAGTTGCTAGTGCTTTCTCTTCAAAGAATTTTGAATTTATTGGAACATACTTATTTTCTGCATGTTTTCTCCCCTTATCGAATGTAAGCTTCTTGAGGCAAAGGACTGTTTCTTTTCCTGTCTTTGTATCACTGTGGCTAGTGCACTGTAGGTATTTGTTGTTGGTGTTCAGTTGTTTCAGTTCTGTCTGACTCTTTGTGACCCCATTTGGGGTTTTCTTGGCAAAGAAATTAGAATGGTTAGCTATTCCCTTTGCAGTTCATTTTACAGATGAGGAAACTGAGGCAAAGAGGGTTAAGTGACTTGTCTAGGGTCACCCAGCTAGTAAGCCTCTGAGGCCAGATTTGAACTCACGAAGATGAATCTTTGTGAATGTAGGCCAGACACTCTATCCACTGCCACCTTGCTGCCCCAGTAGGCATTTAAGAAATGCTTATTGATTGATGGATTCTTCCTTTCTCTACTTTCTAAACTATTCCATGTCTCTTCCAGAAGATTCTCCTCAAAACATTGTTGAATGTGTTACCCTCAACTCAAAAACTTCCAGTAGCTTATTTTGTTTACAGAATGAAGTTAAACCCTTGGGATTCAAGGTCTTTCACCATGTGGCCTCTCCCAACCTTCTGATCCTCTAAATCCTCTGACTTAACCAAACTACTTCTCATGGATCTTGTCTCATAGTCATTCCTTCTCCCTGGAATTCCCTACCCCCCCCCCCCCTTTTTTTAAAACTTATCTAAGGCCTTTAATGCTCATCTCAGGTTCCACCTTTCCCTCCATCAACTCTTATCCTGCTGCTACAGTTCTTGGTGATGTCACTTTCTTATGGACTCCTAGTGCTTACTTTGTGCCATACAGTTGGCTCTTAGCATGTATTACCTTGTGTTGATAATGAGGGAAATGATTATTTCACTCCTAGGTTAATCACCAATTATTGAATTAGGACTAAGTTTTTCCCTTTTCTATCTTCTTATTCAGAAATCAGCCCCTTGTAGGTTGTTCAGCCAGCAATTGAAAGGACATTGTTCATAATGAGATTGGATTACCTTTCTCCTCAGTCTTGTTCAGACCTCACCCAAGTGGGGAAGACCATTGTGTTCTACTCAGGCTTGAGAGGGGAGTAGATCCTTTGTCTAGATTGCTGGAGGCGCGGTGGGACACTGGGGGTGGTCTGAGAGTAAAAGTGACATAATCAAAGTCACATCCCCCAACCCCTCATTAGAATAGGTTTTAACCTATTAATTGTTAACCAATTTTGATTGCCATTTATCTGGAACACTCACTCTTTCAAGGGCATATAAACGTCAAGAAGCCAAGTCAAGAAGATCTATCTTTGGTTCAGGAGAGATGGCCAAATGACCGATCCTTTTATTAATTACTCATTAGCCATAATTAACAAAATGATTAATTATGCAGAAATTATGTCTCTCAAACTTTTTATGCATCACAATATACATACGTGTGTGTATGTAATGTAGGGTGGCCCAAAAGCCTTAGTGCAGCTTTAAGCTCTCAAATCTACTAAAACTTAAAACTGAACTAAGACTTTTGGACCACCCTGTATGTAAAATAAATGGGTTTCCAAGACTGAGACTTTTGCCTTCAGGTGGGTATGTGGAATGAGACTTCTAATTGGTGGAGAGAATGCTGAGCAAGACTGATACTGAGTACTGTACCTATGTGAGGAACAGAGTTTTGGGGAGACACATGAATGGGTTCTAGACGATCTTCAGGAGAGAAAGAACTTCTCTTAGAAGCTTCAAACATGTAAGGGAAGCTGGCTCAAAATTCCCAATTTCTTGCTTATCTCCCCAGAGGTTTTGGGAAATTTCCCGGTGAATGAGATCCAGGCTACTCTCTTGGTTTGTCCTGAGATATGTTGTTCCCAGGTAGTGGTCTCATTCACTAGTCTATTTTCTGGTATTTTCTAATCTGATAATAGACTAGTAAATAGTGTCTTATTTCCACTATTCACTATCTCCTTATCTCCCTAGAGGAGAAATAAGACACGTAAATAGTCATTTAGGAAAGAATCAAACTGTCAAATAGAAGCTGAGGGTTCAGGACCAAGGAAACAGCTTTTGTTTTGAATCCCTAAAAAAAATTATGCTCAAACCAACAATTTGTAAGAGGGGTAGACAGGTATAGTTTTAGTCTAATAAGGAAAGGAACACTCACCCACAGCCCTTCTCCAGCTCCCCTCCAGGAGAAAACCACGATCTCCTTTGGAAAGGGGTAGGTCATATTCCAAGGTTATCAGAGCCACATTTAGACAACCCAGTAGATACACATATCTTACATGGGCACATATATATGAGCCTTCTCATCAAATCTGGATGAAATGAAACAGTATATGTACAGCGCTTTGTAAACTTTAAAGCCATATATAAATGCTGGCTATTGTTTTTGTTATGTTAAAATTATTATCTCTTCTCTTACTATCTGTGTACCCCCTGGGCAGGTCACTTAACCCTTTCCAGCTTCAGATTCCCCATCTGTACAATAATACCTGTAATAACTAACCCACGGTTGAGGCTCAAATGAGCTAATGGATGAAAAAGATTTTTCAAGCCTTAAAAGTTCTACATCAGAGGTTCTTAATATCATGGACCCCTTTGGCAGTCTGGTAAAACTTGTGGACTCTCAGAATAATGTTTTTAAATGAATAAAATCAAATATGTAGGATTACAAAGGAAACCAACTGTATTAAAATAGTTACATCAAATAGATACTCTTCAAAGATCTTTAAAGGCTCCAGGTAAGAACCTTTGCCCCTTGTGCATCTCACTTACTAATAAAGCCATTTTCTTGGGCCATTACACATTTTTGTAGCTTCTCCCCAGCACTTTGCATGTAAAAATAACCTAATTTTTACAATGCTTTAAGGTTTACAAAGAACAGGTTTCTAGGTTAATTTAGGGGAAAAATGAAGAAGGGGGCACTTGTAGACCTAACCAAAGCTGGCACAACGGGCAATATGGGATGAAACAAATGGGCATTTTGATCTCTGGGTGACATCACCCAGCTGAGCACTTCCACATCACCCGATGGGGAGGGGGAGGAGAAAGGGGGCGGGGAGAAGTCTGGGTATGTGGGCGGGGCTATAGTCCGGGCAAAGGTCAAAGTAAACCACTCTGGCTTCCCTTTGGGAATGCGCTTGCGTAAGAGCGAGACAACACGACAGCCGGAAGGCGTCGAGGCTCTGGAGGTTGCGCAGGCGCAGAATTGTATCCGGGCGGGGGAGGGTAGACAAGACTTTTGTGAGCTTCACCCGTAACCCAAATAGCCCCGCTTAAAAAAAAAAAAAAACAACCAAAGGAAAAAAACCAAACGGCTGCCGGCGGCGACTCGCGCATGCGCAGGCCACTCCCCCTCAGAGAAGGGGAGAGCGCCGGGGTGAGGCAGCCAGCTGGCTCAGGAGCTGCTACCGGGGGCCAGGATGGATGAGGACGTACTGACCACCCTGAAGATCCTAATTATTGGGGAGAGCGGGGTGGGCAAATCCAGGTGAGCGCGGCCGGCGGGTTTGCCCCTCTCCCTCTCGCCTGCTCAATTCCGTTCTTGTCCTGACGGGGAATGGGGAACGGGGAACAGTAAACTGCCAGGCCGGCGGAGCCTGGGCCGGGCCTGGGTCTGGGCCTAGGCCTGCGCCTGCGCCTGGAGGCGAGGGCCTCCCCTCTATCTCCCCTCCGGGCTGCCCCACCCTCACCCCTGCCCGGGCCGGGCTGCCAGGCCCAGCCGGGCTCCCCTGGGGAGCCTTGCTCGGGGTGGGGGTGGGGGACCACGAGCCCTGTGCAAACAAGCCGAAGGCGTGGCCCGGGCTGTCATCGGCTGCTCGAGACTTAGCGGGGAGCCGGGGCCTTGACCCCCGCCCCGTCTGTCCTCTGGGGCCTCGTCCTCGCCGCCCCCTTGGCCGATGCTTATCGGGCGCTCGGTGCCTCCGTAGCCCCAGCTCCCCGGGTCGCTTTTCCAGCCCGCTTGGCCCGGGGCTGACGCGTGGGGAGGGGGTGGTCAGGAGGAGTCTTGGATCTTCTCCGGCGAAAGCTGCCCTTGCTGCTCCGCAAACCGCTCAGCCTTGGGGGTTTTCCTTGTTTTTCCGTATAAATAATGCTGAGGATAAGCCGCGGCCTGCTTTCGGATCCACCCTCGATGCGGGTCCGGACGGCTGTGGCAGGAACGTTGTAGGGAGCCCAGCCGCCCGGGAACAAAGTTCTGCGGGTGAAGTCATCGTTGGGTCACTTGAGCATGAGTCAGGTCACCAGTGGGCAGCCCGGAGGTGTAGACCAGATGAAAGCGCCGGGCCTCTTTAGAACCTGCTCTCTTAAAACTGCATACCGGGGGTGTTTCTGAGTTTTCTTAGGGGTAAGAACTGTTCTCAGCTACAAAAAAGGGGATCCTTGCTTTAACTTGCCCCTCTGTGATTCCTTGAAGCTTGTGCTATGGTTTCTCCTGACTTATTATTTTTTAAGTATTACACAATATTACCATATATGCCATTTCCTTGAATATATCCACTTGAGTGAATTGAGAAAAATATCCTGCATCCCTGGGGCTAGATCAGAGGTGGGGAGCCTGCAGCCTGGAGTCCACAGGTAGCCCTCTAGATCCTCAAGTGTGGCCCTTTGAATCCAAAATTCACAGAACAAATCCCCATAATAAAAGGATTTGTTCTGTAAAACTTGGAGTCAGTCAGAAGGGCACATGTGGCCTCCAGGCTGCAGGTTCCCCACCTCTGGACTAGATCAGCGGAACTTTATGGGCTGCTGTATCAGTGTTGGATTTTTTTGTTTAAATTAGGATTATATATAATACTTAGCTTTATTAAGCATGTATTTATTTTCTCCATTGTCCGTTAGCATCCCAAATTTAGTAAATGTTAAAAAGTTCTCATGGGAACCTTCTAACTCTAATCCTTAGTTACTGTCTTTTCTTCAAACAGTGTAAAGAAGAAATTATTCACTATGGTCACAGGATCATAGAGTTGTAAAGGACCTCAGAGGCCATCTGGTTCAAATGGTGAGGAAACTGAGGCTCAGGGAAGTTGTAACTTGCCTAAGGTCACAAGTCACTTTCTACTTGTTAAATCAGTGATGGTGACATATATATATATATATATATATATATATATATATATCTCCTAAAGATTTACAAAACACTTACCTCCCAGCAGTATGTGGTAGGTGGTGGTAGTCCCAATTCACAGATGAGCAAACTCAAGCCCATAAAGGATAATGTACGGTGACTTCCCCAGGGTAAAAAGTGGCAGGATGGGATTCCATCTCAGCTCCTCCAAATAGAAATCCAGTTCCCTTTCCAGTGTACCATGATGTCACACTAATTTAATGTAATGGAAGCCCAGGTATTTTAAAGCAGATAATACCAGACAAGTTTGTCATTAATGTCAGCCTGAACCAAATACACCAATGATTAATTTTTGGATTGAAAATTGAACTTAACTGTGTAATCAAGTGAAAGAGGTGATTTCTGAGGTTCCTTCCAGCTTTAAATCCTGTCAGTTTTATGAGTTGTCATTATAAAGGTGATAAGAAATTCCCAAGTGATACATGGGGTGTCCATACCAATGTTAATCAGTAAGATCTGTGATTTCTAAAATTACCTGAGTGTTGAATGGTCTTTGGACTAGGACTGTCAAGAAACCTAAATGTTCTAGTCCTGGTTCTAACAGAGTTGTATGATCTTAGACATTCGCTTTAACTTTCCTGGGCCTCAGTTTCCTCATCCATAAAATGAGGAGGAAGATATGATTAGGTGACACATAACAACCATTCTAAATCTTAATAGTCTATTATGTTGGGTCAGCCTATTTCCTCTTTTCTTCTGTCATCTTTATTCCTAATATTAAAAGTCTCATTGACAGACAGTGACTAACATTTGATACAGACAGATGGGAAGTGACTTAACAGCAGTTTATGTAGAAGCAATACTGGAGCTTTAGTTAGTTGACTGCAAGCTTAGTGGGAATCCATGGTAGGATGAGCTGTCAAAGTGGATTCAGTATTACTCTGAATTAGTAGAAACAGCTTTAAAAAAAGGCCAAACTTTTTGTTTGTCATCTCAGTCTTGGAGTATTCTGTAGATTTTGGGATAACATTTTTTAAGAGGGGGTTAGGACTGTGACCAGGAAGGGATGAGGAACTATGTCATAGAGAACGGTTGAAGCAACTTGAAATATTTGGCTTAAGGAAGAGATTTGGGGGAAGGGAATACTTATTTTCAAATAAATACTTATTTTCAACTATTTGAAAGACCCTAGAGGGACTAGATTTTCTGTCTATCTCCATGGACAGAATGGGTAAAAGTTCCAGGCAATCAAATTTCAGCTCAGTATGATGAATTCTATTTGAAAGCAGAGTGGGTTCCTATTTGATGTAGTGATGTGACCACTAGTTTGCATATTTTAGCAGAGATTGGAGATAAACGTTCTGTTGTACAGTTTCTGTATGAGACAATTTCTGTTATTTGACATTCAAAGCTTTCTAAACCAAGTCTAAAGAATAAACAAATAAATATATTTGTATTAAGCATGATGTGCTTATTACAAAATAGATCTCCACTGAGAGCCTGCTTTTTCTGCAGTCTCACCATTTGTAAGTTTCTGGCCCTCACTCAAAACAAAATCAAGTGTAAGTCATGTCATCATTTCTCTGATGGACAGCCTGTTATACAGTGTTTTTGAACAACATTTGCACTTAATTTTGCTGAAAGTGTGCTAAACATTTCTATTTCCAAAGATACTTTACTGAATATCTGTTGCAGCTAGTTATATCATACCTTGAGATATCTGCCTCACTTCATTACTTACTATCACCCCCACACCCCCTTAAACCCAAACCATCAGAAGTAAAACTTCCGAAGGGTATTGTTTTCTTTCTTCTCTTTAGGAAACTTAATTTGAAGAGGATAATGAGAGGAGAATTTGATTTATTCAAAAGTAATTTTAAAGCAATTCATAAATTTGGTTTGTCCCATTCAAGAAATGTTTGCTAAATACTTTCCATGTTCAAGAGAGTGTGAGTTTCTTAGTGTTTTGCTTCAGACTGTGAAGGAGTTTTGGATCGTAACTGCCTTTGTAGAAAAGAAGCCCTGTGGTATAATGTTAAGCTTTCACTGTGGGCCAGGTCCTGTTCTAAGTATTGGCAATACAAGAATAAAATAAAATGTTCTTGTCCTCCAGTAGCTTATGTTTTAATGGGCAGCCTACACATACAGAGTGCATGGAAGGTTACCTTAGAAGTCATGAACAGTTGACAATTTTAGTTTTAGTCCTTAAAGTGCATGTATTTCAGTTCTAAGTACTGAATAAAATCACATTTCAAATTGAGACATGAATTGCTTTTTTTAAAAGAATTATTTAGTTTATTATTTAGTTATATTTTGAATGCAGAGTTGTCTCCCTTCCTCTTTCCCAACCCAGCATTAGAGAAGGCCAACATTTAATATAGATATATAAATGTGGAACCATACAATACATATTTCCATATATCAATTCTTTCTCTGGAGGTGGATAGCATTTTCCTTCCTTAGTCCTTTGTTGTTGATTTGAATGATCATAGGATTCGGAATAGCTTAGTCATAGTTACTCTTCAAACAGTATTGCTGTTATCATATACAATGTTCTTTTGATTCTCGTCATTTCAGTCTTTATTATTTCACACAAGTCTTTGCATGTTTTTCCAAAACCAGCTTGCTCCTCATCTCTTCACAATGTAGTAGTTAGTATTCCATCACAATCGCATACCACAACTTCTACAACCTTTTCAGCCATTTTCCAACTAAAGAGCACCTGTCACTCTCCAGTTCTTTGCCACTACAAAGAGAGCTGCTATAAATATTTTAGAACATATAGGTTCTTTTCCTTTTTCCCTGATCACTTTGGGAAAGAAACCTAACAGTGGTATTGTGGGGTCAAAGTTACACACAGTTTTATAGCTCTTTGGGCGTAATTACAAATTGTTCTCCAGAATGGTTGAATCAGTTCATAATTCCACCAACAGTATATTAGTGTCTCAATTTTTCCATATTTCCTCTAATATTCATCATTTTCCCCTCCTATCATTTTAGCCAAGTTAACAGGTGTGAGATGGTATCAGTAATTATTTAGAGTATTTTTATATGGCTATATATTGCTTTGATTTCATCTTCTCTGTTCATATCCTTTGACCATTTTATCAATTGGTGAATGACTTATGTTCTTATAAATTTGACTCAGTTCTCTATATATTTGAGATATGAGATTTTTATCAGAGAAACAGACTATAAACTTTTTCCTCCAGTTTTCTTGTTGTTCAGTAGTATCTGACTCTTTTGTGACCCCATTGAAGGCTTTCTTGGCAAAGATACTGGCGTGGTTTGCTATTTCCTTCCCCAGCTCATTTTACAGGCAGACAGGGTTAAGTACCTTGCCCAGAGCCACACAGCTAGTAGGTGTCCGAGGCCAGATTTGAACTCAGAAAGTAGAGTCTTCCTAAGTCTAGGCCTGTTGCTTTCTCCACTGTACCTCCTACTTGCCCAGCCCAATATTCTGCTTTCCTTCTGATCTTGAATTCCGTAAATGAATTGCTTTTTAACATCTATAAAGCTATTTATAATTCTGTTTCTTTGGACAATTGAATTAACTTAGATGGTAGTTTCAAAGTAGAGTTTCTTAAAGTAGTAAGGAACAAACTTAAAGAAAACACATGACTTGCTATTTAAAAATGTTCAATATTGTTGCAATATTTATGTATATGAAAATGTTCAAATTATTGGAATGTTTTATGCAAAGTTTATCTTTATCTTAATCATGTTTTCTTGTAAATAATTATGTAGTATTAGATACTCATACTTTAGTTCGAAACCTGATAACAAATACTAACTTTTACAGAAAAGTTAATCTTTTTTCTTTTTTTTGAAATTTTTTAAAAATTCTTGTTGCATATATATGTGTATATATATATATATATATATATATATATATACATACGTATATATACATACATACACACACTTTTTTTTTTTTTGCAGCATCTTTATTTTTCAGTATATTCCTCCCCTCTCTGGAGTCATCTTTTAAAACAAGCTATAGCTTGTTCATTATAATTATACAGTGATCAGGTTTTTTTTAATGGTTCTTTTTTTCCATTTACCTTGTTATAGTCATATATACTGTTTCCTTGTTTTTTTTACTCAGTGTGCATCACTTCTTACAAATCTCCTGCCACTCTGTATTCATCATATTCCTTATTTCTTATGGCACATTGCGTTCACGTAAACACAGTTTGTTTAGCCATTCCCCAATTAATGGGAGTACATTTTGTTTAGGGTTCTTTTTTATTATAAAAAGTATTGCATAGAGTATTTGGGTAATAGGAGATCTTTCTGTCTTTGACCTTCTTGGTCTTTATGCCTAGCATATGGGGATTTTTGGACAAAAGGAGTGGGCATTTCAGTCATTTTCTTTAAATAATTACACATTTCTTAACAGAACGATTGCAGCTGCTCACAACTCTGACATCATTGTATTAGTGTGCTTGTCTTCCCCACAACCCCTCTAATACTGCATGTTCTCATCTTTTGTCATCTTTGACAGTTTTGCTGGATATGAGGCAAAAAGTCTCAGAGTTATTTTGATTTGCTTTTCTCTTATTAGTGATTTGACGCTATTGTTTATTTCTCTGCCAAATGGAAATGGCTCATCAAAGCTTTTCATCAGTTTATTGAAGACCTGCTGCATAGTAGCCTTGTAACCTGGGCAAGTCTCCAGAAAGTTTCATTGGTAAAATAGGATTAAAATGTTTAGATTACTTCCTTCACAGCATTTTCTTCATGATCAAATAAGAGAATATATGGAAAGACATTATATAAATACAAACTATACTATTCAAGTCCATGAATATCTGTCATGCCCCTACAGTGTGCAATATTGGGTGCTAAGTGGTGCTAAGCTACAGAAACTGTTTACTTACCCTTAAAGGGATTACAGTTTACAGGCGCTATACAACCATGAACCCAAGTAAATATGGGTTAATTTGAGAAAGGAGAGAGAACTAATAACTGGGAGATCCAAGCTTTTACAGAGGGGGCAGAAACTTGATGGCTCTTGAAGAAATGTAAGGATTCTAAAAAGTGAGTGAATATATTTCATTGAATTGGGAATAACTTGTGTGAATAAGGGTGGGAGGAAGGAAAAGATGGAATAGAAGATTGAAAAGCTTCTAGTCAAATCTGTCTGAAATTTGTGAAGGTTAATGATATAAACTAAGTCCAAAAAGGTAGGTTGGAGTCAGGTGTCGAAGGATCTTAAAAACCAGGCTGAGTTGTTTGTGTTTTGTCATAGAAGGCAATAGAAAATCTGTTAGCTTGGTACTGTGCAGGCATAGCTTTGAACAATAGAAAGAGTTCTGGCTCTGGAGTCAGAATACCTGAGTTCCCATCCTGCCTTTGATACTTACTACCTGCTTTGGACCTCAGAGTTTGTCTGTGAATGCCTCTGAAGTCCCTTCCAGCTCTAAAGCTGTGATCCTAAAGCTTGTTTGTGGTTCTTAATGGTTTGAAGTTGTAGTAGTCCAGGTGAGAAGAGATCAAGAGGATAATAAATTTGGCTTTAGGAGGAACCTTACAGGTCATCAAGCCTACTCATTTCCCTTCATTTATAGATGAGGAAACTGAGGCCTGGTTGGTGCTTTGTGAGCGGAGAGCAGATGTATACAAGATAAATCTTGGCAGCTGTTTGGGGAGGGGAAAGTATATTATCAAGAACATTTGCATATAGAAAAGTAGAATGGAAACTATAGGCCCACAAGCTAGACTGATTCCTAGCAAAATCTAGAGTGTAGTATTCATTGATTTTTTCCTTCTATCTCTCCAATATTTCCTGCTGATTCCTGTGCCCATCCGTCCTGAATTAGTAATTCCAAATTGCTTTTCAGAATGATTAGACAAATTCAGAGCTCTACAAACAGTCTGTCAATATGCTTGCCTTCCTGCAACACCTCCAACACTAACCATTCGCATCTTTTGTCATCTTTGCCAGTTTTGACAAAGAGGTCAACTTTTCCTCAGACTTGTGCGAGGGAAGAAGACAGGTGAAGATGTAGAGACGTTTTGAGTTGTGGAGTAAAGATTACGAAGGAGGTAAAGATGGATGTTATAGGATTTCCCCAAAGGGACATATAGGCAGCATATTTGTACAGATAAGGTATACTTTTGCTGTAGGTAAGGGATTATTCAGTTGAATATGAGAATAGCCTTTTCCCTCAAGTTATTAGAATTGTTTCCTTACCTTTCTCTCAGTATAACTTTTGAATATTCCTCCTTTCCTCCCATCCCCCACTTCATGCTTGAGGTTGTGCCATCATTTACGGATTTCATTTATAATTTCAGGAACCACTAATAAACTTATCAATCTGTGAAAGAAAAATGTTTCTAAACTTAATTTTTAATCTCTTGCAGCCTTCTGTTGAGATTCACAGATGATACCTTTGATCCAGAGCTTGCAGCAACAATTGGTAAGCTATGTAAAAAAAATGGTAGTATTAATAAAAGGTAAGACTTTATATTTGTGACTCCCTCAAATCAAGTAGACTGATAGAAGCTCATGTGCTTTGTCAAATTTTTATGGATAGAAGATAAAAGTAAATAGTTTGAGTATTGTTTGTTTAGTGAGTAGACTAATATCTTGATGCAGCCTATTATTATGGGAAGAGTACTGGCCTGACTTCTGGTCCTGACTTTGCCACTAAATGGGAAAGTGACATTAGTAAGTCAATCTCATTAGATCTCTCTTTCCTCAGCTAGAATGTGA
Organism: Notamacropus eugenii; assembly: GCF_028372415.1. Classification (NCBI taxonomy): domain Eukaryota; kingdom Metazoa; phylum Chordata; class Mammalia; order Diprotodontia; family Macropodidae; genus Notamacropus; species Notamacropus eugenii. The sequence goes on from NC_092874.1 coordinate 68,068,139, forward strand.
GGGTATTGGATTATATGGCTGCTAAGGTCCTTTAAACTTACAAATTCTATGATTTTCTATTCCATACAAACTACACTATGAATAATGTAGTCTTATGAAGTTTTTTTTTTGACAAATTAGCATTCATAGTTATCTCTCTCAGTTGAATGAATGGAAAAGAACAATATTGATTTCAAACATCAGGTACTTCAGAAGACATTTGTTGGACTTTGGTATATGTTATAACATTTTTCTTGCTATTTTTCTTTTTTAAGTAACTTCCTTATTAACTATAATTTGGTATGGCCAAAATGATAATTTGCTTTTTTTTTCTTTTAAAGTGAGTGCTAAGAAAGACCATCCAGGGATATGTTAGGTGACAGTATGGTAAACCAACCCAAATTAAGAATTTGTTGTCAGTAGCCAAAAGCTAATTCTGTTTACTAAATACAGATCTATTGAACTTTAAGAATGATTAATCTGTATTCAAAAAGAGTGGTCATTATCTTTAGTTGTCTCAAAAGATTTATTTCAGTCTTTAGTAAATTATAGAAAAACACTGTATATTAAAAAAAAATGTAGATCTTGACTAGTTGTGACATCATATGTACTTTGGCAAGAAATAAAGTCAAGACATGCACAATTTATTCCTGTGATATGCCCTGGGTCCTGAACTCCTGAAAACAAAGCTGTTCTTATAACATTAGTTCTCAGATTACTGTTACGGATTATAAGCAATATGTTCCTGCAGAGAGATTTAGAAAAATTTTATATCCCAGATTACCTTAATTGCTTTTACTCTCATTGACTTCTGAAAGCATTTACCAAATAATGAAGTACTTGACTAAACATTGCTATGATCCTTAGTACTACACTGGAGCTATTAAATTCCTGGTTTCTGTGTAGTAATATCTCTTTCCTTACTGGTACAAAACTATTTTTAGATGAGTTTATTTTTAACACTGTAGGCATATGAACAGAAAGGAGAGAGTAGCACTGTATTGGTTCTTTTGTGCCAAGGCTGCATTGTAGCTAGAATGTTTCTGCAATTTGTGGGATGTGGCAGAAAGTTCTTCTTAGAGGCAATTTATCTACCAGGGGGGAGTTATCAAAAAGAGATTGGTGTGTTAGAGATTCACTTAGCTTTGCTTATGCTAGATAGAATTGATTGAAAGTTAAGCATAGAAGTTGTTAGCTATACAATTTATGCAAATTACCCAAAATATCTGACTTGATATATATTCACACACACATATATATATAATAAGGTAGACTTACTAATTAGGAGAATTTTTTTCTTTTGTTTTGCATTCATCATAATGTGCTTTGTTTTGTTAAACTTTTGAAAATAGTAATAATAATTTGATAGCTGAGACTATTTTTGAGCACATTACCATATGTATAGTTTTTGAGTTTAAATGTCCAACTAATTTTACTCTGAATGTTTCAGAGGGTTGACACATTTCAACCAAAAGCTAACCATCAAGTCATCATGCATAATGACTTATTTAGATTCTTTTCCTACCTGTACTATTTATTTCTTGTTTGTTTGCAGGAAACTTAATTGACTTATATGAATTTGATAACCAGATTGTAAGTCACTCAGTTCTACGGGCTTCAGTTTCCCGATATGTAAAATGAGCAGATTGAATGAGATGATCTTTAAGGTTCTTGATGGATGGTGTAGGGGATAGGAATGCTGACCTTAGTGTCAGAACTATCTGAGCGAATCCTGCCTCAGATACTCACCAAGAGCACCAAACTTAACGAATTATGAGAATCAAATGGAATAATATACATAAAGTGCTTTGCACATTTAAGTGCTGTCTAAATGTTAGTTGCTATTTTTATCAAGAACAGAGAACAATTCTGCCTCCAACTCATGGGTGCTTGGTATGGTGTGAAAGGTTACTGACTTGTCCTTGTCCCTAAAATCTAGTATGTGCCAGAGACAGTACTTGAAACCAGGTCTTTCTGACTCCAAGACTATAGTCTATCCACATATCACCTTGCTTCTCACAAAACTCTTAATGGTGCGTAACAAAAACTTAATTTGGAAAGTCCTCACTGTAAAGTGGTAGTTAATGCTTGCTACCCACCCTTTGATAAAGATATTTTGAGTGTTATATTTTCATTTTTTGTGGTAACCCTTCCAAAAAACTCTTGGACTAAAAGCTTGGACTTCAATAATTAATAGAGTTCTGTGTAGGGTACAGGATGGTATAGGTATCACTTTGGAATCAGGAAAGCTTGGATTCAAATCCTGCCTTTTACTTATCATCTGTGTGATCTCTGACAAGTCACTCAGCTTCTCAGTACTCTTGGCTATTCTAAGACAGTCATTTATTGGCACTTCTGAGCTATAGTAACTGAGCTGCATCACTGGTTGGAATTTGTGTTCACACAGGGTGTTAACCACACCAGTGAAATCAGTTTTGTACAGAACAGGAAAAGTTTGTTGGTTAAAAAAGCAACAAAAATATTCTGGTTTGCATTTCCTTTTCTTTTATTCAGATTCCTAATCAGTATCTTAAATGAGATAATATTCATAAAGCACTGTGCTATATAATTGTCAGGTTGAGGTGGTTGTTTCACTTAGTATCTTCATTGCATTAATGGGTGGTGGTCCTTTTTCATTTATGGGAGTGGGTATTGGAACCAGTCTGACAACTAGAGAGATCAGCTGCTTTGTTGGGGCAGGTGAAATAAACATAACAGATATTACAGACTTTGCAAGGACATTGAATACTTCTAGCTACATTTCTGTTCTCATTCCCAAACCTTTTCTGCGTTTGAAACAGCACCAGCATCTGCAGATTTGAATTTCAATGAAATTCAGCTAGTGAGTATGGACATTCCCAAGAAAGTTCATAGATGAAACTGGCAGGATGTTAAAAAGAAAGTAGAACATTTTCCAGCCTTTCTGTAGTTTTAATTTTATTCACTTAATAAGCATTAAGTGCCTCCTGTCTGTTAGGCACCATACTAAGTGATAAGGATGCAGAGCCCAAAATGAAACAGTTCCTAATTTCAGAGATCTCTCTTTATATTGGGGGTTGGAGAGGGAGGAGGTGGGAAACTACATGTGTAGATGATTAAATACAAAATATGTACAAAACAATTTCTGAAGAAGGCACTTGCAACTGGAGAATTAGTATAGGCTTCCTATAGGGAGTAGCACTTTAACTGAACTTTGAAGGAGTCTAGGATTTCTAAGAAGAGGTAACGAAGAGGAAGTATGTTATAGGTTTGGGGAATGAAAGGCATCAGATGGAAGATGGAACGATCTGTACAGAGATAGCCAAGCAGGTTCGTTTGTCTGGAAGGTAGAGTGTCCAAGGGAAGGTTAATCTTTAGTGGGGCTGGAAAGGCAGGTGGGAGCTCAGATTGCGAAGGGCTTTAAAAACCAAAGAAAGGAAGCTTATGAGTCCTAGAGGCAAGAGTGGATCACTGGGAATTTATTGAGCAATAGAATAACATGATCAGCTCTATGTTTTAGGAGTTTCAGTTTGGTAGATTGGGGGGTGAGGGGAAGAAACTGGAGACCAAGAGACCAATTAGGAAGCTATTCAGATAGCTTTGTGCAGGTGAGAGGTGACGAGGACCTGAACTAGATGGTATCACTTCTAGTAGGGAAAAGGAAACAGATGTGAGCTCTATTGTATAAATACAATCAACAATATTTGGCAAGTAATTGGAAAGGAAGAGGGAAGACTTGGTCCCCAGGTTGTGAACCTGGTTATTGGTATACTCCACAGAACTAAGATGTGAGGAAGAGGGAAGTTTTGAGGGGGGATGAGGAGAGAATGAGTTCTGGGTTTTTTGTTGTTTGTTAAGTCATTTGAAGTCATGTGTGATGCTGTAGTGATCGCATTTGGGGTTTTCTTGGCAAAGACACTGGAGTGGTTTGCCATTTCCTTCTCCAGCTCATTTTACGGATGAGGAAATGAGGCAGACAGGATTAAGTGACTTGCCCAGGGTCATACAGATGTGACTGAAGCCTTTTGGACACAAGGAATTTGAGAGGACCTCTGAACTTTTGATTCAAGATATCTGTGAAGATATGCAGAAGGACTGGCATTTTGGAGTGGAATTGCATATATAAATCTAAGAATCATCTTCATGGTGGTGAAAAATATGACATGCTTTACAAAATAGAATATCAACAGTGATAATGGAAGTACCACATTTGAGCCATAATAGCTGAGTTCTGATATGTTTTATTAAGAAGTTAAAATGACATTTAAGACTATGTAAGAGTTACTGGGCCAGACTAAGAATTCACTGGCAATTATCTTAAAATTATTGAATCATGAGGAATCTTTCAGGGAATGGAAGATTCCAAAAAGAATAAGGACAATGTTACTTCAAGAAAAAGTCAGCAAAATGATTTTCCTAAAACACATCTTCTCAGCTTGGTAAACTCTAGGGATTTCCTGTTATCTCTAGCATCAAATACATTGTTTTGTTTCCCATTTAAAACTCTTCACAATTTGGCCGTTCTTTTCTTTCATTACATGTTTCTTCCCTCCACACTCTACAGTCTAGCCATACTGGCCAGCTGGCTCTTTGTCACTGAGGACACATGGTTTTTGCATTGGTTGGTCACCTGTGCCTGGAATACTCTTTTCTTTTACCTCAGCTTCTTGCATTCCTTGGTTTGCTTTAAAGCTTAGCTCAAACCACCTACTACATGAACCTTTTCTGATCCCGTAGCTGTTGGTGCTTTTCCTCTGTACTCCTTGCATTCATTTTGCATATATATTATTTTATACATACATATATATGTTTTCTCCCATTAGCATGTAAGTGCCTTAAGGGAAGGAACTGCTTTAACAGTTTTGTCATTTAGCATTTGGCACTGATTTGGCACGTTACTGCTTTATAAGTCTTGTTAATTGATTGGCTTAGAAAATATCAATAATCATCTATCTGTAGGATTATTTTTTCATCTTTATGAAATCATTGAGAATGAGTCACATGTATTGAGAGTTTTTGAAGATATAAAACGAGATTTACTTTTTGAAAATTATGATGATGTATTTTCACTTTTCCAGTCGTTTCTGGAAGAAGACCCTTTCCAACTGCCCTTTCCCTGTAACAAACGTCCAATAGTATGATCAGATTTGAAAAATGTATGCAACATATTCTGTTTTAGTGACCTCTTTACTATGAGAAAGGAAGTATATTTCATCTGTTCTCTGGACCATAGCTGTTTTTTAAATTACTTAGCTTTCTTTTTATGATATTTACCTTTGCATGGTTACAATCATTGTGTATATTTTTTCGGTTTTGCTTATTGACTGCATTGATCGGTTCATCCATGTTTCTTGGACTCTCTCATTTGTCATTTTTTATTGCACAGTAATATTTGATTACATTCATGCATCATAGTTCTTTCATCTATAACCCAAATGATGGTCACTCAGGTCAGCAAAATCTTTTGGTTTATTGAGACCTTTGTTTTGTCTTTGACTCCCTTGGGATAGAGTCCCAGGGTTGCTGATTCAAAGACTGTGGATGGTTTATGATTTTCTTGCCTAATTTCAAATTAATATCCAGAAAGTTGGACTGCTATCCACTTTATCCATGTGCCTACCTTCCCAAAGGCCCTCCACAATTTACTGTTGTCATCTTTTTTAATTGACATGGTGTGAGATGTTTGAAACCTACATTGTCTTTTTAATGATATGGAGCACATTTTGTTGCAGTCATTCTGCTTTCCAGTTTTCTAGTAATGCTTGTCAGAAAGTCTTCTTCAGCAGATTTCCCCCTTATCCCTACTTTCCTGCTAATTTTCAGTCTCTCTCTATGCACTAGTTTCTTTCCTACTTGCAAACTTGACCATCCATGCCTCTTCATCCTTAACACAAAAGAAAACAAACAAAATCTCACCGAATTCTTAAGCAATCCTCTTAAGCCTTTCTTTACTTTCATGGTTAATGTCTAAACTTAATACTTCTACCTCTTCTCTCTCTCTCAGTCCTAAACCCTTTGCAGTCTAGTTTCCATCCTCCTCGTCCTTCTTGACATCTTTGCATCCTTTGACATTTCCTTCTGTATATATTCTCCTTCCTAGTTCTTTTCCTGCATCTCTTACAATTCATTGTTTTGTCACCTGCTAACTATAAATGGTCCCCCCAAGGCCCTCTGGGTCTCATTTCTGCTCTTTTTGTATAAATATACCAGGGGTTTTGTATCATGAACCACTTTGGCAGTCTGATGATGCTTATGGAACTCTTTTCGGAATAATTTTTTAAATGCACAAAATAAAACATAGAAGACTACAAAAGAAGGCAATTATATAAAGATTAGCCTAGAGTCAAGAAGACTGTTATGTATGATCTGGTGGCAGATGTAATGGAGGAATTTTGAAGTAGTATGAACATAAATGATAACTATAATATAATATGAAAATGTGCAATTTCTGTTGGTAGCGAAGTCAGAGTTCTACTGATACTACTCTGGTTTGTTGCCTCCATTCATAATTGAAGGAAATACTAATTTTCAGTTAGTGAGAATAAAGATATAATTTTTTTTTCTATCCCAAGTTAACAATCCTTCTGAAATCCATCCCTAGGTTAAAAACTTGTGGTCTTTTGTCTAACTTGCTGTTGTCTTCCGGCCCCATGAGTCTAATTATGCAAATAAATCTCAGCTCCGTATATCCTGCTCTAGTCACTCTCTTGAGTGTAGTAATATATCACAAATTACTTGGAATTTTGCACTAGGTATTCCATAGACTGGGGGTGGGGGTTGGGGGAGTGGGGAGTGGCTCATTAACTACAGCTTGAGAGCCAAATCCTGACCTGGGGCCTGTTTTTCTTAAATGATTTTAAATGTAAGATCATTTGAATGGTTTTATTTAAGGGCCCTGAGGTCCTATAAAAATGGCTTAGCAATGGGCTTGACCCCCTGCAGTGTGTAGATGCCTCACTTGGTGTGTCTGAAACGGAAAGCTCTTTTTCCTTCTCCCCATACTCTCTCCTTTTCTGAACTTTCCTGTTGTAGAAGACTATACCATCTTTTAGTCACCCGATCTCACGATCTCAGCCCCAGAGCAGTCACATATCCAGTCCTCTGGTTTTTAATGCTCCTCACAACCTGACTTCTTCCTGTCTTCACAATCTTACTCTTTATTCTCCTTAATACACTCTAGAATCCAGTAATACTGTTTCATCTCTCAGTTCCATGCCTTTTCATTGACTGTTCCCCGTACTTTGAGTGCTCTCTCTCTTCCTCTCTACCTCATGGCCACCCTGGCTTCCTTAAAGACTCAGCTGAACTCCCTGTCTTCAGCAAGAGGCTATTCTGATCTTCCACCTATTTCCCCCTTCCCCACCTCTAATCATGTTTTTTTTCTGAGTCACAGTGCCTGGCTTGTAGCAAGTCTCTATAAAATGCTTCTTGATTGACTGTTGCTTTTGTTTACATTGTTGTAGTTATTGTATGTTATTAATCCCTGGTTCTGTGTATTTTTATGTCAGTCTTCCCAAACTTCTCTATTTCCATCATATTTACCCTTTCTTTTACAGTTCAGTGGTACTACATTGAGAAGGCTGGGTGACTCACAGTGGGGATAGAGTGCTGGACCTAGGGTCAGGAAGACTCATCTTCCTAAGTTCAAATCTGATCTCAGATACTTATTACCTGTGTGACCCTGGGCAAATTACTTAACCTTGTTGACCTCAGTTTCCTCATTTGTAAAATGAGCTTGAGATGGAAATGGTGAACCCATTCCAATATCTTTGCCAAGAAAATCCCAGATGGGGTCATAAAGAGTCAGAGAAGACTGAAATGACAATTACAATACTACATTACATTTGTATGCCACAATTTATTTAATCTTTTCTTAGTTGATGGGTTTCTGTTTTGCTTCCAATTCTTTGATACCACAGAAAGTATTACTATAAATATTTGGGTGTTATATAGGACCTTTCTCCTGCTTACATAAGAACATACTCCCACTTCCCTGAGGAGCAGCTTGTCCCTTTCTCTCTCTGTACTTTTCATAAGCAGCAGATGGTTGTATTCTTTTACCACTCATTCCCTGACCCCTGTTCCTGTCCCTCCTTGTACCTCTGTCTCTCCCCTCCCACCCCTCACCCCCAGTGAATTTACCTAGGCTTTCTTTTGTTGCCTTTCATTTGAACTTTTAAAAAAATTTTTGCAGAAGTCAACTGTGTTGACTGTGGGATTCATATCTCTTCAGGAGGGCACACTCCACAATTTGAGAAATTCTTTCCTTAAGAAAGTTTTCCTGGAAAAGTGAATATCTTTCCTCCTAACCATTTCTTTATTTCTAAAATTTATTTTTGATTTATATCTTTTATTTTTATACCACCTTCATTTCCATATATATTATTTCCCCTGCCTCCTATCCTTCTAGCTATCCCTTAAACAAAGATTAATAAAGAAATGAGGGAAAAGAGTATTCGGCAGAACTAAGCAATACATTGTCTGATGATATATGTCACATTTCCACGTGGCTAGCCCTGTCTTTGCAAAGATGATTCATTTTCTCTGCTCTTTGGGACAAACTCAGTCATTAAAATTACATAGTATTAAGTTTCACTTCCTGTGTGTTTTGCATTACTGTTATGTATATTTTCTTCCTAATCGTAACTTCTTGCAACATTTTGTTGTATGTTATGAAATAGCTAGAATGCTTGAGAGTCTAGCGCTTCCTAGATTTAGTTTTGAAACTCTGAACTATAGCATGACTCAGCTGTATTTGTGTATCTGAAAGTACTTTAGATTCTAATTGTATCATTATCTCTGTTCCATTCTGATATTTAGGCAACATGATTTTCTTTTTAGCTTTTTAGTACAATAATTTTATGTAATGCTTTTAATGGTTGTTTTGGAATTTGTTTATAATAATAGCAGCTAACGTTTGCATAGCACTTTAAGTTTTGCTATTAGAAGGAACAGTTTTTAATAGTAGATAATTAAAGAATGTGTACACATTTTTTTTTTTGCCTTGCCTTTTGGAAAATCTTCAGGTTTAATTTTTTAGAGTTGGTGATACTCCATGACTTGGAGCTATGTATTACCACTGGAACTAACAGTATGGGTATTAAGTAGGCAAGAAAATTTGGGATCATTAAAAGAACGTGACATTTTCTCAAAAGTAGTCCCACTTGCTTTCTTCTGTTAAATCTGGTTTTAGCTTATTGTCTATTTTTAGCATGTCTAAGATAAAAATACTGAAAAATGGATAAGCCGTAGCGATGGTCTAGCTATGTGTGAATAGTTAGGTTAAACTATGAAGGCTCTGTAATGTTCTGAGGTATGAACGCAGGATAACTTTGATCTACAAATAGAAGTACATTATTCTTGTAGGGCATCTCACTTTGACTTGGGCCAAACAGTTTCCACAGTATTGGTTATAACCAAGTTATCTTTGTTAAACATTATAGAAATCCTGAATGCTTTTTGATGGAGCTTCATTCACCAAGGATGTCCTCAGTGCATGTGGGAAAAATAACTTATCTAGACCAAGTATTCATGTAGGAGACTCATGTAGTGATGTAGGGGAGCATACAAAGGCGTCAAAACAAAACAGATACCTCTGACCTAATTATCACTCCCCAAAGACAACTAAGAATATAAATCCTTACCCCCCATGCTGTTTTTTAAAAAAGTTTTTATGGGGATTTTTTTTTTAAGTTTATTTATTTTTAGTTTTCAACATTCATTTCTATAAAATTTTGAGTTCCAAATTTTCTCCCCATTTCTCCCCTCCTCCCACCTCATAATGCCTTGCATTTTGATTACCCCTTCCCTCAGTGTACCCTCCCTTCTATCACACCCCTCCCTTCCCTTATCCCCATCTTCTCTCTTTTTTTGTAGGGCAAGATTGATTTCTATACCCCATTACCTGTATTTCTTATTTCCCAGTTCTATGCAAAAACAATTCTCAACATTCATTCCTAAAACTCTGGGTTTTAACTTCTCTCCCTTCCTCCCTCCCCACCCATCCTCACTGAGAAGGCAGGCAGTTCAATATAGGCTATATATGTGTAGTTTTACAAAAGAATTTCATAATAGTCATGTTGTGTAAGACTAACTATATTTCCCTCCATCCTATCCTACCCCTCATTTATTCTGTTCTCTCCTTTAACCTTGCCCCTCCCCAAAAGTGTTTACTTCTAAATACTCCTTCCTCTCCTTTGCCCTTCCTTCTATCAACACCCCCACCCCACTTGTCCCCTTCTCCACTACTTTCCTGTAGTGTAGGGTAGATTTTCATACCAAATTGAGTGAGCATGTTATTCCCTTCTTAAGCCAAATGCGAAGAGAATATGCTTCCCTTTTACCCTCTCACCTCCTCCCTTTTCTCCTTTATTGAAAAAGCTTTCTCTTGCCTGTTTTATGAGAGATAATTTACCCCATTCCATTTCTCCCTTTCTCCTCCCAATATATTCCTCTGTCACACCTTAATTTTATTTTTTTAGTTGCCATCCCTTCTTATTCACTTCACTGTGTACTTTCTGTCTATATCTATCTATCTTATCTATCTATCTATCTCTATCTATCTATCTATCTATCTATCTATCTATCTATCTATCTATCTATCTATCTATCTATATGTATGTGTGTGTGTGTGTATAATCCCTCCAACTACCCAAATATTGAGAAAAGTCTCAAGAGTTACAAATATTATCATTCCATGTAGGAATGTAAACAATTCAGCTTTAGAAAGTCCCTTATGATTTCTCTTGCTGTTTACCTTTTCATGCTTCTTTTGATTCTTGTGTTTGAAAGTCATATTTTCTTTTCAGGTCTGATCTTTTCATCAAGAATGCTTGAAAGTCTTCTATTTCATTGAATGACCATTTTTTTCCCCTGTAGTATTATACTCAGTTTTGCTGGGTAGGTGATTCTTGGTTTTAATACTAGTTCCTTTGACTTCTGGAATATCATATTCTAAGCCCTTCGATTCATTAATGTAGAAACTGCTAGATCTTGTGCTATCCTGATTGTATTTCCACAGTACTCAAATTGTTTCTTTCTAGCTGCTTGCAATATTTTCTCCTTGATCTGGGAACTCTGGAATTTGGCTATAATATTCCTAGGAGTTTCTCTTTTTCAGATCTCTTTCAGGAGGTGATCGGTGTATTCTTTCAGTTTATTTGCCCTCTGGTTTTAGAATATCAGGGCAGTTTTCCTTGATAATTTCATGATAGATGATGTCTAGGATCTTTTTTTTGATCATGGCTTTCAGGTAGTCCCATAATTTTTAAATTGTCTCTCCTGGATCTATTTTCCAGGTCAGCTGTTTTTTCCAGTGAGATATTTCACATTGTCTTCTGTTTTTTCATTCTTTTGGTTTTGTTTTGTAATTTCTTGGTTTCTCATAAAGTCATTAGCTTCCATCTGTTCCATTCTAATTTTTAAAGAACTATTTTCTTCAGTGAGCCTTTGAACCTACTTTTCCATTTGGCTAATTCTGCTTTTTTAAAGCATTCTTCCCCTCATTGGCTTTTTGGACCTCTTTTGCCAATTGAATTAGCCTATTTTAAAAGGTGTTATTTTCTTCAGCATTTTTTGGGTCTCCTTTATCAAGCTGTTGACTGACTTTTCATAATTTTCTTGCATTGCTCTCATTTCTCTTCCCAATTTTTCCTCCACCTCTCCTACTTGATTTTCAAGATCCTTTTTGAGCTCTTCCATGGCCTGAGACTACTGCACATACACTTTGCAGGTTTTGGATGCAGAGGCCCTTACCCCTAGGTCTTCCTCTGATGGCATACTTTGTTCCTTCTCACCAGAAAGGATGGGAGAGAATACCTGTTCACCAAGAAAGTAACCTTCTATTATCTTATTCTTTTTCCCTTTTTTGGGCATTTTTCCCAGCCAGTTACTTGACTTTTGAGTCTTTTGTCAAGAGGAGGGTATACTCTGGGGTCATGTAAGTTCTCAGTTCCTCTAAGGTGGCACAATCAGGGGAGAGGAGTTTACTCCTCTCCTGGCCTGTGCACTGATCTGGGAGCAGCTGAAAACTTTTCTGCTCAGAATCCGAGAGTAGAATTCCCTTTTCTGCCAGTGCTCCTCCTCCTCACCCCGGGGCCCAGCTCAGGGCTGAGATTCTGATCAACTGCTCAATTCCCCCAGGGGCTTTAGGCAGAGGGCAGGGCTGCCACTCAAGGTTGTGGTTCAGATCAGCTGCTGGGTTCTCCCAGAGACTTTAGGGGGAAAACTCCAAAAATGGATGCTGCCGCTGGCTGCAGTGGCTGCTGTCAGTGGGGCCAGACCGAGTTCTCTTCTCATCCAAATTAAAAGGGTTTTTCACTGACCTTTGAAGCTTTTTTTGGTGTTTATGGTTTGAGGGATCTGAGAACCGCTGCTGTGCAGTGAGGCCAAGGGTGGGTTGGGTTCTGTGGCTGTGCTCACCTCCGTGGCTGTGCTCCGCTCCGTGGCTGTGTGGTAGACCTTTTCTGTTGGCTTTCTAGGCTACCTTGGCCTGGAAATCTCTTTCACTCTGTCATTTTGTGGCTTCTGCTGCTCTCGAATTTGTTTAGAGTCATTTTTTACAGGTATTTTATGTGCATCTTTCTACTCTGCCATCTTGGCTCTGCCCCCTATGGGAATTTTTTAAGCATGAAAGAAAAGAAAATATTAGCTAATACTAATACCCAACATTTATATTATGGCAACTCTGTGGTGCCATAGTGCACAGAGCCAGACTTGAATTTGGAAGACTCACCTTCCTGAGTTCAAATCTGGCTTCAGAGAATTGCTAGCTGTATGATCCTGGGCAAATCACTTAACCCTGTTTAACTCAGTTTCTTATCTGAAAAATGAGCTGGAAAAGGAAATGGGACATCACTCTAGTATCTTTGCCAAGAAAACCCCAAATGAGGTTACAAAGAGTTGGGCACGAATAAGCAACAAACATTTATGTTGCACTTACTGTGTGCTGAGTACCCATGCTAATAAGCATCTTACAATTTTTATCCCACTTAACCCTGATAACAACCCTGAGATGTAGTTGCTATTCCTGTTTTGCAGAGGAGGAAACTGAGGCAATCGGAAGTTAAGTGATTTGCTCTGTGTCACACGGTTAGGAAGCCAGATTTGAGACTCCAGGCCTGGCACTCTTTGCATTATGGTTCCTCCTCGATTCACAAAAGAAAAATGTGCAGAAAAAGGTGCGCAGAAAAAAAGGGCAGACAACTTTCTTTCCTACTCTTGGTAGGGTTTTTGCCCCCAGGACCCTATTAAGGTTAGCACAGTTATTATTTTGAGGTTTTGTGATTTTTTATCAGTGATAGTGCTCTACCAGCACAAATTGCAACTTCTTTGTGACCTAGAGTTGACATGTGTATGGGCTTATTTTCTTTGTGGCTGAAAATTCATTACCCTGCTCTTTGAGCTTAGATGACAGGTCTTTGGACAAGCAGCTGTACAGCGTATTCACTTTCCAGCTTGGTATAGGGATCCTGTCCCCTCCTAAAGCCTACTCTCTACTAGCAGTCTTCAAGAACCCATAGTTACTCCCATGCTGCAGTGAGGCATTGGAAAGGACTTAGTGGAGTAACCCATCTAACAAAATAAATAAATATACAGTACAAAATGCTAATTTTTGTTTTTTAAAATCAATATGCAGGCTGAAGTTATCCATTTCTGTTTGAGTTTGACACCACTAATTTATACCACTGTTATATATTTTAAGTTCTAAATAGCCAATCCACATTTTAAAAATCATTTTATTGATTTTTTTTTTTAGTTATATACTTTACCTTTTTTGGATTTGTTTTGAGACTTTTATGCTCTAGTACTTGATCGGTTTCTAGAAAATTCTCACGTATAGTTGAGAAATCTGTATATGCCTTTATGTTCCTGCTTAGTGATCACTATAGATCTGTCATGTCTAATTTCTAAAACTTTTTAAGGTCTTTTTTAAAAAATATTTTTGTTAGACTGAGAGGAATACTTTCAGGTTCCTCAGTTATTACAGTTTCATTGGCAGACACAGCTCTGTGGCACAGTAGACAGAGTATAGAATTTGGAGCCAGGAAGACCGAATTCTTCAGACATGTACTAGCTGTGTAAATCTTGATGATTACTTTAATCTCTCTGTACCTTAGTTGTCTTATCTGTAAAATGAAGGTAACAATATCATCTATTTCCCAGGATTGTTGGGAAGACCAAATGCGTTAACAAATATAAAGCACTTTTTAGATCTTAAAGCCTAGAGTTGACTTAGAGATTATTATTATCTTTCTTCCTGTAGATTATCTTTTCCTTTAAATAGTTAGATGCTGTACCATTTAATGGATATGTAAAATTATTGATATTAATTTATTATCTAAGGGTTACTTAATTATAATATAGTTCCATTTTATTTCTTCAGTCAAATCTATTTTTATTGTAGCCTTATCTGAGACCATGATTTAAAAAAAAAGCCAGGTCCTGGAACATTAATATGCGTGATAATTAGTACCTATATCATAGTAGATTTTGTTCCAGTCCCTTATTTTGATTTTGTGTGAATCATCAGCTTTAAGTATTTTTCTTATTAATTACATAGTGTAGATTCTGTTTTTTAATCTATTCTTCTACCTTACTCTGTTTTATGGGTGAATTCATCCTATTCATGTTCATATTTAGGGTTGTTAATTCTGCATTTTCTTCTACCCTGTCTTTTTTTTTTTTTTGGTTCTCTACATCTTGTCAAGGCTAGAAATGCAGTGCTACTGCTGATCTCATTACTGATACATTCTCCAGTTCTGACCTGGACCAGTTTGTCCATCTTCGAGCAGAATGGTGTCTCCCTCCTCTTTGATACTTACCATAAAATTAGTGTGACTTTGTTCAGCCTAGTCTCCTGCAGATCAGAACTTTTGAGATTAAGAGATCTTCCAACCAAAGGGATTACAGATGTGTGTACCACCATGCCTGTTATCCATCCTGTCCTATTATGCTTTTCCCTTATTTTCTGCCCACTCCAACTTTACAATGACAAGAAGAGTGTCAAGATGGTGTTGTGTGTGTGTATTTTCAGTGCTCGTGTTCTATGTTTACTGCAGTTATTTTGTTCTGCCATTCCTCTTCTCTTATCCTCAGCCAGTCTCTGATCATAGGTTCTTGTTCTTTCTTTTCTTTTCTTCCCTTCTTCACATTCTACCCTTTTAAGAGGAATTTATGTGTAGCCCACTCTCTTCCCTGTATTTGTTTAATTTTCACACGCACAGATTACATGAGATAGTAAGTTCCATTCCTTTCCTCTTTGTGAAGCAACTTGTTGGGGCAGTGGGTCAGGAAGACTCAAGTTCAAATTTAATTTCAGACACGTACTATCTTACTTACTGTAACTGCCTCACTTTCCTCAATTATAAAATAGGTATAATAATAAAACATACTCTTCAGGGTTGTCATGAAGATAAAATGAGATAATGTTTGAAAAGGACTTAGTGGGATGCCTGGTATATAAAATAATTATTACTTTCTTTTCCTTTTTCTTCCCTAGTTTTTTCCTTTTTCTCTTTATTTTCCTTTTTTCCTTTCCTTTCCTTTTTTCTCAGAGAAACATAATGAAACTGCTTCCATGAAGAACATTTGGGTTCTTAGGAGACACTTGTTTTTTTTTACCCCATTAAAATATAAACACTCTATCATATGGTCTTTTTCCATAAAGATAAAGACTTTTAACTAATGACTTATCTAGCAAAGCTGAGTATCATCTTATAGAAGAAATATACACCTTTAATAAATAGGGGACTTCCAGGTATTTCTGATGAAGAAAACAGGTGAACAGATATTCTGAAATACAGACAGAATAAAGAGAAACACAGATGTAAATAATTATAGGAAAAGACTATGTGATGGAATGTTTATATTTTAATGGGGAGGAACAAGTGTCCCCTATTTTTAGATAATTTTTTTCTGCCCTTTTTATCTCTTGAAATGAGGTTATCAAGAATAAAAATTCTGAGAGAGTTGGAAGGACTAGGAAATGTAGATGATATAAAAATAAAATATATCACAATTGTGTATCTGGTTATTTTTCATCTCCGCAGTTTATTTGTCCCAATCGTCAACTTGTTACATTTTCTATATGTTTATATGCTTATGTTGCATTTTTCTTTGTTTCCTCAGATCCTTTTTATTTTTAGATGACTCTTTTCTGCTCTGTTTAGACACCCTTTTTTCTTAGTAAATCTGCCTTTATATTTGTAGCACATATAATTGTTGACTGCCTTGAGCAGACATCTCTATATAACATACTTTGCAGGTCGTTTGACTTGACGTCCATATTTTTATTTCAAGTAGGGTTACGGTCTTTTCAAGTTGAATTAGTTTTTTTGTAACTCTTAAGTCAAGGTTAGCTAATGTTAGAGGCTGCATATCTGCCCTTACTATCTTTTTGCCAGGGGGAGTTTGTGATTAACACGTCGACTACTTCCGTTGTGTGGCCTTCCTTGCTTTGAGAGAGGTTTCTCTGTATAAGACATCCAGTCTTCACAGTAATAAGCAGCTCCTGTAAAATATTTTTTAACATTTGCATGTGTAGCATACGAATATATGTGTGTTTACTTTGTAATTTTAAGTTTGAATTTGTGAGAGAGTAATATGCGTTATAGTCAGTGGTGGTGAATGCATTTTCTGACCTGACAATACTCAGATAAATAAACAAGCATATTTCAAGTTAAATATTTTAATTTGTTCAGGAAAACTTTAAATTGATGATGTTTTTCTAATTTATTGTAGTTTAAGCTATTAATTTTTTTCAGTTACTGCTGTTTTAGTATCTTTAGAATTACAGTTACATATTCTTTCATTTATTTGTTTTTTTTTTCTAACTTGCTGAAGCTTTTAATTTGATTACTTAATAATAGAAAAAAATTGAAATCTTATGGATATCCAGGGGACTGATTCACCTCAGTGATTTTCTAAGTAGTAACCTTTAAGCCATTGTATACTTGGTCCTTCCAGTCAAGTAATTTATAATTTTTACCACCAAAACTTAAAAAAAATAAAGCAAAACAAGTCTTTCTTTAGTGTGTGTGGAGGAAGCTTGACTTAATTTTGACTGATACCTAATTTGTATGCAAAACCTTCTCCTGATCATCCTGAACCTGGAAGAGTTTTATTTATTTCCATACTAGTGACAGGTGCTCTGTGAGCATACATTTTTCATAGCTGAGGTTGTTCTAAATGTATTGTGACAAACTAATAAGATCTTTTGAAACTTTTCTTTCCAAGCTGTGTGTGCTAATGTTTTCCTTCTGGTCACTGGGGAAAGCTACATACATTTTTGATATTCATGAAAGACGTTTGGGCACTTACCATTCATTTGAGCCAGATGGCATATGTAAGCCTCTTTTCCTGGAAAGGGAGAAATTGTTGAGCAGCTGTAGCAAAACCTTATGTGACTGCTTATGTAGAACTTGCCCCCTTTTGTGTAAATTATCTCTGAGAAAAAGCTTTTCATAAAATTTTGTGATCCTAATAGGCTCTAAGATTCTTAGGAATTTGAGCACGAAACTATTAACTCTTCTCTACTCGTATCTAGTAATTTCAAATTGTATGTCAAGTGACTTTCTAATAATAAAAGCATCTCTATAATGAAATTCTGTCAAGTTTTGTGTTGTGCTCAAAAGTAAGGAGAATAGGGCAAAAGAGAAGCTGATAGTAAAAAATATGCATTTAGCAGATAATTTAAATATGAATTTTAATGTGTCACAACAGTTGCAGTTCAGGTCTTGACTTGACTATTGGTGGGAACGAGAAGCAGTCTGGGACTGGAATATTAGCTTTTTAAAGGTTCTCTGATCCTGTAATGTTATGCCTGTCCATTCTATTGAACACTCTGTCTTTTGTGGTACAGGATGAGATAGGGGGCAGAGGGTACAGTAGAGGCAGATAATCATCAAATTAAAAGGGAATTTAAAAAAAATAGACACATGGTTGAGGCTTAAGTTAATAAGCTTTTAAGTTCTCATTCTGCATAGTGATAGCAAGAAACCAAGAAACCACAAGCTCTTATACTTTGGTGACTACCTTTTAAAATGTTACATGTCTACAAAGATCATATAAAAGCCTCTTCAGTATATCACAGAATCATAGATTTAGAACTCGAAGGAACTTTTAGAGGCTATCTTCTTTAGCCCTTTTATTTTACAGATGAGAAAACATGGTGCCTGAGATCATTCAGGTGGGAAGTATTAGTGGTGCCACTGGATTCCAGCCCAGCTTGTCTTAACTTTGGTATTGTGTTGGCAAAGATGAACAACATGAAGATATCTATATGCAGAGTAGAAAAGAAAAATAATTGTATATTCAGCTGTGGATATATATTACAGAGTTTACATTTTTAAAAAGTGTATAATAAATCTAGCATACCCATTCCAGACTTGTCCTTTGTGTCTCTGGTCTTGTTTTCTTTTGTGCATTTTTTTTACTTCATTTTTTCTCTAGATTTTATATTTTTATCCTGAATTTAAGGAATATCAATAAAAAGGACATTTCCATATATTCTTTAGATTGAAAAAATGAAATCATGAGTGTCTTTTTATAAAAGCTTGCCCCAAAAGAAAAGTGTATAATAAATTCAACACGTTTCAAAGTTGACTAGCTCATCTGTTTCTTTCTGAATTTTTATTCCCTTCTCTCTATTTAAAAAAAAATGCTCAATGACCATCTCTCTCTTCCTCCCTCCTTACCCCTTTTTTGACAACTTTACCTTAAGTTTTTCCTATCCCCAATAAATGGAGAAAATGTAGTCCTTATAAGAGGTTTACTTAAGCAAACAAGTTCACACATTTACCATGTGCAGAAATGTATGTCTCATTCTGCACCTTGAGCCCATAACTCTTCTGCAAGGACTTGGATAAATCATGACTGGACGGTGCATTGATTAGTGGTTTAAAGTCTTTCAGCATCTTTTTCTCTTTTACAATGTTGTTGTTACTATATACATTGTTTTCCTGGTTCTGCTCACTTTTCTCTATCAAGCCAAGGTCCTTTGCTCTACATCTAGAATTCTTTCCACCACACCGTTCTATCTCTTATTTCCAAGCTATTATTTGGGCATACAACTTTTAAAAAATTCTGTTTTTGGAATTGTTTTATATATATGTTTATGTAGTTGATTTTAAAATTGATGAGCTATTGTAGACTTAACTAACTGTTATCTTTTCCAGGTGTTGACTTCAAGGTGAAGACTATATCAGTTGATGGAAATAAAGCTAAGCTTGCTATATGGGTAAGATTTGTGCATACTTAATAAAATGTTGTTTATAAAACATTAATTTTTAGGAATCTAATAAAGATACATAGTATTCTAAAAGATTTTGATTTGTCTCAGGTATTGTGGTAATTTGTTACCAGTTTAAAAATGTAATAAATACTTAATCTCAAAGTTATTAGGACCTTTGGGGAAGGGTATTTTCAACTTGAGTGTCTCAAATGTTAAAATGCCATTCTATATGAATTAATACTGAAGGCACTTGGTAGGAAGAAATGTAGTGGCACAATGAATATTAAGTTGGAACTTATTTTAACATTCTGTTTGTAAAGTTTGGTGATTTGTCAAATGCCTTTCTTTTTGACATGACATTCTTGCTTGATTTAGTTTCATTCTCTTTTATTGTAGAGTATAGATTATCATTTACTGTGATCCTAATTAGACTCCCTTATGTTACTATCATAGCAAGAAGAGCTAGTAATATAACTACCTGGCAAAAAACATGCTGCTCTTGGGTGCTGGAACAAGTCTTGTGTGGTTGCTCGTAAGTGGTACTGGGAAATGAACGCATGAATCATTTTTGATCTGGAAGATAGATTGAAGGCTACTTATTTCTATGGGTACTTTGGGAATTCCAGTGTATTTCTAACTAGTCCCAGAGAGTCAGGAACCTCAGTTTTTTATAGAATCATTACATTATTAGTGTTTTTAGGGAACCAGCCTAACTTCATGGGTGTCCTCCAGTAGTAGATAATTGGAACTTATGCTCTCTGAATAGCCACATTCATATGTTCTTAGAAAATATTCTCTCAGAATTGCCATATTGTGATAATTCTTGGCCCTTAAAAATTGGTTCTTCCTGAGCTAACTTCTTTCTCAGAGCCTTTATTTTAATTGTTAATCCATCACCCCCAATCTGTCTGCTGGTTTTTGGAAGGCCTGAATTTCCCAGGAAGAGGGTAATACCTGGATGAGTATTTTTTTTCCCCTTATTCACCCCCTAACCTCCCTTCCATTTATTTATCCCTGTCCTTGGAATTGGTTATCTTTTCCAGACAGCTTTAATATTTTTTCCCTTCTGAAAGCCTATATTTCAGGAACTTTTTTATTTTTAATTAAAAAAAAATTTTTTTTATTGTTACTAATTTATTTGTTTTCAGTGTTCTACAATCACTTCCATATATCTTAGATTTTTCCCCTCCCTCCCCACTTCCATCCTACCTTCCCACTCCCTCCCTGAGACAGCATACAGTTTTATATAGATTCTATATATAAATTGCTATTAAATGTATTTTTACCTTAGTCATGTTGCACAGAAGAATTAAAATGAATGGGCGAAATCATAAAACAAACCAAAACATAATACAAAAGAAAATGATCTGCTTCATTCTGTGATTGAATTCCATATTTCCCTGGATGTAGAAGGCATTTTGCTTTAACAGACCATTGGGAATTATTTAAGTCCTTGCATTGCAATGAAGTACTAAGTCTACCAGAAAATTTCTTGCACACTGTGGTTGTTGCTGCGTACAAAGTTCACCTGCTTCTGCTCCTTTCACTCAGCATCAGTTCATATAAGTCTTTCCAGACCTCTCTGAAGTCTTCCTGTTCATCATTTCTTATAGCACAATAGTATTCCATTACATTTATATACCACAATTTATTCAGCCATTCCCCAATTGATAGGCATCCCCTTGATTTCCAGTTTTGGGCCACCACAAAGGTGGTGTTAAATATTTTTGTATATGTGGGACCCTTTCCCATTTTTATGATCTCTTTAGGATACATTCCTAGAAGCCGTATTACTGGGTCAAAGAGTATGCACATTTTTTGTAACCCTTTGGGTATAGAGGAACTTCTTTTTTAAAAAAAATCAAAACAAACTGAAAAAGATGAAAAAACATCTTCACTCCTTTGCACAGGAGGACTGTAAGTGTAAAACACTTTTTAAGTGTGTTGATTTGTTTTACTGAATTGATGTTCTTTAATATTAAACTTTTTAAAAATGCATCCTCTGGGAAGGGAGTGGAGAGGGATTTAGTGAGAAATATAGATTATATAAAAACCAAAGATATTAATAAAATTCTATTTTAAAAATTCATTTAACAAGCAGCAACCAATAGGTCTTTGATTCCATTATTTCTTTGGGATATTACATTCTAAACTTAGTTTGAATACTTTAATGTGTATTATATGACTGGATTTGGAATTAAATGACATAGGTTCATATCCCAGCCTTATGCTATGTATAGATTTTGTGACTTAGTCTATTTATGTACCTACCAAGTTAAAAAAATTTGTTCTTAAGTGATTTTATATGTAACAAAGTTTAAGGTAGAGTAATAGTCCTAGGGACTATTGGCTTTGGAATTGGAGGACCTAGATTCAAATCCCATTTGATACTTAATCCCTGGAAGGCCATAGGCAAATTATTTAACCTTTCTGACCCTTTGTTTCTATATTTTTAAAATGAGGGACTTGATCTAGATCAGATCTTCTTAAACTTTTTCCACTTATGTCCTCTCTTTGCCCAAGAAATTTTTACACAACCCCAAGTATATAGGTATGTAAAATAGGTATATAAATAAAACATGATTTATATGTAAATCATAAAAAAATTTATTTTAAAACAATTTAGCATACATATAATTTTGCCATTTATTAAAGATGAAGGCAAATTTGCATACTAATGAGATGGATGTATTTGTTTATTTTTACATAAAGAATTAAATCTTGGTGGAATATTTGATATTGCAGGATGTAGAGTATCTTCTACGTTTTTCAGAGTTGAGTGATATTTTGATTTTATAATTGTCAATGCTGTGTCCAGAACCAAGGCTACAGTGAAGTTGCAAAATGCAGCATGGGCAAGCACTGCCAGAAACATCTCAGATTTATTACATTTGATTTTGTATTAATTTTTGGTTGTTAAGTATTGAGAAGCCTTTTACTGTTGCTAAATTTTTCGCAACCCACATGTTCAGTTACGTAGACCCCATATGGGATTGCAACCCATAGTTTAAGAAGGGCTCATCTAGATAACTTCAGAGTCCCTTACAGCTCTGCATAGATGATCCTTTGATTCCTGTCTCAATAGCTGTGACCTTTTAAACTTATCTCATTCAGTGTTTAAGTATTTATACATTCCATAGACCCAGTTATGCATTAAATGTTAATAACTACCATTTTCTTAAAACTTAATATAGTTTTAATATAGTCTTTTTAAAAAAATTGATTATTGGGAAAGTGGGTATTTTCTTTTCTGTGTGTTTTAGGAGAAAATATTTTATTTTTCCAATTACATGTGAAGATAGTTATTAACATTCATATTTTAATAAGATTTTGAATTCCCAATTTTTCTCCCTCCCCCTCCCTAAGACAGCAAGCAATCTGATTAAACATATTTCCACGTTAATTATATTGTGAAAGAATCAGAAAAAAAAGGAAAAAACAAAAAGCAAAAAAAGTGAAAATAGTATATGCTTTGATGTGCTTTCAGACTCCATAGTTCTTTCTCTGGATGTGGATAGCATTTTCCATCATGAGTCTTTTGGAATTGTCTTGGATCATTGTATTGCTGAGAAGAGCTAAATCTATCAAAGTTAGTCATCAAACAATATTACTGTTACTGTGTACAATGTTTTCCTGGTTCTTCTCACTTCACTCAGCATCATTTCATAGAAGTCTTTCCAGATTTTTCTGAAATCCACCTGCTCAGCATTTCTTGTAGCAAAATAGTATTCCATTATATTCATATACCTCAACTTGTTCAGCCATTCCCCAGTTTATGGGCATCCCTTCAATTTCCAGTTCTTTGCCACGAGAAAAAAACCTATTATAAATATTTTTGTGCATGAAAGTCCTTTTCCCTTTTTTGTGACCTCTTTGGCATACAGTCCTAGAGGCGATATTGCTAGGTCAAAGGGTATGAACATTTTTATAGCCCTTTGGGTATAGTTCCAAATTTCTCTCCAGAATGTTTGGATCAGTTCACATTTCCAGCAACAATGCGTTAGAGTCCCAGTTTTCCCACAACTCCAGTGTTTATCATTTTCCTTTTTTGTCATATTTGCCAGTCTGATAAGTGTTGGTGTGATACCTCAAGAGTTGTTTTGATTTGTATTTCTCTAATCAGTAGTTATTTAGAGCATTTTTTCATATGACTATGGATAGCTTTGATGTCTTATCTGAAAACTTCCAGTTCATATCATTTGACCATATATCAGTTGAGGAATGACTTGTGTTCCCATAAATTTGACTCAGTTTTCTATATATTTGTGGAATGCGACCTTTATCAGAGACACTGGTTGTGAAAATTGTTTTCCAGCTTTCTCATTTCCTTCTAATCTTTTTTACATTGTTTTTGTTTGTACAAAACTTTTAAATTTAATCAGAAATATCTGTTTTGTATTCATAATATTCTCTATCTCTTGTTTGGTCATAAATTCTTCCCTTCTTCATAGATCTGATAGGAAACTATTCCTTGCTTTCCTAGTTTCCTTATAGTATCAGCCTTTCTATCTAAAACCATATCTAAATCTAAAACCCATCTTGACCTATCTTTGTATATGATGTGAGATGTTGGGCTATGTCTAGTTTTCTGCCATACTATTTTCCATTTTTCCCAACATTTTTTGTCAAATAGTGAATTCTTATTTCAGAAGCTGGAGTCTTTGTGTTTATCAAACAGATTACTGTAGTCATTTACTGCTGTGTCTTGTGTACTTAATTTATTCCACTGATCCATCACTCTTATTTCTTAGCCAGTACCAAATTAGTTTTGATGATTACTGCTTTATAATACAGTTTTTGATGTGGTAAGGATAAGCTACCTTCCTTTGCATTTTTTTAAAATTAATTTTCTGGATATTCTTGAGCATTTTGTCTTTCCAGATGAATTTTGTTATTTTTTCTAGCTCTATAAAAATTTTTTTTGCTAGTTTGATTGCTGTGGCACAGAATATGTAAATTAATTTAGGTAGAATTGCAATTGGTATTTTTCCAATTATTTAGATTTGATTTTATTTGTGTGAAGTGTTTTGTAATTGTGTTCATATGGTTTCTGGGTTTGTCTTGGCAGGTAGACTCCCAAATATTTTATATTGTCTGCAGTTATTTTAAGTGGAATTTCTCTTTCTGTTTCTTGCTGCTGGGCTTTGTTGGTAATATATAGAAATGCTAATAATTTTTGTGTGTTTATTTTATATCCTGCAACTTGCTAAAGTTGTTAATTATTTCAAATAGTGTTTTAGTTTATTCTCTAGATATACCATCATATCATCTATAAAGAGTGATAGTTTTGTTTCTTCATTACATAATTCCTTCAATTTCTTTTCTTCCTGATAAAACTAACATTTCTAGTACAGTATTGAATAATAGAAGTGATAATGGGCATTTTTGCTTCACCCCTGATTTTACTGGGAAGGCTTCTAGCTTATCCCCATTACATATAATGCTTGCTGATGGTTTTAGAGAGATACTACTTATCATTTTAAGGAAAACTCCATTTATTGCTGTGCTCTCTAGCGTTTTTAATGGTAATGGGTGCTGTATTTTGTCAAAAGCCTTTTCTGCATCTATTGATAATCATATGATTTCTCTTGGTTGTGTTATTGATATGGTCAGTTATGCTGATAGTTTTCCTAATATTGAAGCAGCCCTGCATTCTTGATGTAAATTCCATCTGTTCGTAGTATATTAAATACTTCAAGTAATAACTGCCATAATCTCTTTGCTATTATTTTATTTAAAATTTTTGCATCAATATTCATTAGGGAAATTGGTCTGCAATTTTCTTTGTCTGTTTTGGCTCTTTTTAGTTTAGGTATCAGCACCATATTTGTGTCAGAAAAGGACTTTGATAGGACTCCTCCTTCGCCTGTTTTTCCAGATAGTTTATATAGTATTGGAATTAATTGTTCTTTAAGTGTTTGGTAGAATTCACTTGTAAAATCATTTGGCCCTGAATTTTTCTTAGAGAGTTGATTGATGACTTATTCAATTTCTTTTTCTAAAATGAGGTTATTTAAATATTTTATTTCCTCTTCTGTCAATCTAAGCAATTTATATTTTTGTAAATATTCATCCATTTCACTTAGATTGTTAGGTTTATCAGCATACATTTGTACAAAATAACTCCTAATTATTGCTTTAATTTCTTCATTGGTGGTGAATTCACCCTTTTCCTTTTTGATTATGGTA
This sequence comes from Notamacropus eugenii, assembly GCF_028372415.1. Lineage (NCBI taxonomy): Eukaryota > Metazoa > Chordata > Mammalia > Diprotodontia > Macropodidae > Notamacropus > Notamacropus eugenii. The sequence goes on from NC_092874.1 coordinate 68,093,517, forward strand.
GTTTGATTTTCCTCTTTTTTAAAATCAGAGCAAAGGGTTATCTGTTTTATTTTTTATTGTTGGTCCCTCCATGCCCCTCCCCCTCCCCCCATAAAACCAGCTCTTAGTTTTATTTATTAGTTCAGTAGTTTTCTTACTTTCAGTTTTATTAATCTTTGCTTTGATTTTCACAGTTTCTAATTTGGTGTTTAGTTGGGGGTTTTTAATTTGTTCTTTTTCTGGCTTTTTTAAGTTACATACACAATTTGTTGATCTGTTCTTTCTCTATTTTATTTGTGCAAGTAAGCATGTAGAGACATAAAATTTCTCCTAATTACCACTTTGGCTGACTCATAAATTTAGGTATGTTGTCTCATTATTGTCGTTCTCTTTGATGAAATTATTGATTGTTTCAATGATTTGTTGTTTAACCCACTCATTCTTTAGGATTAGATTATTTAGTTTCCAATTAACTTTTAATCTTTCTTTCCATGGCCCTTTTATTACATGTAATTTTTATTGCATCATGATCTGAAAAGGATGCATTTAATATTTCTGCCTTTCTGTATTGAATTGTGAGGTTTTTGTGCCCTAATACATGATTAGTTTTTGTGTAGGTGCCATATACTGCTGAGCAAAAGGTATATTCTTTTCTATCCTCATTCAGTTTTCTCCATTTTCAGTTTTCTCTATCATATGTAACTTTTCTAAAATTCTATTCTCCTTCTTATCTTCTTTCTTGTTTATTTTGTGGTTAGATTTATCTAGTTCTGAGAAGAGGAGACTGAGTTCTCTCCAGTATAATTTTGCTGTCTGTTTCTTCCTGTAACTCACTTAAATTCTCCTTTAAGAATCTGGATGCTATATAACTTGGTGGACATATGTTTAGTATTGATATTGCTTTATTGTCTATGGTACCTTTTAGCAAGATGTAGTTTCCTTCCTTGTCTCTTTTAATTAGATCTAATTTTGCTTTTGCTTTGCCTGCGATCAGGATTGTTTCCCCTGCTTTTTTTATTTAACTCCAGCTGAAGAAATATATTCTGCACCAGCCTTGTACTTTTACTCTTTGTGTGTCTCTCTGCTTCAGATATGTTTGTTGTAAACAGCATAATGTAGGATTCTGGTTTTTAATCTACGCTGCTATTCACTTTCATTTTATGGTAGCTTTTATCCCATTCACATTCTCAGTAATGATTACGAACTGTGTATTTTCCTCCATCCTATTTTTCCCCCTATTTGTACTTTCTCTGTCCTTTCACCCTGTCCCTCCTCACCAGGATTTTGCTTCTGAGTACTGCCTCCTTCTGTCTGCCCTCCCTTGTATTAGCACTCCTTCCCCCTTTTCTTTTCCTTTTCCCCTCCTACTTTCCTATAGGGCAAGTTGAATTTCTATACCCAACTGATTGAATATGTTATTTCTTTTTTTGAGCCAAATCCAGTGAAAGTAAGGTTCAAACAATGCTCAACCTCACTCTTTTTTCCCTGTACTGTAATAGGTCTTTTATGCCTCTTCTTGTGATGTAATTTACCCCATTCTGCCTCTCCCTTTCCTCTTTTCACAGTATAATCCTTTTTTTCCACCTCTTAATTTTTTTTCTATCATCACATCACATCATCTTATACCCACACCCTCTGTCTATGTGTAGTCCTTCTAACTGTTGTAAGAAGAGGTATAGTTCTCAAGAGTTACAAGTATCATTTCCCATGTAGAATTGTAAACAGTTTAACCTTATTGATTAACATGTTTTTATTTCCTGTTGACCTTTTTATGCTTCTCTTGATTCTTGTAGTTAAAGATTGAATTTTCTGTTCACTTCTGGTGTTTTCATCAGGAAAGTTTGAAATTCCCCTATTTCATCAAATGGTCATCTTTTCCCTTGAAAGATTTGCTCAGTTTTGCTGGATAGTTGATTCTTGGTTGTAATCCAATCTCCTTTGTTTTGCATAATATCATATTCCAAGCCTTCCGATTCTTTAATGTATATACTGCTAAGTCCTGTGTAATCCTGACTATGGCTCCTTGATATTTGAATTGTTTCTTTCTGGCTGCTTGACCTGATAGTTCTGGAATTTGGCTACAATATTCTTTTGAATTTTCATCTTGGAATCTTTTTCAGGAGGTGATAGGTGGATTCTTTCATTTACTAATTTTATCCTCAGGTTCTAGGCTATAAGGGCAGTTTTCCTTGATAAGTTCTTGAAATATGCTATCCAGGTTCTTTTTCTTTTCTTTATCTCTCCTGCATCTATTTTCTAGGTCAGTTGTTTTTCTAATGAGGTATTTCACATTTTCTTCTATTTTTTCATTTTTTGATTTTGTTTGACTGATTTTTGATGTCTCATGAGAGTCATTATCTTCCACTTGCCCTGTTCTAATTTTTACGGAATTAATTTTTTTGGTCAGCTTTTCTACCCCTTTTTCCATTTGGACAATTCTACTTTTTAAGGAGTTGTTTTCTTCAGTGAATTTCTTTTTCCATTTGGCCAATTGTATTTTTCAAGGAATTGTTTTCTTCAATTTTTGTTTTTCCTTTTCCAAGCTGTTGACTCTCTCTTGCGTACCTCTCATTTCTTTTCCCAATTTTTCTTCTGCCTTTCTTATTTGATTTTTAAAAATTCTCTTTGAGCTCTTACAGGAGGATTTTTGTGCTTGAGACCAGTTTTGCATGTGGACATTTTTGACACTGTTGTCCTCTTCATTTCAGTTTGTATTTTAATCTTTCCTGTTGCCATAGTAGCTTTGTATGGTCAGGGCTCTTTTTTATTTGTTGCTCATTTTCTTGTGTATTTTTGTGACTTTCAAAGTTGAGCTTTGCTCCTGGGGTACTGGAAACAGAGTCCCAAGCTTCTTGTGCTGGGGACCAGGGAGCTAGCTCATCAGTGATTTTCTGTGCTGGGGCCTCCAGGTGCTGGTAGCTTGTCCACTGCACTGGGGTGACTCAGCCTAGTCGCACCTGTTCTGCCCTGTGTTCTGGGGCTGGCACTTTGCCTTCTGCTTTAGGGCTAGAGGCCTCACAGCAGCCTGTTGTGCCACTGGCCTACTGAACCAGGACCACAGGGCCTTTGTTGCTGATCTGTGCTATGGCTAAGAGCCTCCCACTGGCTATCTAGGCACTGTATGTGCTGGATTGTGCTCCCCTTTTACCTAAGTAAGACAGACCTTTCCTGAAGTCCTCCTAAGTTATCTTAAACTGGAAAATTGTTTCACTTTGTCTTTTTGTGGGTTCTATTGCTCCAGAAACCATTTAGAGGCTGATTTAACATTGCTTCTGAGGGAAGCTAAAGGGAAGGAGCTCAGGCAGCTTCTTGATTTTTCTCTACCCTCTTTGAAAGTGAATATTTTCATGTTGATAAATTTGTTCTAATTTCATTTTGTGGTTCATCATGGTAATATTTTTATTGAATTGATTTTGAAGAATGGCAGTTGCAATATATGGGTTTTGGTCACTTTCTGGAGGCTTTAGGTCCTGCTTTTTATAGAATTAATTTGTAGGTAGAATGAATATTCTGACCTAATGAAAACAGAAATGTTAATTTCAATTGATCATAATAGAATTTTGAAGTTAATTTGTTTGGCCAATAAATTTCAAGAGGATTAATTTCCATAGGAGTAATCATCTTGATTTGCATATATTTTCTTTATAATTTTCATCTACTTTCTACATAATTTTGTTTGTTGTGAGGGTAGAAAATGATTTTTAGTTAAAACAATTTTGCATGTAGGACAACTTTAAACAGTTGAAATTTTAAAATCTGAAATTTGGCAGGTTCTGATCCAAGACTCCTCCCTCTTTTCCTTACACCCCAGCCCCTTAACAAAAAAACCCCAAAATGATATACTTTTTTAATACAAGTACATCTTTAAAATATTAATGATGAAACTGTAGAAGTTAAAGGTTTTGATTCTAGTTTTAGCCCTTGGATTACAGATACCAAACAAATAGGTAAACCTGTTAATCTACAATCATGGATAGAGTATGTATGTATAGTGTATGTGCATATATACAGCAGCTACTTTAGTTGTTAAATTCCTCCAAACCAGTGAAAGCTATAACAATTGGAAAAACTGTAGAATGGAAAAACATGGTGAGTAATGAACTGGATGCTACTTTCCTGTCTCCTTTAATTACAGATGAAAAAGGGGGATGCTTTCTTTTATATAACTCAGAATTCTGTACAGAATATAAAAATTCATTGGAATTGTAGAAAAACTCATAAAAAACATTGTGAAATGCATGTTTTAGTTATTTAGCTCACTTAGTTCATACTGCTTTGGTATTAAGACACACAATTATGTAATATGTTGTGTTTCTCTATAACCCTAAAAAATAAATAGTTTTTGACTCATTTTTTCAAATGAAGAAACTTAGTTAAAGAATCTGTCATTTTTTTCTATCACCCCATAAGAATTATAAGTTAGTTGCCAAATTTAAACTTTAGAAATTCTTAGTAACTTGCTTTGTTCCTAAACTCATTCCATTATACCTAGTCTGTGTTTGCTCAGTATTAGTTTCAATATCTTCTCAAGGAAGAAAGTGTTAATAATTGTGTCCATATCATCATGTACCCTTTGGGAAAGTTAAACTCTCCAGTGTGTGATTACTAAACTCATGGAATGAATTGCCACTCTTGGGGACTCTGTTAGATCCTGGCCAATGTTGTGTTGTAGTTTTGGCCTTTTTGAGAGTAGCATGGTTTCTGGAAGTAGGATAAAAGTGTTGCTGCTGTACCCTACCTTGGTCAAATCTATTATTTTCATTTCCAAAATCCTTGCCTCTACCCAAAGAACCATCCCATGTAATAAGAATTGGAAAAGAAAGGAAAGGGTTGAGGGGTAAAGTTTGAAAGGTGGTTCAGTAAAACCAGTCAATACATGTTAATGTCTGGTGCTGAGTATCAGATTTTAAGAAAGAGGTTGATATGATGTAATGTTTTGTAATGGTGGTTATCCTTTGTTCTGGAGGAGGACCAAAATGACATCACTTTGTTGGAGTCCAGATACTCTGTGTCCCACTGTGGCTGATCAGGCTGAGACCTTGGAAGGCTTTATGACAGCTCAAACACAAATATTCTACATTAACATTTGAAGTGGAGATGTCTCTAAATTTGCACATCTCATGTTCCTTTTGAACTACTGCAATTCTGCTATCATAGAGCATAGTACTTTCTTAGATGCAGACACATCATGCTGAGAAGTCCTTTGCCAGTATCTCCATATCATGCAATTGATTCCAAAGTTCTTCAGCGAGACCTTGAGAATGTCTTTGTATTGGTCCTCTGACCTCCATGTGAGTGTTTGTCTTTTGTGAGTTCTCTAAAATAGTCTTTTAAGCAAACCTGTGTTAGGCATTCAGACAGTGTGGGCAAAGCTTAGAATTCCGAACAATTCAAACCAAGGACCTCAGTGTCCAGTACCTTATCCTACCAGGTGATCCTCAGAATCTTCCTAAGACAATTCAAATGGAAATGATTCAGTTTTGTGGCATGACACTTGATATACCGTTCAAGTTTCACAGGCATACAGCAGTGAGGTGAGCACAACAGCTTTGTAGCTCTTCAGTTTGGTAGGCAGTCTAATACCTCTTCTCTCCCACACTTTCCTTTGGATCCTCCCAAAAGCTGAGTTAGCTCTGGAAATGCTATGTCAGCCTCATCATCTGTGAGTCCATCCCTGGAAAGTATACTAACAAAGTAAGTGAACTTATCCACAGCATTCATCATTTCTCCATGTAACAAGGATTTTGAATAGGTCTTAGGTTTATGCTATGTGAACTAAGGATATTTATCCTGGAGAAAAGCAGGTTGGGATAGGTGGGGCACAATGGCTGTCTTTAGGTGTTTAAAAGGCGCTCTTGTGGAAGAAAGTTTAGTCTTGGTCTGCTTAGCCCTAGAAGGCAGAATAGGAACTCTGGGTGAAGAGTTGAAAGGAGACAGATTTAGATTTCCTAATAATTAGGGTTTTCTAAATGTGGAATTAGCTAATTCCCTATTATTGGGGATCTTTAAGAAAAGATCATTTGTTGGATTTGTTGTAAAATGAATTATTTTTCAAATATGGGTTGGACTGGATGGCTATTAAGATCCATTCTAAGTCTGAAATTCTGTGAAGCTGCATTTGAAAAACTCATCTCCTGCCTTCTTTTCTATTCCTGAGTAAAAACACAATTTCAGTAACATTTCTGGGCAGACTGAAACACAAATGGGATAGGTATGGAATAGTGGAGTAGGATCCTTTATACTAAAGAAATAGGACATGGTTTTTCTGGACACAGCCCAGGCATTATTGTGGTGGATTTGACATAATAGAAAGAACATATATAGAGGTAATATAGTAAATTTTTGCTCTGTCGTTTGTTGACTTGGTTCATCATTTAGCCTTGTTGGGTCTTAATTTCCCCTAAAATGAAGGCTTTTAGATTAGAGACCTCTGAGGTCTCTATCAGTTCAGGAATCCCATTGTTCTATGTCTTTCAATACCATTTTAGGAAATCTTCAATACCATTTAGGAAATCTTTCTCTCTTAACCTGTTAGAGATCTCCATTTGGAGACCTTTATGTAATTACATTGATTGTAGCCTAGTTTTGTAGTTGTGATAGAATCCTAGAATTATTGATCTAGAGCTGGTTGTGACCTTTGAGGCCATTTATTTCAACTCCTTAATTTTTCAGATGAGAAAACTGAGGCCAGTGGAAGTTAAATGACTTCTTATTACACAGGTATAGCTAGTGTCCAGCAACAAAAATTTAGTACTAGTTAGGCTGGCTGATATTCATTGTGAATTTTTAAAAATTCCTTTCTCTCATTCATTTTAAATCTATAAAGTTAGTCTAAAAAACTAACATCAGATTTTTTTCATACCTCAAGTGGATATCTTCTGCAGTGGTTTTCATTTACTCATCTACTTAGGTTATTGTGTAACATGATTTAAATAACGTTGGATGTTAAAATTGTATAAACTCTTTTTGTATTGGGAACTTTAATTGGCTTTTGTTTTAAAGTGAGAACATAACATTTTGGTGTCTTTGGGATCTATAACAGCTTGTCTCATTTTCCGATGATCAGTCTTGCATGTAATTGGAATGTACATTGAGATTTGGTGCTCTCTGCCTGGTGTGCCAAAATGTAAAGCTGATTTGAAACAGACTCAAATATATTTTAGTCCTTCTTTCCTTAATTTTATCAGCCACTGTAGCCACTAATTAAAATACCTGTAGCCACTAATTAAAATACCCTGGGTTAAAGATGCTAATAATAAATATTAAATTACATTTGTTTAAAATTCTAGTAGTTCTTCATTTTTTTTACTTTAACTCCTACAGTTTCTTTCCACTCTCCTAGTATTGTAATTAGAGGGACAGGTAATGTGAAATTTTAATAAGATCACATACTGTTTTATAGATAGCTTTCATATACAGGTTCCATTTGGTTTCAGAGTATTAGAAATTATGGTTTGGGGTGGGAAGGATTCATAACTACTGTAGATAAGAGCTGAAAACCAACTGAGTAGAATTAGTAAAAATGAGAAAGACTTTCTCATTTAGTCACTGTAGTCAAGTGAAAAGTATTTTCAGTGTTTATAAATATTGTGCACTAATGGAGCTATCTATCTGGTTTTATTGCCAATTGTTTTTCAGAGAAAATAGAGACCTCAGTTTACTACATCATGGATTATATCTAATGTTTTTCCATTTGCTGTGCATTTGGCTACTAAACTGGTTATTCCCTTTGGCTGACATAATTTGGAAATCTGTCCTTTAACATTCCACCCATGTGGCCTTTTTGGGGAAAAGGAAGGAGCAGAGAGCACCAGTGGTTGAAAAGGCAAGGAAATCAGCAGAATGGAAGGAGGTGATTTGAGAATTTGACCCTTTCCTTTCCCTTCTAAATGGAATTTGCTTGATTTTAAGAAGTTGAGAAGGTGTTGTACCATGCATAGCTCTTGACTTCAGACTAGAAATATGACAACGTCCGACAACGTAAACCATAGAATTTTAAAGCTGGAGGGAATCTGAGATAATCAAGCTTCGTCCCATCATGTTGCACATAAGGGGACCGAAGCCCAGAAAGATAATTGTGCACTTCATCAGTAAAAATTTTTGAGCACTCAGTATCTTTTTACTTACTCATAAAGTAAATATCTGTACTACTCTGCTAATAATTATGCATATTACAGAACACAAAGATAGAAATTTAAAGGATGCAATAAAAACGAAATAATATTTGATCCCAGAGTTAATAGGGAGATATTAGAGTTTTTTAAGGAGGGGGTTAACATGGTTGGACTTTTTACTTGAGAAATGACAATTGGGTGATATTGAGGATGGATTAGAGTTGGAAGAGACTTGTGAATGAAATTGTACAGGTAGCTACAAGATTATGTAACTGATTAGATATGTGGGATGAGGGGAGCATGTGGAATTGGGCATCACACCAAAAGTATGAATCTGGCTGACTGGAAGGATGGTAGAGTCATCAGTAGAAATGAGAAGAATTGGAAGAAGGGTGGATTTTGGGGGGGGAAATATAAAGTAATAAGATTTAGATTGCAGCCTAGCTGTACCTTCTCATCTGATTACTTTGTCCTGCCAAAAATGAGGAAAGAGGCTGGGTTCTTACTGGTCACACTCATTGCCTGGTGCTTGTTGAAATTGTAAAGAGATAGAGGTGAAAGGAACACAGAGAATTTCAACAATGCGTCTGCTAGTGCAAGTGCTCTGGTTGGGGTTAGGTTGTATTTTATATAACTGCTCTGAAGGGCCTCTGCCTGGAATGGAACATAAGGGGAGAGGTTACACAGCAGAGGGAAGGGCTTGTGGAAGGAATGCTGTGTGAAGTGGGGGGGAAGTTGTGTTGGAGTCAAGCCCTATGATTGGCTGTCATGTAGTGGGCTTATGTGAGTCATCTGCCCTCTCTCTGGTTATCCCTTGGAGAGCTATGCTATATATTCCACTGAAGATACAGGGTGACCATTTCCCCCCACTTCATCAAACACTGAACTAAATAATTGCCTTATTAACTGCATCTTGGTCAGTTGTGAACTAGTTTGAACAGATAGGAGTTGCCTCAGACCAATTTTATATGCTTAACTAATCCGTAGATTTTGTAACTATTTCTTCTGTATAAATTACAATCCAACCATATCTTTTCAATTCTCTGTAGTCCTTTTCCATAGCTTTACTATTTTGATTATGATAATGATGGCTCGTTTTTATATAGTGCCTTAAGATTTCCAAAAAGCACTTTATGCAACATTTTACACATGACATTGATAGCTGAGCTTCAGGGGAGTGAAGTGACTTGCCTCATCGTCACACAGCTAGTAAATGTCAGAGTTGGAATGTCAACCTAGATTTCTCCTGACTCTAAGTCTAGCACTCTTCCCACTATATCATGCTTCCTCTGTAGTGTTTTCCTCAGATAAATGTTCTGATTTTAATGAACTAATCCATCCAATTATGTGTCAGAGTCCAGTAGAGTTTTTTAAAATGCTTTTTATTTTTCCTGGGTGAATTATACATCAGTAACTGTTCTCAGTGGCCTTGTGCTATAGAGGCTGATATGGGAACTTTTGAGTGGTGCCAGGGAGAGCAACTGTCTGACTCTTCATGGCCCCATTTGGGGTTTTCCTGACAAGATACTGGAGTAGTTGCCATTTCTTTCTCTAGTTCATTGTATAGATGAGGAACTGAGGCAAATAGTATTAAATGACTTGGCCAGGGTCACACAGCTAGCAAGTGCCTGGGGCCAGACACGTGTTTGTCTTGTTTGTGTTTTCTATATGGAGCATTTGTGTTGCAATTCCTCGAGGACAGTTGTTGGTTCTGATCTTTGGCATCTGTTCAGAGGGAACGAGTGCAGAGCTATGTGTCCTGTGTGTTCTAAAATGAATATTGCCTTTTGTTTTATTTGGACAGTTTTATATGTTGCTTTAGTGAATTTTTAAGTTCATCTTGAATTACTGGTATCATAAGACTTGTAAAAAGGATGTTTTGTGATATATAGATATGAAATTTCCCACTGGCAGCTACTTCAACCTGGAAATTAATTTATTCTCTTCCATAACTAGAATATTCAGAGAATCCATGATTCCCTTAGAGAAACATTCTTGATAGCATTGGTTTGGTGATTTTTGCCAAATTAGCTCAACTATATAGACATTAAAAATCATTTGAATTGAAATTAAGACTTAATAATTCTAAATGGAATTATTATAATTATCATTATAATTATTAACAGATAAAGGGAAATTTCTGATTTAAAATTTTGTACTATTTTCCCTGCTTCACCATGGGGAAAAATCAGGCAGCTGCTGTAGCTCCACAGCACTACTCTTAATGCCTTTGGGCTTGAAGGTTTATGAGAAGCAGATAGCAAAAGAAGCTTTCACTTACTTGGCCTCCCAGCCAGGCCTACCTACTATGTCAGCTGACAGGTAGGGCTGACTCCTCATTACTACTGGTGAGAGTACTTAGAGTTACCTTTGTTACCCAAAGAAAGTGAAAGGGAAACAGTTTGGTTCAGGTAGAGGATAGAGTAATATATAATATATTCTCTCTTCTCCTATCCAACTAGTACTCTGATTTAATTCATTTAATTCATTTCCATTAAAATGGAAATAGAACTTGTGCAAATCTTGTGCATCCAAGATGCAAGATAAAAAAATAACATTAAAGTTAGGATAAAATGAAATAATGTATTTATGAAAGAGAAATTTTGTTCTCTTGAACAAGTGAGGTAAATTATTTGGGACCATTGTAGAAAACTTTGTTCAGAATTTTATACAAACAAAAATGCAAAATTTATAAATTAACATTGGGGAAAGTATGGCAAATATGTTATAAAAAACTTGACATTTATGTGTATAAGGAACCGATTCAATGCAAGATCAACATACACTCCCAACTGGTAAATGATCAAGAGGCAATTTATCAAGATTAAAAAAAAAATATTACAAATATTTGAAAAACAGTTCCACCTCTCTTTTAAAAAGCAACTTAAAGCCCTCTGAGGTTCCAGCAGAAACTTGCTCCTAATACTTTTTACCTTTGTTACCTGGGTGAAGTTAGTTCACCCCTGAATGTCAGTTTCTCCCATGTAAAATGAGAGGGTTGTGTGAGTTGACCCTCTAAGGTTACTTCTAGCTCTAGATCTATGACCAAAATTATTAAAAATAGTAGAATTCTATCCTTCTGTCATTGAGGTAAAGAAAGTATGTGTTTGCTGTGGTTAGTTCATGCTTATATATTACCATTTAGTGGAATCCTTTTGGAGATCAATCTGGTAGAATACTATCCAAAAAATATCATACTCTTTGGACTCAGTCCTGCCATTGGAATTATTGTAGAATTATGGAAAAAATTTAAAAGCATATTTAAAGGATAGTTCCTTATACTAGTGAAAAATTATAAACAGCCTGAATATCTAAGCTTAGGGGTGGCTAAAAAACTATACTATATCAGTATAATGAAATATGAGTGAGTGAAAAAAGCAGAAGCATAAAGAAATATGAAAATGTGAAATATTCCAAAGTAAAAAGATAACCAGAAGGAAAGTAGAGGTGTAAGGAGAATGGAAGGGTACACAGAAAGAATTGATAACTTTATGTTATATTTAAAATGTAAGTAGTTTAAAATGTGTATTTAGACAGTTTTGTTTAATGTACATATTTCTTTGAAATGAAGTAAACATTTCATAATAAAAATTTTAAAAGAAAAATGGTATAAAATGTTTATTTCTTTTCTCCAGAGGGAGATGTGTTAATATTGGTTCATTTCATGTTTAATGAAAACTTTTCAGTTGTGTAACATTTTATTTTAATGTTATTGTGGGAGATGATGTTTTGGTGGCGTATTGAAGAACACTCTGCTGTTTTGACTTAATGGATTTGGAAAATCGATTTGTTGTACATGGTGCTCGTTATGGAGTCACAGTACTTGGATTCTGATTTCAGCTCTGGTACTCACTACTTGAGTGAACTCTTTGGCCCTTGATTTTCTCATCTGTAAAAGGAGTCTGTTGAGCTAGATGACTTGTAAGGTAATTTTGATTTGTCCTTTCTAGGATACAGCAGGTCAGGAGCGCTTCAGAACACTGACCCCTAGCTATTACAGAGGTGCACAAGGTGTTATATTAGGTAAGCATTTTACTTCACTGCCATTTGTAAAATCTGGGCATGTGGGTTTTCTGGTTGAAATTAAGTATTTTTAGAACATTCTCATTAAACCTTGTTTTTAAAAATTTTCTCTTTCTTCAGTGCCACGTCTTTAATTTTGTTTATTCATACTAAGAACTCTGTAGTGATTACTCCTCATCTATCTTTCCTTCAAAGGCTAATTTACTTATTTGGTTAGTGCAGGATGTTAATTAAGACAATATTACCAAGTCAATGTAAGTATTGGACCAGCTATCTTCAGGCAGAGATAAACTGATGTTTTTGGCCAATGCTTACTTAATCCAGGCTTTTGGTTCCAAGGTTGATGAGGAGAAAGAGTATATGACTCAGCACAAACCATTTACCACTGGTAGAAAAACACCTCATGGCATTGAAGCATCTGATCCTTATGCAAAGGCAGCATATGCTTTTTATTGACAGCAATGGTTCTGCAATATGCATCATAGTAATCCACGTAGTAATCCACGTTCATATGCTTTGTTCACCAATTCCCCTAAATACCCTTCATTTCTCTTTACTCCTCTTCACTTCAGACATTCCAGACTCCTAAATCATAATGATCTATGAAGAACAACATACGCTAAAAGACCTAGGAGTTTGGAAAAGAAAAAGAAGAGTGAAGGCCCATGGATGAAAGCACCTACTTCCCCCTGTACATTAAAGATACTTAATTTGCTCAGTAGCCTACTGCCCTCTGCCAAGTTGTAATTCCTATCAGTGTGTTTAAAAATTTCAGTACAGGACATTTGAATATGCAGATGAAAAATTTTTTCTAGCAAGTTTTGTACTATAGTTGTATGAAATGGATTTTTATCGGTGAGGAATATACAGTTCTTATCATTTGCAGGGGTTTAATTTCATTTTTGTTCATCAGGTAAACGATTCCTAATATTTCCAGCTTCATTTCTTTTCTCATAAATAAGAATGCTGTAAACTGTTTGACTGTATTTTCATATATTATTAGGAAAACTAAGATGATTAAGATGATAGGTAGTAAAAAGAAAATGAACAAAGGATAGAATACGGAACATAAATTTGGTCATATGGCGCATATTTTCCTTGAAATGTAACAATTACAGGTCCAGGAGAAAACTGGCTATCAGGTTAATGAGAGGTTAAATGCATTTGAAACTTCTTAGTATTTTACTGAGGATTTATATCTAAACATGGTTTGACAGGCTCAAACCTACCAACAAGTTAAAAGTAATGCTGCTAGTTTATATTTATTAGGTATAAATCACTCAACTCTTACTACTGTGGTTAGAAGCAATGCTATTTTGCCATCAAATGGAATGCATTATCGAGAGCCTGGTTTTTATAGCCATTAAAAGTGAATTTTATTGTGACATTTTCATCTGGATAAAGTAGATAATTGTAACCATAGCCGAAGATAAGTGAACTTTATAAAGAGATGTGAGCTGTTTGTTACAAGTTTTAACATTTAAAAATTCTTTTCCTTCTTCTAATGTGTGTATTGTGGCTTTTAAACCTTCTCTTTCAGTTTATGATGTCACAAGAAGAGACACTTTTGTTAAGCTGGATAATTGGTTAAACGAATTGGAAACATACTGCACAAGAAATGACATAGTGAAAATGCTAGTTGGAAACAAAATTGATAAGGTAGGAAGGTAGGAAAATTGACCATTATTAAAAATTGACCGATGTTACAGAACTTTTATTAATACGTATGTTCTTCTTGTAGGAAAACCGTGAAGTTGATAGAAATGAAGGGCTGAAATTTGCACGGAAGCATTCCATGTTATTTATAGGTAGGTTTATAAGGTTGTATGTTCTAACTGGGACCAAGAAGTAATTATATCAGTTTCTACTCATTCAAGTAGTGTTAAGTGAGTGAGTTCTGGGGACAGGAGCTCCAGGAATTTGGATTCTAATATTTGTTTTGTGGGTGGCAGTTTAGTCTTGTGGGAATCATAATACCAAGGTTAAATGAGTTCATAGGTGTGAAAAGACTTTGGACCTAAAGGTGTTACATAAATATCAGTGATGCTATATCTAAACGCTGAGCTTCTTGTACCATCTACTGAAAACTTCCCATTTATATGAAGTAGTCATGTTAATTAAATATAAATATTTAATTCTTCTAAGTATTTGAATTAATTTGCACGTTTGACTGAAGATCCTAGAATTTTATTCCCTGAATTATGTTCCTGATTTTGCCTGTTTTTGTGTTTAAAATTAGCTTTAGTTTGCATTCTAAATTGTTTAAATGTTGAAGAGTCAGAAGTTTTGTTAAATTGTATCAGCTAACTTATATTTTCTTTGTTTGCTTGGCATTACAAACACCAAATGAGAAATTAGATTACTTTTATTCTCCTTTTACAATATAATTGAATCTTTTTTATAAGGTAAACTTGCATGAGTTTAAATGAGCCAGTTAAATAGTATCTCTTAGCTAAAACTACATATAATGACAAACTCATAGGCAGAGTAATTTTTCTCTTTGAAATCAAATGCATATAATATCCAGGGTTTCTTTTGGGTAAGAACCCAGTGTAAATCATTGAATATTAAGTACGATATAGATTGAGACCTTTGTTGATATCAGTTATTTTTCTGATACAGTTTTGAGAGGTGAGTCAAGAAAGACTAATGAGAGACCTGTGGGAAATACTGCCAATGTGACAATAAATCTTGGGAAGATGACTTAGTACCAAAATAATTCCCAGCAAAAATTGGTAATACAGAAACAGAGAGGAAGTTGTCTATTACTTCCAAGTACTTATTTTCTTTTGCATGAGAAATGAACGTTATTTTTTTTCCCATGTTTTAGAGGCTAGTGCAAAAACCTGTGATGGTGTACAATGTGCCTTTGAAGAACTTGTTGAAAAGATCATTCAAACCCCTGGACTATGGGAGAGTGAGAACCAGAATAAAGGAGTAAGGCTATCACACAGGGAAGAAAGCCATGGAGGAGCTTGTGGAGGATATTGTTCTATGTTATAAACTCTGGGAAGGTCTATCTTTTGCGTTTTTGATCAGATAGTGTCATCTTTCTGTATATAAACTCCTTAACTGCTATTTTAGGGACCTTGCAGTTTGCACATATTTGTTTTGTATCATGGCGATGAACATTTATAAGAAAACACTCATCAGCTTTCCCAGGTAAAAATGTTTATGGTAAGCATGCACAAATTGCAACCTTCAGTCTTTCGTGTAACATAAAATGGGTGTGCATTACTAAGTGCACTCAATTTTATGACCTACATTCATCATGTATTTTTTTTTAATCCATCCAACAAATATCTGTTGTAAAGCTGTCTGTCTGCATTTTGGTCTCCTTTTGGTTAATTTTGTCTGATTATTCGATTGCTTTGTATAACTCCTAGGAACACTGGGAGCTATAAGTATAACAGATGAATTCCTTTGCAGGTTTCACAGCATGTTCTTAGAGCTTCTCTAGGAAGCTGATGTTACAGATTTCTTTTTTAAAAAAAATTTTTTGGGGGGGAGGGAGGTATTTAGCAAAAACTCAAGACTCATTATGGCTGTGGCCAATTTGTAGTCGCCTGCATTTGTCTGATGATGCTTCTGAACTAGCGGTGAAGTAACACAATTGGGACCTACTTTTTAATTCACTTCAATGAATAACTCAGTTGCTTAACTGGAGTTTTAATCCTGTGATATATACATTAGATTCCTGGCACTTTTGCACTGCAGGTTTTGTAGTGCAGTGTCTGACAGTGGCAGTCAAGTTCTTTCCCCCACTTTGTTTCCAGAGGGATATGAAATTAGTGTGTTCATTGTGACTTATTCATATAATAGTTAGCACATTTTAAAACCAACGCTTTTTCTTAAATGTTGGTAGTATTTGTCCAAGTATCTCAACTGTAGCTTGTTTAATGTTATGAAGATATGTATCATATGATCGCTTTAAATGGCTAGTTGATATTCTGAACCTTATTTCTGTGTTTTGGGGGTCAGGGAGAAAAGCACGAAGTGACAGTTTGAGAAAAGACATATAGCTTCTGGATTCTGATGTGTGGGGAAATACTGTTGCAATGAAAATCTTGAATTTACTGTAACAAGTAGCAGTGGTTTATCAAAACTAACTTGTACAGACTAATAAATCTTTTCCAAAGTATTCAGTTTTCTAACCTCTTGCTATTGTATACTTGTATATTTTTTACATACACATAAGTTCATTACTATTTGTTTCTGCTATTTTATGCCAAAAATAGGGGTTATTTTTCCTTGAAAGTCAATCACCATAATACATGACAGCAAGTGACTGGTATTCTTGTCTTGGAAATTTGTTGTACGTATGAATTTAGAGCTCATAAGCATTTTATATATTTCAACATCATAATGAGTATTTTTTGTTTTTAAAGAGTTATTTTCACCACAACCCGGTCTCTCAAATGCATTTTCTTCACATATAGCCTCACATTCTACTTTGTTTACATTGACTAGATAGCATTATATATGCTGGATGGGTTTTTTAAACTGAATATTTTATCATTAATATTGTAATGTTGGAAGAAGGTAGATAATCCACATGTATACTTATAATTTATTCATGTTCCAATTAAAACTTTAGTTCATATTATTGAGTTCTTTATACAGTGCATTTGTTGACATGATTTTTAAAATTTCTTCTTGCTCCTTAATGACCTATAACTGGAATGTTTTTGTGAACCAGGCTTTAATCTTAATTTTATTGGCAGAATTTAGTTACTAAATGGTGTCATGTTTTATAAGCTGCTTATTTTCAAGACCATTTCTATTGTAACCTTTTACAGTTTTAAAAAATAAATAATTCATAGCCTGCTTTTCCCCAGTGTACCTGTACAGGTTATGCACATTTTCCTGTTTCCAATTATCAGATCAGAAGTCAGTGATCTTGATGGTAGTGATGAACTTTTTTTAAGTTACAGGGTTGGCATTTTGCTACTAGTTTAATATAATTTTAATATTTAAGAATCTATTTTTCTGATCACTTTGACAGATTATTTAACTAAGAATTTAGTATACCACTATCCTTAGAATCATTTTTTAACAGTATCCCCATCTTCATCATTAAAAGCATTTCAGAATTAAGTATATATTAAATACAGATCTTTGAATATTAAAAGGAGATGTTCTTGTAGTCTAGAATCACTCACATGGATACAGTCAAAAGAAAACATCTGTTTTGATACTTTTATGTCACATGCTCAGAAGATCTGTATGTCCCTTGTGTGGGTAATCCCTTCTACTAGTCTGCACTGCACCCCTCCATACCCCAGTACACATAGCTTCATGAATTTATGTGATTAGCCTTCTATTGATGAGTCTCTCAGAGCTTAACAAGATTGGTGATAGAGCAGTTGGAACATAGATTTAGAACTGAAGGAACCTCAGAAATTACTAAAAACCATCTCATTTTACAGATAAGGAAACTGAAACCCAAAAAGGTTGATTTGTTTCAACTCATAGGCATATGAGGAGTATGAAGTACCTACGAGCATAAAGCAGTTTGCCTTAGACAACTTGGAACTTGCTTTTAAATTTACCCTTGTAGGCTTCTGTTAGTGATACTCCCTACTAAAAGTCTATGACATTGACATCGTGGGTAAAACCTCATAGAACCTCAGGGGAGGTCTCCCATTGAACACCATGAACACAGTATGTCAGTAGGCCTGGGCTTAGTCTTTCCAGCTTGACAGAAACTCATATGGACTTGCACTTTTCTGGCATAGTTTTGGGGAGTCAGTATTAAAGACCTGACTTAAAAGTATTCAACCTTTCCATTGAGTTTCAAATCAAAGGCTTGACATTAGGTGCTTAACTTAATTTCAGACTGTTTTCAGACTCGATTCTGAATGTCCCTTTTTCAAAACTATGGACATTAAAATGAGTGACTGGTGCCAGAAAAAAAAGTCCTAAGCAAAATCTTGTATCCAGAAGTATAAGTGGATTGGTTTCATAATCACACTGTGATTACTCTGTGTAGAAGTCTATAATAAAAAAAAAGTAACGGTACACGCATAGCGTTTAATTAGTTTATAGCACAACAAACACAGTGAAGTAGGAGAAGAAATAATTCCTATACACTAATTTTACTTTGTGGGACTACTTATATAAGTATTTACTAAATGTTATTGATACATATGACAAATGAATAACAATTGTAATTGAATGAAGTAATGTTATTCTGGATAGTTGAGGCTAGCATTGGGATAATCTGCCTCATGGCTGAAACTTGTTTTTATTCCCCTTCTTTCTGGCACTCTTGCTAATTAAGATACTTTCATCCTAGATTAATGTCTGGTACAAATGTTGTCTCAAGTCTGTCTCAGCTGGTTGACCTAGGGATCAAGCTCATCACCTCATAGGAAGGACCTTGGAGGTCATCTCTTCCCACTCTCTCGTTTTAGAGATGAAGAAAGAAGTCCAAGAAGGTTATGACTCATCTAGCTTTATAGAGCTGGGAGTAACACTCAGTTCTGTTTTCTCATTTCATTGCTTTTTCCCACCATGCCGTAAAATATAGCTTCACTGGCATCCCAGAAAATTTGACATCTGTTGCTGAAGACAAAAGCTAAAAAAGAAAAAGCAGGTGGAAATTGAGTTTTGAATCATTGTTTTTTATTTTCTATATATAAAATTAGGAAGTTTTATAAATTCTTTGTTGTCCTAGTTAATCTTTCCTATAGAAAAATTGAGGTGAGAAGGGAATTATTGGAAATGAATTTGTAGTATTAGGTCTTGGAGAGGCTAGTGTATCTTCAAGGTAATAGCCAAATCTAGAAAGTGGATAAGGGATGATTAGCTTTTCATGGGTGATCTGAAGTTGTGGCTTCACCCACCAAAAACCCTACCCTTTGGGATAGATGACAGATCTAGAAAAAGGAAGTGGGGTAAGAATCCTGAGTTCAGAAGTGAAGTTATTGTTGGGAAGGGGTGGAGAAGGAAAATGTTCTCATGTAAGGGCCCCTGAGAAACCTTAAGATCTCAAGTGGAGTTCAAGTATGGTTTCTTCTGGGGAAGTACCCTAACTAGACTGACTTGAAGGGTGAGAGATGATGGCTCAAAGACAAAATGAGAGCTCCTTAGTAATTAGGAACAAAGAAAGGTGACAGGAGTTCCATAAAAGATGAATAAACACAAAGCATTTTGGAGGTAGGAAGGGGTGCCAATAAAGAATTATTTGTAACTGTGTACTTTTCACATGTCTATAGATTGTGCCCATTTGAATTTGAGGAATTGAAGAGGCAGGGTAGAATTTGAATTTAGAAAGGCCATGTCATTTCCACTATATCCAAAAGGACTTGTTAATATCCTTGGTAATTACATAATCACAGTGTCTGTTTCTTTTGAATCTTTGAAGGACTCCTTGCAAAAGCATGATGATTAGTTATATTTACGTAGCTACTGGATACCTACCAAACCTTTTTTCAGGATAGCTCACTATTCCCATTTTATATAGGAAATACAAGATTCAAGAATATATGTGTGTATGTATGTATCTTGTATGTATGTGTGTGTATATATACATATATGTATGTAGACATACATACACACACACACACACACACATATATATATGGTCATACTGTCTTTAAAGTATGTGAGAAAGCAAGGTTGAAAACACATTGCTCAAAAATGCAGTGAAACAAGTTTATTTGTAATCTGGCTAAAAACACACCATCTCCAGTCAGACCTCTTTGAACACCTTAGATCCCAGTGATCAGTTTTTTTTCTGACTTCTGTTATGCCTTGAAGCTGAACCAGACAATCAAGCACTTGTATTCCATGTTTGTAGATCTCACCTAGACTGCAAATTGGGTAATCTGAAAAAGATCTGTAGTGTCTATGTTTGTATATAACATGTAGGACAATGAAATACACGTACACAATAGATAAATGCTTACTGATTTGACAGCCTCTAGGGTAGGCTAGATTGTTTTGGTGTTTTATCCTCAGGTGTCCATTTAATATTTGTATGTCATTGTTATCATTTTCCCTCCTTTTTACTCTTTACTAATTCAAATTAAACTATAGAACCCATATTCCTTTCACCCCTGTCTGACAATATGTAAAGCTTTAGAAAGTTCTGGAGTGGCATGGAAGAAAATTGGACCCATGTTGCGTTTTTTTCTTCCACTTGGAATAATCGAAGGATGACTAACTTGGATTGGAACATGAAGTATCAAGAATGAATAATACAGATTTGCTGTCAGACATTAGTAGGTCCACTATAGATGACCAAAGAAAGCATAACTCACTTTTAGGAGACAGATTTACCCAAAGTAGTTTTGCATGCATCTGAGAAACATGGCAGACGCATTTGCACTTGCGAGCAGTGAATGCTCTTTCTCTGGCCAAGCATCTCAAGTTTAGAAAGCAGTGCCATAGACTTCAAACTTTGTGGGTGGCTCCTCTGCATCAAACTCAGACACTGAGCAGAGGAACACATTGCCATGCATTGCCAGTCAGAGATAGAGGCTTCCTGGCAGTGACCTCATCACTCATGAGATTGTGAGCCAATCCATCCCCCTGCTGGAGCCACAACTTCTCAAAATTTCAGGGAGTGTGGAGACTGCAAAAAAAAAAAAATTGAGATGGCTAAATCTATTAAAACAATAAGGATGTTGCAAGAAGGGGAGTGAGTGGAGAGATAGGAAGTAGTGTTGAGACTGGGTCGACTTCTTGTCTTTAAAAGATCTGGTTGGCACCCCAGAACCCTCTGTATCTGGTGTCAGCAAATGAAATTTCAGTAGGCTGTGAGCTGTAGTTTGAGGTCCTAAGCACATCATGCGGTTTCTATAAGTAATTGTGTTTTGGGAGACATTTTAACGATGAAGATGCTTAATAATGAACCCTGTAAAAACTACTGTTTTATTCCCTTTGGATTAATGATCACAAAGTTGTTTTGGATGTTTCTTAAAAATATGTGTAACTCAGAAATAATTAGTTTAGAAAAAAAATCACAAAAATTCAAAAGGGTTCTCATAAGAAATTTTTTTTTGTCTCCTTAAACACCACGTATTTTTTCTAAAAATGCAAAGAAAGATTTAAGACATGACTGCAGATTTATTTTGGGATATTTTTCATCTTTCCATGAGGTGGCAGCAACTCTTAAGTAACCTGGGGAACCCAGACTCCTGGCCTGCTGGGAGGGCAGCATGGGAAGAGAACTCTGACTCCTAACTCATACCGGCTGTACTTTCTTTTGCCAGCCTCTTCTCTCTCGTCACCTATTCCCTTGGAGTCTTTTTTGGCAGGAGATGAGCAGGGTAACGCCTTTTTTATTTGATCTAAATTTTTTTGTTGTTCTGAATTGGCTGACTGATGCTGATGTCAACAAGCCGACCCGCAACAGCCTTCAGTGTCAGGTTACAGTGCAGTGTTCACAGTGGTTGACTGTGCTGAATGTGGGGAAAATGAAAGCATAATTGATCCTGTATTTTGAAGAAGGGGGTGGTTTCTTTTCTGTGGTTATAGCTTTGTAAAGAATTTTTTTGGGTGGGGGTAATGAGCAATGGAAGTGCCAATAGCACTTTAAAAACTGAATTTGATGAGATGTTTTTCAATCCAAATTTTTATTCCCTTTTCCCCTTTTGAAGGGTGTTTGGAGGCTTGGAAATTGGATTGCAGACACAGGTTTATATACCCTTTTCTGGGGATGGGGAGAGAAAAGGATTGCTATTTTCTGGAAACAGTTAAAATAAAGGATTCCAAATTGCATTTCATTTTCCACTAAACTTTAAAACTAAATTGGTCAGTGATTTTGATTCCTGGATATTGAATATATTTTAATTCTAATAGACTCTTTCTCCGAGTGTTTCACATTAGATGACAATTCTGTTATTGTGTTCTTCATCAGAGTCTGGCTCTGCCATTCTCAACTGTGTCCTTACTCAGAAGGCATGATATTGCCCAACAATGACACCATGTCTGGACCTAGTGTTGATGGATATGAACTACGCCAGTAAATACATGGTGTATTGAACAGATGTTCTTCGAAGGAGCAAACTCAAAGATAACTGAGACTTTGGCGTAATTACCAGAAATTGAAAGACTAGTGTTAAAGTCCTGTTTCTACCACTGCATAACCTTGGACGAATCATGTCTCCAGGTCTTATTTTCCCTATCTGTAAAATAAGAGTTGGACTGGATTTCTTTTTAGTTTAACAGTATATGACCAGTTATCTTCCCTCTAAATCCTTATAATCTTTAGCTTTAAAAACTCTTAATTCCACCACTCAAATAATTTTTTTGGTATTAGAATTTGACAATAATGATGGCTGTTTGTGTGTGGGTATGTGTGGATGGGTGTGTGTGGGTGTGGCCCAAGAACAGTTGGAGGCCTGGCTCTGACGTTGAACCTCTTACCCCAGCTGCCTTATTTGTTAAATGAGTATAATACATTGCCTACCTCACAGGGTTGCTGGAAGGAAGGAACTTAGAAATCTTTAAAGTGATATGTAAATGTGGATTGTAAAAATACTGCTTAAGACTTCAAAACAGCTTAAATGGTCAGAGTGAGGGGACCAACATTATTTACAAAGAATGTTAATATACTTGTGAGAAAGTCCAGGAATCGGAAGAGTGAACATGGTGGAAATCATTTGAATAAAGATCATTGAAGGCAGAAGCAAACACTTACTAAAAATACTGGAGTATTTTTAGACTACTTGGACAGAGAGAAAATAGGAGTTTGGGAAATAGATCAGAAACCTAGCAAGAAGGTGTGAGATGGTATTGATCAAGGGATGTTAGTTATTTGTACCTATACTAGGATCTCTGTCTTCCTCTAAAAGCAGAGCAGGTAATAATTTCTTGACTTACCTTGATAATAATTTTAACCTTGAAAATATGTAAGAACCAAAGAGGAGAACTACTTTGGACCTTATTTAGCAACAGTGAGGGACAAGTTGCAAGGGTGGAAATGATAGGAACTTAATTCTCCGTTCTCATTTCACTTGTTATTCTCCAGACAAAGAATTTGTTTTCCCAGGCTGTCACCCTTGATCTAGTCTCATTTTCCTTTCTTCCAAAATCTTGATCTTATAGTTAAATTATCTTTTTAGCTTAAATCCCTTACCTCTTTGTCCTGTTGTCATTTACGTCTTTATAAATGCCATGCCAGTATTACTACTAGTGGGGTGTTGCTGAATGCTCGTGGAGGA
Organism: Notamacropus eugenii; assembly: GCF_028372415.1. Taxonomy (NCBI): domain Eukaryota; kingdom Metazoa; phylum Chordata; class Mammalia; order Diprotodontia; family Macropodidae; genus Notamacropus; species Notamacropus eugenii. Next base: position 68,116,807 of record NC_092874.1, read on the forward strand.
GGAAGTCATACTACCATGTTGAACAGTCCACTGCTAATTTGTTATCTAATCTCAACTAGACCATCATTAGTGCTGGATCCTGGAGTCAGGATACCTGAGTTCAAATCTAGCTTTACACACTAGCAGTGTGACCTGTTAACCTCTCTGCCTCAGTTTCCTCATCTGTAAAATGAGAATAATCATAGCACCTACTTCCCAGGGTTGCTGCAAGGCTCAAACGAGACAATATTTGTAAAGTGCCTTTCAAACTTTAAAGTGCTTTATAAATGGGTTATTACTCATACTTGATTAACTATATTGCACTCCCTGTATTTAATTCAAATGTCTTCTGCCCCCCAAGTCATCCATACCATCTCTCACTTCATACTTCACTGAAAAAAATTTGAGGTCATCCCTTTCAAACTACCTCCTTCCCACAATTCTGTACCTCACATCCTCTCCTCCTCTCCTGTCTGTTCCATTCCTCAAGAACGTGGTTGCCCTTCTTGCCAACATTATTTCCTCCACTTACATTCTTAACCTTATCATTGCTTTCAATCTCTCCTTCTCCTGACTCCATCTTTTCTGCAAACATGCCTACATGTCCCCTTATCCTCAAAAAGCTTCCAGTTGACTTTACCAAGCCTCAGTCTGTCTGTCTCTCTTTGCCAGTTAAACTATTGGGGTTGGGGGAAAAGGGGGAGGAGGAGAAGGAACAAAGTTCTTCACACCTTTCTTTTCCTTTATCACCTTCCACCCACTTCCCAACTTTTGCAGTCTGGCTTCTGTCCCCACCACTTAATTGAAACTGCTTTCTCTAAGTTTACCATTGATATTGTAAATATTAAATCCAATTCTCAGTCCTCATACTTTACTCTCTGTTGCATTTTCATACTACTAGACCCCTTCCTCTATAGCATACTTTCTCCATCCTAGATTTTCACGACAGACTTCAGTTGTGGTTCCCCTACCTGTGGGACCAGTGCTCAGGCTCCCCTCTCTGTGGCTGTATTTTAGCACTCTTGTCCTGGATCTTCTTCCCTTATGACATTCTTTGCCTTGTTGAACTCATCAGTTTCTGTGGGTTCAACTATTGTCACCTTGAAGATTACTCCACATTACCCTGTCTTCTCTCTTGAACTTCAGTTTCACACTCCCAGCTCTCTGCCTGACATTTCTACCCAATTGTCCCTTAAACATCTCAGTTTGTCCCAAATAGAGCTCATCTTTCCCCTTAAACCTACTCCCCCCTAACTGCTTTTGTCAAGGGCTCCACCATTCTTGTTACTTGGGCTTGCCATGTAGAAGTTATCCTCAGTTGACTCTAATTTCCCTCCCATATCAAATCATTTGTCAGATCTTGTCATTTCAGTCTCCACATTTCACATCTTTCCTTTTCTCTCCACTCTCCTCTTTGTACCACCTTAATTCAGGTTCTCATAATATTTCATCTTAAAAGACAAAAAGGTAATATTTTTCTAACTGATCTCCTAGCCTGTGTTCTCCAATTCATCTTTTACACAATTATCAAAGTGAATTTTCTAGAGCATAAATCTGACTGTGTCACTCCCTTGCTCAAATTTCAGTGGCAAGTAAGCAAAACTATGGTTTTGCAGATGATCTGCATAGAGAACCCTAGAGAGATAATTAACTTCAACAAAATAGCAAAATATAAAATAAACCCACACAAATCATCAGTCTGTATGTTACCAATAAAATCCAACTGGAAGAGAGATTTTGTACATATGTATAAACTATTTGGGGTTCACCTGCCATGACATAGGAATTAATGTTAATGCATCTTCAAAAAACTATAGAAGTATTGGCTTATATAAATGGAAAGATTAATTGTGCCTGTTGAGCCAATGCCAGCGTAATAAAAATGACTACTTTCTAAATTTATTTGTTCCATGGTATATAAACACACCTAGATGGCACAGTGCATAGAATACTGGGCATGGAATCAGAAAGACCTGAATTCAAATGCAGCCCCACAACCTTAGTTGTATGGCCCTGGACAACTCACTACCTCTGTCTTCTGTTTCCTCATTTGTAAAATGGGGGTAATAACCACATCTACCTCCCAGAATTGTTTTGAGGATCAAATGAAGTGACATTTGGGAAGTGTGATATAACTTAAAGAAAACGCAGAACGACATAAATGCTAGCTGTTATAATTATCATTGTTTTAACTGTCACTACCGAACTAACAGATACTTTAGAGAGCTAGAAAAAAATTAACACAATTCATCTAGAGAAAATAGCTTCATTCTCATGGGAAGTGATTCAAAGCAGTTGGAAGCAAGGAAGGTGCCCAACTAGGATCAAATGTCAATTTGCACTGCAAAACAGTAATCGTCCAACTATTTAGTGTGATTTTAGTTAGTCAACAGAACGTGTTAGCTCCTCAACAGAGAAAAAAGTGAGTACAGTAGTGCAGAGTTAACCTGAAAACCCTGGGGTAAGGACTCACTATTCAACAAAAACTGATGGGGAAACTAGAAACAGTCTGGCAGAAATTAGATTTAGACCAACATCTTATGTCATCTACAATATTCTCTACACAGATACATGACAAGTAAAAAAGGTCACATAAATTAGAGGAGCATGGAGGAGAAAAGCTTTTTACAAACAGAGCGAAGAGGTTCCTGGACAGTATCATGGAAAATGAACAATTTTAATTATCTAAAATGGTACTACCCCTACCATAGTGAAGATTAGAAAGGAAACAGTTAACTAAAAATTTTGCACCACACTTTTCTAGTAAAGGTTTAATGTTTAAGATCTATAAGGGGTTCACAAATATATTAAAATGATAGTCATTCTCCAAAAGATAAAACGGTCAAAGGCTGTGAAAAGACAGTTCTCAAAAGAAATCCGAACTCTCAACTACCATATAAAAACATGCCCCATAGTGCTAATAAAGAAGTACACGTTAAAACAATTTTGAATTTGACAAAAGGGAAAATAGCTAATGTTAGAATCACTATGGGGAGATTGGGCACACTGGTCTCTCTCACTATTGACACATTTCAACAGGACTGGGTTGTTCGCCATCTCTGCCTTCGTATACACTGTGCCCCGTGTTTGAAATATTCTCCTTCCTCATCTGTACCTTTTGGAATTCTTGACTCCCTTTAAGGAATTCAATTCCATCTCCTAATTCCCTCAGTTGCATTACGTGTATTTATACACATATATTTCCCTGTGTCTGTGTTTCCTAACTTTATAGACGTATAGGTGAAAGAGATCTCAGGTGCTTAGGAACTAATGTTGGTGAATTCATTTGACTTGACTAAAGTGGCAAGATATGACACCTGGTCTTCCTGACTCTGAGGATGGCTCACCAGTCACTAACTACACCTGGCTGCCTCTGCCTGGTACATAGTAGGTACTTGATAAGTGTTTGTTGAAATGAACTAAAGTGGTCATTTTAACTTAGGGTATTGTAATAGAGAAGTATAAGAAAGCCATGTGTGATATGATATGTGCTGTAGATTGTCGAAGAGCAGATTTTGAAGGGTTCAGAGAATGAATAGATAGGATGCCATGGCCTAAAATTCAAATAGGTAAAGGAAGCTCTGGAGTGATGGGGTGCTTTCTGGAATGAAATTAGAAAGAAATAAACTACTCTCCTGAGAAGGAAAGGGAGAATTTGTCTAAAGTGAAGTTCCCTATGCTAATGCACAGGAAACTCACCCATTTAGATTTTTTAAAAGACAGAAGGTGAAAACAAGGACAGGTAACATAGGATGAAAACAAAATCATGGCACCAATCAATCAGAAAGTATTTGTGAAGCACCTCCTACCGATCAGATTCTGTGCTAGTTACTTGAAAGGATCATGAAGAGTAGGATATGACTGAAAGGACTGAACAACAATTAAAAGAGGGAAGATACTAGAATTAAGAGGTGTTGGGAGAGGCTCCCTGTAGAAGGCAGAATTTTAGTTGGGACTTGAATGAAGCCAGGAGGCAGAATAGAGGTGAGAGAGTATTCTAAGCCTGGAGGAAAGCCAAAGAAAATGCCTGGGATCAAAAGATAGAAAGTCTTGTTTGGAAGATAGGGACTCAACCTATTATTTCACTCCTATAGGAAACTCCCAATAAGAAAACTCCCTCTTGCAAGGCAGGCATCTTATCTGCAATTTAGAGTCTTGGAAAGTGGCCTAGAAGACACTTGCCCTGGGGTCAAATAACCAGTGTGCCTCTGAGGTAGTAGTTGAACCCACGTTTTTCTGGCATTGAAGTCAATTATCCACTTTGCCATGGTTGTCCTTAAAATGAAAGTTAATGAGGATAAACAAAGTCAGATCTAGGGCTTCAAAAATCAACTTCATAAACACAGCATAAAGGAGGTTGACTAGAGAGCAATTAAAAGATTTAGAGATCATAGCGGACAATTTGACAAGGCTACCAAAAAAAACCTAATGTAAGCTCAAACTGCATTGAAAAGCATAACATGTAGGACTAAGGAGAGGGTAGAAGTTATTTTCTTTAAAAATAAATTCTATTACAATATTATAAATACAAAACAGTTGCCAGTTATAAAATATATATCAAATTGTTCTAAATTTAAGTCATCCCAAGAGCTAGGCTACCCATCTAAAATGAGATCTCTCTGAAAGGAGGAAAAAAAGTCATGCAATCAGAGATTTAGAGATGAAAGAGAATCTCTAGATAATATAGTCCCAAGTACTAATTTTTTTTGGATGAAAGACAGGCTCAGAGAAGAGGGGACCTGCTCAAGGTCACACAGAGACAGAGGTATGATGCATAAGTATACAATGAAAATAATAATTGTAAATTCTGCTCAGAATCACAGAATTTTAGATTTGGAAGAAACCTCCACAGCCACTAGTCTGATCCATACTGGATGAAGAAACCACACCATTAATATCCCTAATAAGCTGTCATCAAGCACATTTAGGGTTAGGATTTTAGGGTTGGGGCTAGGGTTTCCATTGAGGGGAAACCCACCCATTCTTTCTTAAGGTAGTCCATTGTACTTGGAGATAGATCTCATTCTTAGGAAGGTTTTCCTGACATCAACTCTTAATTTTCAATTTCCACTCATTCTTCCTCCTCCTGCCCTCATTCACACGACATTCTTTTATATACATGTATACTTCATATAAGGCAGAGTTGGGTGGAAATCATGCCTCATTTGTTCCCAGCATTTTTTGTTCTGTGAATTCCTTTCAACAACAACAAAATGTGCTGTGAACCCCCAGGGTAATTTGATGCATTACTCATAATTTTTTTAGATTTGTTCAAGAATTACAATAACTGCAGATAGCTTTTGCCCCCAAACTTGAAATTGTTATTTATATTATGTTATTAAAACAAAAACCTATAAATTTTTATTCTACCTAGTGTTAATTGTAATGTTATAAAATTCTATAAAATAATTACAAATATTTTTAAAACCTAGGACTTTCTGAAAGAATTTAAAAAGCAATCCAGGAAGACCTCATATGCTTACTATTATCTGCATGACTCCATATGCATTTTTTTATTTTAAAAATTTTTTTGAATATAAATAACATTTTAATAAAATGTTACAGATCAGAAGATGCTTAACATAATAATTACATGTAAATTTAATTTTTATGTTGGACTTTTTTGTTTGAACAAAGATTTGTAATATTTGGCCCCATCCCAGATAAATACAGTCTTAAATCTGGTTCTGCATTGAGTTTATTTCTGTGTGTTGATTTAAAACAAGAATAAAGTGAAAATGCTCACTCACACAAATATGTGGCAGAAAATGGTAGGAAAATTTTTATGAGCTCTCTTGCTGAGAAATGGAAATTCATTTTTGTTTTTAGCCAAAAGTTTACATGGCTGTCATTTTCAAATGTTGTTTGTAGTTCAAAATCTATTGATGTATTGATTAAAATTTCTTTTTCATTCATTGTCAGTTTATCAAAGTAAAAGACATATCAAATAGATTAGGAGTCCAATTTAATATATTGGAAGTTCCAGGAAAATATTCATTGAAAGTCACTTCTAAAAATTCCAGATATCTTTTTCAATAACCTGATCCAAATACAGTTTATTTTCTAATGAGGAATTATCTAATGTCAGTACTGTTCTTGATTGGGCAGTTCCAAACCTATCTTCTTAATCATACTTCTTTACTTTGTCCTAAATATTGAATATATTTGAATTTGCATCCCATGATGATGTGTTGAGTTTGTTAATTTTTGAAAAGATGTCTCCTAAATATATTATTTTTTTTGTAGCCATGCCATATCACTACTATACTCACTTTATGAATAGGATGATCAGTGAAGAAGACCCTAACTCTTCTCTCAGTTGTCATGGATGAGTAATCATTCTACCATGGGAGAGCTATTTACCATCTGTATACATTAGAAGTGTAACGTGCTTGCTGCCCGTCTCTGTATAAAATGGTAAACAATTGAGACTTAGTGGGTCTGGATTTTATAAAATTAATAATTTTGACAGCATTATTTGAAGTGCTTTTAAATCGTTACGGTATGCCTTTGATGCCAAAACTTTTTTGTGTATGCTGCAGTGGGCCTATAGTATATTCACGTTAATTTTCTTAATATGGGAAACGATGCCGCCAGATTTCTAGTCATCAATTATGCTCCTGTGCAGATACCACTAATGGACCAATATGATTTGTTTTCCTTCAAAGTATGAATCAATTAGGTTAAAAATGTCTTCCCCAATTACACATCCTGTTAACTGATGACAGAATAGCATGTTGTCTTCCATTTTACCATCATGTAGTTATGTTATAAATATAATTAAAATTGCTAGGTTACAAACATCAGTTATCTCATCTCATTGCAAAGTTAAATGTAACTTTTTAAACTCTACAATAACTGATTCAGCATCATTGAATCTATCATGTGTCCATTGTCTCTAAACATACGCTTGACAATTGCTTTGTCACATGGCAAAACTGAATTTTCTGTCATAATATGAGTTTCTCCATTTTATTTTGCAATTTGGTAACTTGCTAAATATGACACTTTGATTGCTTTTTTACTTTCTTATTCACAGAAATAAATGAATCAGTATTGTATGTTTTCAGATATTGTTTTTTCCACTGATTGAAAATGTCAAAAAGACATTTTTGACATTTGAAAAGACAAAAGAGAAAGTTTTAAGCTCCTGTCTGTAAGAACTTCTTTACAAATTACACATCTCAGTCATAGACATTCATTATCTTCTAGAAGTAACCCAATTTAATGTATTCTTCATAGTATTTCCTCCTTTTCATGCCTGTTGTAATACAGATATTTTCTATTTTGGAATTGTGACTCATCAAATGACCATCGCCAATTTCCTGATAGCAGTGTGCTAGATCTGAATGAATATTTTGAGATAACATATTTTTCAAGATTCTTTTTTCATGTACTTCCTGTCTTTATTTCATGATCCGTTGGAGGTACTATAATTTTAAAAATAAAACTATACTTCTACAAAAATTTCATTTTTACTCAATACTTGTTAAATACCATTCTAGAACAAGTAATGCAAATGTGTATTGATCCAAGTGATTTTGTTTCATAACAATAGATGGGAAATTGGGACTAAAAGAGCACAAACATTCATAATAACTTGGTCACGTGATTACACAGCTGATGAATTATGATTATGGGGTAACAGGGGAATGAAGGAGCTAGTCTAGAGCAGTGGATAGAATTCAAATGAGAATACATGTGTCTGACCATCAGTTGGGAAATGGTTTGCCCTCCAATGTCAAACCTTTGTGCTTGTTTGGAAACAATCTGATGACAAGTTAAAGAAAATATATGTATAAGACAATTAGGCAAGCATTTACTAACTAAGGTTCCATTAAAGAATTTTTAGCATTCACTCCTTGGACTATTGTCTTTTCCCACCTGGCTGCACTTCTTTGGACTTCTCCATCATATCCCTAGGAACCTCAGCATCCTACAGGATCATATTAAGCCCTGGTAATCACACACAGTACCCTCTAACCCTGGGACCCTTCTGTTTGGAGGGTGAAGTGGAAAATTCCTCCCAGAGCCTCCATTTAAAGTGAGTGCCCAGTCCATCTATCTCTTCATTTTCCACCTACCTCTTTGGAGACTGCTCTTCCGTTACTCACAGCCACATTGGAAGAATATTGATATTAAAAAGATGGTCCTTTGTTTCATGAAGCAGTTTGAGGGCATTAAAAGCACTGGCAATTTCCCAAAGGCTATCCAGACTTGTTTTCCCCCTTATTTATTTCAGTCTTATTGCCTATCTACAGTGTCTTTTTAAGATGTATCTTAAGTTCTATGGCTTCTCTATCCAACTCTACATCTCAAACCCTGGATAATAAGCATTCTTTGTCCATTTGTCTTTCTGGTTTGTGTGATCGTTTGCGTGATTATGGATCACATTTAGGACTTTCTATTGTGCTAGTTGTTTTCTTTTATAAATTGAGTCTCCCTGTCTTACCCAAGCTGGAAGTTCAATAGCCACATACACGAGTCTACCCCATTTATGACTGGCACAGGAACTTTGACCTGCTCCATTTCTGATCTGGCCAGTTTATCCCTTTTTAAGCAACTTGGTGGTCCCCTATTCCTGGAGTTCACCATATTGGTGCTAGACTTAGTGAAAAGTTTTGGCCTTAGCCCTCCTGCAGCTCAGAACTCTACCAGTCTTAGCCTCCCAAATAGCAGGGATTAAGGCATGTGCCTCCTTCCTCAACAAGATTTTACAGAGGCACAGGAATCCTTATATAGGATTTAGTGGACCCCATTTATGTTTGAGTTTGACACCACTGCTCTGGAGGACCCTATCATTCACAGGGCATCCCTTTTCCTTTTGGAAACTGTGTTGGACTGCCTGTAGGACAACACAAACACCTTTGATGTGCCCATGTAGTAGTTTTTGTTCCCCATTGGATATAAATAAACAGAGGATCGTTAAACAAAATCATTCCTATTTCATCTCTTAATGAATCTTTTATGGAGAACACGTGTTTTCAAACACATTTAGTACATGATAGACACCTTGGGTGAAAGACAACATCTTGCACTTTAGTCAATAAACAATAAGCACAGTGTAATTTTGTACACTCTGCATCTTTCAATTGATTATGTGACTACGAAGAAGCAGTCTGCCATAAAATACTATCTGAGAAAATCTGCCTGTTCCATCTCATACCTTCATCAAGGCTGCTCACAGTATATGTGCACGATATTTTCATACAGAAATGGGAAGTAGGCATTACAATTACAATTGAGTAATAATTGATGTTTTCTCAATCATCTCCTTTGATAAGTTCCTTGATTTTTTTTCCCTCAAGCTTTTGGTATCCATCCCTTTTTCAAACAGCTTGATAAAGGGTTCCTCAATATTTTCTAAATTATATTCTTTCAGATGGACCTTCTGTGTATATACTTGCTCTAGTCTAGTGCTCTTGGTTGTTTTTTGTTTTTAGTTCTGAAATATTTACTAAATGAGAAAACAAAAGCAATAGTAACAATCATATTATACATACTAAATAGAAGGCTGAAACATAAATAGATGAAACTTAACATTCCACCTATAAATATAGGTCACATTCTGCCACTCATGTGGTCTTGTTTTTAAATTATATTTTGTTTTTTATTGTAAACTTTATCAGCAAAGGCAAACATTTCAAAATGCAAAGAACAATAAAGAAGCTTGTATGCAAAACTTGACTTGTTAAATATAGATTATTACTTAACAAAGTAGTGTAAAACTGCTATATATACTTTTGTACCCTTCCACACTTATTGCTTCAACAGCTGGTTACACAGTGGATCGCTCTAGTCCTGGACTCAGGAAGACTTGAGTTCAAATCTGCCCTCAGACATTTTCTCATTGTGTGATCCTGGGCAAGTAGAGAGGTGCTATTATTATCCCAATTGTACAGCCGAGGAAAGAGAGGCAAGCAGAGGTTAAAATGAGTTGTCCACCATTACACAGCTAGTAAGTTTCTGAGGACAGATTTGAATTCTGGTCTTCCTAACTTCAGTGCTATCCACTGGGCCACCTAGCTGTCTCTGATACAAGTAAAAACACATAATAATATTAAAAAAAAAAAAACCCAAAACTATCACTGATGGATAAAAAAAATTGGTATAAAAAGCTTGATAGGTCTATTCTATTTTTTTGTCTGTGTGTTGGCTTCCATCCATTTTCAACCTTAAATCCTCACAGTACGATTTGAATTTATTGGGTTTCTTGCCAAGTTTTCCATAAGCTTGTTTTTTCCTTCACTCTTCTTTAATGCTTTATGAGGTGATATTATTCATAGTCTTTTACCATCCTCCTCCATAACATTTTATAAACTTGTATTACCCTTGGCTGCCATACCTCCCTACCTGACAAGAAGATTAAATGTTTTCCAACTAAGACTGTTTCTAGACTCTTTTGGCCTCTTTGTTGTGGTGTCTGCTTATGGTGATAGCCCATATCAGTGGCACTTCTTTTAATTACTCACTTTTTGGCATCAAACTGTATTTAAATAATTCAGGTTCGAATTGTATCAGTTGTGCACCATATCTTTCCATTTTCATTCTTCTAATTTAGTATCGATTTTGATCTTTTCTCTAACAACTTGATAGTCTGACTACCTATAGAGAGCTGTTTTGGAGATAATAATATTAAACATTTATATAACACTTACTATGTGCCAGGCATCATGCTAAGTGCTTTACAATTATTATTTCATTTGTTCCTTACAACAATCCTGGAATGTATGTGCTATTATTATCCCCATTTTATAGATGAGGAAATATGAAACAAACAGAGGTTGTGACTTGCCCAGGGTCACACAGGTAGTAAGTATCTGAGGATGGATTTAAACTCATTTTCCTGACTCCAGCCTTGGCATTCTGTCCACTACACCATTTAGTTGCATATTAACAGCATTTGTCTAATGTTTGTTCATTCTGACTCCAGAGAAACTGAGTCACAGAGTATTCTTAATAGTAATCTTAAATCATCATAAGAAATTCAGGCATTGAGCCAAGAATAGAAGCCAGTATTAATATATACTAAGTCCCATTCTTCCTTGGGAATATCTCTCTATCCGTGGTGGAGGCTAAAGAGGATGTGGATCTGCTGGTACTCTAACAATCTCTGCTGTGTCAACCTAGCTTTAAAAACATGTGAGAAAGACTTTATGTTGAACTCTCTAAGGCTTAGAACAAGATAGTGTAGTAGAGAGAGAGCTGGATAAAGAAGCTATAATCAATAGAATGGTCATTCATGATTCCAGAGGACTGATTATAAAACATGGTATCTAATAAGAGGAGTGATGGGTTCAGGGTGTTGAATGAGACATAGCTTTATGTACATCCATTGAGGAAATTCATTTTGCTTAACTATACATATTTGTTAGAAGAAATTTATTTTTCTTTTTTTTTTCCCAGCCAGGTAAGGAGGTAGGAGGGGGAGAAAATGGGTTTATATTAATTTTTTAAGAGATCTGAGAGCAATGCTACAGATATGAAATGTTGCATGTATTTCTAGATGAAATCTTGAATTATTAGATTTACTTAGTTGTTTTATTTTGTTACAAGAGACTTCTCACAAAATGGGAGTAATCTGTAAATGTTTGTAAAGTAGAAACAAGACCTAAAACTTAAAAAGAAATTTTTAAGACCTGAATTCAACTCCTGCCTATAATATATACTGGTTTGCAGCTCTGGGAAAATAATTTAATCCTCTAGGGGCTCTAGATGAGTGGTGTCAAACTTAAGTAGAAATGGATCCTTGGTGCCCCATATTGACTTAGTTAAAAAAATGTAATGTTACTGACATTTTATTGTATTTTTATTTATTTTGTTCAATAGTACCCATTTACATTTTGACTCTTTGTTTGATACTTCTCTAACAAATCTCTAAGAGTATAGGTTGCACAGAATTTGTTGGACCTGCTTCAGTGGAAGGTAACTTCCTCATTAAGCATTCTCTCTACCAACTAAATCACAGGTACAGGCCCATTCTATCCCTATGAAAGTACCCAGAAATCATCAGGGAACTTGTGAGTATAGTCCTTTTCAAAAAGTAAGAGTCAGTTTTCCTTGCCTTTAGGAGAAAAGAAATTTGTTTTATCTCAAAAACTCCTCAGTCTGTTAACTATTCTCAGCCTATTTTCACTGTGAGAAGCAAAGGAAGCCTGCTAAAGAGGACTACTTGCTAACAAAGTATGTCTCTCTGGGTTCTGTATAATCCCTATAATGTATGCTCATGTTATAGTACATGTAACGTTCTTTATCATGTGTGTTTTGTGAGTTGAGTTCAAAACTAAGCGTTCTATAGAACAGCTTATATAGTCAGGGCCCTGGTTGATCAGATCAGCACATTTTGAGCAGCTAACAGTGCAGCCCAACTCCAGAAATCAGGAGTGGAATTATTGGATTTTGAGGTTATTTAGGGATGGGTGTGTGTGTGTGTGTGTGTGTGTGTGTGTGTGTGTGTGTGTGTGTGTGTGTGTGTGTGTATTCATGTGCATAATTCTCTGAGACTTTTTTATAGTATATAAGAGCATAAAATTACTGGTCCCCAGAAAACAGATTCTGACAAAGCAACTATACCTGGTTTGGGTTCACACAGTGCATTTTCCCAGTAGAAAAGGGGAGGATGATGCTGTATGCACCTCTTCCTTTGTGCCTTCTCTTATAAACTCCATACTGGACTGCTTGGTTTGGGAAGGGATAAATAGAAACTAAGAGAAACATTAAATATGAATATTTTAATATAAAAAACTGGCACTAGGGATGGGATTTTTTTTTTTCAGTTTGTATTCACTTGAGGTTGAAGAATTCCTATTTTAAGCCACTAGAAATGTAGAATTTGGAGTTAGAAAGACCTTTGAGATCATCCAGCCCAACCTATTCATTTCTACAAGAATGAACTGGACCAGAGAGATTAATTAGCCTGCTTATGACCCCATAGCAAATTAGCGCCAGAGTTCTCCATTTATCTAGTCTAGCAGTCTTTCCACTGTACCATATTTTGCCTCATTAATTAGAAAACATTGACCTGGGCACATGGGTAGGGTCAGACTGTGAGGCAGGTGTCACCTGGCAAGTTGCTCTCCAAGGGGCCCACACCTGGACAGGAAGCATAGATCAGTAGATCTTTCTAACCATAATGATATGTTTACACTATGTACTCTAGAATCCAACATATTGCAGCTCCATCTTGGACTCTATCCAAGTGGGTTTAGTTACCAAAGTAATGAAAGGAACTCATTATAGGACTGTTTGACCTATAAAGTGGTCCCTCAACATCAGCCCCCTAGGACAGCATTAGAGTGAGGCTGGATAATGGAAAAATCATCCTACCTAACAAGGCCTTTTAGCATAGAATCTAAGATGATAGACATTTAAATATCAGTTTGATTTATATGATGTCCTTGGTAAGGAGGAAATAACTTCACCTTTCTGTCCTGTGTCCAAATTTATAGCATTTTTATTCCCTCTTGTGTTTTGCAAGGGGAAATGTTATGTAAATTATATTCAGTGAAACTTGCTACCTGCACTAGAGTGAACCACTTCCCCACCCAAATGTTTTCTGCTTAAATGGGCGTGAATTGCTCAAAGAGACTCAAAGAGACGCTTAAGTTAGCCAGAGAGTAAGTTGGGTAATGTGAAGTTATTCCTAGACTGCAAAATGCCAGGAGAGGCAAAGTCAATAAGCTCCAAAGGCAAACAGAGTGAAGAATTCTTAGGCATCAGGATTTTCTTCTTGCCATTGGGGGAAAGATTGTATTTTATACAAGAAGTGAGCTGTTTCCCTTTCTATAATCCTATGTGGACTTAGCTAAATCAGCAACTAAAAGAAACAAGACGTTTAATAAAGAAAGCTTTGTGGGTAGTCTAGAGAGTGCTTTAAAGGCTTTAAAGAGTGCGCACTCTTTAAGTTTTCGTTTTGGGAAACTAATTCTCCATATTTGAATTTTCAATGGTTTCTGAAGCTTCACATATGGTCCAGAGACTTTGGATAAACATTATATTTGGAGGCAACACTTCACGTCTTTTTAAGTGATAAAAGTGGTGTTCAGATCTTAATGTGCCCAGTAAAGGGTGGAGGCAGTGGTGGAAATCCTCATTTATGTGATTGCTGAGTCCAACTTCAGGGAGAGCAAGGCCAATAGTGGTATTTTGGCCCTGACTCCATCATGAAGTGTGATATGTTGGTCAAAAGAGTTAATGGAATCTGGGTCTAATTGAAAGGCATAGTTTCTGCAAATAAGGAGGTAGTCCCCTCTCTCTGTTTTGCCCTGGTCAGACCACATATGGATTATTGTATTCAGATTCAGTCCTGGATGCCACATTTTAAGAAATGCATTGGTAAGTTGGAACATACGGTGGAAGCCAGCTGGGGTAGCAAAGGGCCTTGGATCCAAGCCACAGGAAGAATGGTAGAAGGAACTGAGTTGTTGAACCTAGACGAGAAAAGACAAGGTAAAGGACATGATGGTGTGGTCTCCTAGTATTTGAAAGTCTCCTATATGTGAGATGGATTAGGCAGTTAGTTAACACAGTGGAAAGAGTTCTGCATCTGGAATCAAAACTTCCTTTTTGGTGTCAGGAATATGTGAGTTCAAATCTAACGTCAGATACTTAGCGGGTGTGCTGTGTGACCCTGAGTAATTCTCTTAACTTCTGTCTGCCTTGGTTTTCTCATCTGTAAAAAGGGAGATAAGTAATAGTATGCACTTCACAAGCTTGTTGTGAGGATAAAATGAGACATTTATAAAGTGTTTAAAGTACTGCATAGATGCTAGCTATCATCATCATTAGTTTTTTTCTATTTGACTATAGATGGTGGAACTAGGAACAATAGGTAGAAGTGATAAAGAACCAAATTTAGAGAAAAACTTTCTTATATCTAGGGCAGGGTTTCTGACCTTTTTTTGTGTCTCAGACCTTTTTGGCAGCCTTATGGAGTTTATGGATCTCTTCTCATATAAATAATGTTACAGGTACATGAAATACATAGACTTACAAAGGAAGCCAGTTTTATTATTATACAGCTAGGTCCTGATTAGGGCAAATAAAGCATCCCATGAACTGGTCATGTTATTTGAATAGGAATTATATATATCCATTGGGCTGGAACTGGTTACCATATTTTACATATAATTATAACTTGAACAGTACAAATTCAAAAAATGCCACTGCTTCATGGCACATATCAGGACCTAGCTGTACAGTTATCAGAACTTAAAACAATGACCACCACAACCAAGGTCATTGGTCCCAAATGAAGACTTCCTGATCTGGAGCTACACAAAAGTGCAGGGCATTCAAGGGGACAGTACTGGATTACTGCCATCAGAGGTCTTTGAATAAATGCTGTAAGACTGGGCCTTGATGGATATGCTGAAAACAGGATTTTTTTGTGAGTTATGGATTAGATTAGATGGGTATGGAGGTCTCTTCCTACTCAGAAGTTCTGTAATTCTTTAGTTATTTATCTGATAGAAAAGGAAAATGGACTTCTAGTGCCAAGATGGCAGAGTGAGGAAGGAACCCTCAGAAGCCCTTCCAAATTCCCCTCCAGACAATTAAAAAAGTGCCTCAGAATTGATCTAGGAGCAAGGAAGCAGTTTACCAGCTCTGCAGGAAAGATCTGTCTCACTGGAATGGGAGGGGAGTGAGGTCTAAGAGCAGCAACATCCAGCCTCACAACAGTGGAGCCTGTAGCAAGGCTTCAAATCTGGGGCAATCCACCAGTGAGGTCCCACTCTCCTAAAAACTAGCAGCTCCCTAGGTAAGTGAGCAGCACAGCAAGGACTCAATCAACACAAGCCACCAGCCAGGCTTTGACCCAATTGTTGACCAATAGTGTAGTTCAGCCCTGGGGCTGGCCAAAGTGAAACCCTACCCTGTTGCCTACCAGCAGAGAAACTCTGCTTCCATAGTATTCCAGCATCAGGGCCCCACACCTGGAACAATCCAGCAGCTACTTTCCTTGCCCAGAGGAGGCTAAGAGGAGAGCCTCATCTCTTAGTACAAGTCAGAAGGGAAGCCTATATTCCAGAGAAAGCATGCAACTAAACCCTGAAGCCTGGTGAAAACCACCAGTAAGATCCAGAGCCCCAGCACAAAAAGCTTAGGACAGTGTAGGACCAGTGCCTAACTCTCATATAAAAACCCCAAATCAGAAAAGAAAAGGCAGAAAAAAATGAGCAAAAACCAAAAAAACTTGACTGTAGAAAGCTACTACAGTGATAGGGAGGATCAAGGCATAAACTTAGAAGACGACAATCGTATCAACATGGCTACATGTAAAGCCTCAAAGAAAAATTTTATTTGGTCTCAGGTCCAAAAAGAATTCCTGGAAGAACTTAAAAAAGATTTTAAAAGGCAAATTAGAGAAGTAGAAGAAAAATGGGAAAAGAAATGAGAGTAATGCAAGAGAATCATGAAAAAAAAGAGTCAATAGTGTAGGAAAATATACACAAAAATTTACTTAAGAAAAAACTCTCTAAAAATAGAATTGGATAAATTGAAAGGGTAGGACAAAAACTCATTGAAGAAAATAATTTCTTTTTTTTAACTTCTTCACTTATTTTTAGTTTTCAACATTCACTTCCATAAGTCTTTGGGTTTTAGATTTTCTCCCCCTCCCCAAAATGACATGCAATTTGATATAAGCTCTACATATACATTCATATTAAACATATTTTCACATTAGTCATGCTGTAAATAAGAATTAGAATCAATGGGAGGAACTATGAGAAAGAAGAAACAAAACAAAGCAAAAAACAAAAAGACAGAGCAAATAGTATGCTTTCATCTGCATTCAGACTCCAAAGTTCTTTCTCTGGATGTGGACAACATTTTCCATCATGAGTCTTTTAGATCTTTGAGTTTCTGAGAATAGCCAAACCTATGAAAGTTAGTCATCTCACAATGTGGCTATTACTGTGTACAATGTTTTCTTGGTTCTGCTCATTTAACTCAGCATCAGTTCATATAAGTCTTTCAAGGTTTTTCTGAATAATATTGCATTACATTCATATGCCACAACTTTTTTAGCCATTCCTCAGTTGATGGACATCCCCTCAGTTTCGAATTCTTGGTCACCACAAAAAGAGCTGCTATAAATATTTTTGTACATGTGGATCCTTTTCCCATTTTTATGATCTCTTTGGGATACAAACCTAAAAGTGGTATTGCTGGGTCAAAGGGTATGCACAGTTTATAGCCCTTTAGGCATAGCTCCAAATTGCTCTCTAGAATGGTTGGATCAGTTCACACATCCATCAACAATGCAATAGTGTTCCAATTTCCTCACATCTTCTCCAATGTTTGTCATTTTCCTGTTTTTTCATGTTAGCAAATCTGATAGGTATCTCAGAGTGAAGAAAACAATTTCTTAAAAATTAGAATTGAAACTAGGCTCTATGAGACATCAAGATACAATAAAACAAAATAAAAAATAGAAGAAAATGTGAAATTTCTCATTGGAAAAACAATTGACCTAGAAAATAGATCCAGGAGAGATAAGATAAGAATGACTGAACTACCTGAAAGTCATAAAAAAACTAGAAAAACTAGAAAACATGTTTCAAGAAATAATTGAAGAAAATTGCCCTGATACAATAGAACTGATTAAAATAGAAATTGAAAGAATCTACCAATCACTGCCTTAAAGAGATCCCAAAATGAAAACTCCCAGGAATATCATAGCCAAATTCTGGAGCTCATAGATCAAGGAGAAAGTATTGCAAGCAGCTAAAAAGAAACAATTCATATATCATGGAGCTATAGCCAGGATTACATAGGATTTGGCAGCTTCCACATTAAAGGGTTGAAAGCCTTGGAATGTGATATACCAGAAGACAAAAAAGTTAGGATTACAACCAAGAATCTCCTACCCAGCAAAACTGATCTTTTAGTGGAAAAAATTGGACTTTTAACAAGGTAGACTTTCAAGCATTTCTAATTAAAAGACCAGAACTGAATAAAAAAATTAATCTTCAAATACAAGACACAAAGGAAGCATAAAAAGGTAAAAAAGGACAAGAAAGAAAACATAAGAAATTCAATAAGGTTAAACCATTTATTTTTCTATATGACAAGATAATATTTGTAACACAACAACTTTATTAATATAAGAGCAATTAAAGAGTATATAAAGACAGAGAGTATGGTTACAAGATGACTTTGTTGGGATGATATTCCAAAAAACAAAATAAGGGGCTGAGAATGAAAATTGCATTGGAAGAAGAAAGAGGGGAACGCTTGAATAAGGTAAATTATCCCATATAAAAGTGACTTGAAGGAGTTATTATAATAGAGGGGAACATAGAGGAGGGGGAACAGTACACAAAGCTGAACCATACTCCAGTCAAAATTGGTGCAAAGAGGTAAAAATATACAGTTGGGTATAGAAATATATCTTACCATATCTGGAAGTAAAAAGATACAGGAATTACAGAAGTGGGAGGGGTACTGATAAAAGGGATGGTATACTGGGGAAGGTGGTGATTAGAAGTAAAACACTTGTGAAGAGGGAAAGGGTGAGGTGTAAGAGAGAGGGGGGATAAACAAGTGAGAAATAGCATGGAGGGAAATACACAGTTGGTTATCATACTATATATGGCAATGGGATGAACTCAGCCATAAAATGGAAATGAATAGCAGCATGGATTAAAAACCAGAATCCTACAATATGTTGTTTACAAGAAACACATTTGAAGCAGAGAGATATATGCAGGGTAAAAGTGAGGGGCTGGAGTAGAATCTATTTTGATTCAGCTGAAGCCAGGAAAGCAGGGTAGCAATCATGATCTCAGAAAAAAGCAGAAGCAAAAATAGATCTAATTAAAAGAGATAGAAAAACAAAATATATCTTGCAAAAGGTACCATAGACAATGAAGTCTTGTCAATACTAAACAAATATGTACCAAATGGTATAGTATCTAACTTTTCGAAGGAGAAGTTGAATGTATTATAGGAGGAAAAAGATAATAAAACTATACTAGTGAGGGACCTCAACTTTCCTCTCTCAGAACTAGATAAATCTAACCAAAAAATAAACAAGAAAGAAATTAAGGAGGTGAATAAAGTTCTAGAAAAGTTAAATATGATAGATCTGTAGAGAAAATTGAGTGGGTATAGAAAGGAATATATTTTTTTCTTTTTAAAAAATGTTTTAAATTTATTTTTTGTTTTCAACATTCATTTCTACAAGATTTTGAGTTCCAATTTTTCTCCCCATTTCTCCCTTTCCCCCTCAAAACTGCATACATTATGATTATCCCCCCAATCTGCCCTCACTTCTATCCCCTCCTTCCTTCTCTTATCCCATTCCACTTCTATTTTCCTATAGAGTACGATAGATTTCTATGCCCCACTGCCTGTGTATCTTATTTCCCAGTTTCATGTAAAAACAATTTTTAACATTCATTTTAAAGCTTTGAGTTCCAAATTCTCTTTCTTCCTCCCTCCCCACCCACCCTCATTGAGTAGGCAAGCAATTCAATGTAGGTTATCCATGTATAGTCATGCAAAACACTTCCAGAATAGTCATATTGTGAAAGACATTCTTTGTTTTCCTCTATCCTATCCTGCCCCTCCCATTTATTCTATTCTGTCCTTTGATCCAGTCCCTCCTCAAAAGTGTTGGCTTCTGATTACCCCTTCCCCATTCTGCCCTCCCTTCTATCACACACACCCTCTTATCCCCTTCCACTATACTTTCCTATAGGATAAGATAGATTTCCATACCCAATTGAATGTGTATGTTATTCCCTCTTTAAGCCAAATGTGAGGAGAGTAGTGTTCAGTCATTCCCTCTCACTTCTTTCCCTCTACTGTAAAAGCTTTTTGTTGCCTCTTTTATATGAGATAATTTTACCCCATGTTACCTCTCCCTTTCTCCTTCTCCCAGCACATTCCTCTCTCACCCCTTAATTTTATTTTTAGATATCATCCTTTCATATTCAACTGTGTCCTCTATCTATATACATACATACATATATTTATATACATATATACATACATACATATACATATATATATATATTCCTTCCAACAACCTTAATAATGAGAAAGGTCTCATGAGTTACAAATATCATCTTTTCATGTAGGAACATAAGCAACTCAACTTTATTAAGTCCCTTATGATTTCTCTTTCCTGTTTACTTTTTCATGCTTCTCTTGAATTTTGCATTTGAAAGTCATTTTTTTCTCTTTAGCTTGTTTTTTTCTCAAGGATACATTAAATTCCTCTGTATCATTGAATGTCAATTCCCCCCCTCATTGATTACACTCATTTTTTTTCTGTGTAGGAGCTAATCCTAGCTCCTTTGACCTTCAGAATGTCATATTCCAAGCCCTCTGATCCCTTAATGTAGTATTGTCCTGATTGTGTTTCCATAATACTTGAATTGTTTCTGGCTGCTTGCAGTATTTTCTCCTTGACCTGAGAACTCTGGAATTTGGCTATAATATTCCTTGGAGTTTTCCTTTGGGGATCTCTTTCAGGAGGTGATCAGTGGATTTTTTTCAATTTTTATTTTACCTTCTGGCTCTAGAGCAGTTTTCCTTGATAATTTCTTGAAAAATGATGTCTAGGCTCTTTATTTGATCATGGTTTTCAGGTAGTACAATAATTTTTAAATTATCTCTCCTGAACCTATTTCCCAGGTCAGTTGTTTTTTCAATGAGATATTTCACATTGTCTGCTATTTTTTCATTCTTTTGGTTTTGGTTTTTAATTTCTTGATTTTTCATAGAGTCATTAACTTCCATCTGATCCATTCTAATTTTTAAGGAATTATTTTCTTCAGTGAGCTTTTGGACCTCCTTTTCTATTTGGTCAATTATGCCTTTAAGGTATTTTTCTCCTCATTGGCTTTTTGGACTTTTTTTTTGCCATTTGGTCTAATCTGTTTTTTAAAGTGTTATTTTCTCCATTTTTTTTTTTTGGTGTATATCTCCTTTAGCAAGCTGTTTACTTGTTTTTCATTATTTTCTTGCATCACTCTCATTACTTTTCCCAGTTTTTCTTCTACCTCTATTACTTGTTTTTCAAAATTCTTTTTAAGCTCTTGCATGGCCTGAGACCAATTCACATTTTTCTGGGAGGATTTGGATGTAGAAGCTTTTACTTAGTTGTCTTATTCTGAATGTATGTTTTGATCTTCCTTCTCACCAAAGTAAGTTTCTATAGTCTGCATTTCCCCCCACTGTTTGCTCATTTTCCAAGCCAATGATTTGACTTTTTAACTCTTTGTTAAGGAAGGGCTCTGCTCCAGTGTGGAGGGCATAGGCAAGCTTCAGGGGTCTTATACAAATATCTTCAGAGATAAAGAGACCTATAAGTTTTCAGTTCTCCTGAGGTGATATGATCTAAGGAGAGATGTTTACTCCTGTGCTGTGGTCTGTGAGTGACCACAAATACTCTTTTCTGCCCTGGAAATATGAGGAGGGTACGCTATCCACTGCTACCATAAGGTCTGCTATGCCAATGGTCCTCCTTGCCCCAGACTACAACCCAGATCCAAATATGGGTAAAGCAATAGAATTCTGCCTCAATGCCTGCAAAGAGGCATTGTAATCTCCTTATGATCAGCTGTTCAATCTCATTCCCATCTATGAAGTGAGAGCTCCAGAAGCGGCCACTGCCACTCCCGCTGCCTCAGGGCTGTGCTGGGGCTGGGGCAGGTCTGTGCTCCTCTCTCAGCCAGGTCTGATAGACCTTTCCTACTGACCTTCTAAGTTGTCTTTGGCGTTTGTTGGTTGAGAAGTCTGGAAACTGCCACTGCTGCCAGTGATTCAGTCCCCTGAGGCCAGCTTTGAATTCTCTTTCTGTGCTGGTATGACTTGTGCTGGACTATGTTCCTCTCCCTGTCTGGTACAACAGACCTTTCCTGTCAGCCTTACAGTTTGTCTTGGGTTGAAAATTTGTTTCACTCTGTCTTTTTGAGGGTTCTTCTGTTCTGTAATTTGTTTAGAGTCATTTTTTATAGGTATGTGGAGTGGTTTGGGGGAGAGCTCAAGGGAGTTCCTGACTTTACTCTGTCGTCTTGGTTCTGCTGAATATATTTTTTTCTCAGCAGTACATGGCACCTACACAAAAAAATTATAAGGCATTAAAAATCTCTCAACCAAACTCAGAAAAGCAGAAAGAGTACATGCATCCTTTTCAGATCATAGTGCTATAAATATTACATTCAATAATGTGCAATGGAAAGAGAGATTAAAAATTAATTGGGAATTAGATATTCTAATCCTAAAGAATAAGTGGGTCAAAGAACAAAACAGAAACAATTGACAATTTCAATAAAGAAAATTACAACGAGACAATATACCAAAATTTATGGGATACAGCCAAAGTGGTACTTAAGGGAAAGTGTATATCTGTACTTTAATATAATTGGTTTATTTGTAGTACTGTGTATTTTATTTTATATACTTAAAAACATTATTCAGAGAAGAGCTCTATGGGCTACACTAGCCTGCCGAAGGGGTCTATGAACCTAAACAGGTTAAGAGCCCCTGATATAGCCCAACCCTCTCATTTTACAAATGAGGAATCAGACCCAGAGATGTAAAATGATTTGTCTCATATCAACACAGGTAATAAATAGCAAAGTACTTATTGCCTGGTAGGATCATTAGAAATTCATGAATAAATGGGACAGAGTTGGTACTTAGAACCTATGTCAGTCCAGACCATCAGAGACATCTGAGTAGGATTTTTATAAATTTATTATGAATCATAAAGGATACAAAACCTCACCCCCAATTCTTAGAATACCTAATATCTTTCAAAGTGCTAGGCCTCTAGTTAGGATGACCTGAGTTCAAATCCAACTTCAGATATTTACTAACTTGTGTGATCCTGAGCAATTCATTGTTTGGCTTAGTTTTCTCACTTTAAAAGGGGGATAATAATAGCCTCTACCTCCCAGGATTGCTGTGAGGATCAAATGACAGAATATTTGTAAAGCACTTAGGACAGTGCCTGACCCTCAGTAGGTGCTATATAAATGTTAGCTACTATTAATGATGATGATGGTGGTGGTGGTAGTGGTGGTGATGATGATGATGATGGTGATGATGATGATGTGATGATAATGATGATGATGATGATGATGATGATGATGGTGGTGGTGATGATGGTGATGATGATGATGTGATGATAATGATGATGATGATGATGATGGTGATGATGATGGTGATGTGATGATAATGATGGTGGTGATGATGATGATGTTGGTGGTGATGATGGTGATGATGATGATGATGTGATGATGTGATGATGATGATGGTGATGATGATGATGTTGGTGGTGGTGATGATGGTGATGATGATGATGATGTGATGATAATGATGATGATGATGATGATGTTGGTGGTGGTGATGATGATGATGATGGTGATGATGATGATGATGTGATGATAATGATGGTGGTGATGATGATGATGATGGTGATGATGATGATGTTGGTGGTGGTGATGATGATGATGATGATGATGTGATGATAATGATGGTGGTGATGATGATGATGTTGGTGGTGATGATGTGATGATGTGATGATGATGGTGGTGATGATGATGATGATGATGACGATGTGATGATGATAGTGATGATGATGATGTTGGTGGTGGTGATAATGATGATGATGATGATGATGATGTGATGATAATGATGGTGGTGATGGTGATGATGATGATGTTGGTGGTGGTGATGATGATGATGATGTGATGATGATGATGGTGGTGATGATGATGATGATGATGATGATGATGATGATGATGATGTGATGATAATAATGGTGGTGATGATGATGTTGATGGTGGTGATGATGATGTTGGTGGTGGTGATGATGATGATGATGATGATGTGATGATAATGATGGTGGTGATGATGATGATGTTGGTGGTGATGATGTGATGATGTGATGATGATGGTGGTGATGATGATGATGATGATGACGATGTGATGATGATAGTGATGATGATGATGTTGGTGGTGGTGATAATGATGATGATGATGATGATGATGATGATGATGATGATGTGATGATAATGATGGTGGTGATGATGTTGATGGTGGTGGTGATGAGATGATGTTGA
Organism: Notamacropus eugenii; assembly: GCF_028372415.1. Taxonomy (NCBI): domain Eukaryota; kingdom Metazoa; phylum Chordata; class Mammalia; order Diprotodontia; family Macropodidae; genus Notamacropus; species Notamacropus eugenii. Next base: position 68,140,872 of record NC_092874.1, read on the forward strand.
TGGCAGTGATAATCGTCTCCTACATGAGACCTTTCCTGGTCCTCCAGTTGCTGTCCTGCTGCTCCTTTGCCATTACCTTACAATATTAGATTATAAGTTCCTTGAATGGAAGAACAGTTTTGTTTCTGTTTTTGCCTCCCTGGTGCCTAGCACAGGACCTAATACAAAGTAGGCACTTAAGGAATTCTTTCTGCTTGGTCTAGATGGTAACTACTCTTTCTTAAGAAGCAAATTTCTTTTCCTGACTTTGGTATTTTGGAAAAGGTAGTTTCATAAATGGCATCCTAATGGAAGTTTAAGTTCTAATACTCCTGGTAAGTATCTTTGTGAAACTGACACCTGGGGCTTTCTCAGGCCCAAAATTTGCCCATGAAAAAAGGGAGCCACCCTGTTGTTTATACAGAGGAGTCCCTGTACCAAAGAGCACTTCTTTACCTCCTCTCCTTGCATCCTACCCCAAGGAAAGAGTGCTCTTTGGGTAACCGGGGCAGGACAGCAGGAGCATCTGGCCCTCAAGTCTCATGTGTCTCCTCACTGGACCTCTGGCTTTGCTGTTACTCCCTCCACCCGCCAGCCTATAGTTTCCCCCATCTCTGACAAAGGATGAGTAATGTTTGGCATTTTCTTCACAAGCTGAGTGGGTGGATCAATAAAGGGAGCCTCAGTCTCTGGTCTCATCTGTAGAATGACTTAATTATCCTTATTTTACAGCTGGAAGTACAGAACTTCCTTTCAAAGTCAGTAGTGAAGCCCAGGTTGTAAATGTCAAATTGCATGCTGAGGTGGAACTCATCCCAGCTGGGACTAAGAAATGTAGGGTTAACCCCACTTCCAGCAAAACGATGGAGGTAGCAGGCTATAGTGAATGGCAAACTCTAAAACAGGAAGACTATGTCTTTGGTGCCTCTCATCTTCCCTTTCTTTTGTCCTCTTTTAGCAATGGGCCTCCAACAAAGCCTGGAAATATCTGGTCATTAACACTTCAGTATGAATTATTTTATTTATTGTTTTACCTTCAGAGCACCCCTTTGGACCACTCCAGGATGGGTCCCCAGGCTGGCCACTACCTTGAGCATTAGGGTTAACCCTGCTGAATCTATCCTTCTAACTCATGAGCTTCTACCAATGTAACAGTCAGCCAGTAAAAACAATTATTTTAGCAAAGACATTTACTAAAATAGCATAGTAAAAACAGAACTACAAAACATATCCTGCACCACATCCCCTCTTTCCCTGAAACCTGGGATATGTTTTCTTCAAAATTGTGGAAAGAGTGGGCACAGAGAATATGCCAAGGCAATTGCTCACAAATCCAGAACTACAGAATCTAGAACTCCTTTCTCTCCTGTGGAGTCATCTCCCTTGCTCCTCCAACCCTAGACTCAGTATCTACTGGTCAGGTTGCACTTAATAAATGTTAGTTGACAAATAAATGACATTTCCAACATTACAGGCACCACTGAGTTAGGCAATAAAGACAGGTATGTTACCTCTCAGAGGCCTTTACTTGGAGTGGGGGGGGTGGGGCATAGAAGTAGGAATTTTAGAGATTTGCTCCCCCCTCCCAGTAACACAGCCACATAGCTCATCAGCTTAGCTAACTGAGTTAGAAATCATGGCTGTTACTTAGTAGTAGTGTGATCTTGGGCAAACTTGACCATCTTGGATTTCAGTTTCCTCATCCTCATCTGTGACCATATGGCCCAGTGCCAGATTCAGGGTCAGCAGGTCTGGGTTTGAATCCCTCCTCTGATATAAACTTGAGTCTCTAGATAAATTACCTTATATCACCTTAGTTGTCTCATCTTCAAAATGAGGATAATGATGATTTAGTGAGACTCAAATGAATATATAAAGCCTGTTGTAAACCTTAAACCACTATACATAAGACAGCTTTTATTGTTTTGTTTGTTTCTTTTCAGCTTTAAATCTTGTGATCTTAATTGTCACTTTGGCATGAAGAAGGCTTGTGATCTCTAGGGAATAAGTTTAATAATAATATTATTAATTATTATTAATAATAAAGGAATAAGTCATGGGTGTTTCAATGGTGGGGATCAACATAGTAGCAACAGCTTGGTGGATCTGCAGAGGCAGAATAAAGTTTCCATTAGAGAAAACAGACTCAAGAGGGGCCTTCTCATAAGGACCATGGGTGGTTGATGGCTCACATGTGCAGACAAATCCTACATGATAGGACTCCTTCCAGGGGTTGCTGCAGAAGAAAAAGATACTAAAAGGAGACAAGCTACTCATCTTGCAGTTTTTTCCAGAATCATCCAGATGCAAGCCCCAATATCACTGATGCTATTTTGTCCTAAATCTATGCATGAATTCCAAGGAAATATCTGTAAAATGAATGATAGCAAAGAACTAGAAATAAAGTGGGTGCTCATTCCATGGGGAATGGCTGAACAAACTCTAGTGCATAATTGTGATGAAATATTATTGTGTAATAAGAAATGAAGAATTCAGAGAAACATGGGAAGATTTGTATCAACTGATGCAGAGTGAGAGGAAAAACCTGGGGGAAAAAGTACATAATGACTGCCTCAAAATAAATGAGAAGACCTCCAGGAAGCCCAGTTCTGAGTAATGGTCTCAGAGAACAGATGATCAAACATAACTCCCTCCTCTTGGCAGAGAGGCAGGGGACTTACATGGACAAGATGCTGCATAGATGGTGAAACATGGTCAGTTGTTTTTGTTTCACTGTTTTTCTTTGTTATAAGAGAAGGTTCAATTCCTGGGATGGGGGATTTGGGGGTTGGGCAAGAGAATATATCCAGAAATTACTATGCTGCAAAAACAAAAGCACCAACAAAATTTTATTTATTTTTTTTAAGTAAACAGGCTGGATTAGATCAGATGGCTTCTGAGGTTCCTTCCAGCTTGAACATTCTGTGCGCTATGTCTCTAATAGGTTCCTGATGATGGTGGCAACAGCGCCATTGTCTGGGAGCCTCTGCAGCCAACACAGAAAATGACAGCAACGATAATAATATGCTTTTACAATGCTTTCCAGTTGCAAAGCAGTTTGCATAAACGATCTCATTTGAATTTCACAACATTCCTTCAAGCTAAGCAAAGTCTTAGTCATGGCTCCTGGAAGCAACCAAGAGCTACCACCCAAGGTGACTTCGGAGTAGCTTGGAAGCAAGGCCCTTGTTTGGTGGCTGTCCTCAGGCCTCATGCTATGTTTTGCCAAGGTAGGAGGGCTGTCCTGGGTATGTCTATGCCCTCAATCAGTCCCCACTTTGGGATTAAATGACAAAAAAATATAGTCTAGGATTTATATTACTGTCAGTTCTTGCTTCTAGGCAGTGTGATTAGATCATGAGCTCCTTGAGGGCAAAGACTGTATACAAAGACTTGTCTTTGTAGCCCTAATGCTTATTCTGGTGCCTGTTGTTCAATTATTCAGTCATGTCTGACTTTTTGTAATCCCATGGACCACAGCATGTCCATACTATTCATGGGTTTTTTTCTTGGCAAAGATCCTGAAGTGATTTGCCATTTCCTTTTCCAGAGGATTAAATGACTTTTCCAGGGGATTTCAGCCATCTCCTTCTCCAGCTCATTTTATAGGTAAGGAAACTGAGGCAAACAGAGTGAAGTGACTGGTCCAGGGTCACACCGCTAGTAAATGTCTGAGGCCAGATTTGAACTCAGGTTTTCCTGACTCCAGATACAGCACTCCATTGCTGGTACATAGTTGACACTTAATAAATGTATATTGACTGATAATATGGCACAGTGGAAAGAATACTGGCTTTGGGATCAGAGGACCTGATCCTATGGCTGATGCTCAGTGCCATGTGACCTTGGGCAAGTGAGTTAATCTCCTTTGAGTCTTAGTGTCCTCATCTCAAAAATGAAGAGGTTGGAATAAGGAACCTCTTAGGATCCTTCCAACTCCTGGTGGAGTTCAGGAAAGTGGATGAGACTGGAAGTCAAGAGAGACTGTTTCCAGTCATCAGTTATAGTGCTTGGCTCATTAATTTAGGCTCTGTCCTCTGTCCTCCCCTTTGCCTATCTTTTCATTTAAGTCACCAAGTTTTACTGTTGTTCAGTCATTCCATCTGGTCCAACTCTTTCTGACTCTGTGAAACACAGTGTGCCTGGCCCTTCTCTCCTCCCTTGTCTCCCAAAGTCTGTCTAAACTCATGTTCTTTTTTTCCCATGACCCTATCTATTCATCTCATCCTCTGCCATCTCCTTTTCCTTTTGCCTTCAATCTTTCCCAACATTAGAGTCTTTTTCCAGTGAGTTCCATCTTCTCATTATGTTGCCAAAGTATTCAAGCTTCAGCTTCAGTATTTGACCTTCAAGTCTGGATTAATATCTTTAAGGATGGACTGATTTGACCTCCTTGCTGTCTATGGGGCTCTCAAAAGTCTTCGTCAGTGCCAGAATTCAAAAGCATAGATTCTGCGACATTCAGCTTTCCTTACAATCTAACTCTCACATCCATACATTTCTACTGGAACAACCATAGTTTGACTATATAGACCTTTGCTGGCAAGGTGATGTCTCTACTTTTTGGTATGCTGCCCAGATTTGCCATAGATTTCCCACCAAGGAGCAAGCATCTTTTAATTTCCTGACCACAGTCTCTGTCTGTAGTGATCTTTGAGCCCAAGAATATAAAATCTGACACTGCTTCCATTTCTTCTCCCTCTCTGTGCCAGACATGATGTTGCCAAGATCTTTATTTTTTTAATGTGAACCTTCAAGCCAGCTTTTACACTCTTCTCTTTCACCCTCATCTTCTTAATTCCTCTTCATTTTCTGCCATCAGAGTGGTATCATCTGCGTATCTGAGATTGTTGATTTTTCTCCCAGCAACTTGAATTCCAATTTTTGATTTGTCCAGCCTGGCATTTCGCATGATGTACTCTGCATATAAGTCAAACAGATAAAGTGACAATATACAGCCTTGGCAACTTTCTGACTCCAGGTCTGGTGCTCTATCCACTGTGCCACCTAGCTGCCCAGTATATTCAAGTTTATCTTGATCACATTTGGAATTTGTATAATTTTTCAATAACCATACTGTCTGCAACAGATGGGGACATGCATATATCTTCAGGATAGTTTTTGTTGCTAGTGTTTATCATGAGCACTACAACATGCTTTTTACTTTCAGATGCATGAGAAGCCATGTCTGCACTCCTTTGTCTCTGCAAGGAGATCCCACGAGCAGTCCTTTCATTTGGCTCCAATTTCCCTTTGTCTTCTAGGTATAGTGGATAAAGGTCTGAGCTTGCAATCAGGAAAACTCATCTTCCTGAGTTCAAATCTGGCCTTAGATACTTCCTCACTGTGTGACCCTGGGCAAGCCACTTAACCCTGTTTGCCTCAGTCTCCTCATTTATAAAATGAGCTGGAGAAGGAAATGGTGAACCACTCCAGTATCTCTACCAAGAAGATCCCAAATGGAGTCATGAAGAGTCAGATTTGACTGAAAATGACTGAACAACAGCAAGACTAGCATTGTAAGTATTCTTATTCCTATTTTAAAGTTTAGGAAACTGAGACTCAGGGAGAGTGAGTGAGTTGCCCATGATCACAGCGTTCATAATTGTCAGAGGTAAAACTCGAACCCAAATTTCCTGACTAAAGGTCTGGTGCTTTTTCCATTATACCTTTTTACTTCTCTACATATCAGTTTTTCCATCCATAAGATAGAAATCATAACACTTTTCTATCCTGGACACTGCAGAGATATTTCATGGATCATCTCACATCGTTCTAGTAGAATATCAGTTAGTCACTCACTCCACAAGTCGTTATTAAGTGCCTATTATCTGCCAGGTACTGTGCTAAGCTCTGGGGATTCAGAAAAGGGCAAAAACAGAGTTTAGAAAGTTCACATTCTAGTGGGGAGACAACATGCAAATCTATGTATGTATGTATGGATAGATCTCTGCAGTGTAAGGGAAATATAATCTCCTTGAGGGAAGGGTCTATCTCCCCATTCGCCAGTGCCAGGTTTCCATGGAGGTACTTAATAAAAATGTGTTGACTGTTTGATTAGAGTGAATAAAAAATGTGAAAATGCTTTGGAAATGAAAATGCAATATAAATATCATTACAATTCTTTCTGACCCATTATTTTTCTGACCTCATTCAGATCATAGTATTCAGAGTTGGAAGAAGCTTTAGAAGTTATCTAGTGTGGCTGCTCTATTTTCCTGATGAAGAAACTGAGATTAGGGTTTATATTACAACCAAGTAGCAAGAGACTGAGCCAGGATTTGAGCCTGAGTCCTGGGGTTGGGGGTAGAGATGGGGCTCTTTACCTCCCTAATTACCTTCTTTCTCTTTTTGGGCAGGGGAAGTAATCAGGGGTAAGTTACTTGCCCCGGCACCACACAGCTAGTAAGTGTCTGAGGTCAGATTTGAACTCAGGTCCTCTTGACTCCAGACCCAGCACTCTATCAACTGCACCACCTAGCTGTTGAGGCAGACAGAGGTTAAATGACTTACCACACAACTAGTAAGTGACTGACTCCAGGCCCAATTAAACTAAATCCAATTCACTTGCAAGTCAAGACATCACCCTCCTGATGTCATCTGTCTTCTTCAAGAACAACGGAGAACACAACAGCAGTAATGGAGTGTGCCACTTAGCTCCCCATTTTCCCAAAGTGGGTCAAGTAGCCCTCTACTTATCCCTTCTAGTGTCTGATGACCTCTTCTAGAGACACAAGGAAAGTCCCCAGATTAGAATTTAACTCCCCTTGTCTGGGAAGACCACAAGGATGGACACGTGGGCTCTGGTACCCTGATAGCCATTCTTGACAGGGTCCTAGATGTTCTCTTATGTGCCCGAGAGAAAGTGAACAGTGGCACAGGTGTGCTGGAGCTCTGTAAGTTTCACAGGTTTCTGGTTGCTCTTGTATCTGTATGAGTCAGTAAGATCTGATTTTTTTTAAAAAAATGCAGCTATTCCCAAAAGAAAATTCTAGTGTGGTTACGAAGTGTGATGGAGTAAAATCAAGGAACTGAGGCCTCTAATGTACATATTTTTCAGCCCTTCCACCCAGAAGTAGGAGAGTTGTCACAAAAGAAATGCAAAGTAAGGGATTGTTTCTGGAAACCAGTAACAATAACAACAGAAAAAAAGAGAGAAGAAAAACCAAAACAAACCCTTTAAACTGTGGAAAAGCGGAGTAGGCTTTAATGAGGGAAAGATGCTCAACAAAATCCAGCTGTTAATTTGATGTTTTCTTGTGTTTCATGCAATCCAAATTATTCATGAAAAGGAGCATCAGCTTGAAAAGGGAGGTTTCTTGAAATGAAATCAGGGATTCACCCATCTTGGCATCCTCCTTCTCCCCTTTCTTCTGAGCAGAGCTACTTTCTCGTTGGTTCTTGTAGTATTGCTGTAACAAGAATTGTACTGTAGGTACCTAGACCTGCATGCAACTGATGTCGTGGGGAGATCCATATGGGAGATTCTGGGATGGCACTCAGAGTACCATGAAAAGCAGTTAATTTCATATTTCAAAGCAGTACAGGAATCTCAGCAAATGCCTATTAACACCTATTACTTTCAAAAACAGTGTTTTCAGATCTGTTAACTCATAATGCAATACAGAATGATAGACCTAGAGAAGATTTTGAGAGGTCACTTATCATCTCCCCTGATTTCTGGCAGGACCTAACCCTGCCAGTACATACTAATTTAAGAAGAGAATTATGAAGTGTCAAAAGAGAAACGTGACACCTACCTTGTTAGCTGCATCATTGAAACCAATTCCTAAATGCAAGGACAGATACTAAAACTAGATTGTCTCCTAAACTTTAGCAAGGCATCATAGGTAGAGTTCAAACAGCCATAAATCCATGAAACTGCACTCTATGTCACTCTATCTTGGCAAAAAATTATATTCTGAAAGAACGCATTTGTCAAATGTATCACTGAAATCTAGATTCACCATATCTAGTTCTATGATAAAATTATTTATTAGAATTATTTTGATGATGCTGTTGAGAAACATATTTCTAGAATTTCCCTTATGGAAATGACATCAGAGTCATCTTACAAGCTACACAAGAAGCCAGCTTGATTATTTTATTATGATATCATGCTTTTTAACCTAAAATGATTTTTAATAAATTGATGGTCCATTTTTAAAAAGAAACCAAGCTTCGTTCCAAATAACTTTTGGCTCTCTGAAAAAAAAATTAAATCAACTAATAATCAATCAAAAAGCAATTATTAAACCCCTTCTATGAGTTCTGAGGCATGTATAATGGAGAGTTTTTGCCTCCTTAATTCAGATCATGTGCAGGTATCTTATAAGTATTTCCTGTTAATTTACTGTGTATCGATCAAACAAACAAACAAACAAATCTTTTTAAATGGTTTCTGATGGAATGGTTGGAGGGATTGCTGGAGAATATGGGAGGGCTGGGATCAAGGGGAACATGGATGGGAGCTGGCCTTAGCAAGGAGAAAGGTCACCTCTTTATCAGATCCTGGGGAAAAGAAAAGAGTGGGGCAATGATGTTAAAGAGTACTGAGAAAAAGAAAAAGGAAAAGGAGGAAACTCACTTTGAATGGAATAATTTTTTTCCCCAGCTTAGAAGGTTTAGGGAGAGGAATTAGGAGATCCTTATGGAGAGAAGAAAGAAATGGAATAGCTTCTTTGGGGAGTGGGCATTCATTAAGAAGAAATAAAAGAATTGCCTTGCTGTGGAGAGAGCCTAGTTGAGGTTAGGTAACAGAAAGTTGTAGGTACCATGTTGGAATGGTTGTGTGACTTCTTTCATGCTTATTCAGTAGCATGTGAGTAGGTGTGGAAGAGAAGGATGGTGGGAATAATCTAAGTTTGGGTTGGGTAAAGGATGGACAGAAATAGGACAAGATGATAAGGGATTTGAAAGTGGAGGACAGCGTGGAATTGAATGGGTTAACTACGAGAGTTGAGATTGATTGGGAAGGAAGGAAAGTGAAGTTAGAGGTAAGAGCCTGAGAAAGTACTGAGGGTGGAGGGATTAGAAATATCCATAAAAAGAAAAAATATGTTTAGGAATAAAGGGCAAAGGTTGAACACCATTGAGGATATTGAAAAGAACAGACTCTGTACATGATTCTAAAAGACGAGTTGCAAAAATGTTTTGAATAAGGGCGGCATCATTAGACTAGACATGGAGCCTCCCAAAGGGACTGCTTTGGAGGGGACAATGTTCCCTTGGATTTGTGAGTTCTGTTAAGTTTGTTTAAAAAGTCAGTCTCATTACCTCCTGTGCTCTGGCTGACAGTATCCTCTTGACACAGTATAGAACCTTTCAGGTGGTAAATCTCTCTGCTTCTTGGATAATCTTGACTGGCTAAGCAGACTTCCTCTGTCTTGAGAGTCCTGAGACAGTCCTCTCTGCCAGAGAAGAGGACTTTAGCGTGTGAGGCAAACCCTGGTGGATACTCAAAGGGAGTGATTTGTGCTACCCCCTGCCATGTTACTTTTCTCATTTGTACAATGTGTGCTGAATTTAAAAAAAACTCAAAAACCAACTCTTAGTTGTTAAGCTCTAAGTAAGCTCCAGAGAGCTGAAAGATAACTGAGTCAGCATGTGGAATAAATGGTAAATGAGGGGATATGATAATGCCAGAGGCCTGTTGAAGCTGCTGGCAGACTCAGGAAGAAATAAAAGAAATGAGAGGTTGGGAATTTCCTGGGTGAATCTGGAGCAAAACTGTAGAGCTAGAAACAGAGACAGGGAAGAAAGGCTGGGGGTGAGGAGGAGACTTGAAATGAAACTCAGAGAGCAGGACTCAGGCGTTCTTAACCTTTCATGGATCATGGCTCCTACTGGCAATTTGAGAAAGCCTAGAGACTTCTCAAAATGTTTGAAAATATGTCAAATGTATAGGATTGACAAAGGAAATAATTACATTGAAATATGGTTATAAAAACACTTTGAAAAACAAGTTCATCTCCCCCTCAGCTCAAGAACCCCTGGGGCAGGTCATAATTCTCATAAACTGTGGCTTTTGTCAACTGTTCTGGCTTGTATAAGATACTGACATGTTCCTTTGAAAGATGCTGAAGTAGAGTGGTTAGACTGGGAAAACATAGCAAGGTAGAGATTAGGGAAGATGGAGTGGTGGCAACAGCTCAGATCCATGTGGTCCCTTAAGGGTTAAATTGATCCCTTTCTTTCCCTCCTCACTGAGTTGCCTTGAATCTACCTATTTTGCATATACCTATATATGTAAAATTGTAAGCCCCCTGAGGGCAGTTTTTATTTCACTGTTGTCTTTGTATCCTGTGCCTAACACATACATAGTATGCTCCTGCTTTGGTGCTTCCCAGGGTCTTCCTAAACTTGGACCCTGGTAGTAAGAAAGCTTAGACTCCAAACAAAAACTAGAGGATCCCAGGAGATGAGATGGACAGATGGGTTAGTTTAGAGGGCACAGGCTTCTTTATTTTTATTTTTAACACTTTGTGAAATCATGTCATATCCCTAAAAGAGCATAATGGGATAGAACAATGTGGCAGGCTTTGGCTCAGTTCACCACACCTCTTTCCTGTTATTACCACATAGGAATAAGAATTCTCTGCAAAGTCAAAATCTGATGGGTTTTGAGGTTAATGAAATAGGGTAAGTTGTGTCCGTTTGAAAATACTACTCTTTCCATGGTGGGTAAATTAACTTTGTATTAAATAAATTGTTGAATAATAAATAAAAAATAAATAAATCCTTTCATCTACAGTAATATACCATCCAAAATTTCATGACACATTCATCAAAACTTGAAATGTTAGGGAAATGTGGCAAACTCTTTGAGAATCACTAGCACAGTGCAGCGTACTTTCCACTAAGATCCGAAAACCCTGGGTTTGATTTCTTCTTTTCCTTTCCATCTAAAAGATGATGGGCAAGTCATTTCAACTTGTAAGGCATAAGTTTCCTCATCTATAACATGAAGGACGTTCAATGGGTGGTCTTTAAGATCCCTTCAAACTCTGAAATTCTATGTAATGGCTCTGGTCTTATAAGGAGGCAGCACAATATAAGTTTTCTCTCTAAGCATATTAGATATTTCTCTGTTTAAGGATCTGTCCTTTGTTATAATGATATACACCTGAGAGGGCTCATACATTAAGCCTAACCAGTGATTTCCACTTGGTTATAAATAAAGCCATTAGACCTATTCCTGAGAGCAAAAAATTAGGAGTAAGATCTTTTCCTGTTTTGCTAAGGGTAAGGGTAAGAGTATGAAGCCCTTGAATAAGAGGGGAAGAAAAAAAGGGGAAAATACCAAGGGAGAAACAATGGATACAGAAAAGGGAAATGGGAGCACAAAAGTCAAATTTCCACAATTTTCACTCAAGGAGGGAACCTCAAGAATAGATGTCTGGACCATCCCCATTGGGTGGGTTCAATGAATGGCATAAATAAGTCTGACCTTGTCACCAAGCCTTTTGCTGTGGTTGTTGTAGTGTGTGTGTGTGGTCAGAATTGAGGTACCAGCTGGCTTTAATGCCTTGCGCCAGTTCTCTTTCGAGAGCATTTTTGTGACCTCCTGCTTCCGCCAGATGCATGTGTTCCAGCTTGTAGGACAGCCCAGATACATGGTAAGCAACTCAAGGATGGTTTTGTGCTTTACACTGGGAAGTATCTAGTTTGCTTTAGACATCATGTCTAGTCTCTGCAGAGAGATATGTGAAGTGAGGTAAGGCTACTTCATTGATCCAGATCCAAAAGCACTTTCTACCCCCTAACCTCTGTTTTCCTTTTCCTCTTTCATCCAGGAGGCTTGGAACTAGATGGGGATGATATGAATGACTTTGGAGACCTAAGAGTGGGTGGAATTATTATCCACATCGGAAAAAGCTTTGGAACACGGAGAGTTGGCATTTATATAGTAATCCAAAGTGTACAAAGAAAGAGGAGAAAGAGAATAGACTTTGAATAGAGGGGAATGGTTTCAGTATTTTGGGTGGCACTGAGCCTTGCTATAAACTTCTAAATAAGATAGAAGGAAGAGAGCTAGGAAGTAGGTCCTAGAGAGAAGCAAAGAATGTTGTATGGATTTTCTCAGCAGAAAAATGTTCTATAAATTTAATATCTTACACTTGAAGGATTTTAGAACTAGGAAAACCCTTTGAGATCATCTTATTCATGGTTTATTTTATAGATGATGAAAAACTGAGACTAAGGCTCATATGCCCCAATGGCCATCATCACTTTTGCAAGGAGAGGAGAATGTAGTCTTTGTAATCTACAGATATTGGAATGACTAAACTCTAGCCTCTGCTCTGTCTTTACACCTACAAAACCAGTCCCCTTTTTTCCATGCGTCTATGCCTGAGGAATACCCAAGTATTAGATTTGATAGCTCTTATGTCCAGAATCTTTACGGTCTCAACTTTTCCTTTTTCCTCCCTGACTTAGGTTCAGTGGTAGAAATTGTGAAGTTGAGAAAGAACTCTTGTGTAGTTGTTTCTAGCGTGTTCTACAAAGCAATTTAATCCCACCGCACCCTCATCCTTAATAATCAAAGGAGAAGGATTTATCCCAATGGAAATAAGAGTAGCTTGAGGCAATAAATCTCAGTCAGATCCATTTATTGGCTAGACTAGCAGTAGAGCAAAACCTTGAGTACCATAGGTATGCCTTCTTCTGATTGGCTAGGAAGTAAAAATCTTTGACATCAGCCTGACATTAGCTTGACATTACATCATTTGGACCTCCCCTTCTGAAGACTCCTTAATCAAAAATAAGATGTATTAAATGTCTCTTGATCACAAAAGAAAGGTAAAATCTGATTGGTAGATATTTCAATGAGAAGGTGAGAGAAGTATCATCTAAGCTCCTTCCCATTACATCATTGGAAGATGAGATCAGTTCCCAGGTGTTGGAATTAATCTGTGGACCAGAGACAGTTGCTACAAGAATTTAGAGTGATGACATTGACCTTTAGGCAAGTTTCTCTGAAATGTGGGTGGTGGAATCAGAGAACTGGAGATACAGGAACTACTAGTTACTAGATAAGCCTTGTGAGAAAAGTGACCAGAGGTTACGTGAATCAGAAGAACAGAATTGTGGCCCAAGTGACCCACGGTGGTTGTTGTTCAGTGTGAAGGGAATTACGATTTTCATGTTCATCTATATGATGAATATACTAATAATTTAGATTTTATGAAAATCATAATTCCCTTCATATCAGTCATTTCAGTCCTCCTCTCTTCATGACCCCATTTGGGTTTTCTTGGCAAAGACACTGGAGTGGGTTGCTATTTCCTTCTCCAGCTCATTTTGCAGATGAGGAAACTGAGGCAAACAGGGTAAAGTGACTTGCCCAGGGCCACACAGCTAATAAGTTTCTGAAGCCAGGTCTGAACTCAGGTCTTTCTGACTCCTGGCCTGGTGCTCTATCCACTGTGCCACCTATCTGCCCCAACATGACATAATCAGAGCAAAATTTACAGTGAAGGGGAATATTAAATCTAGGTTGAGTAAGTCTTAATAAAATAGAATTAAAAATCAGTAGCTAGGTGGCACAGTGGGCGAGTCAGGAAGACCTGACTTCAAATCCAACCTTAGACACTAGCTGTGTGACCCTGGGAAAGTCATTTAACCCTGTTTCCCTCAGTTCCTCATCTGTAAAATGGGCTGGAGAAGGAAATGGAAATCCACTGGAATATCTTTGCCAAGAAAACCCCAAATAGGGTCACGAAGAGTCAGACATGACTGAAAAAATGACTGAACAACAACATTCATTGGGAGAGAAAGAGTTGCTGCAACAAAGGTGAAAACCCAAGGACAATCTGGAGAAGTTGGCATTTTGTTGTTTATACTGTAAATATGCTTTGTATATAAGATTCTACTGCCTCTGTGTCACCATTTACATCCAGTGTGTGGCATGTAGATTTGGCTACACATGCTGCAAATATAAATTTCAGGATCTCTTTAAGAGAGAGGCCCAGCTGCTTCTAAAGAAGGGAGCACACAACCATGCTTTTGTACACAAAGTAAGTTTCCAATAGCAGTCTCCTTTATTTTCTTATTTTAGCCATGCATTGCCTATTTCATTTTTAAAATGTACTTTTGGGATGTGGTTCATACATGTTTGCTCTATGTGAAGATGGTTGCTATATACCATGAGCCTTCCCTGAGCCCACTGTTTCCATAGAGTAGAAATTCCCTAAGATTGTGCTTTCCAGATCCCATGACATTCTGACTTCAGTATCTTCAAAAGGTCCCAAGCCCACTGTGCACAGCTGGCCAAGGCTCCTGTCATATGGGATTAAGGAAAGAACTGTATTTGCAGTCTTGCAGATAGTAGCAAAACAGGTGCCTCGATCAGGGGCCACCCACATGAAACTGCTTTTATACTTAACTTGTTCACAGTTTTCCTCCCCTCACCAATCTCTTCCCCAGAGGAGGAGGAAGAGAAAAATCTTCCTACCTGACTATTAAAGGTTTCATTCACCCTACTGTCCTTCCCACAGAAATATGACCACCTTGGGTGGAACTCATCATGAAAGGTTGGGAGGAAAATGACTTTAGAAAAAATGAAAAAGACAAAAAAATGGCAAAAAATAGGCTGTGTTTTCCAATAACATCTTGAACTTATAACTGTAAAAATGTCTTTGAGACATTAATGAAAGCCACATGCTGTGATGGCCTTGATGTCAAGCAAGGGGGAGGATCACAGCTGCCTCTGTTCTCCTTTGGCTCTGTGTTCTTCATTAGATTCTCTTTTGTTTTTGTTTTTGAAGATACCTTCTGGAGCTCACATCACTTTGGGGGCTTTTCTTTGGGGAAGATGTGGCAGGATCACTTGAGTTATTCCTGCCTGAAGGAGCACCCTGCTCACAACACCATAGCCCATAGAGCCCATATCTTTGACTTTGAGACCCCTGAGGTCACCCAAATCAGGCTAGAGAGATTCCTTCCATCTAAAACCAGTGAAAGAGAACAACTATGCAAGTCAGCAGAGGCCCACAGGCCCACTGGGAAATTAAATGCCCTGATGAAAGGAAATCCTGGTAGCTGAAAGGCAAGATCCTGATAAAGCTTGGGATGATGATGGCTGTAGGTCTGGGCTCAGTCTGCCACTCACACTGCTTCTGTGTTACTGCTTGGCCTGTGGTTTGGGCTGAGAGAAATGGTCAGAGTGGCAAAAAAGTGAATTAACTGAAATTAAGAGAATGAACCCCAGTCTGCCCAAGAGAGACTTTCATCAGAGTATAAAATACTTTTCTGCTCATTTTCAAGGAATAGCTCTTCTAGCAGAGTTGGAAAGGAAGCTGAAGTTACATCTTCCATCTGTGCATGGGATGCCTGTTTAGATGAACACAACCCTGACTGAATTAAAGAAACAAGACAGGTGAATTCTTGGTACTTGATTTCTTCTTGGGAATGAGGTATCATGCTTGTGGGCACTCAAGTTTTCTCTTGTGTAGAAAATATGGAATATTGGTGTCTGATAGGTAAAAAGCGGCAGGCAGAAAGGTCTCATGTTCTGACCGGGACATCACTCAAACACCACTTTCTACCTTAAGCCTTCCCTGATCCCCTCAACTCCTAGTGTTTCTCTCCCAAATGACCCTGTATTCAACTATTTTGTATTTATTCTGTGTATGTGTCTATATCTATCTATCGATCTATCTATCTTTCTATCCTCTATTCTCTCTCATTAGCATGGGGCCTGGCACATAGTAGGTGTTTAATAAATACTCGATTCATGTTAGTATTTTCAAGTTTGATGGTGACAAAGGACCCCATATTTCCCTGAGTTTGCTCCCCATTATAGCATCTGTGGTACAGAGAACCAGCTCAGTGCTTTAAAAATAATGTTGGCTTAGAAGACAAAGGCCCTGAGTACAACACTGTGTGACCCTGGTCAAGTCATAGTCCCTCTTTAGGCCTCAGTTTCCTCTTTTCTAAAATGAGAGGGTTGATCTAAAGGGTCTCAACAGTCCTATACAGCTCTATATCTATGGCTACTAGTGCAATATTAACATTCCATTAAAGCGATCAAAAAAGCAACAGAATTGATTGTTGACTTGGATTTTTAAAAAGTGTCCTTATCAGAAATGGTAAAGAACAAGTCCAGTTCATATAATCTAAGGATATTATTGGCAAGACAACATGATTGACTTGTACCAAAGTATTCCTAACAGCATTATTTGTAAGAGCTAACAAACTGAAAATCCATGTGTCCAACAATAGGGGAATGGCTGAACAAATTTGTGGCATGTGGATCTAATGGAATATTAGTGTGTCATAAACAGTAATAATTATGAGGATTCTCATCTTGCTGAGAAAGAAATGTGGGAAAATTTATATGGAGAATTGCAGAGTAAAGAAAACAGAACCAAAAGAACAGCACATGTTAGACAAAAACAACAATAAAACAGCAGCACAGCCTGTAAAAAAAATGCAGAATTTTTTTAGGTTCAGAATTGGTTATAGAAACAAATAGGGCCACCCAGCACGGCATGCCCTCATCAGAAAAGGTGCTGTGCTCTATGAGCTAAGCAGAAATGAAGTAACTCAAAAGAAATGCAAGATGCACAAATTTAGAGAATCTATCCCAAATGTTCACATCACTATTTGTGCCTGACTTGTAGTAGAGCATTCCATGCTTGAACTGGTCTGATCAGCCATAGTTGGACACAATGTAATTTGACTAACATAGTGATGTCATTTTGGTCCTTTTTGAGAATAAAGGACAACAACCAACTAACCATCACCAAACAAAAATATATTCAAATAATATGGCAAAACTAAAAAAAAAATTATACCTGAGATAGGAACAATCTGTTATTTAGTTTTAAAGTTCAAAACAGCTATTTTACACATCTTAACTTTAATTAATTTTTACAAAGTTGTAAATTTTTACAAATTTAAAATTTAATATTTACAAAGTAGCCACAAAATTATCTATTTGTTTCTCTATCCTTTTCTGAACTTAAAAGTCTTCTTACTGATCCAAGAATTCGATATTTCTCTAAGTTTTGCTGTTTTACTTTTGATGGAATTGAATGCTGCCTTCTTAGAGATGGATGAACTTATCCTACTGGTAAACCTGTTGGACTTCTTATTTTTCATTTAGCAACTTCTGAATTTCTCCATCATTTTTGTCAAAGCACTCCTAATGTTTGCCAGTATTCTGACCCAGATGAGCAAACGCAGTGCTGTACATCAAATCTCTGAAAACTGCCTACTCCTTTTCTGTTCCATTGTTGCCAACTGTGCATTGAATCAACTTGCCCTTCAAGTTAACAACAAACTTCTCTCACTCAGAGAAGCACTCGAATCCATTGACATTCATTCTTCTGGTAGTCATTTTGCCTTGGGGCCACCTCTTTTGTTGAATTGTGAATATTTAGCTTGGAGAGGATAAGTCCATGATCAGTCCAGCACTCTGCTCCGTGCAAAGCCTTCATCATTCTCACATCCTCTCTGTCTCTTCTCCTTACAATCACATAATCTACTAAATGTCAATGTTTGCTGTGAAGTTGCATCCACAGAGTTTTATTGCATTTAGATAAACAGAAGGCAGTGTTGGTGATGAGAAGGTTATGAGATACACAAGTCTTCAGCAGTAAATGACCATTGCTGTTGCTGTTTCCAACTCCATTCCTCCCAGGGACTCCCTGTCACATCTGGTAGTCTGAGCCTACTCTACCAGTAAATTTACCCAGAATTATAAACTTATCCTCATTTGACACATTGATGATAAGGGTCCTTAGGTTTTCATAAAATGTTTCTTTTTTTCATTTATTTATTTTTAGATTTCAACATTCATTTGCACAAAATTTTGAGTTCCAATTTTTCTCCCTATCTCTCCCCTCCCCCACCACATAATACCTTGCATTCTGATTACCCCTTCTGTCAATGTACCCTCCCTTCTCTCACACCTCACCCTTCCCTTATCCCTATCTTCTCTCTTTTCTTGTATGGCAAGATAAATTGCTATACCTCATTACTTGTATTTCTTATTTCCCAGTTATATGCAATAATAATTCTCAAAATTTGTTTCTAATACTTTCAATTCCAACTTTCTCCCTCCCTCCCCACCCATCCCCACTGAGAAGGCAAGTAATTCAATACAGGTGTTTTGCAAAAGACTTCCATAATAGTCATGTTGTGTAAGACTAACTATATTGCCCTCCATCCTGCCCTGTCCTTCCCTTTTTTTCTATTCTCTCATTTGACCTTGTCCCTTCCCAAAAGTGTTAACTTCCAGTTACTCCCTTCTCCCATTTGCCCTTCCTTCTGTCATCCCCCTCACCCTACTTGTCCCCTTCTCCTCTATTTTCCTGTAGTGTAAGATAGATTTTCATACCAAATTTAGTGAGCATGTTATTCCCTCCTTAAGCCATATGTGAAGAGAGTGTCACTTTTCTCTTTTCACCTCCTCCCTTTTCTCCTCCATTGAACAAGATTTTTCTTATCTCTTTTATGAGTGATAGCCTTCCCCATTCCATTTCTCTCTTTCTCTTCCCAATATTTTCCTCTCTCATCCCTTAATTTTATTTTTTTATGGATATCATCTCTTCTGATTCAACTCAACCTGTACTCTGTGTGTGTGTGTGTGTGTGTGTGTGTGTGTGTGTGTGTAATCCCTCCACCTACCCAAATACTGAGAAAAGTCTCAAGAGTTACAAATATTATCTTTCCATGTAGGAATGTAAACAGTTCAGCTTTAGAAAGTCCTTTATGACTTCTCTTTCCTGTTTACCTTTTCATGCTTCTCTTGATTCTTATGTTTGAAAGTCAAATTTTCTATTCAATTCTGGTCTTTTCATCATGAGTGCTTGAAAGTCCTCTGTATCATTGAATGACCATTTTTTCCCCTGAAGTATTATACTCAGTTTTGCTGGGTAGGTGATTCTTGGTTTTAATCCCAGGTCCTTTGACTTCTGGAATACTTTATTCCAAGCCCTTCGATCTCTTACTGTAGAAGCTGCCAGACCTGTGTTATCCTGATTGTATTTCCACAACACTCGAATGTTTCTTTCCAGCTGATTGCAATATTTTCTCCTTGACCTAGGAACTCTGGAATTTGGCCACAATATTCCTAGGAATTTCTCTTTTGGGGTCTCTTTCAGGAAGTGATCAGTAGATTCTTTCAATATTTATTTTGCCATCTGATTCTACAATATCAGGGGAGTTTTCCTTGATAATTTCATGAAAATAACGTCTAGGCTCTTTTTTGATCATGACTTTCAGATAGTCCCATAATTTTTAAATTGCCTCTCCTGTATTTATTTCCAGGTCAGTTGTTTTTCCAATGAGATGTTTCACATTATCTTCTATTTTTTCAATCTTTTGGTTTTGTTTTGTAACTTCTTGGTTTATCTTGTAGTCATTAGCTTCTTTGAACTCCACTCTCTCTTTTAAAGAACTATTTTGTTCAGTGAGCTGTTGAACCTTCATTTCCATTTGGCTAATGCTACTTTTTAAAGCTTCCTTCTCCTCATTGACTTTTTGGACCTGTTTTCCCAATTGAGTTAACCTCTTTTTAAAGGTGTTATTTTCCTCAGTATTTTTTTGATTCTCCTTTAGCAAGCTGCTGACTCACTTTTCAAACTCTTCTATGACCTGAACCCATTTCATATTCATTTTGGAGGTACTGGAGGCAGAAGCCTTGACTTCCTCTGACAGTATGCCTTGTTCTTCCTCATCTGAAAGAATGGAAGGAGACACCTGTTCACCAAGAAAGTAACCTGTGGTCCTAGTTTTTTTTTCCTTTTTTGGGCATTTTCCCAGTCAGTTTCTTGACTTCTGAATCGTTTGTCAAGAGGAGGGTCCTAGTGCTCCTCCCCATAGTACCATGTTCAAGGCTGATTCAGATCAGCTGCTCAATTCCCCCAGGGGTTTTAAGCTGAGCTGCCTGGACAATGGACCCAGGCTACTTCCGCGGCCACCATAGCTGCCTGCTGCCTGCTGCTCTGCCTGCACACTGCCTCTGCTGCCACCTGGGGCCAGTGCTAGGGAGATCCTGCTCCTCTCTCACCCAACTGAGAAAGCCCTCCCACTGACCTTTGGAGCTTTCTTTGTTGCTTATGGGTTGAGGGATCT
Source organism: Notamacropus eugenii (assembly GCF_028372415.1). Taxonomy (NCBI): domain Eukaryota; kingdom Metazoa; phylum Chordata; class Mammalia; order Diprotodontia; family Macropodidae; genus Notamacropus; species Notamacropus eugenii. The sequence continues at coordinate 68,160,936 of NC_092874.1, forward strand.
GGGACCCTCCCTGCTGGGGATTCTGCCCCAGAGGTCTGTTCAGGTCCTGTTCCATTGCCGCATGGCCAGGGCTGGGTTCTGCTCTTCTCAGTGTCCCATAAGATAGACCTTTCCTGTCATCAGCCTTCCAGGTTACCTTTGGCTGGAAACCTCTTTTCCTCTGTTGTTCTGTGGCTTCTGCTGCTCTAGAATTTGTTGAGAATCATTTTTTGCAGGTATTTTTTGGGCTGTAGGGGAAGCGCTAGAGTATATGCATCTTTCTACTACTCCACCATCTTGGTTCCACTCTCATAAAATGTTTCTTTGACCTCATCGGGGTTTGTCATGGTGGGAACATCAGCAGTGATGATGGTGGAGTGACATTTTCTCACAAGTGGCAATCACATTTTCCTGAGCCTGTCAATCACATCTTTTGGTAGGCATACAAGTTTGGTGACTAGATTAATTTAATTGCAAAACCTACATCAGTTTCCTGGTCCTCGCCTTCACTCTGACCACTCCAGAAAAATGTGTTTGCAGCTCCAACTTCAGTAAGCTGGCCTTCGTTAACTGGCATTGTTTCACTCAGGGCTGCTATTTGGATATGATACCTGCTGAATTCTCTCGCAACAAGAGCTGTTCATCTTTCAGGTCTATTGGAGTTTGTATTGTCTATAACCATGGTGGGTGGAATCATTTTTGTAGAAGTTTTTGTACCTCTTCTTGTGTGTTTTGACCACAGGGTGGGACCCCTGCCTGCCGCGGTAATCACGTCAGAGTTGGACTATTTTATTTTTGTCTCTATATCTATACCATGCAGCACAGTGCTTGGCACATGGTGGGCAATTAATAAATGCTTGTTAGACTGAACTGAATCTCCTGCCATTGTAAGCTTCTTGAGGGCAGGGATTGTCTTTTGCTTCTTTTTTGTGTCTCTATTGCTTAGCACAGAGCCTGGCATAGAGTAGGTGCTTAATAAATGACTATTGACTGACTCTTCAGTGTGGGCACTCCCACACTGGTCACAACTCAGTCATGTCTTCCTAGCCTGGGCAACTTTTCTCCATATCCTCTAATAAATCCTTCTTGGAGGAGTCACCCAATGTATATATGTGTATGTGTGTGTGTGTGTGTGGGGGGGAAGAACCTTCTTCTAGTTGTCTTGACATCTGGGCACCTCTATTTGATGTTTAAAGCCCTTCATAGCTTTCCCCCTTTCAATAGTTTTGCACCTTACACCCCATCCTCCGGTACTTTGTGATTCTGTGACTGTCAGCTTCTACAGGAAAGCTTTGCCAATCTTTCTTAATGCTAGCACTAATTCTAACTCCCTTTGAACAACTCTGCTCCCCCAACTTCCCGCTGTTGTAGAGGGCAACTTCATCCTCCCAATCCCTCAGACTCATAACCTGTGTCATCTTTGACCTTTCACTTTCCATCCCCTCCCCTCTTTTCTAGCCTCTTGCCCAAGTCTGTTGATATCACCTTTGCAACCTCTTTTGAACATGTTCCTTCTACCCTCTGACACTGCCACCCCTCTGGTGCAAATGCTCATTACCTCACATCTGGACTGTTGTAATAGCTGCTGTTGGGTCTACCTGCCACCAATCTCTCTCCCCAGTCTACTCCATCCTCCATTCAGCAGTCAAAGTGATTTTCCTAAACTGCAGGTCATACCATGTAATACCACCCCACCCACCCACTCAATATATCGCAGTATCTCACTGGATCAAATACAAATTCATCATTTTGGCATTCAAAGCCCTTCATAACCTAGTCTCCCAGGGGCTAATCCTCCTCAGAGGAGAACTTTTGTAAAGGTGATGGCTCTTTATAATAGCAATAATAAAAAAAAGTGGGAGGGAATCAGGCTAAATTCCTGTAAACAAGGAAGACTTGTTCACAAAGTTCAGTTTAAATTTGATCCTTGAGTTCTAAGTAGCTCCCATTGATTTCCAAATGTCCCTTCCATTTAGGCTCCTCTGGGAATTTTTGGACTTTGGTTATCCATGGAGAAGTTGCTTCTCCATAAATAACACTCACTGAGTGTGGTTCATTACATTTTTGGCACAAAAGGATGGAGGCCATCACCAGCCCCAACAGTGCAAATAGTTCCCTAGGGTACATTAGTTTTGTAAATAAATAACCTTGCTTTCTTTATTTTAATAAAATTTGGTAAATGTAGAGGAAAGATCAGTGGACAAGAAATCAGGAGACCTGGATTCTACTTTCAACTCTGGCTCTAACTAGCTGTGACCTTGGCCAAGTTGTTCATCTTTGGCCTCCACTTTCTCATTAATCAAATGAGGGATGTAAGTAGATAGGATTTCTAGGGCTCCTTCCAGTTCCAATCCTCTACAACTCTAGGATGGAGAATCCCAGACTCACAGATAAGGGTTTTATGTCTCAGAAACATATCATTCCTTGGCTTTAGCTTCTGTTTAATTTTAGGTGAGGACAGGACCTCCTGTTGGAGATGTCATGTAGCCTGGGAGAAATCTGAGACTAGGAGGAGAGTGAGAGATCTGAGCTAGAGCTGGAGATCTGCAATGCATCTGGTATGGATGGAAATTGAAACCATATGAACAAAAGAGTGCCCTAAAGGAGAGAAGACAGACAGAGGAGAAGGTCTGGGGCTTATCTGTGACTATGCTTTCCATTCCTTGTCTAAAATTCAAGCAAATACCTCCAATATCTCATGCATTTCCATGATATCAGGGAATTCCAGTCCATAGGTCTAGAAAATAAGTTTGGCAAACACATTTGAAGTTCTTTATTCTACATACATCTAGAAACCTGACTGTGAGTGGATGTTCTATTAAATTATAATCCCATTAGAGGCAAGGGTTGTGCTTAAATTCCGTTATTTGCCATAATATCTAGCAAAAAAGAAGATGTAAGGAATGAATGGAGCTTTCCATAAAATAATAAGCAGTATCTACCTAAAACCATCAGCAAGCATTATATGCAATGGAGATAAACTAGATGCATTTCCAATAAGATCAGAGGTGAAACAAGGATGTCCATTATCACCACTGTCATTCAATATGGTGCTAGGAATGTTAGCTTTAGCAATAAGAGGAGAAAAAGAAATTGAAGGAATTAGAATAGCCAAGGAAGAAGCTAAGTTATCACTCTTTGCAGATGATATCATGATATACTTAGAGAATCCCAGAGAATGAAGTAAAAAACTAATTGAAATAATAAACAACTTTGGCAAAGTTGCAGGTTACAAAATAAACCTACATAAATCATCTGCATTTCTATATATTACTAACAAAACCCAACAACAAGAGATAGAAAGAGAAATCCCATTTAAAGCTAGCGTAGACACTATAAAGTATCTGAGAGTCTACCTTCCAGAAAAAACCCAGGGACTATATGAACACAATTACAAAACACTTTTTGCACAAATAAAGTCAGATCTAAGTAAGTGGAAAAGCATCAGTTGCTCATGGATAGGCTGAGCTAATATAATAAAAATGACAATCCTACCTAAATTAATTTACCTATTCAGTGCCATACCAATCAAACTATCAGATAATTATTTTCTAGAGCTAGAAAAAATAATATCAAAATTCATCTGGAAGAACAAGAGGTACAGAATATCAAAGGAACTAATGAAAAGAAATGGTAGGGAAGGTGGCCTAGCCCTACCAGATCTCAAATTGTATCATAAAGCAGCAATCATCAAAACCAGTTGGTACTGGCTAAGAAATAGAGGGGTAGACCAGTGGAATAGGTTAGGTACTCAAGACAGTAATCAATGAATATAGCAATCTACTGTTTGATAAACCCAAAGACCCCAGCTTCTGGGATAAGAGCTCACTGTTTGACAAAAACTGCTGGGAAAACTGGATAACAATGTGGCAGAAACTGGGCATAGATCAATGCCTGACACCATGGGCAACGATAAAGTCCAAATGAATATATGATCTAGGTATAAAGACTGCTACTGTGAACAAATTAGGAAAGCAAGGAATAGTGTATTTGTCAGATTTATGGAGAATGGAGAAATTTTTGACTAAGCAAAATTTAGAGAACATTATGAAATGCAAAATGGATAATTTTGATAACATTAAATTGAAAAGTTTTTGCACAAACAAACCCAATACAACCAAGATTAGGAGGGAAGCAGAAAACTGGGAGAGAATTTTTGCAAGCAGTATCTATAATAAAGGCCTCATTTCCAAAATATATAGAGAACTGAGTCAAATGTACAAGAATACAAGTCATTCTCCAGTTGATAAAATGGTCAAAGGATATGAACAGGCAGTTTTCAGAAGAAGAAATTAAAACTATCTATAGTCATATGAAAAAATACTCTAAATCACTATAGATTAGGGAGATGTAAATCAAGACAACTCTGAGGTACTACATCACACCTATCAGATTGGTTAACATGACAAATTAGTAAGTTGATAAATATTGGAGAAGATGTGGGAGAGTTGGAACACTAATTCATTGTTGGTGAAGCTGTGAGCTGATCTAACCATTCTGTAGAGCAATTTGTGACTATACCCAAAGGGCTACAAAGATGTGCATACCCTTTGACTCAGCAATATCCTTTCTAGGACTGATCCCAAAGAGATCATAAAAATAGGAAAGGGTCCTACATGTACAAAAATATTTATGGCAGCTCTCTTTGTGGTGGCTAAAAACTGGAAATCAGGGGGATGCCCATCAATTGAGGAATGGCTGAATAAATTGTGGTATATAAATGTAATGGAATACTGTTGTGCTAATAAGAAATGATGAACAGGAAGACTTCAGAGAAGACTTCAGAGTATGAACTGATGCTGAGAGAAAGGAGCAGAACCAGGAGAACTTTGTACACAGCAACAACCACAGTGTGTGAGGAACTTTTCTGGTAGACTTAGCCCTTCACAGCAATGCAAGGACCTAAAAAATTCCCAGTGGACTTTTGAGGCAAAATACCTTCCACATCCAGAGAAAGAACTATGGAATTGGACCACAAAATGAAACAGGCCATTTTCTCTTGTGTTATGTTTTGTTTTCATGGTTTCTCCCATTCATTTTAATTCTTCTGTGCAACATGACTAAGGTGAAAATGTATTTAATAGGAATGAATGTGTAGAATCTGTACAAAATTGTATGCCATCTCGGGGAGGGAGGGGGGAAGGTGTAGGAAGGAGGGGAAAAATCTAAGATATATGCAAGTGATTGTAGAAAACTGAAAGCAAATACATTAATTAATTTTTTAAAAAGAAGCGGTAAGATTGTTCAATTGGATTGAATTCTTGAATCCCAGGATTCACTTGCTTCTATGCCCTTGATCACATTGTTGCTTGGAGTGTCCTTCCTCACCCCTCTCTGCCTGTTGAATTTCAGTAGAACTTAAGTTACTTGAGAGCAGGTATCGATTTGTTTTTATCTTTATAAACCCAGTCCCTGGAACCTTGCTTTACTTGTAATAGGTAATAATAACTAATAATCATATACAATTATTATCTCATTTGACCCTCACAATGACACTAGAAAGTAGATGCTATTATAATCCCCATTTTACAGATGAGGAAACCGAGGCAAACAGAGGTTAAGTGACTTTTCCAGGGTCACATAGCTAGGATGTGTTTGAGACCATACTTGAATTCAGGTCTTCCTGACTTGAGGTCCAGTGCTCCATACACTGTGCCACCTAGCTGCCTCTAATGCTTGTTAAATTGAATTGTTGAATTGAATTCCTATCTATCCTTCTAAGATTCAATTCAGATGTCATCTTCTCTAGGAAGCTTGTCCTAATCTTACTACTGGGCACCTACCTTCCATCTTAAACCTCACCTGCTACGTTTTCTTGCATCTCTCCAATGCGCTCATGTAATGTTGGGTTTCACAGTTGGATATGTTTTTGTCATTCTCTTTTCATAAAAGAAGGTCCATGAGGCCTGGGGGCCTGATCTCTCCTCACACGTGACCTTGTATTCTCAACAAAGGGGGCACTTAAGTCTATGGGATTACAGATTTAGAGCTGGGAGGGTCCTTCTAGGCATGTCCAACTCCTTCATTTTCTCTGTTGAGAACAAAGAAGCACAAAAAAAAGGAATGATTTGAATACAACCATTAAGTGTCTGAAGCAGGATTTGAATTCAGGTCTTCCTGGCTCCATACCCAGTACCTATACTGTATAGGCTCAAGTAATTTAGATGAAAAGTAAAAAAGCGTGTTGTTTCATTCAGTCATGTCCAACTCTCCATGACCCCCACTTGGGATTTTCTTGGCAAAGATCCTGGAATAGTTTGCCATTTCCTTCTCCAGATGAGGAAACTGAGTCAAACAGGGTTAAGTGATTTGTCCAAGGTCACACAGCTCATAAGTGTCTGAGGTTGGATTTGAATTCAGCCCTTCCTTACTCTAGGCCCTTGATTTATCTACTGCACCACCTAGCTGCCCCATTTCTTCCTTTGTTTTAAAGTGAGCTAATCAGCAAGATACAGTGGAACTGGATGAGAGATTTTATTTTTAGTCAAAGAGAAAAAAAGCTTCTTCAGGATAAATCATTTCTATGTGACACTGATTCAGGTTGATTCAGAGTCCCAAATGCCTTACTTAGTACGAAGGTTTGTGGGCATCAGGGCAAAGGAACGCCTTGAAACACATAGCTATAGATCATTGCAGACTTCACGGAATATCCTCATGTTCTGCTAATTGGAAACTTTCTGGGTGCATTAGTGTCAGGGACAGCAGAAGAACGAAGAGAAAAGTTTATTTATTATAATGCTGCCGAACATAATGACAAGCAATCTTTTCCACAGGTACTGTTTTTGTTGACCTTTCACTATGTTAAAATGTCAGGAAATTCCATTACTGTCGATCCTGTCCAACTTTAATGCCATAATAGCATCGTAGATGTTCCCAAGGGAAATGGTTTTGTATTATGACTTCTCTACTTTGAATGCGTGTGTGAGTGTACATATGTACATATATATATACATATACATATGTATATATATATATATATATACATATATATATATCAATGCCTTCTCAGCAAAGTTTTCAATTCAGTTAAAGAAGTCTGCGAACATCTTGGTTAAATCTCATCCAGATGTGCAGAACTGCACACTGTTTAGCAAGCTTCCTCTGACAACACTTACTTTTCTAATGCAAAACATTTGGATTTTTTTTTTAATTGATCACTGTGGAAGCTGCTTTGTTCACTTTTTTTTCCATCTTTGGAAAAACTTTTTTCTTTCTTCAAATGTAAGAAAAATCAAAAGCTGCCTCTGTTATGCTTTAGATTTCTCTCTACAACATTCAGACCTTCTGTCTAGGCCAGAAGAAGAGGAATTATAGCTCCCTCTAGGACAGCTGCCAGCATTCACGGTCTTTGCTTCCCCAGTTCTGCAAAGAAATAAATTAAACTTGACACCAAGGGTGTGTATACATCTGTGGCCGCCTTTAGGACAGCATGGTGTGCCCTTAAAAAAAATCTGACTTCATTGCAAAAGTTGCAGGACCTTTGATTATGAATTCTGACAGAATTTGGTTATAATGAATGCCCTCCAATTGGTTTCAAGGGTATCCTGAGGATTTAATGTTTTGATGGTAAATTTTGACCTAAATTCCAAGTTTTCTTCTCAGATTATAAACTCCTAGGGTGCAGGAATAGTAACAGTTGACTGTGATCAGCAGACTGTCTAGTACCAAATGACTAAGAAAAAATAAGTGCGTCTTGATGATGGATAGTGAGTGACTCATGGCCATTGTCTTATACACTTCTACTTTCCCACAAGGGCAGCTAGGTGATGCAGTAGATAGAGCAGCAGTGCAGGAGTCAGGAGGACCTGAGTTCAAATCTCACCTCAGACACTTGACACTCACTAGCTGTATGACCTTGTCACTTGACCCCAATTGCCTCATCCTGGGTCATTTCCAGTCATCCTGATAAATATCTGGTCACTGGATTCAGATGGCTCAGGAGGAGAAGTGAGGTTGGTGATCTGCACAGCCTTCCCTCACTCAAAACAAAGTCAAGTGCAGGTCATGTCATTATTTCTCTGATGGCATGGTCTTCTTCAGCAATGAAAGATGAACACACACACTTTCCCACATTTTCTTGCGAGGATCAAGTGGAATCTTTAAAAACCATTCTCTAAATATCAGTTGACCAGTGGAATGTCAGCCTGGAAATGAGCTTTTAAAGATATTTCTCAAACAAGTGCATTAAAAAAAATTCACAAAAAAAGGACTCCTTGTCTCCCTTGTCTGGTATATTCCCTCCACTTCTGTACCTCTTGGAATCTCTTATGTTCTTCTGAACTCAATCCAATGCCCCTTTACTGTCTTTCCTGATCTTCCTAGCTTCTGCATGTTTTTCTCACCTAATTAATTTGTGTTTTGTGTGTGTGTGTGTGTGTGTGTGTAAAAACTTGAAATCCAAGTCAAAAGTTTCCATCAGAAAGTTAAATCTTTGGGATGCTCTTGAAACCAATTGGAGGGCATTAATCATAACTGAATTGTGTCAGAATTCATAAACCTTTTGCAAGGGAGTCAGAATAAACATACACATACACACACAAATAACCACAAAGTAATTATAAGGGAAACCATACTAGAAGCTAGGTATACATGCATATATACATGTACAAAAAAATCCCCTCAAAACAATTAGGTAGGAAGACATATGAGAGTACCACATAAATATTAGCTACAACTCTAAGACTTATAAAGCTCTTCCTATATTATCTCATTTTATCTTTACAACAATCTGTGAAGTAGATGCTATTATCCCCATTTTTGTGGTTGTTCAGTTGTTTTTTCAGCTATGTCTGACTCTTTGTGACCGCATTTGGTATTTTCTTGGTCACTATTGGAATGGTTTTCTATTTTCTTCTCCAGCTCATTTTATAGATGAGGAAACCGAGGCAAACAAAGTTAAATGCTCTGCCCAGGATCACACAGCTAAGACAGTATCTGAGATCAAATTTGAACCTAGGAAGAAGACTCTCCCTGACACCAGGCCCAGCAGTCTATCCATTGTGCCACCTAGCTGTCCTCCATCCCTATTTTATAGATGAAGAAACCCTAGACTGAGAAAGTTAAAATTATTTACCCAGGATCACATGGTTATTAAGTTGACTAAGGCAAGATTCAAACTTGGGTCTTCCCTGAGTCCAATCTTCAATCTGCCAAGGCATTTAATACTTGTTTATGGAATTCAGTTGAATTAGGGTGAACTGAACACATGCCAGCTTTGAATGAGAAAGAAGCCAGAAAAAAGTGACTCATTGAATGGAAAAGAGTAGCTCCATGGTTAGGAAGTGGGAAGGACTTTATCTTTTTGGAAGGGGAGGAAAGGAAAGGGGTCAAGAAAATGGTAGCTAATCAATGGACTGGATGCATGCAGGAGCGTCAGCACCAGATAAGAAACTGTCTTCTTTCCCTGGGAAGACCACTTCTCTAGGCTGTCCAGGCACAGGGTCCAGAGGAAACAGTAATTCTCCATCCCAGAGTAGTGGTTCTGAATACCACTCGAGTCAATATGTGCCTTGCTCATGGCAAAGTCCACACTGGCCATGTATATATAGCTATGAAAACATCTGACCAATTTATGTTGGACATGAGCAACCGTACTGAAGACCCTAATAAACATGCCAATGAATACATCAGTCCCACCAAAAAGAATAACGTAAGCAGGACAGGAATTCTTTGTCCATAATGGGATGATGATGGCAAAGGTCACTTCCCTCTCCCTCTAACATGACTAAGTGTCTCCTGGAGGCTTAGCATAGCTTCAAAACAATTTGCTTGACCTCAGCACTATTTGCTGGGGCCATGATGGGAATGGAAAGGACAAATGAAAAGCTATACGTTTGTGCTTACATATGTGTGCTTATACCACCAAGGTCCCTTTGAACTCTGAATCTTATGACCACAAGTATTTGAAGTATGTCAAAGTCATTTCTGACAACCCCTCCCCACATAGACTTCTGTATCTTATCTGGTCTACCTGGATAATATCTCCTCCATCTTCTCAGTTCCCAATCAATCAAATGACAAGCATTTATTAATGGGTAGGCATCTATATAATTAATGATCTTTATGTACTAGGTACTGAGCTAGATGCCAGGGATACAGACAAAAAGGGAAGCAGACTCCAATCACCTTTATTCAAACCACTGTCTCCTTTCACTTAGACCCAGTCAAAAACTCAGTGAGAGTTGTGGACCAAGTAGAGGGATAGAGTATATTCTACATTCTAGGGTAGAGAGTGTTTTCTTTCCTTCTGGTTGGGGAATCTATGGGATATTACACCACTTTGTGTATGGGGGTGGGACTGAAAAGAATTCTGCTTCTTGGTTTCCCCTCAGTTATTTTTCTCTTTTATCTTAATTATTGTTACTTGATTTTTGGTTCCTGCCAGTTGATAGAGTCTATTCAGAAAGGACCTTAAGGCATATTTACAAATTTGTAATTTCCCCAGTACCTCAATAATCCCCAATAATAAGCACCAGTACTTCTTTAGAACCCACAATTCTCAGCCTACTGACTTCCCATTATCTATTTCAGTTCAGTTTTATATCTCAGAAAGCTTCTTGTGATCCTATTACATTAGGGGACCTTTCTTTGCCCACGGTTTTCATGTTTTGATCTCAATTTTAAGAAAGCCTAGGTTCAAATACTTCTTAGATATTTGCTGGCTGTGTGTGTAAGTCACTTTATGTGCCTCACTTTCTTCAACTGGTCAGACTGAATGACCTGGAAGAATTTTTTATAATTCTAAATCTGTTATCTCTTTCCTTTTAGAATCTCACTGGGTTTTTATTGTTGTTATTATTATTATTTTAATTACCGTTTTGACTCTGGATATTAAAGGCCCTGGGAGAAAGTCAAATGAATTTGTATAATCAGCCTCACCAGTCTGATTACTAAGCTTTTTTAAAATTTTTTTAAAATATGGTGACTTAAAAAATTTTTTTTCGATTCCAAATTCTCTCCTTCCCCCAATTCCTCCTCCCCTCAATGAGAAGGCAAGGAAAACAAAATGTATTACAAATAGACATAGTCGTGCTTCCCCACTCCCTCTCCCCTATAAAGAAAAAGCAAGAAATAAAGAGAAAAAATATGCTTTAATTTACACTGTGAGTTCATCACTTCTCTTTTTGGAGGTGGATAGAATTTTTCTTCATGAGTCTTTTGAAGTTGTTATGGGTCATTCACTGTGTTGATCAATTACTAATTTTTTTCAAACTTGATTATCTTTACAATATATCTGTTAATGTATAGATCGTTCTCCTGGTTCTGCTCACTCCATTCTGCTTCTGTTCAGAAAGTCTTCCCAAGTCTTTCTGAAACCATCCCTTTCATCATTTCTTATAGCATAGTCTAATTCCATCACATTCATATATACTAAACTTGTTAAGCCATATCCCACCTGATGGACAGCCCCTCAGTTTTCAATTCTTTGCTATCATGAAAAGAGCCACTATAAAACGTGCATCCTTTTCCTCTTTCTTTGACCTCCTTGGGCTACACACCTACCACTATGCATTTCAACACATAGTTGCTGTTATCAAAAATGTGTTGCAATACTTCCACAAGTCACTTGTAAATATAAATACTCTGGAAAAGCAGCATATTTTTGTGACTATAGAACCAGCCTTGGAGGATAGAAGATCTGGGCTCAGGTTCCATCTCTGACACATATTGGTGGTGTGAATCCCTTAGTGTCTCAGGCAGCTTGATAAAACTACATAGAGAAGAGTTGTGGATCTGCATTATTTAAGAGAGCTTCTTCATGGGAGATTCCTTACAACAATGAAGTCACAAGTCCAGCTCAATTAACAAGCATTTGTTATTATTTTAAAATTCAATTTTATTTTCAAGTTTATACACTCTGCTTCCCATCTTCCCTTCTCTCCATTGAGAAACAAAATAAAATAACTCATTACAAACAAGTGTAGTGGAACAAAATAAATTCCTGCATTAGCCATCATGTCCTTATTCAAAATTAGATCTCATATTTATATATATATATATGTGTGTGTGTGTGTGTGTGTGTGTGTACATATACACACACATATATACATATACATATATATAAAATCTGCATTTTGGGTCCATTAATTAATTCATTCAATAAACAATAAACATTTAAGTGCCTACTATCTGCCAGGCAGCTAGGTGGTACAGTGGATAAAGCACTGGGCTTGGAATCAGGAAGACTCATCTTCGTGAGCTCAAATCTAGCCTCATATACTTACTAGCTACGTGACCCTAGGCAAGTCACTTTTTACTCCATTTGTCTCAGTTTCCTCATCTATAAAATGAGCTTGAGAAGGAAAAGGCAAACCACTCCAGTGTCTTTGCCAAAAAAACCACAAATGGGGGTCACAAAGAATCAGTTGTAGCTGAACAGAACAGAGCAGAACTGTGTGCCAGACACTGTGTTGAGGGACACAGAAAGAGATAAAAGACGGTGCTCCATAAGGAGCTTATAATCTAATGGCAGGGGGGAGAGGTTGGAGGGGAACAACATGCAAAGAAATATCTACAAATCAAGCTATATAATGGATAAATAGGAAAGAACAGAGAGAAAGCACTAGAATTCTCTATCCACAGTTAGCTAGACTGTTCATCATGAGTTCCCTGGAACTGTGATTGGTCATTGTGTTGATCAGAGTTCCTAAGCCTTTCAAAGTTATTTGCCTTTGTACTATTGCTTTTTATTAAAGTATTCTCCTGGTTCTTTTCACTTTACTTTGCATCAATTCATATGTTTTCCCAGGTTTCTCTGAGACTATTTCCTTATTTATAGGACAATATTATTCAATCACATTTATATACCATAACTCATTCAGCCATTCCCCAGTTGATGAGTGCCCCCATTTACATCACCACAAAAAGAGCTGCTATGAATATTTTGGTACATATGAGTCCTTTTCCCTCTTTTTTTGATCCCTTTGGGATATAAACCTAGTAGCAGTATGGCTTGGAGACTCCAGTATCTCTGCCAAGAAAACCCCAAATGGGGTCATGAAGAGTCAGAAATGATTGAAATGCCTGAACAACAAAGCAGTAGGGCTAGGTGAAAGGGTATACACAGTGTAGTAGCTTTTGGCACATAGTTCCACCAGCAGTACGTTAATATACCCTTTTCTCCACATCCCCTCTAGCATTTATGGTTTTCCTTTTTGGGGGATTGATTTTGTTAATCTGATGTGTGTGAGATGGCACCTTAGAAGTGATTTGATTTACATTTATTTACATTTAGTGATTAGAGCATTTTTTTCATATGGCTATAGATAGCTTGGATTTCTTCCTCTGAAAATAACCTATTCCTTTGACCATTTATTGGTTGGGGAATAGCTCTTATTCTTATAAATTTGAATCAGCTCCCCATATATCTTAGAAATGAGACCTTTATCATAGATTTTTTTCTATGAAAAATTCCTCCCCCCACCCAATTTCCTGCTTCTCTTCTAATTTTAGCTGAATTGGTTTTGAACAAGTATTTATCAAGCCTCTACTCTGTGCCAGGATCTATGGAAATAAGCTAGAGAAACAAAGAAAAAATTGAAACAATCCTTTTCCTCAAGAAGTTTATATTCTACTGGCCAAAATAACTCCCCCAAAGCCAAGTCTTAAGTTTACTGTTTTCTCCCATTTCTTTATTTAAAAAATAATTCTTTAAAATTTTGTTATTACAAACTTAATCATCAACAATCAAACACTATATACAGAGAAACAAAACGTCCACGCTGATCATGTGTAGCTTTGGAAATGTTTGACAAATTCATGTTGGACAAGAACAGCTGTACTGAAAGCCCTAATAAATACTATATTCCAATAAGCACACAAATCCTAACAATAATAATAATAATTAAAGGGGGACAGGGACTTCTTGCTGTGATGACAGGAATGTAGGAAAAAGGTCACTCTTTCAGGCCCTCTGTCTCCAGTGTTGCAAAGTGCCTCACCCTATTTCTTTTTTCTGAAAAGATCTTTTCATGTGGAAAAAAAAAATCTGATCAAGCCTGCTGGATTTGTTTTCCAACTTTATTTACTTATTACTCAGAGTTGTTTATATTTCCAGTATCAGTGCTTTTAAAATGTCTTCCCTTATATATTCTGATTTGTTCCCCCATTTGGGGAAACTCTGATTATTTCCTGTGTACTTGATTAGAAGGGAAATGATTCGTGCCTCCCTCCAAAAAAACAGCTCACCAGTGTGTGTTTTAGTGGCTACCTTCTCACACAAAGGCAGCTTTATCCTTTGGCCAGCTGCAGCTGTAATGGGACAGCACTCAGAGAGCAGGAGCACCTGTGATCAGGAACAGACCAATCTGGCCAGGTTTGGGTGATGAGTTTTTCAGATGGGTCAAGCAGGCACATCAAAACTCAAACAAGGCTCACCAGGCAGGTTTTTTACCTGCTTATTTTGAAATCTGTGTGTACTTCAAGGGAAATTTAAGCGGGCATGTTTCCAAGTCATTTACACTTAACTCATCAAAGTGGTGTTTGGTAAAAGCTATTTGAGATTCTGGAAGCACCTTTATACATTTGTACTCCCAGGAGAATGGAACCGGGTAAGATTTTTCTTATGTATAGGAATGACTAAGAAACTTTTTAAAATCATGTGTCATTCTGCCAAGGTGTCTGATGCCTTTAAAGGGTAAATGGATAAATTGGTATGTTCCTTTCTTAGGCTGGGAAAAAATGCAACCATAGCACAAGAGAATGCCAGTCAATCATAGTGCATAACTTAGAAGCAGGGATTGATGGTACCATGATGTGAAATACACAGTGGTATCACTGCTTCTTGTTTTGATGGAGGACTTAGGAAGGAAGTGGTGCAGAAAGGTTTTGGTCAAGGGGGAAAAGATAAGTGCAGCAGCAGAGGAAAGAGGGTATATAGCTGTAGGAAGCATCACCGGGTCCTTATGTGTCTCATTTCTTTACTCTTTGGCACAAACATCTCCCTACTTTTCCTAAGCTATCTCCTCCATCCTGTCCCACATACCTTCCTAGGTATGCTGCTAGGTGAGTACCAATGAACATCCATTTCATAAAAGCACTATGTTTTTCATTGCTATGGTTTTTCATCATACCAGAGGTTTAAAATTCTGTAGTTTATATAGGGATTGACATGGAAGCATAAAAGAGCCAATACTTGCCACGGTTGTCCTTGTTTAAAATAAGGAGAGCCTAAATCCTGATTATTGAAAACCCATAACAAAGCCTAGGAAAAGAGGTTCTCAGAGAAGGACAAGATTCTGATCTCAATTTTTAGAGAACTTTTAAAAAAAGTTTTTCTTGTGGTCGAACAATGTCTTGCTAAGCAGTCAGCAATGATTTAATCATGAAATATGTTCATCTTGAAATGAATTTTATAGTTCTTTCAAAATGAGAATGGGAAAACACTCAATGTAGTATGCATTAATGTCACACACACCCACAAAACCAAAATTGGATATATGTTATTTCAAGAGACAAAAAATAATTGGCATCATTTCAGAATCATTGGGCTGTGATTATGCAGACCATTGACCAGTTAGAAACAAAGTAAAAATAGATACCAAATCAGGAGAAGTGATTAAGACCAAAAGACACAGCATGTGATTACAGCTACTCCAACCATTTAAAGAAAATAGGAAATGGACAGAAGTAAAGATATTGACACTATCACCATTCATTAGAAAAGCTTGACTAATAGAAATTAGTTATCATTATAACAGGGTAGAAAAAAACACCCTAGAAATAGTTTCAGTCGATAGATTATTGTTCTTCGTGGAAGCAGAAATAATAGCCATGGGCAACACCAATCAACAGTCTAAATTCACCTGTAGAACATTATGAAGGAGAAAAGAGAACATTACAAGCAGAGAAGCAGTTAAGGAGAAAAGAAATATACAGGAAGATTAGCAGGAGATTTAGCTAACCATACTATCCCAAGAATATATGTAGATGAATATAGAAGGCCAACAAATAGATGTAACATAGAACTAACTGACGGTTTCTATAAGTGACCTAATCTCATCATCAGTGACAGTGGAAATGCCACATCTGTACCCTACCATCTCAGTACTAGATGTACTATATGAATAAGTGGCAATGATATTGAGAAGATGAAATCAGAGATCAAACCAAGTACTGACCAAAGAAATAGTTGATGGTCTGCTTTGTTAGAGAGAGTTTTCTCTTTCCTATGGCAGTGAAATCCTAGTTCCAGACCAATACTATGCTTAATAACTTTGGTTTCTTCTACTGAGGAAGGAAATCTCTCAAAATGGAGGTTGAATTGCCATTGTTACTGTACCAATAAGCAATAAATGTATCCCGTGTAGGGACTTGGACCATCACTTTTTCATCCTTCTACAGGTAGGAATTATGCTCCTTGTGCAAAGTGCATCAAACTGAGAAACACTACACAGTTTCCTCAATTACATACTTAATCATTCAAAAAGGATCAAGCTAACCACACATATAACACACACACACACATACATGCACACACACACACACCTACCACCATACATACACTGGGAAAACAAAGTGGATGAAGAAAATATATATTTCCTAAGTTATAAATTCAGTTAGATAGATAACACCCAGAGTAAGTTGAACCAGCATGTCAATCTTTGACAGACCTTGCAGATAAACCATAAGCTGGACACAGAATTGAATAAGAGGTGGACATAGAGTTGGATCTTATCTAGGAAACTGAACAGTATTTTCAACAATCCCAAGCTGCTTGTTGAAGCAAAATCCCATCTTTTTTATTGGCACCTATTGATGCTATGTGACTATGAATTATGAAACACTACAACACTAAGAAGAACCAAAATGGCAGATAACTCAAAGATATATGATGGGTATAATTAAGCTGATTGGGGATGTACGTTATGAGCCAGAAGAAGCCAACTAGAAGAGGAGATAAATCAATCATGTAACAAGAATAAATGGTAAGCAAGTCAAATCAAAATAAAGATAGAGAAAAGATGGATTTCATGATTACTGCATTGGTGTCTGTATTAGAAGATCCAGTGGAAGACCTTTAGCACATTGGATGGATATTCTATGGAAGATATAATTTCACAAGTACCAAACATAATTATGGACAAAAATTATACCATATGAGAAGCAAACAAGCATTGACTAAGTGCTAAGCACTTTACAAATATTATCTTATTTGATCCTCACAAAAAATTCGTGAGATAGGTGCTATTGTTATCCCCATTTTGCAATTGAGGAAACTGAGGCAGAAGTTAAGTGACCTATCCAGGGTTACAAAACTAATGTGTCAAAATTCAGCTTTGAACTCAGCTCTTACTCCAGGACCAATAATTTATCAACTGAACCACCTAGCTGCGTTAGGCAAGAATATGCACTGGCATAATCAAGATTTACTGAAATTTCAAAGTATTTTATCTTTTAGGTCTCATTGCACAGATTTACCCTCATCACACCCTCATTCCTTCTCTCCTTTGTTCGGAAGGAGCTTAATTCAGTGTAACCAGGTACATATCATATTAACTTTAACAAAAAAAGCATAATGTTTAAGTAGATAAGAGGAATGGAAGGATAGTCCCTTAAACATTTCCAAACTCTTGTTCAAAACAAGGTTATATTCATGATTTTTTGTGTCAGCAACTTCTTCTTGTGTGATTTTTGTAAAACAATGAATACCAGATATTTCTTTCTTTTGTGTTCTTTTTGGCAGCAAATTTGAAAAATCCCAGTGAAATTTTCAAATTCGATGTGTACAAGCTTGATGCTCCAATACTGAAACTATAAGACAAACTTGGTACGTTTTAACTTGTTGATTGTTGAATTTACTCAAGTGGTTTAAGGTCAAACGTTGTTGCTTCACATTTTGCATTGGGAAAATGCAGCTGGTATCTGTTGTTTTTATAGCAAAAGATCAATTTCACTGAGGTGGTAAGGAACCTGACCATGAATGTTCCTTTTTAGCCATATACTAGCCAGACATCCAAATCAAGTAGGAGAAAGTAAATAACTGTCGGGTCTGCAGCTGGGGCTCTGCTTTGGATGGTTTCTTATTTGAGCCAAACTAGTTCACACATCTGTCATGCTTTCGTAGCATGAGGAGGCCTAGCATAACATTCCTTCCAAAATAATCAAAGATAACAGCTGACTGACTTACTGGAGAATTATGTAAGAAATTGAGTTGATCAAAGAATAGCAATGGTAATGAAAAATGGAATTGAACAAGCAGTTTCCAGACAATTAATCTATTGGAGAGATTAATTAATTAATTCATATAGTTTGGTGGTACAGGAGGTAGGGTATTGAACTTAGAGTTAAAAAGGTCTGAGTTCAAATCCTATATTAGAAACTCACTAGACGAATAAGCTGGGCAAGTCCTGTTAACCTCTTTCAGTCTCAGTTTCCTCATCTGTAAAATGAGGGGGGTTGGATTTGATGGCCTTCAAGGTCCCTTCCATCTTGAAATCTATGAGCCTCTGCTCATTCATTTACTCATTCATTCATTCATTCAACAAGTACTTATTAAGTAGTTATATATAAGGCACCAGACTTGGAAAAATGGTAGCAGAGTAGTCCCTTCCCTTAAAGAGAGGACATTCTATTGTAGCCATGCGGCATAGTTTTCCCTCCCACACTGAAGGGGTCAGGGGCCTGGTGGTCCCATAATCTGGAAAATCTGCATATAATTTTTTGGCCCTCCCTTCATACCAGAAAAGAAGTCTGAATTATTATGGTGTTAAAAGATAAAATATGTTAATATTATGCAATACTATACATAAATTTTATGCATTTCTGGATTTCCAAACTTTTTCTTTGTTGTCTGCTGGCCGGCCTTTGTGTGTCATTTGTAGCTTCCACAAAACTCTCCCCAAATTCCCATTTAATTTCTCCTGCTGATCCATGATATGTATTGAAACTACAATGTGGAAAGTCAGGATATGGAGGGAATAAGTATGCACAGGTAAGTCTGGAACTCTAGATTTAGAGTTGGAAAGGACCTAAAGCAAGTAGTGCTTTTCGCATTTTTAAGTAATTTTGCATTCAAAGCGCTTTTGGAAGAGAGAGCGCTAAAAGTTAAAAAGATCAGGAAAAAAAAATCCTGTTTTACTTGAGGGATAGCTCCAATTTGAGCCTTGATAGGTTTGTAAAGGAGAGAGTGATTCAATCATTGGAACAGCCCACCTGTGCAAAGTCACAGAGGTGGGAAAATCCACATCTCTTCTGGGGAACAACAGATAGGCCAGGGGAGGTTGGCTGAAACATAGAGTACAGTGGGGTAGTAATGAGAAATATGCCTGCAAAAGTGGGTTGAAGCCATCTTGTGAAAAACATTAAATGCTAACAGAAGAGTTGATATTTTACCTCAGAGTCAAAATGGAAGTTTTGATCAGGAAAGGAATTGTGCCTTTGTCAGATATGCCTTTGGGATATTCCTTTGGTAGCTATGTGGAGAAAAGATTTGAGAGCTGAAACTATGGAATCAGGGACACCAGCTGGGAGACTATTTCAGTTGTTCAGATGGGACGTGATAGTCACATGAATTGAGAGAAATGGATAGATGCTAGAGAGGCGGTAGAGGCAACATCTACAAGACTTGACAACTGGATTTGATCATGGAAAGAGTGCTAGCTTTGGCGTCGGAGGTCCTTGGTTTGAATCTCCCCGTTTCTAAGATCTCTATTACTCACCATCCCCCCAGTCACACAGGTTCATAATCTAGGTGTCATCATTGA
This sequence comes from Notamacropus eugenii, assembly GCF_028372415.1. Classification (NCBI taxonomy): domain Eukaryota; kingdom Metazoa; phylum Chordata; class Mammalia; order Diprotodontia; family Macropodidae; genus Notamacropus; species Notamacropus eugenii. The sequence goes on from NC_092874.1 coordinate 68,180,618, forward strand.
CTTGTCTCTCTCTCACATCCTTCATATCCAATCAGTTGCCAAAGTCTATCAATTCTACCTTTGTAACCTTCATTGTAAATGCCCCCTTCTCCCCAGTGACACTGCCACTACCCTACTATAAGTCCTCATCACCTCATGTCTGGACTATTGCACTGGCCAGCTGGTTGATCTCCCTGAGTCGTCTCTCCTTACTCCAATCCATCCTCCACTCAGCAGTCAAGGCGATCTTCCTAAAACCCAAGTTTGATTATTTCACGCCCCTACTAAATAAACTCCAAGGACTCCCTCTCACCTCCAGAATCAAATATAAAATCCTTGAGCATTTAAAGCCCTTTATACCCTGACCCCTTCCTGCCTTTGCAGTCTTGTTACGCCCTTCCTGCCTTATGTTCTTTGCAATCCAATAACACTGGCCTTCTAGCTGTTTCTTATACCTCATCTCCAGACTGTGCCTTTTCCCTGGCAGTCCCCAATGTCTGGAATTCTCTTTCTCTTCACTTCTGTCTCCTGGTTTCCTTTACCTCCTTCAAGTCTCAATGAAAGTCCCAATCTTCTACAAGAAGCTTTTCCAGACTCCTTAACCCTAGTGCCTCCCCTCTAAGAAAGTTTCAATTTCTTCTGTGTGTATCTGGTTTACACATAGTTGTTAGTATGTTGTTTCTTCCCATTAGACTGAGAGTTCCTTAATATCAGGCTTAGTACAGTGCCCAGAACATAGTAGGCACTTAATAAATGTTTGTGCGCTTGATTTTCTCTGCTGTTTACTACCTATGTGACCTTGGGCAAATTAGTCAACCTCTCTGGACCTTGGTTTCCTCATTTGTAAAATGAAAGGATTGAACTAAGTGACCTCCTTTCCAACTCTAAATCCATGAATAGTTGAGATCTATTCCAAGGTTGGGAACTTTGATGACTAGAAGGATGTTGATGCTCCATCCAACCCTACCATGGACCAGATTCATTTTGAGAAAAGCTGTAAAATAAGCTTAAATGAGGCCATCCAACATTTTTTGGGAAAATGTCAATGTGAAATCCTCTCATTCCTTCCATCTTTCCAGCTATTCTTTCATTTATCCTTCCATACTTCTTTCCCTTCTTTCTTACATTTCCAAAATCAAACCAAACAAGATAGCCAAAATGGTAGCCACCTCTGTTGTTCTGTGTTAAAACCTCTAGAATTCTGCTCCCATTTCCCCTGGATTGTGGATGTCCAAAGTCTTATTATATTAGCTCAGCAGCACATGCAAAATAATCACTATAAAATCCAGAAATGTGCTGTGGAATGTTCTTCGGCTTGTCCTAACGAGCTTTGCAAAACTCCTCTGTCGAGGAGAGCCGGGAATGTGTAATTCCAAACACATTTTTAATAGTTGCTCTTGGCTCCCGCAGAAGAAGAGTGGGGCAGGCTGACTTGGAGGCTCTAGGACAGGCAGCAGCTTTATAAGAGTAACGTTAAACAAATCATCCAGGTGCTAGTAGCACTTGGAAAGTATTGGCAGCTTATGGACTGAGGGAGACAGCTTCTGCCCTGCCTAGACTTAGCCTCTGTCCTCCGTTTCCCTGCCTCAGGAAAGCTCCTTTTACTTCTGCACCCAAAAGTGAGGCCCAAATGGGAAACTGGGAGAGGAAGTAGTTGGAGAGGAAATGGAAGCAGGTGTTTGAAGCCAGACCACCCTAAGCTGTCCTGGGTGCCCTGGGTAGTTATCAGTCACAGGGAAAGGTGCTCTGGGAGTTCCTGGAAATCAAGCCAGAAGAGCTGGGAGGAGGGAGAAGGTGGTATTTTTCTTTCTCCTGAGAATAAAGTAAAAAATTGGAGCCCACTGTCCCTTCCCCCCAAAAAAACCTTAGAAGGGAAAACCACTAGAAAAAGCTGAAAGTCTGGTACCATAAGTGGCATATCGAATTAGAGTTGTATGTTTTGCCTCTCCTTCAGATCTGAAGCTCTTTAGGTTGGATTAGATGAAATTGCTGAAGAAAACATTTGGGGGGGGGGAGAGGGGAAGATATACCAGGGGTAGGGTGGTATTACAGCAAAAATGTAAATGCAAAATTGAATTCTTTATGATCATTTTCAAAAGATCATCTATATCTGAGAGAGCCATCTGGAATGGGAGACTTCCAATGAGGAAAGACCAATGGAGATGATCTAATCTAACGCCTTCATTCTGTTTGGGGAAAGACTGAGGCCCAGAGAAAGAAAATCATTTGCCCATGGTCTTGCAGCTCATTTGCAGCAAAGCTAAGCCCAGGATTACTTGACAGCTTAACCTAAAGGTCAGTGTTTTCTTGTGGTTCTGTTTCATTTGGAATAATTTGATTTTTTTTTTTTAAGCTATCAGGGTTAAGTGACTTGCTCAGGGTCACACAGCTGGTATGTGCATGAGACTGGATTTGAACTCAGGTCCTGCTTCCAGGGACAGTGCTCTATTCACTGTAGGAATCATTTGATCTTAAATACTCTCTTCTGTCCTCATCCCAGTTCCTTAAAGGAACTCCATTGCCTTTCTGCTTTTTCCAGCACCTTTCTTAGCTCTGGGATCCCAAGTGAGATCCTGGGAAAAAGGGAAATTCTAAGCAGACTCAGTCTACAATGGAATTCTATTAATCAAATGAGCACTAGCCTGGCACCACCAGCCAGCAATCTGTTCAATACCAGGCTGGCACTTGCCACCTGGAAGCCTGGGCTCCATCCGGCTGCTCCCTCTCTAGGTCATCTATTTCTTCCTTGACAAAAACATCTGGTCATTTCAAAACTGTAATTTTCATACATTTTCGTTCACGCTGGAATGTCGAGAAGCTGTTCTGAAAAACACAGCTCCTCCCTGTGCCAAACCAGTCAGGCTGGAACGAAGGCTGCTGTTATAAATCTCCCCTCTGCCTTTTTCAACAGCCCTAGAAGGTACAAAATAGTACGGTTTCAGGAGAGGGGCCTGGCTGATTAAATAAGGGGACGTCAAAGCTGCCAGGTGGGTTCAAGAGTGGGCAGCCCTCTGTTCCTCCTCCTCCAGGGCCTGCTCTCCTCTCAGTCTGCTGCTGCTGGGGTTGCTGGCCAGAGCTGGGAGCGTTCAGCCTCGTTCTGTTCACAACAAATTCCTGTGTGTCCTTAAGTGGAAAAATATTTTATGACATGGCAAAGCGACTGCTTGTTCTACGAGTGATTCACAAAGAAAACTCAGCAGACAAAGTGACATGTGGGACTCATAGCCAAGAATGAGGCAGAGGAGAGGGGGAAGGGCAGTGGCCCAGAATCAGAAGGCTAAGAGGGATCTGGAGAGGTCATCGAAGACTCTGGGCCATCCCTCTGCCTCGAGCTTGCCCACTTTACCTATGCTTTGCCCTCCTAAAATCCCCCTCCTTAAAGGTAGTGAATTTACTTTCCTGGATGTTCTTATCTTGAGGCACAGCTTTTCATTTGCCTTGACCATAAGGGGTAAGGGACCACCCTTGGGAGTTCACAAGGTTAGGGTATTCCCCCATGAGGGGAAATCTTTCCCACCCATTAATAGACCTCAAGTGGAGCCCCTTGGGGGAGGGTCTTGCCTAAAGAGAAGCTTGCTTAGGCAGGCTTGTTTGTAGGAAGGCTTTCACACCTTTTGGTACTAAGCTAATTAGTCACTGAACCACAAGGGTTGTAGTGCCTTCTGGCTCTGAGAAGTGTACTTCTGAGTTGGTATTTTGCTTGGGGGTTTGCTCCTGAGAAGGATCTTTTGATTTCCTGGTTGAAAACTCTGAGTAGCAGTATGTTCAGAGCCCCCCCTCCCCACCACTGCTCAGATGATTGTGCTCTCTTCATTCAGTGATGTATATAAGGTGTATAGCAATACTGCTTTACTGAGCTTTACTGAGGCAGTTGGAGTCTGTTGGTCTTTATGCCAATTTCTTTACTTGTATTTTCTCTGTTTGTATTTTCTCCAAGTTCAGGGTGCTGACCTTTCCCTTGAACTAGTGAAGGTAATTAAAAGTAAGATTGTTAACTCCTTTTTGAGCAGTCTGTCCTTTAAAAGCAGATCAAAGAACCTGTGCAAGCAGGTCATCCTAGGTGTGGTAGGGTGCTTGCTACTACATACCATCACCATCACCACCCCCTTCTTTTTTTGACTGAGACTGAATTTCCTACTCTCTTGGTGCAGTGGTGACCCAATCCCACTCCCAAGTGACACAGAAACTTTAATCTGCTTGACTCCTTGCTCTTGGGTGCTCACCATCTTGGTGCCAGATACTAGTTTAGCCTACTAAACTTGAGCTCCTGAGCTCAAGAGATCCACCAACCATCCTTTCTTTCTAGTCACAGAAATTAAAAATTTGCACTCCCATGCCCAGCCAAATAGGTGAATTTTGCAAAGAAGAAATTGGAAACCCAGGGCTATCATTACTTGCTCCCAACCAAGATATTGGGGGAAAACTATGCTCTGATGGAGCTCCAAACCATTTGTTTGCTTTTCTCATGAGACATTGTCAATGAAGAAAATCATAGATATTGGAAGTGTATCTCAGAAATAATCTAACTCTTTTACAGATGAGGAAACTGAGGAGTAGAGGAGCTATCTGAAGTCTGTTATTACATAATATTACATATCCTCTTTCTTTTCATTTCATTTCATTTTTTTTTTTTTTGCTTCAACACAAACAGTCCCTTCAACCATTCTTTGTATATTGTAGGTTGTAGACCCCTCACCATCCTTGGGGAATATTCTAGTTTACTAGTTATATTAGGATACCCAGCATTAGACATGCCATTTTCCAAATGTGGCCTGACAGAATAAAACAAAAACATATATTTTTACAAAATTTGATTTAAAAAAGAGTTTTCAAATGGCACACTCACCAAATGTACACATTATAAAGAATTCACACAATTCGCTTAGCATTTTTAGCACCTTCTATGGGACTCCTCTGTCCCATGATCTCTATATTAAACTCGTAATAGTCTAAGGCTGTATTAGATTAAAAACAAATAAAACAAAACAATGGTGTTGATCTAGTGTTGCCTTATATTAATTAAGTTCCTCGTCAATGAAAATCTTCGGATCGTTTTTCAGATAAACCATTGCCAGCACAAGTAGCCTCAGTCCCGAAGGTGTATAATTGATTTCTTGAACCTAAATGCAGGATTTTACATTTATATCTATTACATATTTTTCTTGTTGGTTTATTCCATCTGAGGAAATAATTTCAAATCTTGACTGTAATCTGTGGAAAGAGCTAGCCCTCTCATTTGGGACACTTGAAAACACTACGGTTTACCACAGTGATGCAATGCACCACTGATTTAGCCCACAGTTCTATCTATGAGGATATCATGGATTTTTCAAAATCTTTGTTTAAAATCCAAGTATCCAGTGCCTGACATGGTGAGGAAGACCTGACCAGTTTAATTTATCTGAACCTCAGTTTTTCCATTTATATAATAAATGTATTCTAACACTTACCTCACAAGGTTGTTGTTGAGGCTTAAACGAGATGATTGTAAAATGCTCTATAAACTTTAAAATGCTTTATAAATATCGGTTATGATCATGATACTCTTTGTCTATAGCATTCCCCATATCTAACAGTATTAGAATTGAGGTTTGCTGGCCATGATTTGTTTTCCCAGTAATCCTATTCCTTTCTAAATTCTTACTCTCTAGGGCAGGTGGGTGGTGCAGTGGATTGAGTACTGGCTCTGAAGTCAGGAGCACCTGAATTCAAATCTGGCCTCAGACACTTATTAGCTGTATGATCCTGGGCAAATCACTTAACCCCAATTGCCTTCCTTCCCCAAATTCTTACTATCCATTTAATAAGCCGTCTGGCTTTGGGTACCCTTGTTTTTTATGCTTTCTAGGCCTTTTTTGAAGCACCAGCATCTAATCCTAGCCAATACTTATTTTGCTAGAAGACAAGTTATTATGACAAAGTAATTGATAATTAGGTATTGATGACTGATAATAGATGTGCAGTGGATAGAGCACCAGTTTAGGAGTCAGGAGGACCTGAGTTCAAATCTCACCTCAGGCACTTGACACTCACTAGCTGTGTGACCTTGGGCAGTTCATTTAACCTCAATTGTCTCATCCTGGGTCATCCCCAGTCATCCTGATGAATATCTGGTCCCTAGATTCAGATGGCTCTGGAGGAGAAGTGAGGCTGGTGACCTGCACAGCCCTCCCTCGCTCAAAACAAAGTCAAGTGCAAGTCATGTTATTATTTCTCTGATGGCGTGGTCTTCTTCAGCAATGAAGGATGAACACACACACACAACTGTCTATCAAGTACGCATTTCAATGCCTGTCTTGAGAGAATTCATCTCCCAGTACCAAGAAAGCAAAACTACCTATCTAGTACTTATGCCACATACACTATTCCTTCAAGATAACATTTGCACCTTAATAGCAGCCCAATTTAAGACCTTAAACCAGAAGAGTGAAGAAAATGAGAATTTCCAAAAGAGACTAAAGTAGGGAGATGTTTTTGCCCTGAGGGGTTCATTCCCTTCTCCTCTCAAATCATTCCCTGTAGGTGGCTGCCTACTCTGCTTATTTGTTAGGTTGGTTTTTATACTGATGAATTCCTTTAAGCGTGCCAGCGGGTGGCTTCCAAAGGCCTCCCCTGTTGCAAATAGCCACTTACTTTCATAGAACACACCACAGTAGCAGAGGCCATATTCAACGTTCTTTTGGCAAATAATCCACTTTTCTTTGCCAGTGTTGAAAATGCCCTCAGGGGACCCTTGCTTGAAAACCAATCGGTAACCCAAAAGGGGACCTCCTGGGGTTCTGAGAACTTTTTTCTGCTCTTTCACCCCTTTGAATAAAGGTGCTTCCACATGTTCTGTGTTGGCTAAATCTGGAAACAAAAAGTCCTGCTAATTGTATAAGAGAGGGAAAGAACGCAAGGGAGAGAATGAGAGAGGATCTTGTTTCTAGGCTAACAGGTTCAGGAAATCTTAGATAGCCTGGGCACTTTTTCAGATTACAGCTAAACTTCACAAATTGAATTCTATGAGATGTTTCCACCATTTCAAATGTTTATTGCTACACCCACCCACTTTGATTTGTGGGTCAACTGGGTCGCCCCATCACTGATGAACATGGTAAATGATTACATGATGGGAGAATGTTCTTTGCCAGCATCTGCAGCACTAAAGTGGTCTTTCCATGTCTCCTTCAGGTCACATCCTTTCTTCATGTAGCTTTATTCTCATCCTGATTCCTTAGCTGGATGCAGGATTAGACTCCTTCAAGAAATATACCCAGTAGCTGAGAGCCAAGAAGGGCTCACCTATTATCAAAAGAAGTGGTGTCTAAACAAAAGGTTTTGGGACCCTGCCCCACAAAGTTCTGTCTGAATCCTTAGGAAGAACAGCTAGCTAGCTGACTGTTTCTTTTTTCATAGCCCATCCCAGCTGAAATTCTAGGGCTTTAACGTCTTTGTTTATCTACAGAATGTTTACAGAACTGCAGGGTAATTTTTTTTTTTGTAGGGAAAATGTCTGTAGCTCTTCCATCTCAGCTGCTGGCTGCTCTCCCTACCAAGTCTCCCCTTCCTCTTCAAAACACCAGCAATGCCCAGAAATGCCCAGAAGTCGCCTGTTATAATTAGACATTCTGAGTGTTCTGCCCCAACTGTATTGAATTTAAGAACCGGGGTTTGGGAAATTTGTTTTTGACGACCATAACCAATGGTCCATTTATATCTCTGGCTGGGATAAATGGAGCGCACTGTGCTCACTCACCCTCTTTTCTAGGGGAGTCAGGCTTTCCTGGCCCGCCCTGCTGCCTGGCAATCGGATGCTCACTGTGACCTGCAGTGCCAGGCAGGGAAGAAAAAAAAGACAAGCCAAAAGCAATTTCACAAGAACAGTTTTCACGGGCTTTGTCGATCTCCAGAATGAACAATGAAATCTCGGACTTGTTTGAAAAGAAGGCCTGCTTGCTTTCGGAAACCAAAGTTCTCTTCTGGCACGTTTTTCCCCTTCCTTACAATCTCTTCCACCCCTAAACCCTGGTACTAGCAGGTCACCCTGTTCCTTCCTAATCCTGGCTAAATAGACACCTGGGTCATCCTGTGAGAGAGTCTCCCTCTTTTTGAGGGCATCCCAGGGACCTGCCAGTCACCAAAGCTGTTTTCTTAAGGAGGATAAGCCTGGTTCAAAAATCCACCATGGTGGCAACTCAACACAACAGCAAGGGAGGAAAAAAATTTCCCCTTGCAATCTCCCTCAGCATTTGACAAGAATTAAAGTTTTCCCCCAGGGGAACTAATTTTGTATATTGAAACCAAGCATTTTCCCTTATATTTCACCTCCCCCTTCCACCCCTCTCAAACAACACAACACAACACAGCACAGCACAACACACATATTCAGGAGGAACAATTTCCTCTAAAATAAAGCCACTTGTGCCTGAGCTGCTGTTGTAAACACTGCCTGCCCCATGTGCCCCCGGTTTAAATTAGGATGCTGTCGGCTGTTATTCATGTTTACTGTTCTGAAAATGTTTTATGCCTGTCACAACCCATATCCTGTTGAGGCAACATGTGAGGTGGGGGGGGTGATCAAAATGTGTTTTCCCTGGAAAAATAATAAAATACCCAACAGGTTTCTTTTGAAATGGCTTCTTTCTCACCATTAAAAGTTGAGTTTTCTAGCAAGAAAAAAAGGAAGGCACCTTCAGCCTCTTCCTGTTGGAGGATGGGGGAGGGTGGGGTGTCATTTATCAAGTAGGGTCAAGGGAATATACACGTAGGGTTTACTGAAACATGGGGCAGAAGGCTGGTCCTGAAATCAGAAAGACATAGGTGGGTTCAAATGTTCCTTTAGACAATCTCTAGCTACTTTTTAAAGAGTATTTTATTTTCCCCCAATTATATGTACAAACAGTTTTAACCTTCTTTGATTGTTTTGTTTCTAATTTTGAGTTCCAAATTCCCTTCTTCCCTTTCTTTCCTCTTCCCTCTCTGAGAAGGTAAGCAAGGTTATATATACGTGAAGTGCACCTACTTTTACAATTATCTCACTGAATCTTCACAGCAGCCCTCTGAGGTAGGTGTTATAATTATCCCCATTTACTGAGATAGGCAAGTTACATGACTTGACCAGGATCACAGAACTAGTATCTGAGACCAGATTCGAAGTCAGTTCTTCCTGCCTATAGGCTCTCCAGTACACCACCCAGCAGCTCCCTTGACTCCCTCAAACCACACTTTGATAACCATGGCTTTAGGTAGGCCTATCTATGTTAAAGGTAGAAAAAGAAAAAAGTTCAGGGTCTCCCACTGTGTCTGGGGCCATCGCTCATGGTCCTGATCTATATCTGGCCACTAGACCAAGATGACTCCAGAGGAGGGAGCGAGGTTGGTGACTTTGCATAGTCCTGCCTCACTTAAATCAAATTCACTTGCCAGTCACGACATTATCTTCCTCTTCAAAAGACAAACAATAAACAACAGCAAACAAAAGCTGTGTGACCGTGGACAAATCACTTTACCTTTTGCTAACTCTCTAACACTAGAAGTTACTGATGAATATCTATTCTGCAGATGGTGGAGAGTTTCCAAACCTGGCTTAGGTTTTTGGCTTCTTCTGGTGACTGTGAAGTTGGAAATACTATGGATGGAGGTGCGGGTGGGTGATGGGAAGGGTGAATGCTGAATTGTGGATAAGAAGACCTGGGTTTATTCCTGTTTTTGCTATTATCCACCTAAGTGACCTTGGGTGAGTCATCTGTAAAATAAGGTGGTCAGACCAGATGACTTTCAAGGTCCCTTTTACATGTAAATCAATGGTGCTATGAGCTAAATGACCTCCAAGGTCCATTCTCCTTCTAATAAGAATCTCACTAAGCTATCCAAACTTCAGTTAATATTCCATTTTCTTTCAGCTGAGAAAAAGACAAAAAGCCTGTCTTACTGCAAATTCTCCAGTCACAACTTGAGTAGTATGACCAGTACAGGGAACAATGTTAACACACCCACTGTCTCCCAGGGACAAGCAACAACTTTCTTCCGTGTCCCAAAGCAAAAACCAAACCAAACCCGAAAACCAGTTACAAAATAGATAACTCCATTTCTGCCTTTCAAAGTGTTGGCGCTGCAGCACTGAACATTTGCTGGTTGATCAGGACAACTACTTTGAACCCAGATAAGTTGAGTTCAATGCCAAGACCAGTATCTGTAATTAGGCCAAGCAACCACTGGGTGTCAGCAGCCATCACAGCTTCAGAGTCATGGAACCCAAGGGCACCTATATCTGAAATCTTTGGGGCATTATCTGCCTCCGGAAAAATAAAGGAAGACGAAAGGTGAACTGTTCAGACAAAGAAATGAACAAACAGATGCACGGGCACATCTGGTCTGGATATGTTTCAAATTGAATGTTCATTCACATACACAAAACACACACATAGAGTCATGGTACAATGTGCTGCATTTTTGCACTTCAGAAACAGGGCACAGAGCTAAGATACAGTCACACATCTGGAATTTTCACTGAAAACACATGCCCAATTACGCAAAATGAAGACAGCATTTTTAGAAGAATTAAACATACGACTATGTGCAGAACAGATTTACGGATTTTTTAAAAATTTTCTTAGATTTACGGGGTTAAAGGTAAACTACTGTGGTCCTGGGAAGTCAAAAAGCACCTAGGTTATATTAATTATTTCCTACAATGGAATGTAGAAGACTAGATTTTTTTTTCTTAATCATATTGGAGAAATGACCCTTTTACATTGAATAGATACTACCTTAACCCTCAGGTTCCCCTCATTCATAAAGTCATAGATCCAAAGCTGGCAGACACCTTAGAAGTCATCCCACCCAACCCAGTCATCTGACAAAGGGGGAGGTTAAATGATTTACCTAAGGTCACACGGTGATTGTTGCTACTGTTTGTCCTTTATTTTCGAAGAGGCACAATGATACCGCATTGCTGGAGTAAGGTATGGTATGTTCAGCTGTGACTGATCAGATCAATGTGAATCGGAAGGTACCACCACAGATCAGGCACAAGTAGTAGTCCATTAGAACATTTAGAGTAGAAGTGGCTCTGGATTTATGCGGTTCAGGTTTCCTTTGTGTTTCCACAGTTCTGCTTTGCTCATGGAGTACAACATCTTCTTTGATGCAGGGATACCATGTTGCACTGTTCTGTGCCAGTGTTTCCCATGTCTCAGTCAATACTAAAGTTCTGCAGAGATACCTTGAGAGTGACCTTATACCACTTCTTCTGACCTTTGTGTGAGCACTTACCTTGTGTGAGTTCTCTGTACAATAGTTTTTCTGTACAATGAGAGCATTTGGTATTTGAACTATGTGTCCAGCCAGTAAGTAAGCCAGTAGTAAGTAGCAGAGTTGGGATATGAATTCACTGCCTGTGATTCCAAGTTCAATTATCTTTCCACAAAGCATGTGCTTTTAAGTTTAGAAAGTGTTTTCTTCATATGATGATTATGCTGGAACCATTCTCCCCATTTTGCAGATGGGAAAGTTGAATTTAAGACAAGTTAAATCACTTGCTCAGTGTCAAACAGATCATAACTTCAAGAGCTGGGATCTGACAGCCATGGTATTTGATTATCGCACATGTGGAACAAATACAAATAATTGCTACTGAACCCGGGGAGGTGGGGCACTAACCTTCTCTCTTTCCACTCATCTATGGATTCAGGCCTACAAAAAATGGGTTCAGTCTTGGAGGACCTTGATCTCCAATGTCAGAATTCAGATTCCTTTGACTCCTTGACTCAGCCCCTGTATGCCCCACCCTAGAACCCACAGGAAAAATAATGTAAAGGATTAATTTCGTTCTTCTCTAGGGTCTTCCCCAAAAGAAAAGACAGAAAAGCACTAAGTGTATATGTAGAATCTATACAGAACTGTATGCAGTCGTGGGGAGGGAGGGGGGTAGTGGGGGGTAGGTGGGGGGGGGATAAAATCGCAATTGTATGGCAGTGATTGTTAAACATTAAAAAATAAAAATAATAAAAAAAAAAGAAAGGTAGAAAAACTGACTAGAGTAATGGATAGCATAGGATAGATGGGAGCTATGTTGAATTCTTATAAGAAACATAGCAATATATTTTAATTTGGCATATCTATTTTTAATGCCTCAATATCAAAATAAATATTAAAAGAACAAAAAAAAGAAAAGGACTAAGTGTACAATGTAAACCTGGTAAAGGGCAGCTATTTATTCCTCGACACAGAGGAAATTCTTAACAAAGAGACTCATCTATGTGTGTTAATAAAGACTTAAATAGTAGTGAAAACACATAATTATTCTTGTACTTCTCTGGAAGGTTACTACCTAACTGCACAAAATATGAACCATTTTATGGAACTGCTGAATTGGCATTTCACCTGCACCTTAGCTCTGCTCTGTCCAAATAAATGCCTTTATATCCATATCATCTGATAAACCAGACCTTGGTGTGGACTCATTGTCCTGATGGTGGACAGTCTTTAAGAAGAGCTGGAGTAGTTGTTGGTTCCTCCTGAGTAAAGTACTGCTGGCACCACCTGAGAACCCCAGAACTTTCAACATCTCAAATTCACAAGATGACCTCCACAGGTAGAAATGTCCATTTCAAGAATTCTGCTCTGTCATTGAGACAGACAGTCTAAGACCCCTAGTAGGACTCTCATAGACTAGACAGAAGCCTCCACTGTGTGTTCACAGCTCCACATGGACAAGGTAGGAAAAGGGCATTGCCTCTCATGAGAAGAGCCTCTTAACAGAGTTTTGATATATTTGGCAAAAAGGAGAAAAGAGAACCAGAGTCTAGAATTACTTCCTTTAAGGTCTGATGAGAGGGCCATAGATCCTAGCTTATAACTAATCTGAAGAATGAGATGGAAGACTTCAAATAATTCATAAAAACAAACAGCAGACTTTTAAGATCATAGAAAAACATAGGCAGAAGTAGAGGGCACCTTAGAAGTCACCAAGTCCAATTTCTTCTATTTACGAATGAGGACCAGAAAGCTTAAGTGATTTGTCCATGATAACACGGGCAATAAGTATTAGAGGTAGAATTCTTGCTGATTCCAGTGTACTACTAGAGGGAGAGAGGTGCAGTAGATAAGAACACTAGACTTGGAATCAAGAAGACTTGACTTGAAATTCCACACTGGACCACTGTGTGACCCTGGTAAAGTGGACTAACTGTTATCTGCCTCAGTTTCATCACCCATCAAGAAGGGATAATAATAACCTCTGTCTCACAGGGTTGAGGATCCAATAAGATATCATAGCATTTTGCAATCCTTAAAGGGCTGGTTATTATTATTACCACTATGACGCACTGCCTTTCTAGTTCAAACCCTTTCTCATTTCACAGGTGAGGAAATTAAGGTCCAGCAAAGGCAAGTGACATGCTTGAGCCACTGTCTCTGAACCACTGGTAATGTTAGTAATAGCATTTGATTCCAAGGCCTTCCAACCCCAGCCCTCTGATTTCAGATTGGGTGCCATCTGATGTTGGTGGGAAAGGAAGAGTGGCTGCACTCTCCTGGACATTCCTTGTCCCTGATCCCTGGAACCAAGAGACTTCTTAAAACTGACTTGATGACCTAAAGGGGAAGGGAATCTTTATTTTGAATTTTAATTGTATCTTTCCATGCAAGGCATAAAAATACCCCCATGACACTTCCTGGAAGATGGATTTCACTGATGGAGGCTGCCATGAAGATTAAATGTTTGACTAACACTCTCTCTGGTCTTCGATTTCTCCTTACTTTGTAAGAGTAGCAGTGGATGTATCAGATTATACATCCCGTTCTTACTGCGTGATTACATCATTTTCTTTTCCATTTGTTCATTTCTTTGATGACATCTTTCACTCTTTTTTCAAAGTTCCTTATTTATTATGCATTACAGTCTGCTCACACCAACTTCTGCCTCTCCACTGAATTTTGATATTTATATTTAATTATTCAGAGACCGTGGTGTTCCGTGACTACCTTGCAAATTTTGTTTTGAGAACTGGTTGTGGTTGTGTGTGATAATGCATATATGTAATCCCTGCTACTGAAGCTGGTGGATTGGAAGGAAGGAAGAAGGAAGGAAGAAGGAAGGAAGGAAGGGAGAAAGGAAGAAGGAAGGAAGGGAGGGAGAAAGAAAGAAGGAAGGAAGGAAGGGAGAAAGAAAGAAGGAAGGAAGGGAGAAAGAAAGAAGGAAGGAAGGAAGGGAGAAAGGAAGAAGGAAGGAAGGAAGGGAGAAAGAAGAAAGGAAGGAAGGGAGAAAGGAAGAAGGAAGGAAGGAAGGGAGAAAGGAAGAAGGAAGAAAGGAAGGGAGAAAGAAAGAAGGAAGGAAGGAAGGGAGAAAGAAAGAAGGAAGGAAGGGAGAAAGAAAGAAGGAAGGAAGGAAGGGAGAAAGAAAGAAGGAAGGAAGGAAGGGAGAAAGAAAGAAGGAAGGAAGGGAGAAAGAAAGAAGGAAGGAAGGGAGAAAGAAAGAAGAAAGGAAGGAAGGGAGAAAGAAAGAAGAAAGGAAGGAAGGGAGAAAGAAAGAAGGAAGGAAGGAAGGGAGAAAGAAAGAAGGAAGGAAGGAAGGGAGAAAGAAAGAAGAAAGGAAGGAAGGGAGAAAGGAAGAAGGAAGGAAGGAAGGGAGAAAGGAAGGAAGGAAGGAAGGCAGGGAGAGAGAGAGGGAGGGAGGAAAGAAAGAAAAAAGGAAGGAAGAAAAAAAGAAAGAAAGAAGAGAGGAGAGAGGAGAGGAAAGGAAAAAATTCCCCCCCAATGCAGTTTTCCTTCCTATATGTACTGATTTTGCTCATATGTAAACTTATTAATTTCATATAATTAAAATTATTCATTTTATCTTTGGTGACTTTTTCCATCAATTATTTAAGAAGCCTCCCACTTAGCCAAAGTTTTATGATGTGACCTTTAATATTTAGTTTTAGTATCCATTTGGAACTTATTGTGGCATATGGTGTAATATGCTAGTCTAAGCCTATTTTTTTTTTTTGTCAAATGGTTTTCCAGTTTTCCCAGATGCCTGTATCCAATAAGGATCTCTTCTCCAATTTGTTTTTGTTCTTTTACTTAGCAAACACTGGCCTCGACTTCAACTCTTAAGATTATTCTTGTTTATCTACTCTCTTTCATTGATTTACTTTTCTATCTTTTGACCAGTGCTAAATAATTTTTATGACTACTGTTTTATAATAAAGTTTAAGGTTTAGAGTGCTATTCCCCTTTCAACCTTGCCTTTTTTCCCTTTGTTTCTTTTGCTATTTAAAATTTATTTTCCTCCAAGGAAATTTCATTATCATTTTATTTAACTCTCTAAATTTATCCTTTGATAGTGGTACAGCAGTACTTCTACAAATTAATCTTGGTTGTGTCATCTTTTCTATTATATTGGTGTGGTTTATTCATGAGTAGTTGATACAGCTCTAATTATTAAAGATTTTCTTATTTCTGTAAAGAATATTTTTTAATTTGTCTATGTCTTGAATGTATATTGTTTTATTGACCTCCAAATATTTTGCACATTTTTGGAGTTATTTTAAATGGAATTTCTCTTTTTAGAATTTATCCCTAGTTTTTGTTATTGTCATATGTAAATACAGATGATTTTTGTGAATTTATTTTGCAACCTGCCATTTTATTGAAGCTATCAGAACAATTAAGTTCTTTGCTAATACTTTCTGATTTTCGAAGCCAACCATAATATTATCAGCAAATAGAAACAAACTTGTTCCCTCTTTGGTGATATTTCTGCCCTTAATTTTTTTCTCTTATATTATTGTTATTGCTAACACTTTCTAGAACTATGTTAAACAATATTAGGGAGAAGAGCATGCTTGGTTTACAGCTATATGAACTGAGGTTTACAGCTATATGAACTGAGAAAACTCCTAGTGATTCTCCACTGCAAATAATTCTGTTCTTTGGTTTTACATATATGTTTATAAGAATATTGTTGACGTTCTTGTTCATTCACTTCAGTCATGTCCAACTTTTCATGACCCCATTTTGGGTTTTCTTGATAAAGATACTGGTATGGTTAGCCACTTCCTTCTCCAGCTCATTTTACAGGTGAGAAACTGAGGCAAACAGGATTAAATGACTTGCCCAGGGTCACACAGCTAGTGAGTGTCTGAGGAAGATGAGTCTTCCTGACTCCAGGTCCAGCACTCTGTTCCCTCTGCCACCTAACTGCCCCTGTATGTTAAAAATATATACTTGTTACTTTTTTAAAATGGCCTCTGTCTAAGGTTTTTAGGATTTCTACCATAACTGAGTACTGCATTTTGATAAAGGCTTTTCCTGTCTCTATTGATATAATCACTTCGAGTTGGTTGTTTTGATTTTTTAATGATGAAAATGTTAGTTATTTTCCTATTGATGACCCATCCTGGTATCTCTGGCATAAATCCAACTTGGTCATAATGAATACATTTTTGGGATGTTTAGTTACTGTGTTTTTGTTAAGATTTATTTAAATTTTTACATCAGTTTTCATTAGTGGTATCTATCTGTAGTTTTCTTTCTCTATTTTGTCCTTCCTTGGTTTAGGTGTGAGACTTTATTTGTCTCAAAAAAGGGACTTGTATTTTTGTTTTCACTAATCAAGAATAATAGTTGTGGTACAGATATTAATTCCTATATGAATGATTCATGGAATTCTCCTGTAATCCATCTGGACTAGGTTTTTTGTTTCCCCTTTAGTAGTTCCCTTATGACATCCAATTTCACTTTCTGAAATTAGATTGTTTAAAAATCTCCATTTCTAACTGTTAATTCTGATATTTTAGAGTAGATAGCAATCTATTTCCTCAAGGTCTTCATTCTGTTAGCCTACAGTTTCATTTGATACCTTATGTTCTGCTAATTCTTTATATTTAATCTTTGTTGTTTATTTGTCTTATTGATTTTTTTTTTTTTAGTAATTTGATTTTCCTTAATCTTTCTTTAAAATCAGGTTGGCTAAAGATATATCAATTTTGTTATTCCTTCTAAAGAACTAAGTTCGGACATTTTGATAGTTATTTTCCATTTTAGTTATTTCTTTTCTAACTTTTAATTTTTTTCTTTTTGTTTTTCTTTTAAATATGCTAATTAGGTGGTTTTCTAATTCTTTGAACTATATGCTGAATGTATAAATTCTGAATTGATTGATTCTCTAGTTTTGAAAAAAAAAATGTACGTTCAATTAGTTCTTCATTGACAATGTTCCTCAATCCCAGTCTCCTAGTGAGAAGAGGAAGGATTTCTCGAGTAATGTGATCTAGAAATCTAGTCTTCAGCCAAGAGAAGGTGAGTGTCCAGGGAATCGCTAGATTTAGAAGTTCCAGCTGTTTCAACAAGGAGAGAGGTTGACTAGTTGTCTAGTAGCCCCCAAATTATTATCTTTCTGATGAAAGTTGCAACTATAAGATATTATTGTTGTTCAGTCATTTTCAGTTGTGTCTTGACTCTTTGTACAGGTTTGTCAGGTCCCTTCCTGAATGCTTTAGCTAATAATGTCATGCTAGAGCCAGATTTTCTCAAAAATAAAAGTGTTCCAGATAAGTTGTCTAATACCCTAAACTAGGGTGTTTAACCAAGCTCCAAGAAGAGATCATACACGAGTATATGTCAACCATGACTCAGTGCCCCTAAATGAAAATAAAATAATCTCTACCTTGAAAGACTTCTATTCTACTTGGGAGAAGGGAATGGAACTCATACACATAGGCATATATAAAAGGTAAAATGAATAGTCAGAGAGGTACTAACTACCGGGGGAATCAGGGAAGAAGTCATGAAAGAGATGGCAAGTGAGCTGATGCTCGAAGAAAGACAAAAATCATGATGAATATAGAAGAGGAGGAAGGACTTTCTGTCCATAGGGAAGAACCTATGAGACTGTTCATTCAGGAAACAATAATTCAGTTTGGCTGGAATGGGGAGTACGTGAAGGGGAACACGATGAAACGCGTCTGGAAAGGGAGGTTAGAACCAGATGGTGGAGAGCCTTAAATATCAAACTGAGGACTATGTGGTCTGACTTTATGTTTAGGAAGATTGTTTCATTGAATTATTTGGAAGATGGATTGGACTGGATACAAGTTCAATTTGGAAGCTGCTCTTGTAGTCTAGTGGAGCGGTAATGAGGGACTAATCTAGGATGGTGGTCCTTATAAATGGAGAAAAGAAGGTAGAGATGTTATATAAGTAGAATCTATAAGACTTGGCAGTTCATTGGATAGGGGAGGTGAGGAGAGAAAAGATTTAAGGATGACTCAGATGTCATGAAACTGAGTGACAAGAAGGAAGGTAGCATCTGGTTTAGGGAAAAAGATGATGACTTCTATTTTTGGACATATTGAGTTTAAGATGATGACAGAATGTCTAGGTGGACATCTCTAGCAGGCAATTGGTAATATGAAACTAAAGTTTAGGAGAGAGGTTATAAAGGGACATACAGATTTGGGAGTCTTCTGCCTAGAGACAATAATAGAATCCACGGAAGGTGATGAAATCACTAAAAGAAAGAGCATAGAGAAAGAGAAGAGGTTTCAGGTCACATGGATCCTCTAGAGGCAGAAAAATGTAAAGTACAAGATTATACAGAGGCCTTTTTTTTCCTTCCATTCCTCCCTGTCTGTAAATTTGTCTTGTCCCAAATCTACTTGCTGTAAGTGGCCAAACTTGTCTTGAGGCCAGACTCTGGGCTGGGGCTGGGCCTGGGCTGGCGAGCAGCACAGGACAAGAGCATGGTTCCAGGAAAGCCATCTCAAAGGCTCCGCCCTTCCCTGGGGAATGGGATCAAACCCAGTAGTTGCCTCAGGATTGATGGACATTATATGCCTGTGAATTACATTTTTCTAAATAATTTATCAACACCTCAAGAGGACTCCGGACCATGTTCAGAGCCACATGTGTTTTCCATGTGTGCTGCATCTGTCAAAAGTAACCAAACAAATCTGTATTTAACTTGTCAGACTATAATCAAAAGTTCCACTAATTACTTCCGCATGAAGCCTACTGAGAGCTTTCCCTTAATCATCAGGAATGACTCCCATTAGCCAGCAAAACAGCTCCATAATATTGTTTGATTGGACTTTGTGGGCAACTTAAGACGCACAGCTCAGAATGGGAGTATGGGGTCCAGCTCATCTCCTCCAATGGAGATTTTCTCATTTGTTCAAACCTTTGACCCCACCAAAGGCACTGTTGCCACATCAAGAGTGTGGCTATGGGAAAGTGCAGTATAAAGACCACATTCCCGAATAAGGGTTGAACATTTGCGCCAGGGAGAGGAACTATGCCAGGAAGCTAGATTCTGGCAAAGGAATTAGCCTTTCTAGGCTGCTGGCCCAACAGACTGTGGAATGGTGGCAAGCCGAAAAACTGCCAATTTTTATATATACTATTTGGATCGCTTGTTTTTTTCCTTCACGGGACCGATACCAGTGGGAGAGCAAGAGCCAAGGACTTTGGAGTCCAAGAAGAAAAGCTAAGACCCTTGCAACATTGAATTCTTTTTCCTTGGCCTTCTTTACAGGCCCAAACTTTAACTCCATTTTAGAAGTCTTCATTGTGAAAGAATGGAGGGGAAGGGGAGAAAGGAAGAGAAGGGTCTAGATGTAGCAGGTGTACTTATAGATCATATGGATAATCTATCAGTTTTACAGAAGGGCTTTTATATGTAACAGGGAAGAGAGTTGTAATATGGGAAGAATCTGTAAGATCTGATAAGCCATTGGCTAGAGGAGATGAGGGAGAGAAAAGATTTAAGGATGATTCAGAGTTCATAATGAGAGGGAAGGATGGTAATGCCTTCTCTTTTGAGACATGTTCAGCTATCATTCCTGGTGACTGTATGCAAGTTTGGGGAGAGGAAAGGGCACCTGAAATATTTGAAATAGGAGGAGGGGAAATGTAACAGAGGGGACTTGTTCAGATTTTCTCTTCCTAGTGGGTTACACAGACCATGTACATATACCACTTGCCTGGTTTCATTCCAACATGTGGAATTTTGGAGACTTGTTTGACTGAAGGGAAAGTATTTTGTGATGAAAATTAAAAAGACTTCTAAATGGCTGTTGAAGTTGAAGAACTGATGACTCAGAAATGGCTAAGCCAGAGCATGATAAAGAGGCATATGTCTCTTTCCTTAGCTACTTTGAGTGAGAAGGTTGCTTTGGGTTTTGTGGTGGGGGCAAGTCAGCTGGCTATATTCTTCACCTTGGCTACCATGTGTCCATGGAGCTCTGTTTCTTTGAGTACCCAAAAGACTTTTGAGTATGTCCAGTCTAAAGCAGAGTCTGCCAGAGCTGGTAGCTGTAGCCACAAGTGATGTAAATGTCCATGCAGCAAACTGTGGGCATCACAAAGTCTAAAGAGATTGCAAGGGGGTGCCCATGGACTGGCCTAACTCAACAGTAGCCTAGTCTGGTGAGGAGCCAGTACAGCAGCTGGTGTGGGAATTGCTTGACTCATCCCAGCAGTGGATTGATTCACCCAGCCAAGACATCATTGCAATTACAATTCTTTTTTTTTTTGCTGTGTTTTCAAATAGTTGAATGTAATTCCAAGACAAAATCTGATTACATTTCTATGCATATACCATATGCATATGTGAGTTTTCAAATTTCAATTACTCACTGAAAAAGTGATAAAAAAAGAAACTGTAACAAGCTATGACATAGTTTCCAGCAATGGGACCCACTTTCTCACCCTCCAGTTAGTAATATTATAATTAAAATAACTATACTCTCCTGTAATTTTTTTCTCTTAAAGTCCTCTCACAGATTTACAATGCTATTATGTTTCCAAGACTAATACAAATTTCTTCCATTTTCTATAATAAAATGGTTATTAATTTAGAAGTACATCATGATGAAAAACACAAGCATTTTTAGTAGCAAGAACTTGTTCAGTTAAGAATTAATTTTCTTGTAAAATATTCTAAAGCCAAGTAAAATATCCATTCTCATAACATACCTATAATATGAGACTAAGGAATAGATTACATATAGGTCTACAACACATTGGTTTGTTTAAAAAAAATAGACATTTATAAATAAAGAAGAAAGAGGAACAGAAAAAGAGATGCACAAGAAAATACTGTTGCACACAATTTTTCACCAAGACTAATATGGATTAACACTTTTATTGAAGAAATATAATGAAAGAACACAACACACCAGGGTTTTTGTAGGATTTCTGAACTGAGATGACACTGTAGAGAAAGATCTATGTAATTTAAAAAAAAAAAAGGATAGTTTTATTGCCTCTTTCCTTAGCTACTTTGACTGATAGGGTTGTTTTGAGCTTCTGATTGGGGATCAGCTGGTTATATTCCTCCATGATTGTGATGGGATACTACTGTGCTATAAGAAATGATGAGCTCAATGATCTCAGAAAAATGTGGGAAGACTTGCACGAAATAATGAAGAGCAAAGTAAGCCGAATCAAGAGAACACTGTATACAGTAACAGCAACAGTGTTTTAAGAATGATTTTGAGCCACTAAGTATTTTGACTATTATAAATACCCAAATGAACTATAAAGGGCATACAAAGAAAGACACTAGCTGCATCCAGAGAAAGAATTGTTAATAGAAGCATATACAGAATAATTTTACATATATATATATATATATATATATATATATAAATTTGGATCTAATGGTAGCCACCTCTAGGGCTGGGCAGGGAGGGAGAAGTAAGGGGGAAAAAAGAAATTTACATGATAAGTTTCTTATGTATTTAAAAGTAATAGCAAATTGTGCATAATAGATTTGAAGTTTCGTGTGCAGTCATCTTTTGTATTATACCATCTTATGGGAATGTTTGTTTTATTCTATAAATTAAAAAAATAAAATTCAAAAAAGATTTATATGAGGTAGCAATGGGGAGGGAGTGATTTTTGTTGGATTAGTGATAGAACAATACTTATAAATTCTTCATTGTGAACCCTAAAAAAGGAAGATTTTGGTATAAATGCTGGAAAAGGCCTCAGTGGACATTTAGTTCAATCCTATCATTTTACATTTAATGAAAGTGAAGTGGAAAGAGTGTTAATGACCTACCAGAGGTCACACAAGTAGGGTGGTCCTCGAAGGAAGAATATAAGAATTCTGAGAAGGAGAGATGAAGGAGTATATTCCACAAATGGAGGAACAGCTTGTGCAAATAAAAGCATGGAATGGGGAAAGATGTAGACCTTGGTAAAACTAGTCTGGATGGAATGTAGCCCTTGCAAAGGGGAGTCATATGAAATGAGTCTGGAAAGTTAGGTTGGGACATATTGTGATGCACCTTCAAGGACAAGCAGAGGAGTTTGTATTTTATCCCAGAGGCAAGTTAAAGCTTCTTGAGCAGAGGGATCACAGAGTAAGGCCATATGTAATAGTTTACACAAGAGGAGATGAGGGCCTGAATTGGTGTGATGTCATGTCAATGGAAAGAAGATGTAAGTGATGCTGCGGAGGGAGAAGCAAGAAAACTTGACAACTGATAGGATAAGAGTGATGGGAGGAGAGTTAAGAGTCAAGGCTGACTTTGGGAGTTGCAATCCTGGATGTCTGGAAGGGTGGTGATGCCTTCAAGAGAAATAAGGAGGTTTGGGGAGGGAAAATTTAGGGGAGCACATTCTGAGTTTGTGGTGTTTTTGAGACCAGTGGATTGATGATTTAGGATTAGAGTTCAAGAGAGAGATTTTGGCTGGATATTTAGATCTGGGAATAATCTGCATAGGGAGAATACTTTGACCCATGGGAGCAGATAAAATAATCAAGATAGAGGACATGCTTGGGGATACTCACACAAAGGAAGCAGGAGATAGATTATAATCCATCAAAGAAGGAATTGAGAAGGAATAGTCAGAGAGGTAGGAGGAAAACCAAGAGAGATCATATCTATCAATCCATCAATAAACATTTATTAAGCAAGTATTATGTACTGGGAACTGTGCTAAATGCTAAGTGTCATGAAAACCAAGGAGGGAGAGAGTGTCCAAGAGAAAGGAGCCATTGATTGGGCCAATGTCTGCAAAGAAATCAAGTACAATGAGGGCTGAGAAAAATTATTGAATTTAGTGATAAGAAGATTTTTGGTAATAAAACAGAAACATATCTGTTCTCTCCTGAAAATTATTTTTCTCTCCCACTTGTTTTTCTAGCTTTTGATACCTGCTACCTAGGAGTATCCTGGGGATATTTATTGGATGTCTGAAAAAGACCCAGAAATTAAAAGTCATCCATGAATAATCTATAGCAATGGTCCCCTTTGGGAATAGTGAAGCCTGTGGGCTCTTCAGAAGAAGGTTTTTAATTTTTTTCCTAATAGTTTTATTTATTTATTTTTAGATTTTGACATCATTTCCACAAAATTTTGAGTTCCAATTTTTCTCTCCATCTCTCCCCTCCCCCCACCCCATAACACCTTGCATTCTGATTACCCCTTCATTCAATGTGCTCTCCCTTCTATCACACCCCACCCTTCCCTTATCCCCATCTTCTCTCATTTCTTGTAGGGCAAGATAAATTTCTATACCTCATTACCTCTATTTCTTATTTCCCAGTTATATGCAATAACAATTCTCAACATTTGTTTCTAATACTATGAATTCCAACTTCTCTCCCTCCCCATCCATCCCCACTGAGAAAGCAAACAATTCAGTACAAGCTATATATATGTCATTTTTGCAAAAGACTTCTGTAATAGACATGCTGTGTAAGACCAACTATATTGCCCTCCATCCTACTCTGTCCTCCCTTTTTTTCTATTCTCTCATTTGACCTTGTCTGTTCCCAAAAGTGTTTACTTCTAGTTACTCCCTTCTGCCATTTGCTCTCCCTTCTATTATCCCCCTCACCCCACTTGTCCCCTTTTCCCCTACTTTCTTGTAGTGTAAGATAGATTTTCATGAAAAGTAAGCTTCACTTTTCCCCTCTCACCTCCTCCCTTTTCTCCTCTATTGAAAAAGAATTTTCTTATCTCTTTTATGAGTGATAGTCTGCCTCATTCCATTTTTCCCTTTCTCCTCCCAATATTTTCCTCTCTCACTCCTTAATTTTATTTTTTTTATGGATATCATCTCTTCTGATTCAACTCAACCTGTACTCTCTCTCTCTCTCTCTCTCTCTCTCCGTGTGTGTGTGTGTGTGTGTGTGTGTGCGCGCGTATAATCTCTCCACCTACCCAAATACTGAGAAAAGTCTCAAGAGTTACAAATATTATCTTTCCATGTAGGAACTGTTTAGTTCAGCTTTAGAAAGTTCTTTATGATTTCTCTTTCCTGTTTACCTTTCAATGCTTCTCTTGATTCTTGTGTATGAAAGTCAAATATCCTATTCAGTTTTGGTCTTTTCATCATGAATGCTTGGAAGTCCTCTATATCACTGAATGACCATTTTTTTCCTTGAAGTATTATACTCAGTTTTGCTGGGTAGGTGATTCTTGGTTTTAATCCCAGTTCCTTTGACTTCTGGAATACCTTATTCCAAGCCCTTCTATCCCTTACTGCAGAAGCTGCCAGACCTGTGTTATCCTGATTGTATTTCCACAATACTTGAATTGTTTCTTTTTATCTGTTTGCAATATTTTCTCCTTAACCTGAAAACTCTGAAATTTGGCGACAATATTCCTAGGAGTTTCTCTTTTTGGGTCTCTTTCAGGAGGTGATCAGTGGATTATTTCAATATTTATTTTGCCCTCTGGTTCTAGAACATCAGGGCAGTTTACTAGATAATTTCATGAAAGATAATGTCTAGGCTCTTTTTTTGGTCATGGCTTTCAGATAGTCCCATAATTTTTAAACTGGCTCTCCTGGATCTATTTTCTAGGTCAGTTGTTTTTCCAGTGAGATGCTTCATATTATCTTCTATTTTTTCAATCTTTTGGTTTTGTTTTATAACTTCTTGGTTTATCTCATAGTCATTAGCTTCTTTGAACTCCACTCTCATTTTTTTTTAATTAAATTTATTTATTTAACTTTTAACATTCATTTTCACAAAATTTTGGGTTACTAATTTTCTCCCCTTTTAACCCCTCCCCCCCCAAACACCAAGTATTCTAATTGCCCCTATGACCAATCTGCTCTCTCTTCTATCATCCCTCTTCTGCCCTTGTCTCTGTCTTCTCTTTTGTCCTGTAGGGCCAGATAGCTTTCTATACCCCTTTACCTGTATTTCTTATTTCCTAGTGGCAAGAACATTACTCGAAAGTTGATCCTAACACTTTGAGTTCCTACTTCTTTACCTCCCTCCCTCTCCACCCCTTCCCTTTGGAAGGCAAGCAATTCAATATAGGCCAAATCTGTGTAGTTTTGCAAATGACTTCCATAATAGTTGTGTTGTATAGGACTAACTATATTTCCCTCCATCCTATCCTGTCCCCCATTACTTCTGTTCTCTTTTGATCCTATCCCTCCCCATGAGGGTCGACCTCGAATTGCACTCTCCTCCCCATGCCCTCCCTTCTGTCATCCCCCCCACCCTGCTTGTCCCCTTATCCCCCACTTTCCTGTATTGTGAGATAGGTTTTCCTATCAAAATGAGTGTGCATTTTATTCTTTCCTTTAGTGGAATGTGATGAGAGTAGACTTCATGTTTTTCTCTCACCTCCCCTCTTTATCCCTCCACTAATGAGTCTTTTGATTGCCTCTTTTATGAGAGATAATTTGCCCCATTCAATTTCTCCCTTTCTCCTCCCAATATATTTCTCTCTCACTGCTTGATTTCATTTTTTTTTAAAGATATGGTCCCATCCTCTTCAATTCACTCTGTGCACTCTGTCTCTATGTATGTGTGTGTGTGTGTGCATGTGTGTGTGTGTGTAATCCCACCCAGTACCCAGATACTGAAATGTTTCAAGAGTTACAAATATTGTCTTTCCATGTAGGAATGCAAACAGTTCAACTTTAGTAAGTCCCTTATGACTTCTCTTTGCTGTTCACCTTTTCATGGTTCTCTTCATTCTTGTGTTTGAAAGTCAAATTTTCTTTTCAGCTCTGGTCTTTTCATCAAGAATGCTTGAAAATCCTCTATTTCATTGAAAGACCAATTTTTCCCCTGAAGTATTATACTCAGTTTTGCTGGGTAGGTGATTCTTGGTTTTAGTCCTAGTTCCTTTGACTTCTGGAATATCTTATTCCATGCCCTTCGATCCCTTAATGTAGAGGCTGCTAGATCTTGTGTTATCCTGATTGTATTTCCACAATACTTGAATTGTTTCTTTCTAGCTGCTTGCAATATTTCCTCCTTGACCTGGGAACTCTGGAATTTGGCCACAATGTTCCTAGGAGTTTCTCTTTTTGGATCTCTTTCAGGCGGTGTTCTGTGGATTCCTTGAATATTTATTTTACCCTCTGGTTCTAGAATCTCAGGGCAGTTTTCCTTGATAATTTCATGAAAGATGATGTCTAGGCTCTTCTTTTCATCATGGCTTTCAGGTAGTCCCATAATTTTTAAATTGTCTCTCCTGGATCTATTTTCCAGGTCAGTTGTTTTTCCCATGAGATATTTCACATTATCTTTCATTTTTCCATTCTTTTGGGCTTGTATTGTGATATCTTGCTTTCTCACAAAGTCCTTAGCCTCCATCTGTGCCATTCTAATTTTGAAAGAACTATTTTCTTCAGTGAGCTTTTGAATCTCCTTTTCCATCTGGCTAATACTGCTTTTGAAAGCATTCTTCTCCTTATTGGCTTCTTGAACCTCTTTTGCCAATTGAGTTAGCCTATTTTTCAAGGTGTTATTTTCTTCAACGTTTTTTTGGGTCTCCTTTAGCAGGGTGCTGATTTGTTGTTCATACTTTGACTTCATGTCTCTCATTTCTCTTCCCAGCTTTTCCTCCACCTCTCTAACTTGATTTTCAAAGTTCTTTTTGAGCTCTTCCATGGCCTGAACCCATTGGGTGGGCTGGGACACAGAAGCCTTGCCTTCTGTGTCTTTGCCTGATCGTAAGCATTGTTCTTCCTCATCAGAAAGGCAGGGAGGAAATGCCTGTTCACCAAGAAAGTAACCTTCTATAGTCTTATTTCTTTTCCCTTTTCTGGGCATTTTCCCAGCCAGTGACTTGACCTCTGAATATTCTCCTCACACCCACCTCGCGTCCTGATCCTCCCAGCCAGCGTTTGGGGTCTGAGATTCAAATGCTGCTTCCAGCCTTAGGGCTTTAGGCGGGGGCAGGGCTGCTATTCAGTGTGAGATTAAGTTCGGGTGCTGAGGTCGGGGCAGGGCCGCCTCTCAGGCTCAGTTCCCTCAGGGGGTTTATGCACAGACCTTCCACAATGGATCCAGGCTCCCGCCCACTTGGGGAGCCCCGGTCTGCAGCCGCCTCCCAGCCTCTACCTCCCAAGGGGGGGCCTGAGTTATGGGGGCACCCCACTCCTCTCTCGACCAGCCAAGGAGACTCTCTCACCGACCCCCATCACCTGTGGGTGGAGGGACTTGTGCGGCCACTGGAGATCCCGTCCCTGAAGCCTGCTCGGATCTGTACCTCTCGGTGCCGCGGCCGTGGCAGGTCTGGGCTGGGCTCCGCGTCTGCAGCGCGACGGACCTTTTGCGAGAGGTTTGCAGGTCCCTCTGTGGGTGGAGGGACCCACGTGGCCACTGGCGAGCCCGTCCCTGAAGCCCACTTGGATCTTTTCCTCTCAGTGCCGCGGCTGCGGCAGAACTGCACTCAGCTCCCAGTCCCGGCGCCCAGTCCGCAGAGGTTTGCAGGTCTCTCCGGAACAGAAATCTCCCTCACTCCAATGTTCCGTGGCCTCTGGGTGCAGAATTCGCCGTGAGTTACTTCCCTGTAGCCGTTCTATGGGTTGTGGGTTCGGAGCTATGTGTATGTGCGTCTTTCTACTCCGCCATCTTGGCTCCGCCCCCCCCTCTCATTTTTAAAGAACTAATTTGTTCAGTGAGCATTTGAACCCCCTTTTCCATTTGGCTAATTCTGCTTTTTAAAGCCTTTTTCCTCCTCATTGGCTTTTTGGACCTCCTTTTCCAATTGAGTTAGCCTATTTTTAAAGGTGTTATTTTCCTCAGCATTTTTTTGGCTCTTCTTTAGCAAGCTGCTGACTTGCTTTTCAATCTCTTCTATGACCTGAGCCCATTTCATATTCATTTTGGAGCTACTGGAGGCAGAAGCCTTGACTTCCTCTGACAGTATGCCTTGTTTTTCCTCATCTGAAAAGATGGAAGGAGATACCTGTTCACCAAGAAAGTAACCTTCTATGGTCTTATTTTTTTTCCTTTTTTGGGTCATTTTCCCAGCCAGTTACTTGACTTCTGAATCCTTTGTCAAGAGGAGGGTTCTAGTGCAACTCCTCCCCCAGGATCGTGCTCAGGGCTGAGATTCAGATCAGCTGCTCAATTCACCCAGGGGCTTTGGGTGGAGGCAGGGCCACCACTCAGGGCTGAGGTTCATATCCCCTGCTCAATTTCCCCAGAGGTTTTAAGCTGAACTGCCTGGACAATGGACCCAGGCTGCATCTGCAGCCACCATAGCCGCCCACCACCTGCTGCTGCTGCTACTGCTATTGCCTCTGCCACCTCTTGGGGCCAGTGCTGGGGGTACCCAGTTCCCCTCTCCCAGCTGGGGAAGCCCTCCCATACTTACCTTTGAAGTTTTCTTTGTCACTTGTGGGTTGAAGGATCTGGGACCCTCCCTGCTGGGGATTCTGCCCCAGAGGCCTGATCCAGTCCTGTTCCTCCCTGTGCAGTGTAGCCATGGCTGGGCTCTGCTCCGCTCAGCGTCCCATAGGATAGACCTTTCCTGTAGGCCTTCCAAGTTACCTTTGGCTGGAAATCTCTTTCACTCTGTCGTTCAGTGGCTTCTGCTGCTCTAGAATTTGTTGGGAGTCATTTTTTACAGATATTTTGTGGGCTGTGGGGGAAGCGCTAGAGTATGTGTGTCTTTCTACTCCACCATCTTGGCTCCACCCCCCCCCCCCAGAAGAAGGTTTTTAAATGCATAAAATAATTCAGAATTACAAAGAAAACTAAAGGTTAATGAAAATAACTTTTTCCCATCCAAGTTCATGGACACCCTGAAGTCTATCCACATAGCCCTTGGCAACCCTAGGTTAAAAGCCTGATCACTCCAGTCCAAAATGGATCACTCCAGTCAATCATTTTTTCTTTTTTGTCAAGATTAAACAGCAAAGTAATCAGAAGACCTGAGATCTAATTCCAGCTCTTCCACAAAGCTGCATTACCTTGGATAAAGCATTTAAACTCTGTGGGCTTCAGTTTTCTCATCTGTAAAAAGAAGGGGGATGAACAAGTTATCTAAGATATGATTGTTCTAAGCCTAGTGTACTTAAAAAAGTTTTTTTTTCCCCTAACACACTTATTTGAATATAGGAAGTGAAGGGAAAGTCTATATTTTCCTTATCCGAACAATGGCATTTGTTGAAAGCAAACAAATAAACAAAAACCTGTCTTGCTTTTTCTCTGGAAAGAAGACCGCCTGGCTCCAAGATGGGAAGCGGAGCTCTAGCTGAGCTAGGCCTGTTTCTAACCTGGGGGCTTATGAGACTCTTGGAGCTTTCTTGAGATTCACTGTTTGTTTTCAATGGGAAATTACTCAAAATGTAATAAGGAAATATTTTGCTGAGTAAATAGATTCGTTTACATTCTGTGGCATGGATGGTTAAAAAAGAATGCCAGTTTTTTAGCTCCCTTGGCCGAAATCCCTTCAGAGGGAGAGGACTTTCTCCCTTTGCTAGCCTTTCTTTTCTCCCAACTGTTTCTTCCTCCTCCCTTTATGAAATCAGATACTTTAAGGACCCTTTTCAAAACTCAGTAAAAAAAAATCCATATTTCCACAAAAGCTTGTGGTTTTTATCACATTAGGCCTCTTCCCTTGCACTGGGGAGCCTTGGCTACTCTCTCTCCCTGATGGGTTTTTTAACTCACTGCCCAAGAACCTAGATATACTGTGTCCTTTCCCCCTATCTCTCCCAACATTTCACCTTTCACTCGTCCTCGGGGAATTTCATGTTGTTGGTATCTCAATGTTTCTCCAAGGCCATAGGGGCAATATGTTACTTAAAATGTTATCTCTAGAGTGCTGTGGTTTTCCTTACTCTTGTCCACTATTGGTTAGCTGGTTGAGGTCATCTGTGTGCACGCACATGCACACTCACACACACACATACACACACACACACACACACACACTCACACCGTATCATTGGGTTTAGAGTTGAAAGGGACCTTAAAATTTTGTACAAACTCTTTTTCAGATAATTCTGAGGACCAAGGTGGGGTCAAGTGAATTGTTCAAGTTTACAGAGGTCAACTCAAATATTCTCATTCCAAATGCAGCCTTCTTTTTACTACTCTGAGCTGCCAATTTAGTGAGTGCAGTTTTAATTCCAGTGCCTGAGTTTTCACATGTCTGTGAAACCCTGAAAACCTAACTTCTATAGAATACCCATTTAATGTTTTTCTTTTTCCCCTTGTGCCCTCCTCTCCTCCTTCTCTTTCCTTATAAATCTGGCAATGTCTCAGATTGAATCTGAAAAATACATTATTAACTGAGACAAGTTCTCATTTAGTATTGCAGAACCATAAACATACAGGCACATGTATGTAGAGTACAACATGTACTGTTGAAATATGCCAGAGAAAGTCACATAACTTGTGTGGATTTGATTGACTACCAATTTACTTTGTCTGATTTCAACTGGGTATTCACTACTGAATGGCAATCCTTTTATTCTTGGATTGACTATTCTCCTTTCCCCCACCACAACTAGGCCTGAAATGCATTGCTTTCTCTCCTTAGACTCTTCCTTCAAAATTTAGCTTGAGTAGCATCTCCTACCTTATGCCTTTCCTGATCCCTCCTAGTTGATGGTAACCTTCCTACCCCAGAAATTATTTTGTATTGACTTAGTTTCCTTGAGTGTGAGTGTCTTACCTTACTTAGTTTGGAAGTGAAGTAGACACTCACAGGCCTTATCCAAATATTGATCAACAGAGAAGCTTTAACTGGCAAAAGGCACAAAGGAGCCCATAAGGTGGTTTAAAAAAACCCATCTACTCAGATAACCAATTAGTTCCTCCAGAAGGGACCTGAATTTGGAGGTGCTTTGGGAAGGAAACATTTGACATTCTAGGGAGACTTCCCCCTGGTGTCCCAGTTGCTTCCAACTCTTAATCTGATAAAAATCCATTATTTTAGAACCCTAGTCTTTGCTCTGTGCTCCATATCTATGGGGAATCATGTGCTGTTACAAGAACCAGGATCAGATTCCCTAGGACCAGGCACATTGTACTGCACATTTGTCTATCCTCTGAGGTGCAAAGGAACTCTGAGAGAAAATGAGCAGAGCTTTCAACTCACTTTGATATACCATGGAGGCTTCTTGGACAAGAGTTCATCCTTCTCTGTCTTTTCTAGTCAATAGTTTGCTAGCCAGTGAACTTCAGCAAAATACCAGTGGGCAAGCCCATGCTCTCCATGGGGTAGGGCCCCTCAGATATCTCCAAACAAAAGTCTAGCCCTATAATCTCACACTTCAATTGGGAGCAACTCATCAAATTGCTCAAAGACTCCTCTGATTAACTCCTGTTACATGGGTAAGAGATCTATCATTTCCCAACTGGCAAATCTCCAAAGTGTCTCTGTGTTTCTTCTAGTGCTATGCTGGGAAAACCCACGAGTACTAAAAAACTTCACCAGATAAAAAAGTGTCTTTTAAATCTTTTTTTCCCCTCTTAAACTTTTATTATCAGCACTGTCTATGTGTTTAATGAGAGGAGCATAATGTAATAATAAGTTATTGGACTTGGGCCAGGAGGACCTGGATTCAAATCCCTCTTCAGACTACCTGTGTAACTCTGAACAAAGCACCTAACCTCTCTGTGCCTCTGTTTATGAGGACTGGATAAACAATTGTTGACTGTGTGTGTGTGTGTGTGTGTGTGTGTGTGTGTGTGTGTGTGTGTGCATGTGTGTGCGTGTGTGTGCACGTAGTGAGGGAGAGTTTCTTGTCATTTGCAAAATACAATCATAATTGTTTATTCCTCACAAAAGTTCCCTTTCTTTTCTCTTTGAAAGTAAATTAAGCTTTTTACACTTGGTAACTGCTCTAATTAGGACTTCTTTCTGTGTGCTTTGTGGGTCCCTTTGGCAGTCTAGGGAAGCTTATGGATGAACCCCGTCTCAAAATATTGTTTTAAAATATATAGGATTAATAAGAAAACTAATTATATTGAAATATTGTTATCAAAATATTTTTTAAGAACAGATTTATGATCTCCAGGTTGAAAACTCTTGCTCTTTCTGATATGATCTTATTTGTTACTTGGGTAGTGCTTTGAAAGGTGGCTTATATTCATTCAATAAATTACATCTCAGTGGTTCTATATACTCCCTACTCACTTGATTCCATCCATATTCCCCTTACCTGCTTCTCCCTCCCTCTAACCCCATGCTGACTCATGCTTATGAAAGAAGTGAAATAGTTATTTCATGTAGTAAATTGTACGGAAAGTTGCTCCCTTGGGTTTCTCTTAAAGAAAGCAAAGATAACATAACCTGCCAACATTTTAATGTTGGAAGGAGGTCCCAAGAAACAGCTTTCATAATATAATGAAGGTTGTGTTTCCTCTAAGATCGGCAGCATAGTCAGCACTCTGTTGTAAGTTTTATGGGTTAAAATAAAAATCCTTTCCCAGTACATCATCATGACAGAGAGGTAATCCTAGGTCTTTCAAGACTATATTACTAATACCTAAGTATTAGCAGTTTTTGCTATACTGGAAAGCTTTTGAATATTGTCCCAGTGACAGCTGCTATGTTCTTTCTAATGATGAGCCTTATCCCCACTAAGTGTGAAGAGCCTCATCCCCAACTAGGCTGGCCACATTAGGCAATGGTTTCCTTGGCCGTGGCAACCCGAGTGACAAATAAAAAATGCAAAATGGGCTTTTGTCCTACAAGCTTTCTCTTGTTTCTATAATGACAACAGTAGTGGTGCAAAATTGGGGGAATGTTTCTAAGAATCATACAAGATCTGTGTAATGGCTACTCCCATTCACAGCCTCTCTTATCTCTCATCTAGCCACACTCTAGACCATTTTACTCACTTCAATCTACTCTTTGTAGTAGTAAATCTAGGTTCCCAGAAAAAGATCATGATCATATGGTTCATATTCTCTCAGAGTCCTAAGAGTAGCACTTACGAAGGGAAATATACATTCTCAACTTAACACTATCTCTTGAGCCCCCTCTGATGCATTTCTATTTACACAACCAAAACTCACAATAATGACACTTTTAAATCTTAAACATAACCATTTACTTAACAATAATGCAAAATAAATGTTATCATAGGTATTCGTATATTAAAGCAAATACATGAATAAAAAATAAATTCACAATCCACACATGAATCCAGGTCACACTCTCCCACCAATGCATCAATACTGTTGGTGATACTGAATGCTTATAGAAACATGAGTGAGGAAAACCCACGAAGTTAGGGTAACTCGAAACTTTCAAACTATAAACTATGACATCTTTTGTCTTAGGAATTGTCCATAGAAGTCCACTGATGCATGTAACTTTAGTGTTAAATAGATGTTTCTACTGCTAGTCTGAGTGGATCCAAGCTACTTGACCAACACTTGCCTCGGCATGACATATCAGCCAAATTTCTTGATCTTCTGAGTGACTACTATGGTTCTTTTCTTTCAAAATACTCCCTTGCTTTTTTAAGCTTACTTGTCAGTGACAACCATAGTTATCTATTGCTTCCAAAAAAGAAAAAAATTCAAACTTAGCCGATGCAGTTCTAAAATCTGTCATTTCGCCACTCTTTCTTTTAGTTTTCTGAGTTTGTCCTGTAGCTCCTCTGCAAACAACTCCATCTTAGCTTATAATGAGTAAGCAAATTTTTCTGTTTCTACAATCAGATAAACTACATTTATTCCAAATTTATAAAATGTGATGTCTATATCTCCCCAGTATATTACAGCTTATCATATTCAAAATTCAGCAACAAATATCTGAATACTCTGAGTCAAATTCAACCTCTCCCAATCATCTTTCAGAGTGATTGATTCTCTTAGAACTCTGAGCAGAGCTTAGTTTAGCAACAAACCTTAAAAGGACAGCATATTGCATCTATAAACATGAAAGGTTAGTTACAACAATGGTTGTGAAATATATTTTCCTGAGAGTTTAAAGCCTAAAAGTAGTAAGTTATTATTTTAAAAGTTCAGTCTAAGGCAGGTTCATGCCCCCAAAATGAGGTCATTGTGAATGAGGCTGAAGTAAAGGGATGTCTTCTGGAGATTTTTTGATGCTCTTGTGAAAGGTTTTCAAAGACACTCATTTGTTGAATTTCATGCAGGAATGCTTTATGTCTCTTCAAAAGAAAACTGAATGAATGCTTCTTCCTTCTTTCCTTCCATTCTTCCTTTCTTTCTTCCTTCCTTCCTTCTTTATTTTTTTCTTTTTCAATTGTATTCCACTACTGATCAGCATGGAAGTTTTGACCTCCTCCATTTCTGACATGGACTGGTTTGCCCCCTCCTCAAGCAATCTGATGCTCTCCTCTCCCCTGTCCCAGATAGCTCACTATATTAATACTGAACTTTGAGTGGAAACTCAATTGACTTATCCTATTGCCACTCAGAACTCCTGGGCTCAGATGATCTACCATCTTCAATTTTTCCAGTAGCTATGATGACAGATGTGTGCCACCATGTCTGGTGATGAATCCCTGCTGTTAAAGAAACTTGCCCATCTGAAACATGACTTTTTTCTCCCAAGTCTGACAATTTTGAATATTTTGGTATGTGTGATTTAACTCAATTCAACAAACATTTATTAGATAGACAACTGGTGTGGAGGCAGCTTAGAGTTGGAATGACCTGTGTTCAAATGGTTCCTCCAACATTCAGATTTGTATGATCCTGGACAAATCAATTACCTCTCACATCCCCTAGACAACTCTATAAGACTGTAGGTGATAGAGCAGATACTTACTATTTACATTAGCAGAAGAAGCCCTTACCCTGAGAGTTTCCTCCATTCCTGAAATCACAGGCCCTAACAAAAATAAAATAAAACAAGTGCCTGTGTGTGTGCAAAGCATCATATTAGAAGCTAGAAATTAGCTTTTAAACCTGGGATGGTCACTTGACCTGTAATACTTGGCATTTTAGGTTGACAACTGATGTACACTCTCTTACCCTCATTTTATGCTTGCTACTTGAAGAACTATGTTCCTGCCAGTGTTTTGGGAGCAGCATCTGGAATCCTCACAAGTTGGGTTTTCACATTTCTTCACCACTTACATCCCACATCACACATTGCATGTGGCCACACAAAATTGTCATCATCCTATCTGGGTTGCTATGAAAAAAAGAAGCTGCCTAAAATGAAGTCCTAAGAATTTTAAGATGTGTTCTTGTTTAAAGACTAGAAGGGGAATATTTTTTAAAACACTAAAAAGATTCAGATGATTGGATATTTAAACTAAGAGCACGATTAGATTTATAATTAACCCAGTGGAGGTACAGGTACGGATAGGGCTAAGTGACTTCAGACAAGGTCTTCTTGCCTTGCAACATCCCTCCTCTGTGTTGCTCCCTTCTTCCACTAGCAAGTTCCTTCTAGGGTCCTCTATTTTGGGGAATGGCCCAGGCCAATCTCGCATCATTTCCTTGTTCTCTGGACTTCACTACCATGCTTCAACTTGATCTTTTCCCTGCCACTTTTTCCACCTCCTTTTTTTTTTATGTGCTGTTTTTCCCCATTAGCTCCTGGAGAACAAGGACTGTCTTTTTGATTCCTTCTGTTTCCCCAGCCTGACAAGTAGAAAACCCATAGTAAATGCGTATTGCCTTGCCTTGCTTCTCAGGTTCTTTTCAATTTGGAGACTTTATAGCACCAGAGTAAAAAAAAAAGTGTCAAAACCCATTTAAATCAGAGGTGCTTAATCTTTTTTTTTGTTGTATAGTGAACCCCTTTAGCAATCTGGAGCCTATGGAACCCTTCTCAGGGTAATGTTTCTAAATGCACAAGTAAAGTACATAGGATTAAAAAAGAAACTAATTATATTGAAATACAGTTATCAAATTTTTTTTTAAATTCACAGACCCCAGGTTAAGAACTCTTGATTTAAATTTAATATTCAAAAACCTGGATTGAAAATATCCAACTATATTTAAGGGGTAATGGGTCCTTTCAGAGATTACTTTTCTTTGATCTTACTAGAGCAGTTTGTAAATGTTGCAGGTTACTAGAGTAACCGGGCAGAGAATGTCTTGCTTCATTAAATCATTATGGTAGAAAAGAGGCTTCTTCTCAAGAAGAAAAATTAAGAGGAAAACTGTGGGGAATAAGAGAAAACACAGACAGGATGATTTAGAACTGGAAAGGACATTAGAATAATTTTGTCCGACCCCTTCATTTTATAGATACAAAAACAGAAACCCAAAAGCGAGTGACTTGTTTTAGGTCATATAGGACTTCAGGTCCTCTAGTGCCTTGAGTGTGTGGAGGAGAGCTGTGGTTCTGGAGAATTGGAATGGCACCTAAAAGGCTGCTTTTAAAGCTCTCCACAACTTCTCCCAGGAGAAAGTTTTTCCTTCTCTCTGCCTCTGTCATACGACGAAGGGGAAAACAGATGCCTTCCAACACCTAGAAAACTAGTTAACAAGGCAAGCTTCCCCTTCCTTTAGGTCAGTCTAGAAACAGACATAGGACTTTAGGTAAAGGGACCAGCTTGTCAAGAGAGAAATCGATTGGGATGGATTTGAAACCAAGAAACTGAAGTTCTAGGTGCTTATACAAACAATTCCCAGGAAAAATTTGATGATGCATTGAGGGAAACGTTAGGGGTTAGAATTTGGAAGAGTACATGCTAGTCTAAATTTGTGACTGAATTAGAACCAGTGAGGATGCATTGATGAACTTCTCTGGTGCTGGTTTTTCTTCTCTGTAAAATGAGGGGGAGTGCTTGTTCTTTTCTTTCCAGCTCTGAATCTGTGATCCCATGTGATTGTGAATAAGAAAAATGCTCAATTGTATCTAGACGTATTTATTTCTTTAAGAGTTGTTCCAAAGCAGTTCTTAACCCAGGGTTCATAAACTATAAATGCACACACATCTATATCTGTCTGTCTATCTATCTATCTATCTATCTATCTATCTATCCATCATCTATCTAATCTATGCATCTGTCTATCTATCTATCATCTATCTACGTATATATAGATGTGTGTATGTATATATACATGTATATGTTTACGTATATAGTCAGTATATATATACACACATGTGAAACATATAAATGTGTGTGTACATATATACATATAATTCATGGACCCTAGTTTTGGAGAACTCTTGCTTTGGAGAAACTTTTAAATAACAAATGATAAACATATATATGTGTGTGTGTGTGTGTGTGTGTGTGTGTGTGTGTACACAGTTCATAGACCCTAGGTGAAATAAATATATATGGGTTAAATTAAATTAAAAATATATACGTATGTTTAAATAAATATGTGTACATATTTAGTACCTATACTTCAACATAATTGATTTCCTTTATAATCTT
Organism: Notamacropus eugenii; assembly: GCF_028372415.1. Lineage (NCBI taxonomy): Eukaryota > Metazoa > Chordata > Mammalia > Diprotodontia > Macropodidae > Notamacropus > Notamacropus eugenii. The sequence goes on from NC_092874.1 coordinate 68,218,124, forward strand.
ACATTTTTTGTTTTGTGCATTTAAAAAAACCACATTATTCTAAGGGACCCTCAGACTTTACTAACCTGCCAAGGGTATCCTTGACACACAAAAGGCTAAGAGACCCAGCTCTAAGGTATCATACTTACACTACATGTCTGTTTAGTTCATCCAATGGTTAGTTTAGTAATATAATTTTTAAAAAGAAATAAAATATGAATATTTCATGGCTATAAATTCAGAAGAGCATGCCCTGAAAAGCTGGTGTGCAGTATGTGTCTGGAATGTGAACCATGAGACCAAGGCTGCATTGCCACCTAGTGACAGTGTTCTAAATTGCAGGTTCAGAATGGATGGATTCAGAGAAACATGGGAAGACTTGTCCTGAGGATGTATTGAATAAACGGTACCTGAAGGATAATTTATGTGATGACAACAACTAAAGAAGACCAAAAAGGTACAGAAAGGGGCATAAGCAAATAGAACAGCTTTGTTACTACCTTTTAAATCTTAATGTGTACAGTTATCCCTTCCACGTTGCAGGATTTAGGGGCACTGCTCCTGGACGATCTGGAAAATCCACATAAAAATTTTTGGCCTTCTGTTTGTACCAAGGAAGAAGTCTGAATTGTTATGGCATTAAGACATAAAATATGTTGATGTTACACAATAATATACAGACATCTTATGCATTTCTGAGTTTCTAAACTTTTTCTGTATCATCTGTCTCTTATACAAAACTCCCCCAAAATTCCCATTTAATTTTTTATACTAATCTGCAATATATCAAAACTGGGTTGGGGAAAGTTGTGATGTGGAAGGGATAACTATATTTTTCTTAAAAATGAAAAACAAAAATAACAGAGCTGTAGTTTCTTATACAAGCCTTTTTTTGTTCCTTTTGTCTATGCAAAGGTCTTTGAAATGAGCTTTCCTTAAAGTCTTATTACTATTATTATTTTTATGTTGAAGTGCTTATGTTTGTTGATTAAATTCACAGTAAAACCCAAGAGCTAGTAAAAATATAAATAAACTGCAGATACATTTTGGGAGTGAGAGAAGAGTTAGATGTGTAACGTAGTAGATAGAATGCCATTTTAGAATTATGACGTAGATTGAAGTCCATATCTCTGATAACTTACTAGTTGGTTGGACATGTAAATGTCACTTAAATTCTCTGTACCCCAGGAAACTCTACAAAGACTGTGAGTTATAAATGATCTGCAGTGTTGAAGGGAGTTTCAGTGCCCTGAGTTCCTGCATGCTTTTGAGATCCCCATCTTAGAGCTTGGCATTGTAAATGTTTCTTAGCGGGGTTCAAAGAGTCATGCTAGTGTGGTTATAGTGTGAATTCTTTACAACATTACAGTGTGAATTCTTTGCAATACTACTCACAGGGATTCTGCACCCATGACTTTCATAAATGTGCTAAATCATTTCTAAAGAGCTTTGGCAAAAATGCTTTGCAAGGTCAATGTAGATTCAGCCTGGTAGTTGACTGTGTTTGTGACCCAAAGTTGTGTCTACAGGGTGCCCCACATATAAGTCAATCCAATGAACTGGACAAACCTTTATATTGCCTCATGCAACAAATAGGGCATTCTATGGGCATAATGATAGAGGAAATAGAAAACATAGCCTCTACCCTTTAAATATCTTGCAATCCAATATAGAAGGCAGGACAATATACCAATAAATTCCACATCCAGACCAAACCTTAAACCCATTTCACTCTGTAGCTCATAAATTGGACCATAATAGGTCCCTGCCCAAGCACCACTTAATGGCTGTATTTTGGACCCTCTTGGCTCAGAGTGAATGTCAATATTAACTGCTCTCTTTTGACCAGCAGCTGGAGGGTCCTCCCCTCCCCATCTGATTTTTTTTTTTTTTAAATTAAAGGGGATTGACTCACTTCTTAAAGAGGCCTATTCACTGAATGGGTGTTATCTCACTCAAAGTGAAAATCTGAAAAGGTCTTAGCCTAAAAGGGCCAGAGTCTCCCATTGCATCCTGGGCCATCTCCAGCCCTCCTGATGAATATCAAGCCACTGGACCCAGATGGCTGTGGAGGAGAAAGTGAGGCTGGTGACCTTGCACAGTGCTCCCTCACTCAAATCAAAGTCAACTGCAAGTCATGTCATCATTTCCCTGATGTCGTGGTCCTCTTTGAAAACGAAGGACAAACACAAAGTCCACATTAATAAAAAGGCATTTTAGTGCCTTCAGTAAATAACCAGAGATAATCTACACAACTTGGTTGAGATTTATGCCCCCATCCCCATAGCACCAACCCAGATAGATGGAAGGGAGCACTTCCATGGGCACTGGCCCACTCTGCCACCTAGTTATCATGCCATCCAATTGGGTAGCAGTTCAAATTCAGCAAGGTGAAGGAATAGATTTGCGGGAAATGGAAGTAGAATAAGGACTTAGAAAGACGGTAAAGGGAAAAGTAAAAAGTTTTGAGAACAGGGGCTAGGAATGTGTTACTAATGGTAATGGGGAGATTGGGTAAAGGAAGAAGACAGAGAACTCTGTTTTTGATGGGCTAATTTAAGGTGCCTCCATTAAAGTCTTATACCCAATGCTGCCTTCTGCAATGGAGGTAATCTTGGGTTTTTGAAAGAGTTGACAACAGGGCACAAGCTCTGGTGGGTCCTATCAAGTTGACGTGGATAAATTGTGATTACAAGGCTTGTGACTCATTGTAAGTTTAATGCCCAAAGAGCAGATTAGCTAAAATTCAGGAAAAAAAAGTCATTACCACAAAGGTGGCTGCTAGTTTATATTTTGCTATGTTTCATTAACTGTACCAACTTGAGAAGAATGCTTGCTAAGATGTAGCTAGGTGGTGCAGGGGATCAGGTAGGTAGATGGTACAGTAAGTAGGTAGAGTGCTGGGCCTGGAGTCAGGAATTCTCATCTTCCTGAGTTCAAATGTGGTCTGAGACACTTACTAGCTGGGCGACCCTGGGCAAGTCACTTTACCCTGCTTTCCTCAGTTTCATCTGTAAAATGAGCTGGGGAGGAAAATGGCAAACTAATCCATTATCTCTGCCAAGAAAATCTCAGATGAATTCAAGAGGAGTCAGACATGCCTGAACAACAAAGCGTATCAGAATTCCATAAATTTTGAACTGAAAGGGACTTAAGATGTTGCCTAATTCAACCTCCTCCTTTTACAGTTGAGAAAACTGAGATCCAGACAGTAGAGTGACTTGGTTAGGTCACCAGGAAATACGTGGCCAAACTCCAACTGGAACCCATGTGTTATGCCTCCAAATCCAGGTCTTTACCCAGATAACAGAACTTTGACATGCTGAAACAAATGAAGGTTGCATCAAGAAATTCAACAGATGCGTCTTTTAAGTCAGACCTGTGATTTCATTAATGTAGAGAGCTCCCCCTCCCATGATGCAAATTGCTTTTTTAGTCTTAGAGAATTGCTGGGGACACTGAGAGATTAAATATTTTGCCTAGAAGCGTAAGGTCAGCATGTATCAAAGGCTGGACTTGAACCACGTCTTCCCGACTTCCTAAGGCAGATTTATCATCCACTATACCATGTTGCTTCTCATAGATATCCTGAAAAGACTATACATAGAGTCATAACCCATGTAGGCTATATCCTGTAGATTCCAGAAATACGTTATAGAGCTTAGAGGCTGTGTTCTATAGCTCCATCAGATACTTTCTATTTTATGCATACTCTAGATACCACTTGGAACTGATAAACATCATAGACTGGCTGTATTCTAAATCTCCATCAGAAATCCTATACAGGTAATGTCCTATTATAGATAGAGTCTATAGATATGTCATATAGGCCATACTCTATAGCTCCATCAGGCAGCTTTCATAAACTATGTAGATATCTTATATAGGCTAATTCTATAGATTTATCACATAACCTATATCCTGTAGCTCCTAAGACATCTAAGGCAGGAGAGAGATTGAGAAAAAAGAATTCCAAAGAAGTCCATTGGGGCACCCCATGAGAAGGGAGTAAAGAAAGCATGGATGTCCCATAGCTACTTTTCAATCTTTTCCTCTCAAAAGAAAGTCACATATTTGAGACATCTGCTAAAAAACAAACCACTTGATGAAATTTATGAAGTATTGTTACCAGGTGAGAGCCCCCGCATTGTCATAGAGAATGACACCTAGGCCACTCAAAAACCCAGTCACTGAAATAGTTTATGCTGAGAGTGAAGGCAGACATTGGGATGTCCTGTTGCTCTCCCTGAGGATCTTCCACGCAAGGACTCAATTTTATACAGTTTGGGAAAGCTACCAAGAAAGAAGTGGTCTGGCGAGTTCTGCTGTGTATGCGGTGAGAGATAACACAAGGGCGATTGCAATCTTTGCCTATAACCATGAAGGAAAGAAATTTCTCCAATTTGTGGTTATTTACAGCATTGTAAATCAAGCAAATGCCATGAAGTGCCAATAAAAATTGTTTAAAATCAGCCTTAAATAGCTAAACTCTCAACAGCAGCTCATAAAGTGAGACTTGGCGGTGGTTAGGCAGTTACGGTTAAATTGACAGCCCTTTGGGGAGTTAAGATATCCAGAAAGCAGAGGTAGTTAGGAATATAGTGATAAATGGTGGGGGTTGTTGGTCGAGGAGGTTTTACAAGGTACGTTAAAGCCTGGAGAATTCTATGAAGAACTGAGTAGCCCTGAGAGGGTGAGCGCAACCAAAGAAGGTATTCCTTCACCAAGGGCTGTTTCATTCACTATGACTCCAATGGGGCCTTGTTTTCCTCACCCATGAACATCTAGACCAGGCCTGCCTAGCCTGGGGCCTATGAACTTACTTATTTTTTAAAAAACATTGGGATAACTATTTCGATACAAATGTTTTCCTTTGCAACCCCATGCATTTTATTTAACGCATTTAAAAATATTATTCTGAGGAGCCTATAGGCTTCCCCAGACTATTGCCCAAGGAGTCCATGATACAAAGAACCTCTGATCTAAAGAGGAAAGGGCCCTCCCAATTTGATGTAATATGCTATTTTTTCATACCTAAAGGGGATAAGAAGCTGTGCAAATACAACTGAAAGAAAGTTTGAAGGTCAAACCATATACAAGTACCCCAGAGGCATTTCCTTTTGTTTTTTTATACCCTAATAAAGCAGTGAAACACTAACTTCCTTTAACTGTGTTTGGTCTAACACTTACTGTAGAAACTTTATTTAGACACTTTCTTTGTGGGATGGATTCATGGGCAGCAATTTATAATAAATAATTTAATAAAGTCAGTTTCACTTCCCTCCCACCAAAGTCAGAAACTTATTTTGCTCACCTGTTTAAAAAAAAAAAAGAAAGAAAGAAAAACAAAACCAGCAATTCTTCTTCTGGCTAACAGAAAGCCCTCTCCTGTTCTTAAACATTCTGCCTCTCAGAGGATCATTGTCAGTGGCAGAGGATAAAACTCTTTCTACCAAGGTACTAATCTCACATTTACAACGTGATTGAGCCCTTTCTCTCCCTTCCCACTGCCAGAGAAATGCCTGAATACAGATAAACACACATTTGGTGTTTTGGGATGACATAGAGACCCTGGGTGGTCCCTTGGTCCAAAAGGTCAGTGGGGCTCTTCTGTTTGCCCCCATTATATTAAAAAATAAACTCAGGGTTGATAAGAACGATAAATCCTTTTGGTGCTGAAACCACTGGAATCAGCTCAAGGTCTACATTCATTTTACCAGTGCTTTCTTTTTACAATACTATCACTTCTCAATGATTCATCCCTCTCCATAGAACCTGCCCTCCCTTTGTAACAAAGATGTACAGTTAAAACACTTTGATATCATCTGAATACATATGCCTCATTCTGTACCTATAACCTACCACTTCTCTTTAGAGGTGTTTCCTTTTCTAAGATCTCTGAAGTCACAATTTCATATCTTGTTTTCTATTAAAGATCTACAATATATCATATCAGTATAGAAGTCATCAGGGCCAACTCACTTGTTTTACAGAAGAAACTGATGCCCATAGAGTCTAAGCAACTTGCCTAAATGATATTTCTGGTGAGTGTCCAGATCTTCATTCTACGTTTATACTGCCGTAGGTGGATGCCAACAGATAGGAAAGGTTCTGTCATGAACGCTGGGTTCATGGCATCTCAGAGTACTGTAGCCACAGAACTCAGAGCTGAGAGCAGCCTGGAGGGGTCATCTGCTTAGTCTCTCAGTCTAGGCAGGACCACACCTAAATCATCTCAAATGGAATGGAGTAGCCTCAAGTCTGCTTGTACTCTGGCTGTTTGTTTGCATGAAGCAGTGCCACTGAGCCAAGCTGTTTTCCATGTTGCTCCAGGCTGTTGCCTTTGTTTGTTAAACATTGCTGCTACTTGGGACCGGCCAGAAGGCAGCTCTTGGACTTCTCAGTCCAGAACATCTTGAGCAGATTCTCCATGAGCCAAGGGAAGAAATGCAATCATTGACGCTCGGAAATCCTTCCCCACATGGTGGTCATCTTGACCTGTGTCTGGGGACATGACAGCCTCATCTCTTACTAATGCACATAGGTGCCCCCTTATGGTAATGGTGGCATGGGGGTGGGTGGGAATCTCTCTTTCCAATTCAATTCAATCCCACACGTCTACAGAGTACAAAAAGCACTAGGTTATGTGCTACAAAGAACGCTTTGTTAGGGTTATGTCCTACAAAGGTGAAGATGAAAAACCATGTCTGCTCTCCGGGAGCTTGAGTTCTTGGAGATACAGCATGTAGACAGATTAGCACATACCAGATCATTTGAGAAAGGGGAGAACACAAGAGGGTGGCACAGAACAAAGGACACTGAGGATACCTGGTAAAATTCAGGCTTGTGTCTGGATGACCTCTGAGGTTCCTTCCAGTCATAGAGAGATGATCCTCTGATGCTAAAACATGAGTTTGAATCCTGACTTGGCTGCCGCTTATTACCTGCATGACCTCAGGCAATCATTTAATTTTTTTGGATCTCAGTTTCCTCATTTGTAAAATAAGACCAGCTAGATGGTACAGTATAGAGTCAGGAAGACCTAAGTTCAAATCTAGCCGCAGCCACTTGCTAGTGATTTGACCCTGGGCAAGTCACTTAACCCTGTTTACCTCAGGTTTCTCACAGGTAAAATCAGAAGAAAATGGTAAACCACTCTAGTATCTTTGCCAAGAAAACCCCAAATAAGGTCATGAAGTGTTGGGCATGACTGAAAACAACTAGAAAACAACAAAAATAAAGGAGTTGGAATATTATCTATATTGTTTCTTCCAGTTCCAAATTTGTGAACCTTCAAACTAGAAGAAAAGCTCCTGTGGGAGATGGCTCATGAACTGAGCTCTCAGGGAGCCCAGATAACAAGGAGTGGAGATGAGGAAGGAGTACATTCCAGGCATGATGAGGGAGCTTGTGCAAAGACACAGACTGAGGCAGGAGACAGAATGTGAGGAAGGGAGGATGACTAGAACGGAAAGTGTATAAAGGGAACTAATGTGAAATATGAGGAAAGGGAGTTTACAGCAAGACGGTGAAGACTTTTTATTTATATTTCTATTTTACTCATTCATTCAATTATTCATCTGTTTATTTACTTATATATTTATGTATTCATTCATTTTACTCATTTATTCATTCTGTCTGCTTATTTGTTTGTTTGTTTGTTTATTTAGCCTTGCTGGTCAATGTTTAACAATGAAGTTTCACGTGACACACTTTTAAGCTAAATTTGCATGATTAGTATTTCTTCCGTTGCTTCCTTAAGTCTAGTCAATCAACAAAACGAAAGATCAAGCCCTGGTTTACAGTTCCCTAATTTCTGAGGTGTAAATGTTCACGCTGAAAATTTAACAATTGGCACACCAATCGCTCCAAGCTGGCATCCGGAGACCTCCGTGATGGAAGCAATAGTGAGCCACTGAAGTTTCTCCCACTGATTCAGACCTACACTTCGGGAAGACAATTTTGGCAGTTCTGTGGAGGATAGGTTAAAGAGAAGGGAGATTTGTCTCAGGGAGAACAATTAGGAATTTGTTCCCACAGTGGAAGCACTCAGTAGGTAGGGCCTTTAGGGTTACCTCTTGTTGTGTGGCAAGAAGGGGAGGTCGAGGCCTTTCTTTTTCTGTTCTGAACTTCTACAGGTACCCCAGTTTCTGAATGTCTCAGTCCTAATCTCCTCTTTGAGTTTTTTTGGTCAGCATTCCTTCCCTGATCTCCCCTTTATTCTCATCCTGAAGCTCATTTTCCTTTCTGAATATTCTTCCAAAATATCCCCATTCATAAACACCCAACCATAGAATACAATTAAAAAACAATTTAGTAATAGGAAAATGATTTATTCATTCCTTTTAATAACCGTGTACTCCATAAATCCTTCCGAGTCACTCACTTGGTAAGGACACCACCACCGCCATCATCATCTTCTTCACCATTATCATCATCGCCGTAGTGCTCATAAGGTTTATTTACAAAGCACTTTATACATTTTATTCTTCTTTGATCCTCACCATAACCCTGTAAGGTAGATGTTATTATGACCCCACAGCTGAGGTAACTGATGCTGAAAAAGTTTAAGTAATTTCCCAATGGCCTCACAGCTTAGTATATGAGGCAGAATTTGAATCCAAGACTTCCTAACAGAATGTATTCATTATATCTTTTAACTGCCTTTCTTTTTTCCTCCACTCCCTTCCATCCAATGAAATCCACCTAGAGCATTTTGCATCTCTTAACTACCATCAATCACATATTATTTTGTTATGATTATTTGTGTTCACATCATCTTCCCCTACTGGACAATAAGTTGAATGAAGGAAAGGATTATATTTCCCCCAGGACCTGGTGTAGAGTTCATGGAATAATAAATATTTGTTGAGTAGAACTGAATTGCATATAAATGTTCTCCCCTCGGTTATAGGAAAATGGGAACTCTGTATGTGATTCACAAGTTAGTTTCAGGTTCTCCTTGTGCTAAGCTCTCGAAAGGAGGGCATAATGTGATGAAAGCTGAAATACCAGCTTAATTCAACGTTCTTCCATGATCCCTCTCTAAAACATGAGTCTTCATTTAATACACAGTCACTGTTTCCCAACCTGGTCTGCCCTCAAAAGAAAATCGCATGCATGTGATGATTAGGGAACAGAAATTAACATTTATTCCAAAGCTGTCAAGATTTTTGGCAGTTATTAATTTTATTAAAATGATTACATATGGCAAAACAAGGAACAGCAGTAATAACGTTTCTCTACAATATAAATTATGACTGATTTTCAGCTGTTGGCTCAGCGTTGTTCAAGATTCTTCTTTTAAAAGGAAATGGTAGGGGGAGAGATGGGGAAGAGAAGAAGCATTTGCATTTCCAGAAAATGTTAAAGCAGCGAAAGGAAAAATAAATTAAAGATAATTACAGTAGGAAATAATGCCAGGTATTTGCTAATTTTAAAATGGACTTAATGTGTTTATGGACCAATCTCCACACTTCGGTGATTTTAAAAAAACAACACACATGTTCCACAATGGCTTATCTTCTACACTTATACTGAAAAACAAATTTGCTGCTGCTTAAAAAAAATCATTAATTCAAATGAAAATACTCCGTATACCTTGAACTGAAATGTCTGTCAAAACAAAAACAAAGTATTGTCACAAGATAATTAATGCTTGAATAACTTATGATAGTATGAACAAAAGTGAAGTATTTGTCATTAACTTTTAGTTATCTGCTCACATTATGGCAAGATTCTGGATGTAAAGTATCAAAATGCATCATGGAATTCTGACTATCTTAAAGACAATAAAACACATACTCCATTTGTTCATACAGTCCTGGTGTATATTTCTTGCATGGCACTTAGATGTCATTGCAAACAGCAATTTAGAAAAACAAAGTAAAAAATATATATACAAAATATTTTCATATCAAATTATCTTTATCATACACTAAATAACCCCAAACCCTAAAGCTATATTACAACAAAAAGTGTCCTACAAGTTATACCAAGATGGATTTTTTTCTGACTCAAATAATGTAGTACAACTGGAGCGGACAAGGTTTTGTGAAAGTATTTTGAAACATAAAGGAGAATTTTACCACTTGGATGCATTATTGGGGTATCCATGCTCTCTCTTTCATACATACACACATATATACGCACATTATTCCAGTTGTTTTTTTTTTTAAGAAACAGAATAGGTTACAAATGGAAAAAAAAATTCCTATCCCATCTCCCAAATAATCAAACCTTTTTCATCTTCCTGTAGTTGGTATACTCTAAGTCATATTCAGAATTTCCACTGTTTATTCAAGTGTTCCCAAGTTAGTTAGGATATTGTTACTTGACTGAAGAAAATATGGTGCTCCCCCCCTCTATTTTTGTACTTATTATATATTTTTCACTCGATGCCAATTTTATTTAAATATTTGACCTGTTATTTCTTTAATGGGTGATTTTGTATCAGCCCTTAATCTCTTTGGCAAAATCTAATGATCTTTCAATATTACTGGGACCATATGCTTTTAATTTGTGGCTTGACTTTATTGTGTATGTGTGTGTGTGCATGCGTGTGTTTGGCTGTGTATACACACACATACACATATTTATTTCCCTGTCTTTTGCTCCTTGAAAGGTAGATTATCAATTAGACTTCCTGGTTTCACACCAACGCTGTTTTGATTATGCCATAGTTATAACTGTTTCCACCACGGCAAGACACCAAGTTCCAAAACAAGTAAGATTGGGAACTACAAGTTTACGTCTGTACAAAAAGACTTTTTTTTTTTTGGTTATTTATTTAAGCACTTTAAACAGTGGGTAGCAAAGCCCAAGAAAGAAAAACTCTAAAGTGAAATTTCAGCTGAGTGGGGGGAGTTTCCTGGTAAAGCTTGCCATAAGAGACGTCTAACTGAACATGGTGCATCATTTAATCTTTTAAGTTAATCTGGACATACCGTTTCTCAAACATACATATTATGTGGAGTATTGCACTTTTCAACGAAGTGAGTTATGATGGTAGTGGATAATGTACTGCATAGACAAGCAAGAAACATGCACAACAAATTTAATGCCACTGAAAGATACATTGGACCATACTTAATACTGTGGAATTTTTAGAAGGGGGACATTTTCTTTAAGCTGAACAGATCTCTAAGTTTTAAATTTTTGAAATACTGAATATATTTCAAGGGCAGTCAGCCCTAGAATGGTCAGGCCCATCTGGAATAATACGTAGACTAATAAGCATTATGGCATTGTCATTTTAAGGCATAACTATTCTGCTATGCCCACGTTACAGCTTATTTTTGGAAAGCAAGGCACTTATTGTAATAGCAATGCAGACGTTTTATGCATAGTTTGAGTAACATAAAATAAGTTAATATTTTGATAAAAACTGATTTTTTTATAATTTATATGTCTTTTATAGAAGCAACTGGACAATTTATTTAATATAATTAAAAAAAAAAAAGACCAAAGAGTCTGAAGGGAGTAACTGCTTTACTGACCATGTCAGGAAGGGAATGGTTTTTGACGCTTGCTTCTGGTCTCAGGCTCTGACTTTATAGAATTACAAATGGCGTGAGGAATGTCTGTTGGATCCCACAGTTAGCAAGCGCTTAGAATTGTTGGGCTAGTGACACTTTGACAGTCTTGACCTCTGATATATGTGATGATTTCTGAATGATGCAGCTGGTGGTACCCTGTAGTTTGTCTTTTCCCTGTGCGAGATTAGTTAAGGCCATAGCAGCATTGATCTCCTTCCAGTAGGTTTCATCTTTGCTTGTTCCCTTTCTGTTAGCTGCACTAGAGTTAAGCAAAACAAAACAGAAGGTCTTCATGTGTGGCCCCAATCCCCAGTTCTCCCCAATTAGTCACAAATTATAACCTGCAAAAAAAAATTGAGAACAGTTTCCTCACCTGTCACACTTATTCGATCCATTTTCCAGAGTTTCTGAAAAGAAAAGTAAAAAATCCATTAAGCTCACTAGTGTAGGGTGCTGAATATGAGCAATGTTTCTTAACAAAGATAAAATTAGTGTGCCGTGTATATTTTGCAAAGATACAAAAACTAAAGTGCCATCAAACAAGGATATGTAGAATCTGGGAATTTAAAGAGTATTCTGTTTTAATTCAACAAGCATTTTTATGTACCTACTATCTACAAGGGACTCTCCTAGGCACTGGAAATATAAAGACAAAAATGAAACTGACCCTACCCACCAGGAGATTAATTCTGCAAGAGGAAAATAACATGGATTCAGATAAGCAGGTACAGCAGACAGACAAAACAGACACAAAGCAGTTTTAAATTTTACTTCATATATTTACAAAATGTGGATGAATCTGAGATTTAACTGACCATAGTGTTTTTTCAAAGGCTGCCTGAATTAAAGCGTGTGCTTGATCCTTTAAAGTTACCAATAAACCAATAGCTTCAGTAGAGAAAGAAAACTTTTTTAATCCTGCAAAATGGCCTTGCCTGCTTAGAGCTAGACATCTAATCATTTTCATAAATTCATTTTTTTCTTCCCTCAGGAAATGGCACTTCTGATTAGTATGTGGCTTACGAGGCTTATCTCCTTCAGAGTTCTATGTCTTTGGATGACCGTCAAGGTCAGTTTCTGGAAGGGTCAGTTTCTGTGAGTTTGAACCATAGTGGTGTTACAGACTGACTTTGTGGAAAGATGAGTTTTACCCAGAGAATTTGGCAGCTTAACTCTTTGGTTTTTAATCACCCTGTACAGGTCCTGAAAATCCTTAATATGGGAACTAGTTCTAGAGAGCTCTTCTCCTGATAAAAGGTACACAAACCACACTTTAATTTACCCCCATAACCATTCTAGCAGGTTTCTTTGTGTACTGTGGAAAATGCTTGTATAAGAAAAATGAAAGGAGATAAATTCTAAAGGCCAATCAACAAATTATTTGTTTAAAAGAAAAAAATGAAGTTCACAAGTACAAGAGATGATATAGAGAGTTTTCTAAAGAAGATCTGAGGCCAAGTATGACAGAAAATACGAGTAAAACTTGCCTCTGATTTAATATAATCAATACAGGTAGGCAACTGGTGGATCTCTTCAGTTTGGGAGTTCTCAGCTACAGTGGAGCCAAGTCAATCAGATGTCTGTAGGAAGTTTAATACCAGTATGGAGGGTCCCCAAGCAGGAGGAAGGGCAAACTGACCTAGATCAGATATGCAGTAGGGCAAAGCTCCCAAAACTTCTAGCCAGGGAAAGATGGTGAAACCTAGTCTCAATTAAAAAAAAAATCGAGTATAGAATCTAGTATAGAAAATGAAATTTTAGTGCAAAGATTTCATTTTGGGTCCTTACAAACATATCCTGTTATGTCAGGCTGGTGTTCAAGGCCCTGTACTTGGTAAGTCTTTAAGAAGGGGCTGTTAAATTGAGTTGAGTTCTGAACCACTTGGGGAGTGGAGTGGGAAGGATATATGATATCTGTAGAAGTAGTATTGTAAAAGACAGGTTTGCTATAGTATGCTTATTTCCAGATGGAAGATCTAATGGGTAGAAAGGGCAAAAAGGCAAACTGAAGCTTGATATCTGGAAAAGCTTCCTAATAATTCTAGCTGCCCCAAGGTGAAATGGCTGCCTCAAAAGGTTAGGTGTTTTCTCCTCCGTGGAGGTCTTCATGCCAAGGCTGGAGGGCTATTTGCTGGGGATTTTGGGAGTGGGGGTGGGGAGTTCTTTTTCAGCTGTCGATTGAATGAGATGGACTCTGAGGTGCCTCCTAACATGGAAATTGTGTGATTCTAGGATACCTGCTCCCTCACCCTTGACCAATCAAAGGTAAAGAAGCTCTCTCCATACATCAAGACAAATGCAACAACTTCTTGTTAAGAAAAGAAGTGGGACCACTGTCAGGAAGATGGAATTGAGCTCAATAGGAATTCAAATCCAGAGTTTGCCTATGTAATGCTGAACAAGTTACTTCACTAAAATGAGGGAATTGGATTAAATGATCATCAAGTCCCTTTTAGCATGAAACCTAAAAAGAAAAACTTTCTGATCATTTGAGAGATAAAAAAATGAGACAAAGGGTTTTGAGGGTGGGGTTGCTGGGTGGTGCCATAGTTCATAACAGTGCTGGGCCTAGAGTCAGGAAGACTTATCTTCCTGAGTTCAAATCCGGCTTCAGCGGCTTACTAGCTGTATGACCCTGGGCAAGTCATTTAACTTTGTTGGTCTCAGTTTCCTCATGTATAAAATGAGTTGGAGAAGGAAATGGCAAATCATTCCAGTATCTTTGCCAAGAAAATCCCAGATGGGGTCACAGAGAGTTGGACATGTCTGTATATTGATAGTACAGCTACTTTGAGGGTCCCTATTCCTGAAGGTATTCAAGTAGGGGTAGAGGATTACTGACTCACAACATTGTGGGAGAGAGAAATGATTTGTCTAGGCACTGGACAAGATCATGATAACTCATATTTTCTACAGCATAGCACTTTAAGGTTCAGAAAGCATTCTCATTGCAAGCAACAACCCCATGAAGCTTGAAGTACTAGTCATTTTGTCCCCACTTTACAGATGAGGGAACTGAGGCTCAGAAAATTTACCTGGTTATCTCTGTTCACACATCTAGTAAGAGTGAGAATCAAGATCTTAGCCTGGATCATTCCATTCCAAGATTGGTACTTTTCACACTAATCCATGTTCTAAGGTTCCTTACAACTCCAAGACTATCATAAAGTTGTTTCTCAAGTGAACAATTGGTGGAGAAGAAAGAGGGAAATTGGCACCAGCCTGGTCCAGGAGGGAAAGCTCACATGGGGATGATGTTGGGACTCTAAGAAGAACCTTCATAAAACCCATAAGAGTCCATTCAATGCCTGGCATAAGAGGGGAAAACCAGCAGATTTATCATCATCATCCACATTGGTCTAGTGCTAACTCCATGTAGAGCACTATGCTGGGCATCAGGAGCACAAAGAAGGGCAAGACAAACTCTCTACCTTCAAAATTCACTTCCCAGCTCACCCCTTGTGATATATGGACCTTCTCTCTCCTTGGCCCAGTGTTCTACTTCCTTCTTTTGCTTCTGTCTGCCATTTCTATAAACACTCTGTCCTATGTGTTGATTCCTCTAGTTATATAGCTAATGGAAGGAGGATCAACAGTCCCCACGGAAGTCCTCCTTGGTTGCCTCATGATATTGTGAAGGCTCCCTTGGATTCCAGGAGGCAATGCTAATGGAAACTAAGTTGTGGCCAAGCTGCAAAGGCCTTGAAGATAGGCCCAAGTCTGCTGTTTGAGAATCAGCCTACTTAAATACAGAAGGCACTTCCTCATCTGAAAGTTGGCTGCTACATGATGATTATTTTGATCATCAAAATTATGAAAAAGCAAAGCAAAAAAATACAAAATGCCCCTTTAGTCTTAGAACTTTCATTTTTCTACTACTACACAGTGGTAAGAGTGATGGGGGTCAACTAAGTGGCACAATGGATGGAGCACTGACCCTGGAGTCAGGAGGGCCTGGTTCAAATCTGCCACAAACACTTAGTATCTGTGTGACCCTGGGCAAGTCACTTAACTTCTTGTCTCCCCCCCCAAAAAAGTGATAGAAATGGGGTAAAAGGATACAAAGAATAATATGACCTTTAAACTGTAAACTAACAACGAATAATATGACCTTTAAACTGTAAACTAACGTTAATATAACTATTGGTCCTTTCATCATGTGAGTTTCATCCAATGACCCATGAGCTGAATGTTTCCCAACATCACGGGGAAAATGGAACCAAATCCACAAATGGAACCAAATCCACAACAACCTTCTTACTATGAGTGAAGGCAAAAGTAAACATAAAAAGAATTTGCAGCCACAAGGGAGGAGAGCTCCCAGGTTTTCCTCAGAGAAGCCACGAGAGGAGCTGATGGCATCACCTCTATCACACACCCATAATCGAGACACATCTCCTGGTCATCTTAACTTCTACTTCTTAAGAAGAGCATGATGAGAGTCTCAGCTCATGCACCCACAATTCCAAACAGAGATATCTGATGATGAACTTCACAAGATTCTGCACACTAATACACCCTTTAGTATCTGATGACTTCAGGGCAAAAGAAGGCCCAGAAAGGAACACTTAAAAAGCTATGATGGCAAATGTAACTTCAGATAGAAAAACAAAAGAGGACAAACCCTTGTAGACTACTGGAAAATCTCAGACCTGTACATCACAAACATTTTATTTAAATCAACAAGTGCATGTTTTATACCACACATCATAAAGGTAACAAGCATGGTGGATAGGGCCTTTCTAAGGTCAAGAAGACCCCTGTTCAAGTACCAGCTCTGACACATAATGGTCATGTGACCCTGAAGCAAGATACTTAACCCACTGGCTGCCCCAGGCAACTTTCTCTGGTTTCCTTCAAATCTCAGCGCAAACACTACCTTCTATAACAAACGATTCTTGTTTCCCCTAGCTACTAGCATTCTTCTTACCAAAACTACCTTGTATGCATTACGTGGTACATACTTTATATGTGTATGTTTCCTTTCCATTAGAATCTAAGCTCTTTGAGAATGGAGACAGTTTTACCTTTGTCTTTGTATTCTCAGCAATTGGCATAGTGCCTGGCACATAGTAAATGCCAAATAACTGATTTCTAATTGGTTTATCTAAATTGTAGATCATGTTATCATCTGCACTGGCATATGGAGTTTTGTCAATGGGTGCTCCTTATACCAAAGCAATCTGGTCCAAGAAAAACAATCAAGTCACTTGAGATGAACATAAAAATGGAAGTGTGCCTTCAGGGAACTTACATTCTACTGGGTGGGTGAAGAGACAACATGTATAAAGTCAAGATGATACCAAACACGTACAAAGTAATTTGGGACATTGATGGGGCAGGTCATAAAAGGATCGTATAGGAGGCAGCCTTTCAGTTGATGAGAGAGAGCTTGGTCAAGTGGTGGAGGGAAGATGGAGGGAAGAAATGAGAACATCCCAGGCCCTGGAAAAGAAAAAGTCTGTGCAACAAAACACAGAGAATTTGGTGTCTGGATAGAGCCCTGAATGTACACGTCAGAGTGACATGAGTTTGCATTTGGCTTAAGATGCTTACTAGTGGAGGAATCCTTAGCAAGTCCCTAATCTCTTTGGTGTCTTAATTTCCTCATATCAGTAAAAGGAGGAGTTGGACTCGATGGCCTCTAATGTCCCTTTCAGATCTAAATCGATGATCTAGGAAATGGAACATCATATCTGGAGAAGAACAAGCAGGCCCAAGTCTTATTAACTCCTCTTGTATCGTAACAGCTTTACTAAATGAATAAAAATATCTTTATAGCTTAGGCATGCTTTCAGAGCCTGTAGTAGTACAGCTATTACACTGGCATTTACCAACCGGCTGCCACCAGCTAATGCATATTACTGGAAAGAGGAGAAAATAATAATCATTAAAATGAACATGATAGACATATAGTGCTTTAAAGTTTTCAAAGCATCCGTGGGCCCATTTACGCCTTGCTACAGTATGTGAGATAGGTACTGCAGCTACTATTTATATCTATTAACTATCTTTATTTACAAATGAGGAGATTGAGACCTAGAGAACATACGCCACTTGGCCAAGATCACACGACAAGAAGGTATCAGAGATTGAATCCAGGATGTCCTGGTATCAATTCCCTGATAAGATCACATTTTTCTCTTTAAGCAACAGACCATATTATAGCAGATAAGAAATTCAGACAGCTGGACTCTCCAGTATTTAACAATTGATAAGGCATAGAATTCTGCATTGAGAGGGATGTCATTGACCTTCATATATAAAAGAGAATTCCCACTCCAGCATAGCCAATGACTGGTCATGAAGACCTCCAACTCAGGGCAAGCCAACAAGCCTCCTTATAACGAGCCTAAATCTGCCTCTTTACTTTCTACCCATTGCTCACACCTGTACATCAGACTATTCTCTTTGGGGCCCAAATAGAACAAATCTAATCCTCTCTTTTTCCAAGTAGCCTTGAGGGCATGAATTCTTTGTATTTCTAATGCCCCCTCACAAGGCCTGACACATAGTATACTCTTAAATACCAGTAGGGTGACTGATTCCTCTGCCACCCTTCAAAAGTATTTGAAGATAGCTATCAAGACCCTCCATGTATAAGCCAAAAGAGAGGAGGAAATCAACTCAGTTCAACTTATTAAGAGCCAACTAAGTGTACGTTCCCTGAGGTAATTTCCAATAGGATGTCTCTGATAGCTGACAAAGGGTGATCTACCATTCTTATCTCTCACAGTTCAACTGTATCCTGTCCTGGAGGTCACTACCTAGATTTGTGGTAGCCTCTGTGGTTTACTACATCCATGCAGGACGCCAGTCATGTTTCACTTCACTTTCTGGATTTCTTATTGGCCTGTATCTCCCCCAGACTTTCCCACCCCCTTTCTAGTTCTGGGACCATAATCAAGTCAGATTTCTGTTTTTAGCTCCTTTATATAAGATTCTTCCCTCCCGTTTTCATTCCCCCTTCCAAAAAAAAGTACAATTACCCCTTTCACACCTCAACTTTCCCCACTGCAGTTTCAATATATTGCAGATCGGCATAAGAAATTAAATGAGAATTTTGTGGGGGAGTTTTGTGGAAGCTGCAGATGACATACAAAGGTTAGCAGATGACACAGAAAGTTTAGAAACTCAGAAATGCATAAAATATATGTATTGTATTATATAATATCAACATATTTTATCATTCAATACCATAATAATTCAGACTTCTCTGGTATGAAAGAAGGAGCAAAAAAATTTATGTGGATTTGCCAGATTGCCATACCCCTAATCCCCATGATGTGGAAGAGATAACTATTTTTTTCTAATTTCTTCTCCTTCTCATTCTTTTTCCAAAGCAATTCTTTTGGAGCCTGGAGGCTTGGATTAAAATCCCAGCTCTACCAGTTACTCAATGGATGATCCTGGGCAAACCATTTCACTCACAGTCTCAATTTCAATTGTATAATAAAGGAGATTAGACTAGATAATCTCTCATTTGCCTTCCAGTTTTAATCCTATAAAAAATTTTAAAAATCTAAGTAGAAAATTAAAAGATTGGAAGAGAGTTCATGACTTTGCTCAGTGCTTTCATATAACTGCTATAGAATCGGAGCTATTTATTCACCTTGGTTCTAACACAGCTGGCACATTAAAGCATCTTGAGTCCCAGGCAAAAATTCCAGAAATTATTTATAACCGTATGCTTTATAAATGGTAAAAATTATGACAGCTTCTTTCCCCTGGCAATGCAATGGCAATTTGGGCAATGTTTAAAGCTCTGGAACAAAGAAATAGGGATAGCTGGCAGGGATTTATTCCCTTACTCATACTCGATGCACTGCCTTTGCGGACTTCCTCGGTGAAGACCAGAACCCAAGTGGCTAAGGAACACTCCTCAAGATGAATATGATCTCAGCCAAGTAGGACTGCCTATGGGTGAAAAGGCTTTGGTTGGAGTGGGTGCCACATAGAAATGCAGTATGCCATGACTCCTTGGAGGGTTCTCATGGTATTATGCAAGAAAATCCCTTAGGAACCAGTCGGATCTTCAAGTAGGTCAGCAGTCATCCCCTCAGACTAGGATCTCCTGAGAACTCTTCCACTTCTGAAACCCAAGACTTCTGCAAGGATTATCTGAGTGGTGGCTGTCTCTTTGCCTGCACAGTAAACTATGAGAATTTAATCAATCTCCTTTAAGACTAGGGGGAGGGGGAGAGAAGTGAAAACTTTTTCATTCATACTATACTCTAGAAAGCCTTAATTCTCTATAAAGTCACACTATTTCTGATCGTCACTTTCAAGAGATCATTCTTGCTATAGAACCATTATTTGTTCTCCTAAGGAACAATGGGTCAAGGTGCTACCAGAATGTGAAGCCAGGGAAGGGCTTTGTCCAGCTGTCAGGATGCCAGAAACATCAGCCATTTCACAGAGAAAAGGAAGAAAACGAGCTAGGCTTTGGCTTAACTTTGCCCACAAACTAACTGCAGTATCTCAGTTGCCAAAGTGAAGCAACAGCTTTATGGAGATATTTATTCACTGGAAAGACTTGGCAAAAGTGAAATAAGTTCCATGAAGCTTGAATAACGTTAGAGAAATAACAAAACATTTTTGTAAAGACTAACTGATGCCATGGCTTGCAAATGGAACAGTCTCACATGTACAAAAGGGGACTGGAATCTGATTTCACGTTCCCTACCTGACTGATTAAGTCGAGAATTGGCATAATACTGACAACAGTGAGGAGATCTAGTGATGTGAAAGGTGGTACTGTTTCACAGCATCCAGAAGGTCTATAAATGAATGTTGATAAAGGAGGAAGAGAGAACTTGTAATTCACCATGTGGGGCCATCTCATGCTTCCATTTACTACAACAGTGAATGGCTGCGTCCTGAGGGCTCTCTAATACCTGGATGCCATGAGCAGTTCCTGTGGCTGCAGCTTGAAATTTGTTCCATTGAGAAGCAAGTCAGCTACAGCCTAGGTTAAAATTATATATATATATATTCCTGCTGAAATTTTTGTTGTTTGTTTTATTTTAAATTTATGGAGTACAAGTATATGTGTGTCTGTGTGTGTGTGTGTGTATACATACACACACATATACCTGTTATATTTTAAAATTGTTGCTTGTCCATTCTCAAAGAGGACCATGACATCAGGGAGGTGATGCCAGGACCTGCAAGCAAATACGATTTAAGTGAGGAAAGGCTGTGCAAAGTCATCAGCTTCACTCTCTCCTTTGGGAGTCATCTGGGTCCAGTAGCAGGATATAGAGCAGCACGACTGGAGATAGTCCTGGACACAGTGGGAAACTTTGGTCTTTTTAAGCTAGGGTCTAACAGGTCTCAGTTTGACTGAAGCCAACACCTATTCATTAAGGCTAGGTAAAAAATGAAGCAGAAAATGGCCTCTTTTACCTAGTTAAAAAAAAAAACCTGGGAGGGGAAGATCCTCAGGGTTTCATAGTAATAACATTTGAAAGCATGGTGCTTTTGAAAGCACTCTTGACAGGCTAAAAGCATCCCTCAATCCTTTGGAATGTTTCCCAGCGCCTTACACATAGTAGGCAGATTGAAGCGAACAGAATGAGCACTTCTTGCCTTCCAGCAAAGCACAAGGCACTCTCCAAACCACGGAAGTCAGTGTTTTGCTCTCGAAGTAGAACACAGTGGATGTCTAGGCATGGGTTTGTGCTTCCCTTTCCAGCAAAAAAATAAAAGGCTTTGTAGGGAGGAAATATCTCCTGTTCATGTCAGCAGTCTGTTGCTAAAAACCAAGGGCCTAGCAACAAAGCTTGAGTTCAAAGGACTCAAACAGAACAAGCAAAGGAAATGCTCTAGAGACAGCTGCCTTGAGCCACTTTGGGGGGGTCCCTGTGTCAAAGGTGCTCTGGGTTCACAAAGAAGCTGGAGTTGGGGGGCATCTCGTCTCTTCTGCTGTTCTTGGTGTAGGTCCCAGCATCACCAGATGATCATGCATCCAAAGGGAATCTCCCGGGGCCATAGTTTAATCTAATTTTCAAAGAATTGGCAAAAAGTCATAGATGGCAAACAGGAAGCCCTTTAAGAGAGAAACATTGTGCTCTTGTAGGAAAGCAAAGAGTAAGAGAACTAGGAGGATGAAGAGTTCTGTTACTTGTTATTTTAACATAAAATCTAAGGGAATGTCCTGGGTGTTCTGGAGCGGAGGCAGCATTTGGGGGGACAGGGATCAGCACACATAGCCTCATTTTCAATGCAATTTGTTGTTGTTGAGTTGTTTTCAGTCGGATGTGACAAGTGACTACACAACAACAAAAATATAATCTTTCTTGGAGTCTTAAAAATGTGATCAAGAAGCTTTTAAAAATCGTTTCTTTTTTTGTTTTTGTGTCCCTAGTGCAGTGACTGGAGAGTTGTTAGTCATGGGTTACTCTTTGTGACGTTGATTTGCCATTTCCTTCTCCAGGTTATTTACAGCTGAGGAAACTGAGGCAAATGGGGCTTAAATGATTTGCCCAGGGTCATACAGCTAGTGTCTGAGACCAGATTCAGGAAGATAAGTCTATTTAACTTCAAGCCTAGAACTCCATCGGCTTAGCCACCTTGCTGCCCTTAATTGCAGCTGACGAGGTGGCAGGGGAAGGGTCTTTCCCCTTTCATCATTTCTCCAAATTGGTAAACTCTCTATTTCATTTTTATTATTATCATATTAATCTATTTCACATTTCTTTTGTTTAGTAAAACTCAATATGCCAATTCACTTTAACATATATTTATTTAATGGCCTACTATGTACCAGGTGCTGTCCTAGGCACTGCAGATAAGATAAAAATCTCCAGCCCTTGAGGAGCTTACATTCCCTAGCACTGATTGAATGAACTCTTTGATCAGTGTAAACAAAATGGCAGTACATATGCTTCTCCCAATGTTATCCCCATGGAGGGCCTGTCTTACCTGAATCTCCCCTCCCCCAGGAGTACACTGAGCAGAGCAGGCATTCAAGGAACTGCCGAGAAGTGGGGAAATCAGGCCTCAAGCCTCTCCAGGTCCCTAGCTGATCTGCAGGGGCAGTTAATCAGCATGCGCATAATTGGGAGTTGACTGCCCTACATTCAGCTTTGTTGTATCTTTCCCTTTGGCAAGCTCTTCAGTTCTGCCTCTCCAAAAAACTTGACTTAAAATGCCTTTTCAAATTCTAGTGATCCCAAAATCAACTGCACTGTCAATTACCATAAAAATAATTAGTTGGCAGGAGCTATTTAGCAAACCAGCCAAGGGAGAGTGTTTCAAGACCAAAAAAATAAAAATAAAAGGCGGGAGTGGGGAGGCGGATGGGAGAAGCAAGTTGGGTTGAGTAGTTAGAGAAATCTTGGATGTCAAGAAACCAAACTCATGATGAAACCGTTAAAGTGGTAATAGATATCCTTAGGCTAGACATGTTCCTCACAAAGTCAAAGAGGGAATTGAGGCTGTTACTCAAACCATTTAGATCAAATACCATTCCACACATGGAGGCACAATTTCTGGGGCTCAGTGTCACACGTCTCTTTCCAGTTTCAATGAATGTAATTCATAAACGCCCCGATTCTGGGCAACATCCTGAAAGTGGCATTTATATTCATAGGGAGAGACAAAAGTATGGCTGGCCCAGCAGAGTTTTTCTCTGTGGTTTCTCTCATTTAAAAGCTTCAACATCAGGACTTTATTTTAAATCAACCTAACAATGAAGAGTTCAGCAATGGATAAGAATATAGATAATTCTCAGTTATCCACATTGTAGGAGGAGAGCAGAGGTATAGATAATTTTTTAAGAGTTGACTGTTTTTATCGTAGCATTTAAAAAAAAGATTACATTTGGGGGACAGGTTAAAACGAGAGATGGTGAGAAAAGCTCCGGACTTGGAGTCAGGACACAAGTTTGAATTCTGACTTTGATGTGAGCTGGTTGGCTGTGTAACCCTAGGCAAGTCACAACCTGAGACTCAGTAGTGTCATCTGTAAAAGAGAGTTAATAATACTTGTACTAGATCTACTATATGGCTCATTGCAAGGAAATCATTTTGTAAAACTTGAAGGATTAGGGCCCAGATCTGTGATTTCACTGATACAAGGAAATACCTAGTGAGGAAATACCCTATAACAACATAGGTAGGCACTGTCTTTACAATTTAGTATTAGAGTTGCCTGGAGTAATGGGAAATTAAGTGATTTGTCCAGGTCAGACACTTATCAGAGGTGGGACTTTGAAACCAG